>NW_027117407.1:2400000-3000000 GCF_038363925.1 Apiospora phragmitis | reverse complement strand
AATTAATCGCAAGCTAGGAATCGAGAATTAGTAAAAAAGTAACTAAATTCGGGGCGCTCGTTAATAAAAGGTTTATAAGCGGAAGCCTATAACGAAACGTAAAAATAATAAAACGAATCGGGCGCGATAAATAAAATACCGCCGTTGTAATTATTAAATAATTAAGTATATTAAAAAGCGGCGGTTATTATAATATAAAAAAAGAGATTCGTAATAGTTTTTATTTAAAAGCGTATAAATAAATAACGAAATTATAATACGAAATAACGGATTATTATTAATTAAAACGAAAAAAATTAATTAAATCTTAAAATAACTTTATTTTAAAATTACGAAGGGCTTATCGCGATTATTTATATATTTACTTAAAAATATTCGTTAACGCGTTAATAATATAATACGCGATCCCTTTACTTTTATTTACCTTATACCCTTATTACCCCTTACTAAAGCACCTCGCGAGAATTATAAAATATATTCGTTTCTATTATTTAAAGATTTTACGTTAAAAATATAACAAGAACTACTAAATAAAAAGGGGGATAATTATAATAGGATAGAGGAAATATCTGTATATCCTATAGCTCCCGGGCCCCTCTCCTTCTAATTTCCTTATAATATCCTATATTCCCGTAGAGAATATATATAGAACAAGCGTTAACTTTATTCTATTACATTTACATACTACTAATACTTAGGGATCGATACACTTTCATAATACCGCTATTTATACCGAAAGTTATATTATATAATTCGCTAGCTAGCACGCTCTTAATAACCTTTTTATATTTAATCGTACTTTAATAAATAATATTACTCTAGATTTAAAATTTATCCTTCGTATAATAAATCTCTGAACTTAATAAGATTAAATATCCGAATTAAGAAGTTAAGTTTTTATTATTTATAAACGAGCCGTTAGTAAAAATATATATCTTTATATAATAAAGGTTAAGCGGGATATATCTTAGGCCGCGTATTAGATTCTAGATCTATTAGTTAATCCGCATGTTTAAGTTTTCGATATTTTTATCCTCTAAGGTCTATACTTAAGCGGTAGCAGATAAGTTATACGCTACTTTTAATTAATAAATAAATACGAAATATACTCCTCTTATATATTAAGAGATGTACTACTAACCTTTATCGATAACCTTTAAGTCGATAAGTTTTAATTAATTAGTTTATCTCTTTTATTCGAAAAAAATATCGTATAATTTTAATTAAATCTTACCTCCGTTAAACTCGATCGGCGTATTTTCGGTTAAAATATTCTTTAGCTTTATACGAAATTATTCTTTTACTAGCTTTTTTTCCTATTTTTAAGAAAAAAGGGTTATAATAAAACTAAACGTATTATTAATTTATATTACTATAATACTAAAAGTATCCGGTCTTTCCGTAATAAATAATAAATAGGCGTCCTATATTAATACGGTTATTTTTAAATTCCGTATATAATAATTATAATACGTTTTAAACTAATAAAATCTTAATTTTATTAATTTATATAAAAGTGATATAATTTAAAACAGCGTTCTTTCGAGGTATTAAATCTTTAGTTTTATTAATAAACGTGCGTAGATTAGTCGGTTTAACTTATCGTATAACTAAGTATACGCTTATATAATATCGCGTAACTCGCCTTATACGTTAAAGTCTTAGATTAAGGTCGGTTCGAAAGTTAAAAGGAGTTTTTAGCTCATCCGCTAGATTATTAATAACTAGGTTAAAATAACCTCCTTTTTTATATCTCCGTAACCTTATATTACGAGCCTAGATTTCTCGTATAGCTTTATAGTTTTACCCTTAATCTCTCGTACGAGCCGTGTTTTAAAGATTTTCCGGCCGGTATGCTTACCCGGGTTAAATCGAATAAATTCGAAACCCCTTATACGGCGAGATTATTTATCTCCTCCGCGTTAAACTCTTAAAATAGATATCTAGACGATATAATAACCTCGTTTTATTAAAGTTTAACTGCTAGGTTATAGTTTTCCTATTCTTTTTAAATAAGGAATACGGCGGCTCGAGCGTTCCGGAGTAGATATTTTTTAGGTCGTCTTCGGCTATATCGTACAGGAGCTACCGTAATTTCCTCGGCTATCGGTTCGGTATTTAGGGTACCTGCCGGCTATTCCGGATCTGGTTATATATCCGGCTCGTTATGCGGTTCTTCGGCCTCTTCCCGGTAATACGGCTTGATTTAAGTTATTCGAAAGGCTTTTAAGTTGTTTAAGGTATTTATCCGGATCGTACGGTTTTTAATAGCTGCTATCTTATATGATCCGGTTTATCCTTTTTTTTCTCGCTAGACTAGGACTTTATTTCGAAGCGGGAGTATTAAAATATTATAGATAGCTAATTTATTCCGGGTATTTAGAGCTCGGTAAATATCGATATTTATACGTATTTTTCGAAGTATTTTTATTATTTTCCGTACGGCTTCTCCTCGTGTTTAGATCTCCGGTAACGGTAGTAAGTTCCCGTCGATACGAGGGTATATTCCGAATACAAGTAGGGTAAAAACTAAGCTATCGGGGCTAGCCGTATCGTTTAAAGTTTTAATTACTATTTAAAATATCGTCTTAATATTTATATAATAACCGAGATCCTTTTATAAAATATTAAAGGTTTTACGTAATAAAATATACGTTCGTTTAATTTTATTTATTATTTAATAAGCTTTAATAAGTATTTATTTATAAGTAATTCTTATTATTTATACGTAATTTCGAAACTTTTTTTAAAAGTATATACCCGGATTATACGAAATATAATTAAATAGTTTTTAATATATATATATTTAGTACTTATAAAAGGTATTTTAAGTATTTTATACGCTAAGCGAATATAGGAATATAACCGCTTAGAAGAATATACTCGAATCGATTACGTAAAGTACGTTTTATTTATTAATATAAATAACGTTTATAATAATTTCGTAATTAAAGTTATATTTATTTTATAACGAAAATTTAAATCTTTATAATATTAGATCGTATAATTAGTATTAAGAGCAGAACTTTTAAATTTCGTTAAGAATAATAAGGTTAATATTATTATAGCCGGCGTTTTTTAAAAACGTATAAAGCTTTTTTATACGAAAGTGTTTAAATTATTAATAGAGGTATTAAAACTATTTTTTAATAAAATATAAAGTCGTTTTTATACGGCCGGTATTAAAGAACGGATATCTTTATTTCTTAATTATAAAGAGTATTTCATTATTTTTTTATACGATAAAATTAAAGATATTATTATAATACGTTTTAAGCCGGTCGGTATTATATAGCGAAAATAGGAAAAAAGTTATAATATTTAAAATATAATACCTAATTATTTTTAATAAGTTCCGTATATTAATTATTAAAAATAAGGCGGCGCCGGTATTTTAAAGCTCTCTTTAATAAGTCTAGTTATATAAGCTATTAAGGTTAAATTAGTCGGCTTATATAATAGTTTCTAAGTAAATATCCTCGTTAATAAGCCGGTAATAAAACGCGGCGTCCGTTAGGTGATTAATATTTTATTATATATCTTCCGGATTAAAGTAGTCGTACTCTTTTTTATTATTTTTTAGTTCTTTTTTATCCTTTTTTTTAGTTTTAAACGAACGTTTTATACTTGTTTTAAAAAAGGGGCCTTATTTAATATTATTATACGTTTAGAGATATTAATTCTTTATTCGGGATTACTTTTTAATTAAATAGTTTATTAATTAATAGCTTTGTTTATAATAGATTTAGTAGGTTTTTTATTCGAACTTCCGGTTCTTATACGGTAATCTTAGTTAAAAGGTACCGGCGGGTCGCTAGATCTTTTCTTATCCTAATAGTTAGTTATTATATAGTAATTTATTATCGTAAGTTAGTTAATTTCTTTTCGTACGGTTATTTATAAACCGTTTATTAATTAAGTACGTATTTATAGCCGGGTTTCGATATAATTCCTCCGTTAAATATTATTCCGATAATATTTAATCCGTTATTATATTTAGCGATATACGAAGGTTTGAAAATAACGCTTCGTATATTAGTTTTTAATTAATAAAAGCCGGTGTAAACTCCGGAACTTCTCGGTAGGCTTGTACGATTAAGGTATAAAAAGCGATCTTTTTTTCGAATCTTTTTTTAAGAACTCGTTATACGAGTTAGAACTTATTTAATAAGATTTTTAAACCCTTGATAAATTACTTTTCGGCGTTTTTATTTTTTATTTATATAAAAAATGTTATTATTTAATTTATAAAATATTATACGTAGTTTATTATCGTATTAAAATACGAGTTTATAAAGTGGTATATCTCGTTTTATTTTTTTTCGGGTCCGATATAATTAAGATAGAATATCTCCGCATAGCCGGAAAAAATATTCGGAAAAATCGTATAATATTAGTCCTTTAATATATTTAGCCGTTAATATATTTTAATAAATATTTATACTTTATTGTAAAAGATATTATATAGCTTATTAGTATAGTTCTTTTCTTTCTTTTATATTTTTAAAAAAATAACGACTTTATTTTAATCGATTTTACTATTATAAATAGCTCGGCTTAAAAGGATACCGTATTTTATAATATACGCTAGATTAGATAATTATACGGCCTAGTCCGGCGGTACTGGAGTTAAAAAAAGAAAAAGGATGATTTTTTATAATGTTTAGGTACTTAAGAATTTAGGGTTAACTCATCCTATAAGCGAATATCCTACATAAGCGAATATCCCATTCTTTTACACCCCTTTTAATAAAATATAAGTTAATTTTACCATAACGTATTTAAAATATTAAAATTAATCGGAATTTTTATCTTTAGATACTTCTATATCATTTTAATAAGTACGCGTATTATACCCGGGCTCTCCGTAGATTCTATAGCGTTATAAGCGTGTCTCAAACGTCCTCGTATAACCACTCCTCCGACGCGATTCGTCTTATAACTATTTATTAACGTCTTTTTAAAACTATAAATCTTTTCTAGCTTATATATAAAATAATCCTCTATCTTATAGCCGTTTTTTTTCGTACGGCGGCGCCGGCTAAGTGTTATAACCCGACCTAACCATACGGCCAAAAGACCCCACTTACCGGCACGGAACTACCATACCCCGAACAGGCTACGATACCACAGCTACGGACCGCACCGCCAGCTATATAAATACGAAACCAGACTTTCATTAATAACGAGTAACGCCACCTCTACGCCCGGCGATAAGGCGAACGCGCCTATAAAGTAACGGCGACCGATAATAAATTACGTAGCATAGCAAACGCTCAGGCGAGATTATTAAACAGCGTAGAACGTGATCAGGAGCGATTATTAAGTAATACCGAGCACGCTTAAAAGGGATTACTAAGTAGTAATAAATTAATAAAAGAAGGATTAAATATATAATAATAAATATTTTTTTTATATATTTTATATAAATACTCTTTATTTTAATAATTAATTTAAATATTAATCTTAACTTATTAATAAAATAAACAGCTTTAACGAAACTATTATAAATACTTCTAAACTTACGTACCTTAATTACTTTCGTTTTTATAAACTATTACTTATTATATTAATAAAAGCGACTTTTATTATACGTTTAAATACTCTCTTATATTATTAATATAAACCTTAATACGTCTTATTAGGTTTTTTTTAAAACTTAAATAACGTTCGTTATATTTTAATTACTTTTATTCTTATGAATTATTACTTAAACCTTTAAATAATAACATTATAAGAACTATATCTATACTTAGCCCTAATAATACCGTCTAATAAGGAAAGACTCCTATCGCCACCCTTAGCACCTCTTAACGAGACCCTGCTATAAATATTGATAATAACAATAACGATAACGAGCCTATACGATAAACGTTAATTAAACGAATTAAAGAATTTAAATAAAAGAGCGTTAATTACTAGTATTATTATATTAAGCTTAAGAAAGAGCGTAACGAGCTCTTAATTAAAAGTATTTTAAAATAGATATCCTATAATATTAATAAGCTATGCGAAAAGGTATATCTCTTTTATATAACTATTAATATTATTTAAATCCTTATCGTACTAAAAAAAGGTATAAAGATTAACACGTTAACCCTTTTTAACGGAATAAGCGAAAACCTCCGAAACTTCTTTATTTAAATTAAAGCCTATTAACGATTTTATAAAAAAACGTTTTAAAACTTTACTTAACAAGTTATCTACGCTGCCTTATTTTTTAAAAATAAGGTACTTATTTAATTCGAACCTTATTTAAACAAACTCGTAAAAAACGATTAGTAAATTAAACTATACCGCATAGAGGTATAATATATTTTCGAAAGTTACGACAGCTTTAAATAAGCCTTTAAATTATTTTTTTAAAACCTTAACAAAAAGTAATAAGCGGAGAAAGAACTTAAAACCTTTAAATAAAAAAGATTAACCGCTTTTTATATAACTAAATTCCGGCGTATTATAGCTCGACTAAATTATACCGAAGTTATAAAAATTATAATATATTATTAAGAATTAAAGGATAATATTAAGAATAAATTTAGCCGGCTTAACGCCCTTAATAATTTCTTTTCGTATATAGAATTTATTATTAAAATCGATACCTGTATATATAAATAATACTATAAGAAACGAAACGGACTTTAACGATAAACTAGTCGAACCTAAACTAATATAGGGTAATTATATTAATATAACTATATACCGCTTAAAAATATTACGATATATAATTATTATAATAAACCTATAAACTTTAACGCTATTAGATATAATAAATAGGATAGAAAGTTACGCGGTATTTATTATAACTATTAAAAGCTAAAATATTATACTCGAAAATATCGAGTATTAAAAAAGGATTTTTAACGAGTTTTAAAAAAACGATACGTTAACGTTATTAAAATAAAAAACACCTTTATAATAATTATTAAAAATAATAACGTTATTATTAAATACGGTAGCCTATCCTAGATAGCTTATTATAATAATAGGTATACCTCTTATTTAATAAATAAAAAAGGTACCGAATAATTCCTTAAAACCCCGGAGAGCAAGGAGGACCATAACCGAAACGTCGCGATAATACGAAAGGAATAACCCCTTCTTTATAACGAAGATAATAATTCGATAAATAATATTATAAGCTAGTTAGAATAATTAATAAATTATAAACGTTTAATAAATATATTAATAAACGAGCTAATAAACGAGATTGCTAAATTTAAAAACTTTAAAACCGACGGGTGGTTAACTATCTTTAATATTTTTTACCCCGATTCGAAATATTTACGCTAAATATTTATTACGGCCGGTTTTAATTAAAAAATCTATAATAATTATATAATAGGGGATAATTTATAAATTTCCCTTACTTATAAAAAACATTTCACACTTTTATAAATTTCGTATATATATAACGCTTATACGAAATACCTTACAAAGAAGCTTAAATACGAATAATTCCTTTAAAGGATTAATAAGCGACTTATTACGTAACTATACCCGGATTATATTATTAGAAAAATCCGAATATCGATCTTAAATAAACGACGCGCGTACTTATTAATATAAAAAAACTTATAATAATTACGATAATATTATTTAAAAGGACGAGATTAAAAGGAGTGCTTCGAGAATTAATACTTTAAGTATATTTAAAAAAAATCGCGAGCTTATAAACGTTTAAAAAAAACGCTTAATACTTTTAAAATATAAAGGTATATACCTAATAAAAAAACCCTTTTATTATATTAAAAAATTTATAAAGCGTTTATAAATTATTACGAACTTAATAAACCTTCGAATTATTAAAAAAACCCGAATCTTAAGTATTAAGGATAATACTTCATATAAAAAAGAGTATAAAAACACTTCCGCTAACGTATTAAAAAGTACCTTATAGAGAACGAAAAGAATAACGGCGATAATACGAAGATCGATTATAAGATATCGTTAATAACCTATAAACGCAGCGTTTAAAAAATAGACGCCGCTTATTATAAAAAGACGATAATAAGCGGACCAAGATAGGTCCTTATACTAAATAACGGATAATCGAGCTATCTATAAGTATATTATATTAATACTAAGCGTAAAAAGAGTTTATATTAAAGCGTTACTCGATAACGAAACGTAAGGAAACTATATTTTATTACGAATCGTTAACTGCTTTAAATTCGAATAATAGGAGAAAAACGCCCTATACCGATTTAAAACCGTCAATAAAGGATTTATAACTTATAACAATAAAAAAATATAAAAAGAAGTCGCGAACCTTTTAATTAATATCGAAAAACGTTATAAATAAATTACGTGTAATATTACGGACGTCGCAAGATATAATATAATTTTAAAGATACCTTAATTACGGGTAAATAATTTTAAAATTAATTAAAAAATAAGCTAACTTTAATAAAATATATTAAAAAAAGGTTTAATTAATAAATAGCGATTTAAAAAACAATCTCTTATTAAACTTAAAGATTTTAAAGTATATATTATTATTAAAAAGCTTAAGCTAAACGTTATAATAATTATATTAAAAAAGTATTAATAATTCGAAACATTTTTTAATAAGAAACTAGAAATAAGCTTACCGCTTTATATATAATAAAATTATAAAATACCCCTTAAAAATAAGAAGGAACCCTTATTTATACTTATATATAAACTTAACTAAAAGTATAAATAAACCTTAAAAAAATATATCACGGAAAATCTCGAGAAAAGAGTTATCTAACCATCTATATTATTAACAGGCTTCTTTATCCTCTTCGTTTTAAAACAAAGTAAAAATAAGAAACCTAAATAGCGTATATATATCGATTATTAAAAGCTTAACGAAATTATTATTAAAAACCGGTACCTTTTACTTTTAATTAACGATTTACGGAATAAATTATTACACGTTAAAATCTTTATAATACTCGACCTCTTTAATATATATAACTTAATTTAAATTAAAAAAGGAAAAGAATAAAAAACCACGTTCCGAATTAAATATAACTATTTTAAATATTAAGCTATACCGTTTAACTTAATTAATATATTAACTAGCTTTTAAATTATAATTAATTATATTTTATAAAAATACCATAATAAATTTATTATAATATACCTCGATAATATCCTTATCTATTCCGAGAATAACGAACAATACCGAAAACACGTAAAGCTAATACTCTAAAAGCTATAGGACGCTAACCTACTAATTAACCTAAAAAAAAGCGAATTCTATTAACGATCCGTTACCTTTATAAAATACGTAATATCCTCGGGCGAAATCCGAATAGAACTTTCGAAAATCTTAATAATTAGAGAATAACCTACGCCTATAAGCGCTATAAAAATTAAATCCTTTTTAAAATTAGCCAATTATTACCAGATTTTCGTCCCGGATTTAACAGGATAGCGACACCCCTAATAAACCTAATAAAAAAAAACGAACTATTTTAATAAATAAAGAAAAAAAACGAGGCTTTTTATAATATTAAAGAACGAATCCTTAACGAACTAATATTTTATATAATAAACTTATTTAAACCTTTTAAAATTAAAACCGACGTATTAAACTATACGATTAAAAAGTAACTAAATTAATAAAATAATAATAAAAAGTCGTACCCCGTTATATTCTTTTTAAAAAAGCTTAATAAACTAAAACTAAATTATTAAATTTATAATAAAGAATTAATAACTATTATTAAAGCTTATAAAGAATAGAGATATTATTTTAACGGAATAATAGAGCTAATTAAAGTTTATACCGATTATAAAAATCTTATAATATTCATTATTATTAAAAAACTAAATAAATAATAAATATAATAATCTAAATTCTTATTAAGATTTAACCTCACTATTATCTACCGAAAGGGTAACGAGAACGGTCGCGTCGACATATTAAGCCGACGACCGGACCACTAGAAAGAAATCCTGCCCGAAACGCGAATAATCCTTACTTACGACTAAAACGGTAACTTCGTACCTTTAAAATAACTAAACGTTATAAACCACGTTTAATATAATAACGAATAAATTACTAAGTTTTAATAACTTAGCCAAAACTTCGACCCCGTAAATTACCTTAGGGATCACCTCGAAAACTATAACGGTCTCGCCTTTTACCGAGGTAAGATCTATATCCCTAAGCAGTACCGCGAAGATTTTATTTAAGAACTTTACGAATATTTTATATATAAATATTAAAAAATATTTAAAACCTAGAGGAGGATTATTAAATAATTCGATTATAAAAACCTTAAGCCGATTATAATTAAAATAATTAATAAATACGATTTTTATAATAAAATTAAAGCCGCTAAATATTAATTATATAGAGAATTATAGCCGATCTCATTACTAAATAAAGTATAAAAAACTATTATATTTAATTTCGTTATTAAGCTACCCCTATTAAAAAAACCCCTAATTAAGATTAATTATAATAATATCTTAATAATTACGAATAAACTTACGAAGTATACCTACTTCCTACCGTATAAAAAATCGAGCAATACTAATAACCTAGTATACACGTTCTTTTGAATAATCGTTAACTAGCACGGGCTACCCGAGATAATTATCTCCGATAGAGACAAGCTATTTACTACTAAGTTCTAAAAATCTTTAATAGCATAACTCGGCGTTAAACATAAGTTATCCATAACTTACTACCTTTAAACGAACGAATAAACCGAACGAATAAATTAAACCTTAAAGTAATACCTACGCTATTATATTAATTATAAATAAAATAATTAAGTATAATTATTATTAATAACTTAATTTATTTATAATAACGCGAATAACAAAGCTATACATATATTACTATTTCGAATAAATTACGGATATAATTTAGAAATTATTAAAAAACTAAAAGAAGGAGAACTAGTATTAATCGTGATTATTTAAATCGAGAAATTAAAAGAACTCTAAATTACGCTATAATAAAACCTTACTTTTTTTAATAATAAATAAAAAGATACGCCGATTAAATAAAATTAAAAAGATTAACTTTTAAAAAAGGAGAAAAAGTCTATTTCTTACGACGAAATATTAAAATAAAACGATTAAGCGATAAATTAGATTTTAAAAAAATAAGATTATTTAAAATCGTAGAAATTATTTTAAAAACCAATTACCGATTATTATTACTTAAAATAATACGGATATACTTTATATTTTATATTTTATTATTTAAACTAGCGGTTAAAAAAAAACCTAATTAATATATAATTAAAAGTTAAAACAGATTAGCACGAGTACGAAATCGACGGAATTATTAATAAAAGAAGGAAAGAATAAAGCTTTTAATACCTCGTTTAATAAAAAAGCTACCTATTAAAAATAATACCTAAAAACTTAAAAAATACTTAACGAATATTATTAAAAAGCTACGGGCGTTTAAATAATAACTTCGGAGATCGGCTTAAAAAAAAGTCGGTCGCGTTTTAATTAATAATATTAAAACCCCCGTAAGCTTAAACGGCTATAACGGTTTTAAACTCCCGACGTTCTTGTTCTTTTAATTCGTTTAAAAAGCGTAAACTATATTATATTAATATTACTCCTTAAGTATAAGCTATCTCTTTCTATTTACGGAAATAAATAAGGCGAGTAACGGCCTCGTTAATCTAGCGTTAAAGCTTTAAAAAATGAGCCTCTACGGCGGACTCTTCCCGAGACAAGCGGTCGTGCTCGTTCTGTACACGTCGCAAAGAAGATAGTAAAACCTCGGTACTATCGTACGCACAGCTAATACGAATATACTCCTTATATTTATTAACGCCTTTTATTATTATATAAAACCACCTTTTTATAAAATAGCGATTATAAAGCATGATTTCGAAATTAAATTTAAAAAAGGCTTCGACGAGATCTGTATAACGAACGGTAAAGGAACGATTAAGCTTAATTCGAGATTTTTCGACGCGACTATTTATAATAAACATATATTATAACGAAAGCGATAAAGAAGGAAGAATTTATTATAAATTATAATAAGCGGATAATTAAGGTACTTATAAAGTTAATACTTTAAAAATAAAGTAGTTAAAAAGAAGAGAATAATATTATAACCCGACTTAATTATATAATTAAAAAACTTTATTTACTAATACGGAACTATTATACCCCGAACAGGTTATAATATTATAGCTACGGATCGTACCGCTAATTATATAAATATAAATCCAGACTTTCTTTAATAACGAGTAACGCTACCTCTACGCCCGGCGATAAAGCGAACGCGCTTATAAAGTAACGGCGACTAATAATAAATTATATAGCACGGTAAACGCTTAAGCGAGATTACTAAATAATATAAAGCGTAATTAAGAGCGATTACTAAGTAATACCGAGCACGTTTAAAAAGGATTATTAAATAGTAATAAATTAATAAAAAAAGGATTAAATATATAACGATAAATATTTCCCCTATATATTTTATATAAATACTTTTTATTTTAATAATTAATTTAAGTATTAATCTTAACTTATTAATAAAATAAACAGCTTTAACGAAACTATTATAAATACCTTTAAACTTATATACCTTAATTACTTTCGTTTTTACAAGCTATTACTTATTATATCGATAAAAGCGACTTCTATCGCACGTTCAGATACTCTCTCGTATTATTAACATAAACCCCAGTACGTCTTACTAAGTTTCTTTTAAAACCTAGATAGCGTTCGTTACACTAAGTATTTTATTTACTTTTTAAAATATCGCGTTCTTACCTTCTAAAAGAGTAACTCGGTATATAATATACGTTATAACTTTTACGATCTAATTAAAACTAATTAAAATAAATATCGGAAAGTTATTTTAATACCGTATAATACGGTTTCGAACGTATTCGGTTTAGAATTAAGCCTTAATCGGGTTATTTAAAGTCTTTAATTCTTAAAAAAGAAGTAGGCTAAAAAACGTCCCCGGAGGTATTAAAATACGTAGCTTTATATCTAACTATAAAATAATATATTCCGGATTATACGAAATAAGTCCTATCCCTCGAAAGCCTCCTTATATATTCGAAATAATAAAAGTCGCCTAGAACGCTTTTAAAAACACTAATAAGAAGTCTTCCTTTAAAATATAAATAATATACGCCCGTATAAGATATTTAATTTCTTTCCCGTACACCTTTTTTAATATACGAAAATAGCCGACATAAAAAAGCTAAAGCTTATACGACGAATAAGAAAATATATAGAGTATAATAATCGAGTTCTCTTTATAATAGAGCTCGAAAGCTATCGAGTAGTGGCTTTCGTAACCGTCCAGGACTAAAAGGCGATAATAACCCTTCGTACGAAACCTAGTATATTAATCAAAGTGTCGAATCTAGTCCTCGCCTCTTTCATTCGTGGTCCAGTTATTTTTAATAACTACGATTACCTAGTCCTTCGGCAATAAGCTATTTTCGTACTAGGAAAAGAGGTACGTTTTCCCGATAAAAATAATATACGGAGGAATAACGTAACCGTATAATCCGACGCTTTAAATAACTATAACCTATTCCCGGTTCCTTTATTATATTACTTTAAACCTTCCGCATCGATCGGAGGTAGTTACGACTATTTCGAACGAGATTTAACTTATAAAAAAGCCGGTTTCGTTAAAGTTATAAATATCCTCTTTTTAAATCCCATACTTATAAATTATATTCTATACGAAAATAAATTATACGTAATACGCGTCGGGATTTTTATAAAAGACTCTTTAATAATCGATTTTTCGATTAAAACGCGTCCAGAGGTCTAGTTATTATCGTATAAAATTAAAGGCCTAATTAACGCCGACGCGTCCCGCGTTACGTAAATTAAATAATCGATTCGTTATATCTTTTATATTACTTAGCCGAGAAAAAAAACGATCGCGTATTTAAATTAATAATATATTAAATAATCGTATCTTTTTTAGAATTTAAAAGCTTTTAAGAATTCGTAAATATTTCGCGTCGTACAGGTTAGCTATTTCGTCTACGCTATAAGGTTTTCGATAAGACGTAATAAATTAATACAGCCTTTCGTACGCTTAAAGTTAAATCTTCTTAAAGCGCTTAAAACGCTAGAATTATATCACTCTTTTTCTAAAGTTGTGGCATTTTCGGACGTAAAAGAATATAAAAAAAGGTTAAGGCTATGAGGAAATTTGTGAAAATGGGATATTCGCTTGTGTGGGACATTCGCTTGTGGGATACGTTAGACGTCGGGCTTAAAGTATCCCGTGGTATCGCGGACGATTATTCCGTATAGAAACCGGGTGTTTCTCGCTTAGGCGGCGGTTATTCGATTATTTATTTTAGGGAAGAATATAGAACATTTTCTTTTTAGGTTTCCGAAGTCGGTTTTGCCGGTCGGTCTTATTAATGTACGGGAGCGGCCGGTAGTATTAGTTGTGTAAGCTTACTTTTAAAAGATCCGCCTATTAATATATTAACTCCGTTTCTTTCGAGGTAATAATAGAGCTTTTTTTAAAATATACGGTTAATTTAACCGAATTAATATTCGGTCTATTTTTCGAATTTTATATTAAACGCTTTTTAAAGGAATATTTTTTTATTTTTAATATATAATATTTTAAAAAATATCGTACGAGGTACGTCGTAAGTAGTTTAGGTATTATTTTTTTAAAAAGTATTTCTAGAAGTTCGAGTTCTTAAAAAGCGAGGTTAACGTTCCTTTTTTAAACTATTAACGAGATCTCGATATTTTAAGATATCTCTTCGTATATAAGTAGTTCGAAGTTTAAAGTCGTCGGTTTATCTAAATTTAATATATCCGGGCTCGGTCTTAATTCGCCGACCATAATTAATTCTATTTTAATAGGGGTTATTATTTTATAAATTATATATAGCCTAGCTAGTCTCGCGTATAATTCGGAACATGGTCTCCTCCTTATAATATATATTCGGAAAAAGGGGTTCCTCCTCGTACGGTTAATTTAGTTTAGCTCTTCCTCCGAATCTCTAACGGGCGGAAATTCTCGGGGCTCCTTAACACGGTCGCCCTTACATCGATAAGGGCGTAGAACCGTCTCTTCACTTTTATTAATCTATAATCGCTACGGGTAATTATTAATTAGTATTAAATAAACTTTTATATATATATATAAATTCTAGGTTTAATTAAGGTTTAATCGTTATATTTTATTATTTATATCTATCTCTTTTATTAATTACGAGGGGTATTATATACCCCTTTTTATAAAATAGAAAAAGGGTTTGTATGCGCAGGCACGTAGCACCCCTTTTAAGGTATTATAGAAAACCTTAGTTCCTGCTGTTCCAATAGTTTCCGAATAAAAGAGGGCTGATGAGTGGCTTAATAACACATAAGGGCTAAAAATTATTATTACGTTAATCACCCTTAATATTTTAAGCTAATAAAGCTTTTTTATAAGCTTTAGTATAATATATAAGGAAATTTCGTTTATTAATAAAGGCTGAATTTATTAATAAGCTTAAAAAACAGATCTTTTTTTAATAATAAGCTTTTATAAGAGTAAAGACTTTAATATTAAAGGGTTAAAGGATGTATAATAAATAAAGGGGTAAAAATAATAAGTAAATATTATTTTAGTAGTAAAGGGATATAAAATCATTGGTTATATAGCTGCTATACTTATTTAAAATAAATAAATGAGCATCTTTTAAGTCGTTCGGGGCGGTTTTTAATATAAAGATATCTTCGAGCCATTTAACGGCGATGTCGTTATTCATCTAACCTTTATTACTTGTATTAAACTTTTATCCTTTAAATTTATCGAGGTCTTAAGGGAACTATTACTTTTAGACCGATTTATTTTTATAAATTATTAAAAGAGGGATAGCCTTACTAAGTACTAATATATATTATAATATAATCGTTTAATACTTTAAACTAAGCTATTTTTATTAAATAAAACATAATTTTAAACTATTTATTATAAAGCTATTATTTCTTTAACTTTTTAAAATACTATGCTTATTTATATTATATCTATTTTTAAGTTTAATAATTTAAATTTAAAAAATATATAATTTAATTAAAAACTAAGACTTAATTACTTTAATTAATACCTTATTAATACGCTAAGAGTCGATTTAACGTTACCTCTTTATTTTTATAGCTAAGTGGCGTTAAAAGAAGGCTTTTATTTAATTTTTACTAAGTGGTTAATAGTCCTCTTTAAAGGTTAAAACCCGTTAAACTAATTGTTTAATTTAAATATACGTCGGTGCCACGTTAAAGGCTTCTTAAGATAGAACTTAATCTATTAGATGCTTTTCTTATACCGAAAAGAGCCTCTAATAGCTTTCTTTAACCTCCCGCTTCGATTTAGCTCCATAGAGGCGGTCAACCAGCGTAGTCCTTAGTATACCCTAATTTAAAGCGGCTCGGCGTATTAATTTACTATTTATAACATTAGAAATCACGGCAGTAATGTTATCTTTTATATAAAGTGCTATAAATAATAGATAAATATAGTTTAAAAAGAATGAGATAGATTACTTTAAAATTAGTTACAAAAATAAGTAATAAAGAAAAGTAGCGGTGAGTTATTTTAGTGTTGTACAGGGGTGTCGGTTGTGGGGTAACATACGTTATTCTCTCTATGCTCTGCTGGCCTGGAAGGCACAGACATACCATGCTTGGATCAACACTCCCCAATATCAAGCCGACCGTGAGCGGCATACACTCAAGATGGCAACGGAATTAGCGACTGGTATGGCGATGTTTGCACCTGACATTAATGACTTGGATGCTTGGATCAGCTCAGTACGAGACTCGATTATAGAGCCCGGCCTGGCGCTGAAAGAGAAGATAATGTGCAGCAGACAGGAGTTCGAGTTGGTGTTTATCACTAACCCGCCAGCTGATTATGAAAACGGGACGAAATCACAGCTAAAGTTCGAGTGGGAGGAATATCAGGACATCACAGACAACCACCGCCGCCTCGACGCTAAGAAGATGGATGACTCGAAGCTCATCACGATGCTTGGTACTACCCGCCCATGCTTCTACACAAGACTGATGCAAGATCACAGCGAATGGAGGGAGCCCAAAATCCTTGTGAAGCAGTCACGTCTGGTCGCATTGAAAGAGGATCTCGAACAGTATACTTCGAAAGAAACGGAGCAAGAGTCGGCGTTGTGGTCACAGTTCGTTGGTGCAACCGCGAAAGGAAACCCAACTCCCTAGCTTAACACCATTATTTCCTTGAACCAAGAATCCCGTGGCATAGCATTAGGTAGGTATTCGCTTAATTAAAACACAATTTACCCAAGTAACAAAGTCGTGAAAGAAAACAAGAAACGAAAGATGCAAAACAGAAAGTCCTTAGTACGTCGTTAATAAATATTCGAAGTACTATTATTACTCGGCTTCGCCGGCCATAGTGAAGGGTTGTGACGAAGTATGAAAGGGACCGTTATAATTGGAGAGAATGATATATATTGAGTAATAAATTTACTAACTACGCTTTAGGCTAGTGTCTTCCATGTGATAAGGGTTCAGTGTGACTTGGCTGGCGCTCAATGTAGACACCCCATATATCTCTATCTTTGAGCATAGTCACGGGAAGTATGAAATACGTACAACATATTATAAGGGCTGTTGTCCACTTGTGATGTATGAAAAAGGGCAATTAACCTCTATCTTTTCCTTATAGCGAATGTACATCGGAAAAGCCACCAAATCAGTACAGGAGATCTCTGTTTCTCAGCTTTGGTACCCTCCCAACGACCTGACCTGCCGTATTAGCAATCCACCTCTACCATCCATACTCATTCGCATGCGGAAATTGAATGGGTGGCACTTTGCCTACTAGCTCAATAGGACTAGGTGGTTATGTAGCATTGACAGCGGAAATTGGACTGCTACATTGAGGCAGGCAATGGTTAAGTGTAAGGAAAGTCTTCCGCCACATACTATCTAAACCTCCCAGTCAGACCGTTACAGGATAACCAATCTTCAGTCCTTGCAGCCTTATTGACGTCAACTCTGTACCAGTGTTTGCCCCATTGGTGCTTCATGACACCCATGCATCAGCTTCTTGGTATTCACAAGCAATATCACTTTGCACCATATCAAACTCCACATATCTCATCCGAATCGTTTCGTTGTTGAGAACGAGTTGCAGCGATCCCATCATCGGCAGTAGTCGAATGCATTCATACGTACTCCGCAGAGACCGTACTGTAGCGATGATTGTCGTGGATCAGGGTGTATTCAGTAGTCGCTGATCTGTCTGTGGGGTCTTAGTCACTTACAACACTTAGGCGAACACTTTGTGTCTAGCTTTCGAATAGCATAGCCAACACTTTGGCTGTCACCTATCAGGTTGGGCTAAGGACTTACACACGACCTCGATCTCGCAGCTGAGGACATAATAATCAAAGCCATCCTTTCCACGTCGAGTGGGAAGTTGGTCAGCTGGGATCCTGCTAATGTCCGCCTCCAAATGACACAATGTGTCAACATTGTCGTTGCGAGCCAGTGGTGCATCATTGGACTTGCTGTCGGAG
The DNA here is from genome assembly GCF_038363925.1 of Apiospora phragmitis. NCBI lineage: Eukaryota > Fungi > Ascomycota > Sordariomycetes > Amphisphaeriales > Apiosporaceae > Apiospora > Apiospora phragmitis. The sequence goes on along the minus strand of NW_027117407.1, from coordinate 2,981,485 downwards.
TGGATCGTAAGGAAAATCGTTTGCGGTCGACCATAACTGACTTTGGAAATCTGGTGGAAATGGTGGAGGTATGGCTGCGACTCAGCCACGCGATCTCCCTAATGTCATACACGTGTCAGTATGAGATCGCCGAAGCGTGATGCGTATTCTCAGTTGAAACGTGACCTACATTTCGGATGAACCATCTCATAGCATCAACTCGCCAACATCCATCCATTCCCTCCCAGGCACGCTTGCTGAAAAGCTCACGATGTGCCTGTTCCGTCATAGACGGCGGAAAGCTCTGTTCCATAGTGCTCTGCTCAATGTCAGCTAACAAACCCTGCTTACAGTGAATTCAAGTGTACACCTCTGCCACCTGGACAGTAGCGGTTTCTGCTTACTGTTTGAATGTTCGTTAGCATGTAATACCAATTTGTGAGCATGGGGCTGTCCGCTCATACCTTCGGGCTGCTCTTTCGACAACTGTGAGGAAAGTAAGTTTCTGTGGGGCCACATGTGCGATACCTCTCATGACGGCGCCGTAGACGACAGCAAGGGATGAGTCCTTGGAGAAGTGGATTGGAACCTTCATATCATCCTCGATGTCCTTCTTGAGCCGCTCTCGGAGATAGACCGAGTTTCCGAAGCCTCCGATAAGAATTACGGCATTGATGGGGACTTGAGCGGTGCGGATTTGGTCTTTCACCAGACGGATCGTCTTGAGGACGCACGGCTCATACATGGCATGGACATCAGAAGCCCGCAGATTCAAACGGCCGTTTCTGATGCCAGCCTCTCGGTTGTTTGCCATACCATAGAGAGGAACTGTGAAAGTGCCATTGGGCATCGATGCATGAGAAAATAAGCGTTTGATCTGGCCGAGTCGTAAGTTTTCTTCTACACGGATTTGAATCCGGCATGCTTACCTTGGATTCGAACTCCCCGCGGGCGCGTCCCAGAAGCTCGTTATCGAAGCCCTCTTCGTTTGCCAGTGTGGCTTGGAGGTGATCGGTGAAGGCTTTGTCAACAAATGCCCCACCACAGAAGTCTCCCCGAACCTGCAACCGCTTCTCTGACTTGAAGCACAGGGTGCAGAGCGGTGATAGTGTAGGTAATGATGTCCACGGTTCCTAATGTGTTGTGTTTAGGTAAGCAAAACGCCTTACCGGTATATATACCCATGATTTGGTAGCTCACCTCCGCCAGCATCCAGGACGATGAAAGTCTGTCCAATGTCCAAAGAGCTTTCCTGTAACATAGTGTGCAGGGCATAGGTTGCAGCAGCCTCAGGTTCCGAAACCAGTGTGACGCCACCAATTCTTGCGAGATTTCGCGCTTCTACAAATGCCCGGTCTGTCCTGTCCTTGGCACGCTCGTCCCATACTACATTAACGTCAGTATATATAAATGACGAAAAGAGGTAGGCATTGTCAGAAGTAATCCAAGGGGTGGCGATTAGTCCAAGACTCGCGGCTGTGTGGATAAAACATAGGAAAAGGTGAGGGACAGGTCCATATACTAACCTGCAGGCACTGTAAGGACAAATTGTATGGCAGACCGTCGAATAAGTCCGTTCATTGCATCCGAACCCAATCTCTGTCTGAGAAAGTGCAGGACGTGTTCGCCGAGACCAAAAAGGTAATCCTTCACCAAACTATCCGAGTCAGGCCGAGTCACCATATTTCGAATGTCTTCTGGTGGGTCGTCCTTGAAGGTTTGTAGGCCCCTTTTTCTCTCAGTTAGCTGACACTCGACAATATACCATGGACTGCGACATACAACTTGAACCAACGCATGATCTCGTCTGGGTGAACGGTTTCTTCCGAGATCTGAGGGCCCCATTCGAACTCGCCACGCTGCGGAAGATAGCGAATTGTAGTAGGCACCTTATCGATGGTTGATCCATCTTCACGACCTCCGCTCGATGGCCAAGTCAGGATTGCGTGTCTGCGATCCGGGTCTTCAGTTATTGCATAGGCCACACCAGAGTAAGTGGTTCCGAAATCGATTCCGATGACCAGTGTGAGGTCGCTAGGCGGTCGGCCATCCGTGCCTGAAGACATGCTGGGTTGACGTTCTTGAAATTGGCTCTTCTCAAGTAAGTGTCAACGTCACGAAAGAAGGAATGTAAAGATTGATGTTGTCCGGAAAGGAGACTGTACACAAATCGCTTTCGTCGTGGGGACCGGGCCAGGTTTATACTGAGTGCATAACGCAGTCAGACAAACGACCTCAAACACACTGTTGGAACAGCCACTCCAGGGGCTTCCAGCACCTCTTGAAAAGGGCGTCACGTGCGTGCGACGCACGGATCATTAGCCCCTCGTACGAGAAGATAAGCGCTGGCGGCTTCCCGCTAATTAATAAATAGAGGAGACAAATAAAATATAAGCACCGTTTTAACTTTTATATAATATATATACGTATTAAAAAGCTTATTTAATATTAATTAATAATTATACGAGGTAATTATAAATTAATAAAAGTAAAAAGACGGTTTTACGCTAATATATAAATAAGGCGACCGTATTAAATAATTTAAAAAAATTCTTAAATCTTTAAAAAAAAGTGAAGCTACCTCTTTCGTACGAAATCTAAATTTTATCTCTTTTAAAGCGAATATTAAAAAGAAAAAACTAGGTTATAATACGGTCGGAAAACTAATTAAACTATATATTATTTTATACTTAAAAATAATGTTATATAAACTAGTTAAATAATACCTTAATAATAACGTTTACCTTTAATACTTTTTAACCGGGCTAAAACCTTAATACTAAATAACCTGAAGTCTTCTAAACGTCCGAGCTATCCGAGGAACTTAAAGACGAACTCGAGATCATATATAAAGAAGTTATAGTAACCACGAAAATAAAACTCGGGGTTTAAAAAATAAATACCGACCTTGAGAAATAAAACGACGAGCCGGACCCGATATTACCCGAAATAACGAAAAAGGAATTAACAATATACGCCGCACGATACCTTTACGATTATTATTTTTTTAAAATTACGAAAAATACCTTTACGAAATAATTCGCTTACGATTTCGCTAAATAAATAAAAGAAGTATTTAAAAACATTAATTATACGTTTTTAAAAGCTTTTTTCATATACTTAAAAAAGAATAAAATCGATACTCCCGATAATAATATAATAACCGGGAAACTAATAAAGCTTACTATATACCGACGTACCCTGTTATTTAAGCCGAAATAACGACGCCGACCTCCGATCGTCTAAAGAGAGAGTATTATATAGAACTTAATAGAATAACCGGCCGAAAATTATATAATAAAATAAGAGACGCGGTGTTATAACCCGACCTAACCATACGGCTAAAACCCTACTCGCCGGAACGGAACTACCATACCCCGACTAGGCTATAATATTATAACTACCGACCGTATTACTAGTTATATTAATATTAACTCTTTTATATTATAGAAATATATAAATATAATTACGAAGATATTTTAAATAGCGAAAAAATAAACCCGACCCGGGAAAGTAATTAGGAAGGAGCCGCGGGATAAGGAGTAACTAAACTACCGCTTTACAAGTAAGCTAGGAGCGACGGGATCACGACGCCCCTAAATAAGTTACCGGAATAGATTACCGTAATCTAAAGGATAGATTACCGTGAGCTAATAACGGGATTACCGTGAGCTAGCGGACGATCTAACGGATTAGTAAGGGAAGAAATTAAATATATAATAATAAACGTTTTTTATATATTTATATAAATATTTTTTATTTTAATAATTAATTTAAATATTAATTTTAATTTATTAGTAAAATAAATAGTTTTAATAAAATTATTACGAATACCTTTAAATTCGAATATTTTAATTACTTTTATTTTTATAAGCTATTATTTATTATATTAATAAAAGCGACTTTTATTATACGTTTAAATACTTTCTCGTATTTATTAATATAAACTTTAATATATTTTATTAGGTTTTTTTTAAAATTTAGATAGCGTTCGTTATATTTTAATTATTTTTATTTTTACGAGTTATTACTTAGACTTTTAAATAATAATACTATAAGAACTATATTTATACCTAGCTTTAGTAATACTGTCCGATAAAAGAAAACTCTTATTACTACTTTTAGCACCTCCTAACGGGACCTTGTTATAAACGTCGATAGTAACAATAATAACGACGAGCTTATATAATAAATACTAGTTAAGCGAATTAAAGAACTCGAGTAAAAGAGCGTTAATTATTAGTATTATTACGTTAAGTTCGAAAAGGAGCGTAACGAGCTCTTAATTAAAGGTACTTTAAAATAAATACCTTATAATATTAATAAGTTACGCGAAGAGGTGCGTTTTTTTTATATAGCTATTAATATTATTTAAACCTTTATTATATTAAAAAAGGGTATAAAGATTAATATATTAACTTTTTTTAACGGAATAAGCGGAAACCTCTAAGGTTTTTTTATTTAAATTAAGGCTTATTAACGGTTTTATAAAAGGATGTTTTAAAACGCTACTTAATAAGTTATTTACGCCGCCTTATTCTTTAAAGGTAAAGTACTCGTTTAGTTCGAACCTTATTTAAATAAACTCGTAGAAAATAATTAATAAGTTAAGTTATACCGCATAGAGGTATAACGTATTTTCGAAAATTACGACGGCTTTAAACAAGCCTTTAAGTTATTTTTTTAAGACTTTAACGAAAAGCGACAAGCGGAAAGAGAACTTAAAACCTTTAAATAAAAAGGATTAACCGCTTTTTATATAGCCGAGTTCCGGCGTATTATAGCTCGATTAAATTGTATTAAAATTACGAAAATTATAATATATTATTAAGAATTAAAGGACGATATTAAGAACGAATTTAGCCGGCTTAACGCCCTCGATAATTTTTTTTCGTATATAGAACTTATTATTAAAATCGATACCCGTATATATAAGCGACGCCGCGAAAAATAGGACGGATTTTAGCGGTAAATTAATCGAATTTAAATTAATACAAGGCGATTATATTAATATAATTATATACCGCTTAGAAATATTATAACGTATAGTTATTATAATAAATTTATAAATTTCGATATTATTAAATATAATAAATAAAATAAGAAATTACGCGGTATTTATTATAATTATTAAAAACTAGGATATTATGCTCGAAAATATTAAATATTAAAAAAGGATTTTTAACGAGTTTTAAAAGAACGATATATTAATATTATTAAAGTAGAAAATATTTTTATAATAATTATTAAAAATAATAGCGTTATTATTAAATACGGTAGTTTATTTTAGATAGCTTGCTATAACGATAGGTGTATCTTTTATTTAGCGGATAAAGAAAGTACCGAATAGTTCTTTAAAGCCTTGGAAGATAAGGAGGACCATAACCGAAGCGTCGCGATAATACGAAGAGAGTAACCCTTTCTTTATAACGAAGATAATAATTCGATAGATAATATTATAAACTAATTAAAGTAATTAATAAACTACGAATATTTAATAAGTATATTAATAAACGAGCTAGTAAGCGAGATCGTTAAATTTAGAGACTTTAAGATTAACGAGTAGTTAGCTATTTTTAATATTCTTTACCCCGACTCGAAATATTTATATTAAGTACTTATTATAGCCGGTTTTAATTAAAGAATTTATAATAATTACGTAATAAGGAATAATTTATAAAAATTTTTTATATATAAAAAATACTTTATATTTTTATAAATTTTGTATATATATAACGTTTATATAGAATACTTTATAAAGAAACTCGAGTATGAATAATTTCTTTGAAAGATTGGTAAACGACTTATTACGTAACCGTACCCGGACTATATTATTAAAAAAATTCGAACGTTAACCCCTGACGAACGACGCGCGTACTTATTAATATAAAAAAATTTACGGTGGTTACGATAATATTATTTAAAAGGATAAGATTAGAGGGAGTATTTCGAGGATTAATACCTTAAATACGTTTAAAAAAAATCGCGAGCTTATAAACGTTTAAAGGAAAACGCTTAATACTTTTAGGACGTATAAATATATACTTAATAAAAAAACCCTTTTAATATATTAAAGAATTTATAAAACGTTTATAAATCATCGTAAATTTAATAAACCTTTAAATTATTCGAAAAACCCGAATTTTAAGTATTAGGGGCAGTATTTTATACGGAGAAAAATATAAAAACATTTTTATTAATATATTAAGAAGCGTTTTAAAGAAAACGGAGAGAGTAATAGTAACGATACGAAAATTAATTATAAGAAATTATTAATTACTTATAAGAGTAATGTTTAAGAAATAAACGCCGTTTATTATAAAAAGACGATAATAAGCGGACTAAAATAAGTCCTTATATTAAATAATAAATATAAAAAGAGTTTATATTAAAGCGTTACTCGATAACGGAGCGTAAGGAAATTATATTTTATTACGAATCGTTAATTGCTTTAAATTCGAATAATAGGAGAAAAACGCTTTATACCGATTTAAAACCGTCGATAAAGGATTTATAACGTATAATAATAAAGAGGTACGAAAAAAAGTCGCGAACTTTTTAATTAATATCGAAAGACGTTATAAACGAATCACGTATAATATTACGGACGTCGCAAAATACGATATAATTTTAAAAATATTTTAATTACGGGTAAATAATTTTAAAGTTAATTAAAAAATAAGTTAATTTTAATAAAATATATTAAAAAGAAGTTTAATTAATAAGTAACGGTTTAAAAAATAACTTTTTAATAAACTTAAAGTTTTTAAAATATATATTATTATTAAAAAACTTAAATTAAACGTTATAATAATTATATTAAAAAAGTATTAATAATTTAAAATACTTTTTAATAAAAAATTAAAAACGGGCTTACCGTTTTATATATAATAAAATTATAAAATACTTTTTAAAAATAAAAAGGAACCCTTATTTATACCTATATATAAACTTAATTAAGAATATAAATAAGCCTTAAAAAAGTATATTACGGAAAACCTCGAAAAAAGAGTTATTTAATTATTTATATTATTAACAAGCTTCCTTATCCTCTTCGTTTTAAAAAAAAGTAAGGATAGGAAACTTAAATAACGTATATATATCAATTATTAAAAACTTAACGAAATTATTATTAAAAATTAATACCCCTTTTTTTTTAATTAGCGATTTACGAAATAAATTATTATACGTTAAAATCTTTATAATACTTAACTTTTTTAACGTATATAACCTAATTCGAATTAAAAAAGGAGAGGAGTAAAAAACCGCGTTTTAAACTAAATATAAATATTTTAAATATTAAGTTATACCGTTTAATTTAATTAATATATTAATTAACTTTTAATTTATAATTAATTATATTTTATAAAAATATTTTAATAAATTTATTATAATATATTTTAATAATATCCTTATTTATTCTAAAAATAACGAGTAGTATTAAAAATATATAAAGCTAATACTTTAAAAGCTATAAAACGCTAACCTATTAATTAACTTAAAAAAAAGCGAATTCTACTAACGATCCGTTACTTTTATAAAATACGTAATATCCCCGGGCGAAATCTGAATAAAACCTTTAAAAATCTTAGCAATTAAAAAGTAGCCCACGCTTATAAGCGTTACGAAAATTAAATCCTTCTTAAAATTAATTAACTACTACCAGATTTTCGTCCCTGGATTTAATAGGATAGCAATACTTTTAACGAACTTAACGAAAAAGGACGAACTATTTTAATAAATAGAGTAAAAAGATAAAGCTTTTTACGATATTAAAGAACAAATCCTTAACGAATTAATACTTCGCGTAATAAACTCGTTTAAGCCTTTTAAAATCGAAATCGACGTATCGAATTATATAATCGGAGGATAGCTTAATTAATAAAACGATAGCGGGAAATTATACCCGGTTATATTCTTTTTAAAAAAGCTTAACGGATTAAAGCTTAATTATTAAATTTATAATAGAAAGTTAATAATTATTATTAAAACTTGCGAAAAATAAAGATATTATTTTAATAGAATAATAAAGCCGGTTAAAATTTATACCGATTATAAAAACCTTATAACGTTTATTATTATAAAAAAATTAAATAAATAATAAATATAATAGTTTAAATTTTTATTAAAATTTAACCTTATTATTATCTATTAAAAAAGTAACGAGAACGGTTACGTTAACGTATTAAGCCGACAACCGGACTATTAAAAAGAAATCCCGCTTAAAACGCGGATTATCCTTACTTATAACTAAAACGGTAACCTTATACCGTTAAAATAATTAAATATTACGAACCACGTTTAATATAATAATAATTAAGTTACTAAGTTCTAATAACTTAATTAAACCCCTAACCCCGCGAACTACCTTAGGGATCACCTCGAAGACCGCGACGGTCTCGCTTTTTACCGAAACAAGATCTATATCCCTAAGTAGTACCGCGAAAACTTTATTTAAGAATTCTACGAACACCTTATATACAGATATTAAAAAATATTTAAAACTTAAAAAAGGATTATTAAATAATTCGATTATAAAAACTTTAAACTAATCGTAACTAAAGTAATTAGTAAATATAACCTCTATAATAAAATAAAAGCTACTCGATACCGGCCGTATAGAGAGCTACAGCCGATCTCACCGTTAAATAAAGTATAAAAAACTATTACACTTAATTTCGTTATTAAACTACCTTTATTAAAAAAACTCCTTATTAAGGTCGACTACGATAATATCTTAATAATTATAAATAAACTTATAAAATATACCTACTTCTTATCGTATAAAAAATTTAATAATATTAACGACCTAATATATACGTTCCTCCAAATAATTATTAATTAATACGGGCTGCCCGAAACAATTATTTCTAATAGAAATAAATTATTTACCGCTAAATTTTAAAAATTATTTATAATATAACTTAGAGTTAAATATAAACTATTTACGGCTTATTACCCTTAAACGAATAAATAAACTAAGCGGATAAACTAAACCTTAAAATAATACTTACGCTATTATATTAATTACGAATAAAATAATTAAATATAACTATTACTTATAACCTAATTCGTTTATAATAATATAAATAACGAAACTACGCGTATCTTACCATTCCGAGCGAACTATAAATACGACCCAGAAATTACTAAAAAACCCTTAAAAAAGAGTTAGTACTAATCGCGACCATATAAATTAAAAAACTAAAAGAACTCTAAATTATATTATAACAAAACCTTACCTTTTTTTAATAACGAATAAAAAGATACGCCAATTAAATAAAATTAAAAAAATTAACCTTTAAAAAGAGAAAAAAAGTTTACCTCTTATAACGAAATATTAAAACAAAACGACTAAGCAATAAATTAAACTTTAAAAAAATAAAACTATTTAAAATCGTAAAAACTATTTTAAAAACTAATTACCGATTATTACTACTTAAAATAATACGGATACACCCTATATTTCATATTTTATTACTCGAGTTAACGGTTAAAAAAACCTTAATCGATATATAACTAAAAGTTAAAACAGATTAATATAAATACGAAATCGATAAAATTATCGATAAAAAAAAAGAAAAGCAAAGCTTTTAATACCTCGTATAATAAAAAGGTTACCTATTAAAAAATAATACTTAAAAGCTTAAAAAACACCTGGCAAACGCCGCGAAAAAACTTTAAAAGTTTAAAGAAAAGCTTCCCCCGCGAGGACTAACGACCTAGGCTTAAAGAAACCTGCTAAACCAAAAAACGACTAATTAACGTCCCTAAAAATACCTAAAAAACGCAGGTTATTAAAAACGAAGTTTTTTTAATTAATAATCGAAAAGGAAATACTATCTTTCTTATCTAGCTCTTATATTCCCTAACGAAACGCCTCCGAACGCTTTTTTATTATAACCTTCTTTATATAATAAAAACGGGTTAAACAACCTAAAACGATAAATAACTACGTTTATAAAAAGAATAAAGTCTTCTCTATATCCGACTCTTTCGCCTCTAACTTCTTCTATTAAGCAGCTAGCTTCGTTAAAACTAACGTAATAAAGGTGCTATTATAAGAACGACCAACCCAAATACACTCCGAATAGCGAAATAACTTCTCGTTTATATAATAAGCTAAGTTTTAACGAAAATAATAAGTACAGGGTATACTAATTAGGTCACCCGTGGATTCTATATTAGCGGCAAGAGCTAAACGCGCGATAGTTTTTTTTAAACCGAAATTTTTTAACACGACTAATTATAATAAATAAATATTATAATAAAAAATAATAAAAAAAACCTATTATAACTTAATAATATAAATAATTAAGATATTTATAAAATCGATACTTTAAAGATAAAGCGGTTAAAAAAAAGAGAATAATATTATAACCCGACTTAACTATACGGTTAAAACCCTACTCGCCGAAACGGAACTATTATACCTTAACTAAGCTATAATATTATAATTACCGACTACACTATTAATTATATTAATATAAACTTTTTTATATTATAAAAACACGTAAATATAATTATAAAAATATTCTAAATAATAATAAAATAAACCCGACCCGGGAAAGCAGCTAAAAAAAAGCCGCGGGACAAGGAGCGACTAAACCACCGCTCTAGCAAGTAAACTAGGAGCAACGGGATCATAACGCCCCTAAATAAGCTACCGGAATAAATCACCGTAATCTAAAGGATAGATCACCGTGAGCCAACAACGGGATCACCGTAAGTTAACGGACGATCTAACGGATTAATAAGGGAAGAGATTAAATATATAACGATAAACGTTCTTTATATATTTTATATAAATATTCTTTATTTTAATAATTAATTTATATATTAATTTTAATTTATTAATAAAATAAATAGCTTTAATAAAACTATTACGAATATTTTTAAACCTAAATACTTTAATTACCTTCGTTCTTATAAATTATTACTTATTATATTAATAAAAGCGACTTCTATTACACGTTTAAATACTCTCTCGTATTTATTAATATAAACCCTAGTACGTCTTACTAGGTTTCTTTTAAAACCTAGATAGCGTTCGTTACACGCGGGAGACCTACACGGTATAACCGGTCGTACGATTAAACCCCGACTACCGATATCCCTTTTTCTCAACTACGCATCCCGGTATACCCGGTATTAAAGCTTTTTAAGATATCGTTCTCTTTTCCGCTTTTAGCTAAACACTTAATATTAATACATAAATATTTAACCCGGTATATATTATTATATATAATATTTTATTAATTCGAATTATTTATAATAAAAAAATAAATAGCTCTAAAATCGTCCTATTTTCTAAAATATAAAAAAAGATTAACGATTATACCGGCGTACCGTATAGTATTTTTACTAATAAAGTATAATTCTTTATCGAGACTTACCGCTAACTAAATATCTCGGAAGACTAGTATTACGCGATTTTTCCGGATATCCTAGCCGGCCGTGTAGTAAACTTTTATTTAAGCTATATCGGCTTAAATAAAAAATAGGACTAGATATATATCGATTTCGATAAATATTTTAACAACTTAATAACTTATACCTAATATTATACGAATTAAATAAATATTATATTTATATAATTAAAAATAGAAAACCTTAAGAAATCGTTTTTAAAAATCTTAGAAATATTATTTAATAAGTTAACCCGCGTATAACGAGCCCTCGGAATAGAATTTTAAAGAGAAAAATACTTCTATACTTTTATTATACGAGCCTGTCAAGGAGTTCTCGAGCTTGAACCGGCCCTTATCTACCGGTAGTTAACGTGCGAGGGTCTATTTTCTAACTTTCGAGCCTTACTAAGTACCGCGATGGACCGAAAGATAATAAGCGGCTACTTAACGAAAGGATTACCGCTAAAAATAGCTTTTAAAAACGTATATAATTAATAAACGTTTTATTAATAATTATATAAGAGGGAATAGGCCGTTTTATAGTAATAAACCTTTTTATGAGAGTAAACCGGTATTTTTTAATAACCGGAATTAATAAATAATAATACCGTTCCGATCTAGATTAACGTATAGAAATAAGCCGTTTTAAAAAGAAATATACCGAGTTTATTAAAAATAGGGATATTAATCGATAAATTATTTATTTAAAAAGTAATCTCGAGTACGAACTTAATACTTTTAAGCGTATAAAGTTATTAAATAGAGTTTTTTTATATTAAAAAAATACGAAATATTTATATAAAATTAAAAAAAACCGTAAAAAAAACCTTAACGATAAAGAAAACTATAATTATATTAATCTAAAAAATATATAATAAGGAATTATTTATTTAATAAACGTTACGTTTTTTTACCGGCTTATAAAAAAAGATATTTACTTTTTAAAACCTATCGTATAAACGGATTAATTTAATTTAAACGGCTAATATAACTAGGTATACCAGGGTAAACTTTAAAATACTAGTGCCGCATAGCTCTCAATAATCGGCAAGTTTTAAGCCGAAGCTTATATATAAAAAAACCCGGATATTTAGATCGACTAGACTCCCGGATTAACCGAGATCAAATTTAATAACTCACTTCCGGTATTATTAATCGATACTTTTAACGTATAGAACTAATTAAAAATAACGAAATATTATATTTTTAAAACTTAAACCTTTTTCTTATTATTATTATATAATATCGATAAATTTAAAACATATTATAATAATATTTTTAATATTATTATATAAACCGACGAGAAAATATTCCTAGTTATTAAAAAATAAGGATATCCATTCTTTAATATTAATTATATAAAAGCGACGGTACACCTTATCGAAGTATAGTTCCGGCACTTTTACCATTAGTTCGGATATCCCCGCACGGAGAGGCTATATAACCTCTTAAAAAATATTAGCTATAACGACGTCGAGACTTCCGTCCTTAGCGAAATCTAGAAATTCTACTCTTAATATTAAACGTATAACCCGGTATTACGGCGGTTTAAATTCTTATTTTAAAACTCGTATAATTTTAATTATAAAATCGTTATTAATATTATATATATTAATAAATAAAACGTATTATACGTTATTAATATTAATATATCTTTTTAAATAATTATATTTTTAAAATTATTTAATATATAAAATACTTAAAATACGCTTTATAAATATTAAATATACGTTTATTAAAGCCTTTTAAATAATATCTCGTATAACCCCAGAATTTATTTTTAAAGAGAGTTTTAAAATTACGTATAAATAATAAAAATTATATATAAATAAATACTAATTAAAACTTATTAAATAATAAAAAAGATTAAAAAAGCGTATACTCCGCTCCGTTAAATATATAATATCTTATAAAAAAAATTAAGTAACCGTATAAACTTAGAGACGGTCCTCTAAATAGCGGTAAAAGCTTTAAACAATACTGCCGGCCCGGATAGGCTCGTCCCAATACTTTTTATCTTCGGAATATATCCCTAAATTAATACGAGTTCGCCTCCGTCGCCAGAAATCTAAACGAGAGCGGAAGCCGTATAAAAAGCGATAAAAATATTACAAAAGATCCGAACAAAGGTTAATATTAATCGAGCTCTAAATACCCGGAGCGGACTATATATTTATAATATTTTTATACTCCCGCTTTATACGGAGGTTTTTATATAACGAGAAAAAAAAGGATAAATCGGACCGTACCTAATCGCCGTAATCGAAAACCGTATAGTTTAAATTAATATACTAAACGGCCCGAAAAAATTCTAAGTTATTTAAATTAAACTATATTTCTAAAAACCCGAAAAACTTATAAAAAATACAGAAAGCGAGGATAGTATTATTTTTAAAGTAGAGGACGATATTATTTTCGAAATAGAGAACATTATTATTATAAAATAGCCCGAAGTTTTCACGTAATAAGGTCGAGGCTAACCCCGAAAGTATTTATTTCCGCATAATTCTTTAACGATATTCCTTATTTAAAAAAGATATAAAAATTACGATTTAACCGTTAAACTTTAAAAAAATAGTATAATTATAACCTCCGGAACCCCTTTTTAAGAATTAAATATAAAAAAAATAAATAACCTCGCCGTATAAAAGGTATTCGAGTTCGTTCGATTCGATCCGAAGGTTTACGATAATTACCAGATTTTTAAAACCCGGCTCGTATAGGAGATTAAAAGGAAGAATATTAGACCGTACGAGAAATTTAAGCTTATTATTTAAAGATACGGAGATATAAAAAAAAAAGAAAATCCTTACTTAATCGCTAATAATTTAAAGAATAAGTTAAAAGTTAATACTCGTATTAAGACCGACCTTTATTTAAAATTTTAAAGCTTATAGGAAATTACGAGATATTATTTAAGCGTAAATTTAATTATATAATAAATTTACCCGTGTAATATATACGAAGCTTTTAAAAAAGCTCGAGTTTTAATACTTTAAAAAAACGTTTTTATAAATCGTATTATTATTATACGGCTTAATAAAATCTAAACTATATTAATTTAAAACGTATTATAAATACTATATATAAAACTTAGGAATAACGGTTTTTATATATAACCTTTATTTATTCTTTATAAATAACGGCTTAAAAATCTTCGGGATTATTATTATATAAATTAATAATACCTTTAATTTCGTTATAAACCCTTTTTTTAAAAAAGAAAATAAAAAACTAATAAAAATAGCGTTTTATATAAATCCGAAAGAAACCTTAACGGAAAATACGCCTATAAAATTTAATAGAGGTAAAAATTTTATTAAAAACGTACGATATTTTTTTTTTAATAAAAAAGATAAACTAAATAACTCTAGCTTATAAATTTAAAAATTATTAATTAAAATTAGTAATATATTTTTTAATATATAAAAAGGGTGTATATTACTTTAATTTATTAATCGGAGATAGCGTATAACCTATTAGTCATAGCTTAGGTATAAACCTTTAAAAATAAAAATATTAAGTACTTAAACGCCCGAATTATTTAATAAATCGAGAACTTAATACGAAAACTTTAATATATTTTTTTTTAATTTTTAATATATAAAGATATATATTTTTACCGACGGCTTATTTATAAATAATAAAAACTTAACTTCTTAATTCGAATACCTTATCGTGCTCGGTTAAAAAACCGAGCGTATAAAAAACCGATTCGAAATTTAAAGTAATATTATTTATTAAAACTTAATAAAATATAAAAGAGTTATTTAAAACATATTTATTAATAAGTTATATAAGATAATTTCCGGCGTTAATAACGGTATTATATTAAATATAACGCTTAAAAAGATTATATAAAGTTTAAAATTCTAAGAGATTTTAATAATTTTTTATATAAACTCGAGGTCCTTATATAAGTATTTAATAAAGCTTAATACGATAAATAAGAAGCGATTAATGATCGATATTATATCGCTTCGAGAGTCGTATAAGAAAAAGGAAATAATAGAGATTTATTAAATAAACGGACGAGATAACCCAGCGGACGCTTTTATAAAGAAGTTTTTAAATAAAACCCTCGAATAATTTATTTTAACAAATAAATTAATTATATAAATAAAGGCGTACGTTAAAAGGTTTCGCCCGTATAACGAGTAAACGAAAAGTAAGGAGTAAAAAGGAAGGAGGAGGATTTTCCCTTTAAAAAAAAAACTACTAATATTAAAATAGCTACTCTAAAAGCTTTTAACACCTCTTGAAAAGGGCGTTACGTACGTGCGACGCACGGATCATTAGCCCCTCGTACGAGAAGATAAGCGCTGGCGGCTTCCCGCCAGTTAATAAATAGAGGAGACAGATAGAATATAAGCACCGTTTTAACCCCTACGTAGCGTACGTACGCATTAGAAAGCCTATTTAACACACACTGCCTAAGATTGTTAAGATTAAAAAAAATGGTCTCGAAAGGAAAGGATGTTGTCTTTGATTCTTATGTCAGGTGATCTCAAAGAGTTTAACTCGACTATGAGCTTGGACATGAGACATGGAGGACATGTCTGAAAGGTATGAATCAATTAAATGCATATGGTGTGTCTAGAGAGCGACGTTTATTGGTTGATATCCGCCCAAGGGTCATTGGTGGTCGGCTTTAGAATCTTTCGGGTAGCAGAAGAGTGAATCACAGTAAGCCCGAACATTGAACCTGGACATCTTTGCGTTTCCATAGCCTTCAGATGCCCAATGGACAAGATGTAGATATATTATTACAACAATGGGTGCAAATAAGTGGATTAAAAGAAACAGGTAATCAAGCAAAAACAAGTAGCAGAAAATAAAAAGAGGGGTTCTGGTAACCAAAGACATCATGAATATACAACACTGCTATGGAGGTTGAAAGGGAAACTTTCCAGCCATTACTGGCAGGTTGTCGAAAGATTGACCTTTTATAACCGAGTACACAGAATCATCATACATGGTTGATACCCCCACACCCCCAGCCAAGCATTTGAGGTACGCAAAACACAACTCCCAATGTGCCGGTACAGCATACGCAAGTTTCTCCGACGAGTACGTCGATGGGGAGGTCAGCATAATAAGGCCAGAACATCCAATCAGCGACATGGATTACCACCAAGAGCAACAGGTATATTATGCTCCAACTCTGCTATATTCCAACTGTATTATTATCTGACTGCATATAGATACATCTTCAACGGCATATTTCCTCCGCGATTCGGGCTCAACTGGATATCATCGGTCAAGTTCATCTGCCGAGCAGATAACTCCCTGTTGTCCCTGGGCCGCATCCCAGTGAGCCTCATGAGCCGTCAATTCCGAACTCGGGCATTGCTAAGCCACTGTAAGTCGAACAATTCCCGTTATTATAGATACAGACACTGATGAAATTCAAGGGGCAATCTTTCAGTGGGGGCTCGACGGGTTGAGCAAGACCATGACTCCAGCTCAATGGATATGGTTATTGAGGACGGTGGAACCACAAGATCGACTTTCCCAACCATCGACGACTACGGAGTCGGGCAGTCGAAGCTAGTAATGATGGCTATGGAAATTGAGAAGGAAATTGAGAACGAGAAGCACCAGCTGCGCCAAGCAATGGCTGATGCCAAATGCGAAACACGCAGACTTCAGCAGGATCTTACAGAGACTCGGAACGAGCTTTCGGGAACACAGAAACACCTTCTTTGCATGCAAGAAAACCGAGAGCTCCTCGCAGAGAATGCTGCGTGTAGCGTAAGTTCATACATACATATCTACTGGCGACCACAATCTGCGGTACTAACCATGTACGCGCAGGAGTTGAAGGAAATCATTGGATCAGTAGATCACTGGATCGGTCAACATATCACTCCAATATTCACCACCGATACGTACTCAAAACAAGCATTGAGTTTTGCCCGAAATAATTATTTCGAAGGGGTTATTTGTATGGTACAGGATGACCCAGACCTGAACCTCGTAGCCCATCTCCCCGAGACTGGGGAGGATGTTGTACATGCCTGTATACTCCACTGGATCACCCAGAACATATTTCACAACGGGCTACGAGGCATTTCTGAGGCGCTGGTCAATTTCACCGAAGAGCAAGAACATTCCTTGAAGCAGGAGGGTGAGCCCCTATATGCTGTACGATCCTGGAAAGCACAAGCCTACTACGCCTGGACCAAGACGCCACTATATCATTCCGACCGCGAGAAAGAAATATACAAGTTAACCTCCGACCTCGATAATAATTTGACAATGTTCCTTGCACACCTGGAGGAGCCTCGGGCCGCCGTCGAATCCCTACGAAGTCACATAGTGAGACCCGCCTTCGCCCTGGTGGAAAGAATGATGCGCAGCAGGGACAGCTTTGAGGTCACCGCCGAGCACTACCGCCCATTGGCCAAGGGTCAGAAACGAGAAAGGCCGCAGATTGATTTTGATTGGTCGGAGTGCGTAGACATAACACATCGTCATAGCTTTGTCACACCAGATGCAGTCCGCCAAGACCACTCAAAGAACTTGGTGGCTCTATTTGCGAACGCGCCAGGCCTTACGATGCGCAAGATACAAGGTGATGACACTTTCGGGCCACCAAAGGTCCTCATGAAGCAAAGCCTCCTGGTAGCATGGCAGAGACCTGTGGAGGAGCTCCTACGCAAGAATGAGAGAGATCGCATGTCGACGGACTCGCCGAACCAAGGCGCCGAGGCGGCGAGGTCGGCCCGGTAGTAGGGGCGCGCGCACGCGCGTCAGGTGCCGCCAGACGAAGGCGCACATGGCGTCGTAGGTCGACACCCAGCCTGCCCCCTCCGGCTGGGCCAGCGCCTTCAGGGCGGCGGCCTTGCTCTTCGGCAGGTGGAACAGCACCGCCTCGAACCGGTCCTCGGCGGGCAGGTCCGGGTGGCGCGGCGCCACGGCCGGGCCATCCACCAGCTGGTCCCGGGGCAGCTGCTTGGTGAAGCGCGCGACGTCGATGCAGGCCGGGTCCCACAACGGCCACTGGGGCGCGCCGCCGCCGGCGGCCTGGGCGTCCCAGATGGCGCGGCAGTTGTCGGCGAGCTGGCGCGTGAAGTTCCCCCAGCCCACGAGGTCGGCGACCCAGTGGTGGAGGTGCGAGCTGAGCATGGCGCCACCGCGGACGAAGTTGAGTTGGAAGCCCGAGCTGATGGGGCTGTTGTTGGGGTTGAACTCGGGCCGGCCTTCGCCGTAGGGTATGCCGTCGAGGGCGAAGGCACCGGGGCTGTCGCCCAGCGACTTGCTGGAGAAGGCCATCTTTTCCATGTCGTCGATGGAGGGGAACTCGGGGCCGTCCAGCCACTTGACGACGTACCGGACCGTCGTCGCCTGCTTCTTCACGAAGGAGAAGCCGCCGCCCTCATCCTTCTCGATCGTGCCACACAAATGCCGCACCTGGCTGAGCGTCTTCTCGAGACCCTGCTGCAGTACCAGCGCCTACTTGGTCTTTGTGGGCGTCATCGAGGCGGAAATAGAGGGCGAACTGACAGTACACCACGAGAATGATGGGGTCGAAAAACGATAGCCGGAACCGCTCTTTCTCGGGGTCGTTCTCCCATCCCGTGGGGTGGATGGCGTGTTCTTCTTGTCTGGGTTCACGCTGTGTTACGACAATGATTGCGACTCTGTACTGTTTCTGGGGTGCTACTTTGGCCTTTTCCAAATCGATTGGACCTCGTCGATATCATGTGCTTGACATGGGGAAATAGTAAGTTTGCGAGAGCCGTCCAGGCCAGCGCCCTGCGACACAGTATCGCTCCATGCGCATTATTCTCTTCGGGGTTTCTCTCAGTCCCTTGGGAGGATCCCCTTTCCCGCCTAGCAAGCCCCAGCATTGTTTAATGGGGCATGACTGAGTATTGTGTGGTATTCTTGGGTTTGGCACAGTCCATACATACTTTACGTGTTGCATTGATGGGGACTTAAAGGCGTATCACAATCTTGTCGGCGTCACCAAATACCAATTCTAGTCAATGGAATCGATCCTTCGCCCATTTCCATAGCAGCTCTGCCGCAACTCTATGCCGCAGATTTGAATGATTGCAATTGGAAATCCGCGCCTTCATCGGCCAAACAGACTGACGACGACGACTTCGTTGGTAAACAGTATCTGAAACCAAACTTGATAAGGCTCGGGGACTCCGCTGCGCTCGGGTTAGAGGCCGGGCTCCTTCGGGCCTAGCTGGCCTGTTTCGATCTGCCAGCTACTACCCAATTAGGAAAACCAGGGGCAAACCGTTGGTTGGTCGGGCGGGGCTCACGCCGGCCTCATGCTTCCGGGGGGACGTCGGGGATAGTGAGTCAGGAATCGACCAGGGATCCCGTACTCCGCTAGCCGCTGTTGCTCTGGGGTAAGTAGGGCTCACACTGGCGGGCTGGTAGGCTGTCCCACTTAGACGCCCATGTAGGCCCTGTTGTTAGGCCTCTGAACTACATGATGGTATGCAATGGGCAAGAAATGTGCCGGTGTCAAAGACCATGTTGCTTTCCTGGAATCGAACGACCTTTTTAAAGGGTTTCGCCCCTGCGATCAGTCTCCGTTATATATATCAAGATATCGGCTCCACGAACATAGTAAGCTCCTCTCTGGCCGCTTAAGAGCCCTGCCTACCGCCCTACCCGCCCCATGCTCGCTCTGCCCGGAGGAGCTTTACGATATAGTAATATTTCTACCCGCGGGAACATGCCATCCCTGACCATTGGCCACCGGTCACCACCCACCGGCGTTTTATGAACTCAAAGCCCATATAATAGCAGTTGAGCGTTGCGTGGCAGTTAATCCCTTTCGCCTACGTCGTACCCTGCCTGTACTGTAGTATGTTCTCTTCTCTGGGGTTTCCATTGTACGGAGCACACGGTTGCGACGAGGAGGGAATCACATGGTGACCATGATCCTCTCTGTTTGCCATCTACTTAAGTAATTCATTACGAGCTGTCCCAGCACAACTTTACCTATCTAAAATGATTCTTTATGGAGCTGTTCCCGTGTTTTGCCGACAATTAGTTCGGTACAATCTACTGGACTGTTGGTGTTTGTTCTTACTTCTAGTGCCTCCACCCCTATCTCGAAGGCGTTTGTAAATTCCCTCTCGTTTCAAGTCGACGAGGTCCTGCCCGAGCCCTGCTGGACTGCGCATTGTTTCTTGTTGTTGTCCCCTTTGCCGCCAAGCAGGTTCCTGACAACATGGCACTCGATATCTCTGCGTCGGTCCTGCCGCCGCCGGACGGCATGGCCTCCAACTTCCACGATCCACCGAGCAAGAACAATGCACTGGGTCTCGGGGCGGTCAGTCTTATGCTGGTTGTGTCGACTCTGGCCGTGGCGGCCCGACTCTACGGCAGATTCGTCATTGTAAGGCAGCTAAAGGCCGAAGACATATTGGTCGTCTGCGCCTACGGTGTCTTCATCGCAGCCGTCTGGGCCGACTTGATGTGGCTTCAATACCCGGGCTACTTCGTACATGCATGGGATATCACTGTCGAGACCGAGATCTGGCACTGTATGTATGTGGGAAACATTAACCCTACTATTCCCGAGTGTCGAGTGACAGAAAAGCTAATATTTTCCTTGGCAGTATACATTCCTCTTTGGTGTTTTCTACTCTATCGCCCTGGGCCTCATCAAAATCGCCATCCCGCTAGAATAGTCTCGGATATTCGTGCCACCTGGTACTTGGAGGAAGAACTACTTCTGGTGGGGATCTATGTTCATCGTCGTCCTCCAGTCCCTAGTCCTGGTTGTCATCACCATCCTCCTGAATGTGCAGTGCATTCCTCATGAGGCCATCTGGGACGTCACCAAAGTGGCCAACGCGAAATATTTCCCCCTTCCCATTCTACAGAAGTTCTCGGCTAGCACCCACTTCGTTACTGACGTCATCATGGTGCTGTTGCCCCAGAAGGTGGTCTGGTCGCTGAACCTGTCGCTGCAAAAGAAGGTCGGACTTGCTTTCGTTCTCAGCCTTGGTCTGCTGTAAGTAACATACCTACCTAATATCTCCGGTACTGCTGTACGGTGTGAGTCGTACGATCTAATGGGCGACTTGAATAGGGGCGTGGTTTGCTCCGTCTTCCGTCTTGCCGACACGCTTGCCCTTGCGGCCGAGAAAGAAGTCTTCTTCTTCACCTCGCCGGTACTACTCTGGTGCACAGCGGAGATGGCGTGCGGTTTCATCGTAGTCTGTGCCCCCAGTATGCCGCTTATCGTCAAGGAATCGTCTCTTCTCCGAAAGGTCTTTGGCAGTACCCTGTCGGGCACAGGGCCCAGTCATCCCCACGACGGCCTCGCTCAAGCTATAATGTATTACCGCTCAAGCGCAACAAGGACAGCGTGTTTGATGATACCGAGACTGGTGTACCGCCGGACAAGCTGGATAGATCCGAGTCGATGGATCGTCTACGTGAGACTTCGAAAGACGGTGACGCGGGTTTTGGTGGTGGGATTATTCCCACCACGCATGTCACGGTTGTGCAAGACAAAGAATGTCGGAATTTAGGCCAAAGTCAGGTGGCATCCGCTTGGGCATAGGTTTGTATATATACTGAAATGGACTGGTGAGTAAGTAGCCATAAGTTATCTGGGCTCGATGACATTTAATATGGATATGTATAATATGACGATGACTTCATAATTACTGGCTAACTAACCTTCCCGAAACAATGTTTGCACTACTGAATCGTTTCTCATGCGCTTCTAACCTGAAAATTTCACTTGACGAAGATAGATACGACATCCAGATCCTGATTCGATTTCAGTCGATATTGATAGGGTGCCATCAACCTCGGCTCCCTGGGCGAATTGTATTGGATCGCTAATCTGGAATCCCCGTAACAATCCACCAATGAGCAGCAGCAGTACGCATATACGATATCGGCATGGATGACCACACAGCATTTCGAATGGGTCACATAGACCTGCTATTTGACCTTTTTCGTTCGTGTGATAGTTACACAACTTTCAGGATTTGGTTCCCTTCCCCGCTTGCTGTGTCTCAAAACTCGCACGCGCTCTAGTTGTGGCCCCTGTTGTATTCTTGCGAAGCACATCATGGCTTTTTCAACGCTGTTCTCGCAGATTGCAGCGGGGTCGTTATTGGCTATTCTATTGCTTTCACTGAAGAGACGCTTCCTAACGCCGATCCGCGATGTCCCAGGCCCGTTCTTCGCCTCGTTCACGGGTGCATGGCAGGTCTACCAAATCATCAAGGGCGACCAACATGTGTCCATGATCGAGCTGCATCGCAGACATGATGGGCAGCAAATACTGATCTCCCGTCACATAGGAATCAAGACTGATCTGGGTTCAAATGCAGGACCATTCGTGCGGATATCAGAGAAGGAAGTCAGTGTCGGGGACCCAGACGCCGCAAGAGAAGTCCTCCAGGCGCATCTCAGGAAGGTGCTTCAAGCTTTTCTTCTAGTTACCCTTCACTCACGAAGGGGGAGCTCATATATGCCTTTAGACCGAATTTTATTCCGTATTTAGCTTGCCCGACTATAACTACGTCAACCAGATGTCCGAGTGCGATCCCAAAGAGCACATTCGGAAGAGCCGTAACGTGAACGCCGGCTACGCGCTCTCCAACGTCATCCGCTCGGAGCCGCAAGTAGACGCTCTGGTCAGGCTCCTCCAGGAGCGACTCGATGAATGCATCACCAAGCCATCACAAAAGCGGCAGAAGGAGCAGGGAGATCCAACGGCGGCTGCCGCGGCCGTCGTCGACCTGAACCGCTGGATCACGTACTTCACGTTCGACGTGCTGGGCGAAGTGACCTTCTCGCGCGCCTTCGGCTTCCTGGCGGCCGGCCACGACATCCGCGCCACGGTGGCCAACGCGCGCTACCTGGCCGCGTACCTGGGCTTCGTCGGCCGCTACCCGGTGGTGCACCACGCGACGCTCGGCAACCCGCTGCTGAGCTGGCTCGGGGTGCAGCCGACGTCGCACCTGTTCGACACGGTCGCGGCGGCCATCGCGGACCGCGCGCACAACCCGCACGTGCGCCGCGACATGATGGCGCAGTGGGACGAGGTCCGCGCGCTCCACCCGGACCGCATGGCCGCTGCCGAGATCGGCAACGCGGCGCTTGCTAATGTTGGCGCGGGGGGCGACACCACTAGCGCGACGATCTAGGCGTGCTTGCACTTCGTCGTCAATAGTGGCGGCGGGTGCGTTCTGCGGAGGCTGCGCGGCGAGATCGATGGGGCGCAGGATAGGGGCGAGCTGTCGGAGACGATCTCGTTTGTGGAGACGCAGAGGCTGCCCTTCCTACAAGCTTGCGTAAGTTAATCCTACCACATCAAGGCTATACCATGCAACCACTCACACTTCGGAATTTTGGCAGATCAAAGAGACCTATCGGTGTCATGCGGCTTTCGGCTCGGCATACTCACGTATAGTACCGCCTGAAGGATTTGCCGTTGGAGGCAGAACATTTACATCTGGGGTAATCTGAGCCCACCATGCTTCCTAACTCTGCAATTATACTCACATGTGCGAATAGACTGTCCTCAGCGTCAACTCCTGGGTCATCAACAGCAGTCGTTCGGTCTTCGGCGCGGACGCAGACACGTTCAACCCAGACCGGTGGCTTGATCCGGAAGAGGCCAAAGGAATGGCCCCATACCTCATGCATGTATGTGACCATGCCGCTCCCTTCCTATTGTTGTTGTCCGAGCCCTTCCCTATTAACACTTCATTTTTCCCAGTGGGGCACGGGCTACAACCAGTGTCCCGGCCGCAACTTGGCGAACCTCGAGACTTGCAAAGTAGTTGCGCAACTGGTCAGAGACTATGACATCGAGCCGGTTCAGGCAGGCGGGAGCTTTAGATTCAAAAACCGCTTGTTATGCCTTGCAGATCCTCACTTCTGTCGTCTGAAGCGTCGGGTAAGGTTGGTTGATCTACATCCTGCTTTAGTTTCTGGGTTTCTGCTATTGAAATCAAAGTGATGACAGGAGTTATACTACTGTGGTGTGCTTTCAATATACGATTGCTTACTAAAGTATATTCTGGTTTACACGTTTTGGGAATATGCAGTTGTGAGTATGCCTAGAACGCATGCACATACTTAACGACATTTGCTTTTGCTAATTATATTCACTTACGCCCTTGCTCCGGTGCCGTGATATTATCCGGGACGGTTGCACAAAGTGGGGACTGTCTATCCCGCGTCAGCTCAAGTGCTTACTCTGCGTTTATCTCGGCACACGCCATCCCCCAAATTTACCCCAAAAACGAAAAACGTCATTACTCATCCGTGAGTAGACACTGCTTCAGCAAGTTGGAAGTATGGAGGAATATGACTGCGTCGTCATAGGTGCCGGTAATAACACCCTGATCGTGTCTTATGTGTTCTTTTATCCGACGGATGGGATTGCTGATCGGCATGCAGGCTGGTATGGGCTGGCCGCAGCAAAGCAATATCACTCCACTGAGCCCGAGGCTTCATTGAGGATATTCGATTCCCAAGCGTCTCTCGGGGGTACGTGGGCAGACGAGCGACTCTACCCTGGGCTCAAAACGAACAACCTCCTGGGAACTTACGAGTACCCCGACTTCCCCATGGATAGCCCGAGCTTCGGTATCGAGTCTGGCCAGCACATCCCCGGTTTGGTCGTTAATAAGTACCTCAAGGCGTATGCGGAGGAGTTCGGCATTGCTGATCGTATCCGCTTCCAGACCAAGGTCCGGTCCGCCGAGCACCATAATGAGACCGGAGGCTGGACTCTCGCGGTGGAAGGTACCAACGGCATCGGGGCCAGCAGCGTCAAGGCACGGAGGCTGATCATCGCCACCGGCCTTACTTCGGACCCCTTCTTGCCTCATTTCGAAGGCCAGGAAACCTACGGCGGCCGGATATTTCACGGTAAATACTTCAAGCAAAACAGCGATACCTTGCAAACGGCCAAGAATGTTACCGTTTTCGGAGGAACCAAGTTTGCCTGGGATGCGGTATACGCTTATGCCACTGCCGGAGTAGCAGTAGACTGGGTTATTCGATGTAATTTTGCCCCTTTTTATACGACTTTCTGTCAGAAAGACTAGATGGGCTATACTAAACTGCTTGACGCCAGCATCTGGACATGGCCCTTGCTGGGTAGCACCAGCCTACGTGACACCATTAAAAAAATGGCTCGAGAAGCTGGCCAGTAAGTTGAAGCACTCCGTTCCATTAACCAAACAACCCCCTGATCAGTCTTAGACACACGCTTTTTGACCTGGTTCAGCCCCTGTATTTGGGGCTGGGCCGATGGCTACAACCATATCCGCCGACTTCTGCATGGAACATTCATTGGGCGTATCATTGTAGACGCTTTCTGGAAGATTCTAGCAAACGATGCACTGGCCCTGATGAAATTCGACTTGCATCCCGAAACCGCCAAACTCAAGCCTTGGACTGAGGCCATGTTCACTGGATCAAGCTTTAGTATTCTCAACCATGAAACGGACTTTCTGGACCTCGTACGAAATGGGAAAGTCAGGGTCCACATCAGTGACATCACCAAGCTGAGTCCTGGAAAGGTTCACTTGTCGGACGCGACCCTTCTTGATTCCGACGTTCTTCTCGCCAACACTGGCTGGAAGCACGTGCCTGCGCTTAAGTTCCTGCCCGAGGGTATCGAAAAGGAGTTGGGCTTGCCGCATACACCGACGGAGAACGGTCTCCAGGAAGACCTGGCAAACCAGCAGGCGCTTGTGAAGAGGGCCGACGAAGAGATTTTCGCGCAGTTTCCCCGGCTCCGGAAACAGCCTGTCTGGAACAGGTTCTACGTTCCTCTTAAGGACCAGAAGGGCATCGACAGCCAGGACGAGATCACCCCTTGCACGCCCCTCACGCCCTACATGCTGCATCACTTCATGGTCCCTCCATCCGAGCGCTTCCTGCGGACTCGCGATGTGGCGTTTACGGGCATCATCTCCAACTTCAGCACCGTCATCACGGCACATCTGCAAGGCCTCTGGATCAGCGCGTACTTCTCGGGGTCCCTGGCACAAGACCCAGCAGCGTGCGCAGCCAACAGCACGGAGCTCGAAGCGCTGCGCTACAGGACGGTCTTGTACAACCGGTTTGGGCGGTGGCGCTACCCGACCGACTGGGGCAACAAGAATCCCAACTTCGTCTTCGACGCGGTGCCGTACCTTGACCTGTTGCTGCGCGACTTGGGGTTGCCGGTGCACAGGAAGAACGGGTTCCTGACGGAGTGGACTGACCCGTATGGCCCTGAGGATTATCGAAGCGTAAATGAGGAGTGGCAGAGCAAGTACGGGAAGAAGGTCAAGAATGTTTAGCGCGATGAACGCCTGGATGAACGCGTGATGTACGCGGGGGCGGCTTGGGAGACGTGGCCCAGAGCGTCCTCAATGTAGAATCTGATCCCAAATTGGAAGTCAATGAGGCATGGCTAAGTATGTATACAACGCAGTCCGATCAGGTAGTAGAATCACGACAAAAGACGAGGCTCATAAGTAGCCAGCCATTATCAGGGTAATTTGGCGTGGCTAGATATGAACAGGAATATTACCTTAAAGCCATCACTTGACTAGGCAGCATTGGCAATATCCATTTTAATCAAAACTACTCTGCTGGGCGATTAGTAAGGGGATTCGAGGTTAGCATAGGTCTGAATTATGCTTATAATTAAGCCGAAAAGGTCCAGCTAGCTGACAGGTTGAAACGTGGCCTTAGTTACACTATAACTATACAAATTTATTATTCCGTAGCTAGCTATTCTGCTCATGCTTTTAGCCAATTTTCCTGTCGGCACTGATTAGCTTAGAACTAATCACATAAACGTTTATGTTTGTGCTTATTCCACTATTCTCCCATACTGATTCTCGTTAGCCGTGTAGCGCCCGCCCGAGGCGAGTCGCGGCAGCAGCCGTTATGAAAGCCGTCGAACATTCACCGGCATACCTGGGGAAATCCCACAATGGCCCAAAGAGACCACACCAGATCAAGTTGCCGCAAGGGCCGCAGGCGGCGATGTCCAAGTACATCCAGAAGCGTGGGTAGTGCGGTCCAGAGAAGCCCCTGAAGGCCCGGAGGCCCAGGACGCCGGACGCCGGACGCCAATCCCCGGACGAGCGCATGGTTTCCTGGGCGCCAGTATCGCAGGCAGAGCAACGCCAGCGTTTGCACCTCGCTATAAAGAATCCGACCGAGGCTCCAGCCAACCGCATTGGGGTCCGGGCCGACCAGGTACGGCAGAACCGAGTAATTGAAGGCCGCGACGGCGAGCTTGGGGAGGAGAATCGAGAGATAGCCCTTGGCGGACTTGGGCGCAAGGTCGGTCAAAACGTATCGGCAGTTCTTGCGGTTGACGATCGCCCGCTTCGTCTCGGGAGATAGGAATACGAAGCACAGGCTGACTGGTGCCATCACAGCTAGGATAGTCCGGGCCTTGCGGAAAGGCCCATGTTCGAGGAATTTGTAGAGCCTGCCCTCTACTGGGGGATCCAAGGGCGGTGGTGGTAGCCCAGCCTCGTACAGCATCCGATTGAAAAATTCATCAAACTCGGGGTCAGGTCCAAGACCAGGCAGGACTGCACCCGCCAGGCACATAGCCGCAAAAAAAGCCCTCCAGACGCTCGAGTCGGGTGGGTCTGAAATTCAGTATCGCTTCCATGACGCCCTGTATATATGTTAATTTCCCGTACCTAACAAGTCTAGAAACAAAAGTTCACATACCGGTTGAGACAGTATATAACTTATAACTTGGTTTTTAAGAGTTAGGGAGTATTTGAATATAAGTATGCAAAATAATAGCTTGTGAGGGTGGTTATTATTATAATCGATATAGAAGGTGTTGGAACAGCTGGAACTGAAGCTGTCCATATTGCTCCAAAAGGGGTGCCACGTGCCTGCGCGCACGAACCCCTTTTCTGTTTCATAAAGAGGGGCATACGATGCCCCTCGTAGCTAGCACTGAAGATAGACATGAACAACAGAATAAGAACGATTGAACCCCGATTAAAGCCGGAACCACCGTACGTACGAGAGCCTATTCAACAGAAGGTAATATATGCGCTTAAGTAAGTACACCCAGTTATAAATACTCGTTCGGAAAAAGGTAAGAAAAGGAAGGACTTCCTAGCAACCTTACGCTTTATTTGTACCACCTAGTAAAGTGAAAAAAGAGGTGCCTTCCAAGTGTACCAATCACGGCTGGAATCTTGTTTATGTTACCAAGGCAGAAACAAAGTAAAGGGCCATATGCCGTGGTAACTTATTACAGCTATTTTGGCATCTCGTGAATATCAAATAACGCCTTGCCACTATTACTGCTTCAACTCGGAGAAGAAAGTCACCCAGATGTGCTTCGATAATCTCGAAAGTGGCTGATTAATTAGGTGAGCAAATCTATTTTTCTTTAGAAATAGGAACGAAGCTACTATATTCAACCGCGTACAAAGCCATCGACTAACGGAAAAAGCGAAATTACGAACCAGATGGTCCGAGAGTGCCCTGAGGTTCTGGATCAACACCATGGCACACCCAGACAAATGGGAGGAAGCGATCCCAGCATTGCAATTCGAATTCAACAACGCACGATCTTCAACCACGAAAATGACGCCCAATGAAATCGTCATGGGATTCACGCCGACATCAGTATTAGACATCGTGGCGGATAAGAAGCAAATCATGGAGGACCGAAAGATGGCTCGAATCCAAGCCCACGACGCAATATGCATGGGAGCGATGAGCACGAAAGCCTACTATGACCGGAAACATTTGCCTTGCTGGCTTTGTGAGACTTCAAGATACTTCCCACGCGACATAAGCTAGATCTCTTAGCGGTGTGTTTCCTCGACTTCGGTCAACGGATTAGAAATAAGTTGGCTGAATGTGCTCGATTGGACCTCGTTATTCTGACTAGTTAAATAATAGAATCCTGGCTGAATCGCATCGTCCTCCAACCAGCTACTGAATTTGCTAAAATCTGGCTGAATAGGCTGTTTTGGTGAGTGTGGCATTGCTCGTGCTCGGCCTCGTCCGTCCTTTCGTTGGTTCGTCCGTCCTCGTCCGTCCTTCCCGCCAGCGTGCGTTAAATCTGGTGGGTGTAGTATTGCTCGCGCTCGACCCTCGACGTTCCGGATGAACGCTATCTCTATTTTCACGGCAGCACGGATGAACCCGTGGTGACGTCGACGATATCGCCGGGAGGGATTCAGCAGAATCAGCCGGCTCGTAAGCTAACTCTAAAATGCTGAGAGGATCGGCTGAAAAGCTGGCTGAAATCGAGGAAAAGCTCCAGCTAGCTGAATGAAGGAAACGTAGCCTAAGCTGAATACGAGCTGCAAAGCTGCGAGGATTATTGCTTAGTATTCCATATTTTCCTAAACACCCCCTTATTCTACCCCTTTTCTACGATGATGTACATTAAGGTGGATGCCGTATCTATTGGGGGCAATTGAATCTCCATACCATCTTGTCTGATAGAGTTCATATTGATCGGATGGCATATGCCACTCTGGAATTGATTCGTCCAGATGGTCTATTCTGTAAGGAATGCCCTGGAGTCAATAGGGCTCGGCGTATGCTTTGATGGACAGGGACTAGTTCATGTCAATCCATTTCTTCGAACACCTGCTAACATTTAAGTCCTTATTGACAGGGTTCTCCGCGAAGATTGACATGATCCTAGGCCACTTAAATGGATTTGGCTATTATTTCCGGGACTGTAATGCGCGCCATGGAAGTGTGTAGATGGTAACCAAAGAGATACCACCAGCACCTCATTTCCTTCAAGTCACCTGACGATTCTCGGGCGTGTATGTCAACAGGCAAACGCACGGGATTGACGTTGAAGATCCATGTGGCTGGCATCTATTTTCCCATATCACCATGGCAATCGTCAACACGAATGTCTGTGCAGGTATAAACAGTCGAGGTAGACAAGCGCAGTGGCCGTTGCGTTGGCTGCCGAGCTGCTTAAAAGGGGCCTGTCTGTTGTCTGTCTTGAGCAAAAGAATTGGAGGTCCTGGCTAAATTCACAGGCCAATCCCCTATCGTCATTGCGGGGCAGCTGACTCGATTGAAATTGGGGTCAGGCAATCAGCACGGCCTTTGAGCCCATTCCGGGGCATTGGTCCAGCAGCCTGAGTGCTGGCCAATGGCCGAGCGGCCCACCCATGTCCCGACAAGCCGAGGCAAAAAAGACTGCTGGACAGCCACTAGAAACCGCCCGGGACTCCCCCATCGCGTCGAGCAAATCAGCCGGCTAACTGCCCAGACCGCAGTTTAAACATTCCGCACGACAGCCCGCCATGTGGTCGGGCAAGCTCAACCTCAACTGCCCTTAGTAACCGGAAACTACACCCAACTCAACCATCAACAACCATAATCAACATTACCAGTACTATCACCACCACCACATGGAAATAACGGAAGCGTTGTCCTTAGTACTGCCTTCCTTTCTAATACTTACTTTCGCTTGATCGCCTCTATCACCTCTTCTAACTTGCTCCTAAACTGATATGTCCAATACACGCCACCAATAACTGGAATTGGACAATTTGACGAAAACCCACAGCCGCACCAACTAGGAAAATAAAGGTGCAATTCGGGCTTTGTTGACAAGCGTCATGGCCTTCAACAACCACAATAGCAATGCCTATACGGCCACGCTGAGTCCTACGGGCTCCATCTCCATATCCGACAACGCATTCGGCTCGCATCATTCGCAACTCTTATCTTCGTCGATCTCGTCCCTCTCTTCGCCGACAACTGCAGCGCGCCAATCGTCCTCGCACATCTCCAAGACGTACCGCCAGTCCTCCCAGCTCTTCCTTACGCGTCGCCTGCCCGAGGCCCTCTCCACCATCCTCCCGCTCGTCACACCACCCGCTGGATTAGGGGAATCCGCTGAAACGAAAGCCGAGAACGAGCCGGCCCCCGTCGCTCAGGCCAGCCGGACGACCCGCATCAAGGTGTGGAGCCTGTATCTGACGATACTCAACGGGATCCTGGAGCTCGACCCCGACGAGGGCAAGGACTCCTTCGGCACGCAGGAATACCGCGCCCTGTGCCACAAGGTGCGCGAAGGCGACATCTGGGAGGAGGTTATCCGGAATGGCTACCATGGCATCGAGGGCAATGTCGACTCGGACGTTGTCATCAACCTGTAAGTTGCTGCTGCATTGAACTCCCGCTCTGCGCCGCTCTGCGGCTCTGTGTCTCGAAAGACTCGGCTGGACTAACATACGCGACAGAGCCACTTTACTCCTGGCGCATGCCCGCACCCAGACCCTCAATCAGAAGCGATTAGAGACCTATCTGGCAGCATCTCAACAACCGAATCTAGACCTAGCACAGCGGCTAGAAGCGACACAATCACCCGATCCCTCTTCTAAGCATCGGAGGTCGGCATCTAAGTCTAAGGCTACAAGCGGCGCCGACACGCCGCGGGATCTAAATGCGAGAGTTAAGATACTCGAGCTGTATACATTGCACGTACTACTAAGAAACGATGAGTGGGATTACGCCCGAGAGTTCATCAGCGTCTCGTCAGTCCTGGACGAAGAGCGGCGCGACGCGTTCCTACAGGCACTGCAGAGTCTGCAAGAAGACCAGCAGGAACAGGAGCGGCATGACCAAGAGGAGAAGGAGCGACAGGATGAGCAGCTCCGCAAGGACCTGGAGGAAGCCAAAAGACTGCGGTCCGAGAATGAGACCCGGGAGCGAAAACGGCTGGAAGAAGAGAGAACCCGGCGTGAGGGCAGCGAGGTCGATTACGGCATCGAGAAGACGCCCGGCGTTGCCACTGGATCGAGCAAGGGCCGTCGCACAAAAGAGGGTTCTTCGGCCATGTCGAAACCAAAGGCTTCCAGGGGCAAGCCTGCAGGCCCGCCGAGTCTCAGTGCGAGGGCATCGATGATCCTCTCGAACTTGCGAGTGGTCCTCGAGCAGTTGGGATCGCAGTTTAAGACTAATCCGATGTTGCTTATGCGGTTCATGGCCTTTATTATTGGCATTCTCGTAATGTTTGGCAACCAGCGTATACGGGAGCGCATCAGTCGCATATTGGGTTCCGGTTGGAACAAGCTCAAGGCGACGGCGGGCATGGGCGTCAAGGTCAGCTACATCTAGCTGGTCCTGGCCGGGATTGATGGGCTAATGATTTTGCATATAACTTCTCCATTTTGTATAATATTATGGGTACGGGAGGATTGGGGGGTCACGCAAGGCGCACGGCGTCACGAGTTTATGTATCTGTTTCGCACAGCAGTCTATAGCGAGACAAAAACAAGTTTAATTTTGTCAACTATGTGTGTGGTGTACTGCATCGAATCACTGGGTATCAACCCTTAAACCAAAACCTCTTAACGCCTTGTAAATGCAACATCCCAAGTTCTTTTGCTCATTTTGTGATAAATCTTCTGCTGCTTCGCCCCTATCCATATACAATGATGTCCACCTCGCATTCGAGCGATCGCGCCCAGACCCGGGCCACACGGGGACTAGTACCCCGTCCGATTTGTTTTCTTCTGGTAGAACAACTGCGAGAAGAGAAAGATGGATAGTTAGCTACTGCCTGGCCAGATGCCCCTGAGATAGGAATTGAAAAAAGAAGAAAACTCACGTCCGTCCTCGAACTACCGAGGTTGATAATCTTGGGGCAGCCGTCGCGGTCCTTCTCGAGGCGGGTGCACTCGAAGCAGTAGAAGGCGTCCGAAATGCCCTCTCCGCCGCACACGACGCACTTGTTCTGATAATTGCCGAAGGAGCACTCGTCGCAGATGCGCACCAGCGTCGTCGGCCGCACGTACGAGTCGCACACGGGGCACTTTCCGTCGCACTTGTCGCAGAGACGCCCGATTGCGACGCCGGACTGCTTGCGGCACATGACCAAGTCGCTGGAAGGGGCGGGGGAGTGTCAGTATATCATGGTTTCGTAAAGGGAGGAATGATGGGGGAGGCGAGGAGGCTTACGGATGATGGCGCGACATTTTGGGTGATTTCTAGGGTTGTTTCCGTGGTCGATCTTGTCGTATAGAAGGGTGGATTCGGAGGGGAGGTTCTTTGTGTGGTGCTCTGTACGCGAAGGTGATATAGAGAGAAGGCGCGTCGATGTTTGGGTGGTGATGGATTTCTCAGCCTTGCCACCAAATTCTGGAGTTTCTTTTGGACTGACGTTGGAGCTCGGGACTGCTTAGAGCAAGGCTAGGCCAAGGTGGGGGTGGTTGGGCGGTACCTTGCACAAGTGTCTTCATAAGCGGAGAATGAAGTCAATCGCGTGCTGGATTACTAATGCTCCCAGCCTTGCAACGACGTCTCGCCATCTCCCATCCAAGGGAGCATCAGCCCGATTGAGACGAGTAGCATGAGCTGACAGCAGTTAAAATTGAAGTTCTGAGTTTACTTGGACCTATTTAACTGTTCACAGCCGGTTTTAGCAGCCATCGGTTGGTAGCGTTCGTTGGGAAGGGTCGAGATGTCGACAGACGATGATGGGTAAGCAAGCTCGCTAGCTACCTTCCAATCCCCGCCTCGGCCACGTCTGATTCAATGACTGATAACCTCCCATAGCTTGCGCAAAGCCGACGACGATACCACTGCCACGTCCGATGCGAAAATGGAAGATTCCTTGGGCACCCAGAAACGCAAGGCTTCATCGCCATCCCCTTCTGAGGTGACCACGTCCCAGTCGCCCAAGCGCACGAGACGCGAAGACCCCGACGCCGCAGATGGAGGTAGTCGCCGTGGTTCCACCGCCACGCGATCGCCCACGGTCCCTAGGCAAACCTCGCCTGCCGACCGCCGGCTGAGCACGTCGATGGAAGAGAAGAAGCGCGGCAGGCGATTATTCGGTGGTTTGCTGAACACACTAAGTCAGACCACTACCAATTCGCAACAGAAGAGACGGCAGGAGATTGAGCGACGACAGCAGGAAAAAGCCACCCAGCAGAGAGCCGAGGATAGCAAGCACCGAGAGGCGAGGTTGGCGAAAGTCAGGGAAGTACGCCAGCGGGAGCAGATCAACTTTGAGGAACAGGTGGTGAGTTGCACTTTCCCCCGCCTCCTTTTCGAGCCAGTACATGTTACTGGTCGAAGATACGGTGCTGGTTAAACCTAGGACAATTGGCTGACCCGGACGAT
This sequence comes from Apiospora phragmitis, assembly GCF_038363925.1. Lineage (NCBI taxonomy): Eukaryota > Fungi > Ascomycota > Sordariomycetes > Amphisphaeriales > Apiosporaceae > Apiospora > Apiospora phragmitis. Next base: position 2,946,974 of record NW_027117407.1, on the reverse strand, counting down.
ATAGATGAAAACCCGTCATTCCCATTTGGTCTCCACAGCCCGTTATCTCAGAACGAAAACCGAACCCCATATCGTAAGTTACTCGTTCGCCTCATACAGAGCCCCTTTAATTGCTGCGGTGACTAACCGATATCACAGTATTACCTTCCCTGGGACCTTACCCAACGCCAGGAAGACCTCATTAAGGACCAGATCCAAGATGCGGAAGACTTGGTCAATCAGGAAACCCGTGAGTTCAAGCAAAGACGAGAGAAACGACACGGCGAATCCGCCGTAGCCGAGGAGAAAGTACCTCTTCCCGGTGATGAGATGGTGATAGAGGGGACTTCACAACCCCCGCCGCCGTCAGACCAGCCCAGCGAAGAGCAGCAGCAACAGACCACTGTGGGTAGTAAGAGTGACAGCGACCCTAACCCCCCAGCACAGCCTGATTCTACTAATGATCGTGCATCCGCACAAGCCAGCAAAGCCGGTGGTGCCCACGTTAAGGAAGCGGATGAGGCCGGGGATGTCATGGTGGTAGAAGGCGAAGACACGGTGATTTACTAACAATTAACGGTAATGATATAAGGCTCACTACCCAGTATTGGTAATTTAACGATTTATACCCAATCTCAACCTGCTTAGCCTTGCTGTGTGTATGTCAGGACACCGAGAGGATGTGATGTGCCAATAGGTGCAATGATGCTTTTCAGGGGTTGTCCCATGTGTCTCACCTGGACCAGCCCACACACCCCCTTCCTGTTTATCTCATTCTTCTTCAGTGTCCGTTGCTGCAGCGTATTCACTGCTTACCATCTGGTGCTGAACTGAAACCAGTTCTTTTGAATGGCCACCTAAGGCTACACAGCTCGTGTCGAAAGGGTGCAAGGCAGGTTGAAAGGTCAACAATCTCTAAGGCCAAGGCCGATTCCCCACGGCACTTCTTTTTGCCAAATGGTGTCCATGGCCAAAAGAAACACATACCAGCTTCCAAAGCTCAGGACAATCAAACATATGGTTGAGCTTTGATGGTGTCCCCTAATTTTGCCCTCCTGCGACTCATGATTTTAATCTCATTTAAGGCTCAATTTCGTTTTCTTGACTCTTGATCGATGCCTGTGAGTGTAAATTCCCTGCAGAATTATCAGTCACGAGAACTTCACTTGCTTTTCCGGCTCCCCCTCCCGCCCAAATCCTCGAAAACAACGGTGGGGTACACACATTCTGTACTCCGAGCCTAGTTTTACTTGATCCCAACATGCACATGAAGTTTCTACACATAAGTCTCATTGACTTCAGCAACAAATCAGCACGGAGTGAGCGAGTCTACAAATAGTGCTCCCCCGACATCAATCCCGCCCTTCCATCACGCATCCCCGATCGAAGCAAATGATTATGCCTCGGTCTTCCAATCTTCACCAACCCATCACCAACCACCAACCACTCGCTCGGCTGTTGCGTGTTAGCACCTCAAAAAGAAACAACATGGCTGTTCACGCCAACCACGATGAAAGCGACGATGGCATTGCTGCCGTACACGACGACGACCCGAACATCTTTGGTCCACCCTCGGGCTCTTGCATACTCTGCGGCCGCCTCTCCAAGTACCCGTGCCCCTTCATCGACGATGCCTTCGAGTGCGAGTTCCTGTGCGGCTGGCCGGTGCCCCGTGACATCCGGACCCGTCTGCGCCGGCTCAAGGAGCAGGAAGAGCGAGAGGACACGGAGTCTTATGGTTACGAAGCCGACGACGAAAAGGAAGATAATGCCCAAGATAGCGCAGAGACGACGGTCAGTGGCGTCGTGCTTGTCGACAGCCAAAGCGCTGCAAGAGCATCTGATCACGCCATGCCAAAAGAAGAAATGGTCAATGGTGACATCTCCGCTACGGACCTTGTCGACATCTACGAGGAGATGCACAAGACTCTTTTCCCTGGAGGTGCTCCTTGTCCACCAGTTCAGGCGAGTAAGTCCCGAGGCACCACCATGAAGGATATCGGCGATGATAAAGTGCAGCTTGCCTCTTCGGGAAAGCGGAGGCCCAGAGACCACAACGAAGGCGGCAAGGATAGGCCGGCAAAGAAGCAGAAGATTGTAGGCGGGAAAAGCTCCTCAATATCGAAAGATCCGGTGGACTGCTTCAAGCTCGGGGGCCGTCACAACCTACTGGGACGAATGATGAAGCAGGGTTTGGCTGACATATTTGGTTATCGTGGCAACGAGCATTAGATGAGGCTCGGGCCCATGTCTATGCACAAGTGGCGTGCTATGTTGTTGATCCAAGAAGTCAAGGGGGAGTGATAAGTGAGATTACCGGGCACGAGATGCCATCAGGGGCCATTATTAGGACGATTTGGGATGATACTGGGATGCCTTAGTACTGATGCTGTTTGATTGAAGGGATACTGTCGATGGAAAGATCTAGACAGAGCCAAATCATCGCACGGAAAGGTACGTACCTACAGGCGACCTAGTTCTTAAAATCAAATCGCTTTGGGCTGAGGACGATGGCAGGCTGGAAACAGGTTTGGTGCAACTCAATCATGCCCAATGATATCGTAAGTTTCTCTCTTGGATGAGAACGCGCGATGGACATGAAGGGCTGGTCTATCCCAACCGCGTCAAGATTAACATTGATCGTGTGTTGGACGAACATGAAACGCTTTTATGCTTGTCTGTACAATGAAGGAGGCATATGCTCTGGGCCTATCCGTCAAGAAAACTGGTGAGAGAAACTCGCCCGAAGTGAGAGATGAAAAGTAAACGCAGCTCGCCACGCAGCTCACCCCCCTTTACCGAGAACCATTATTCAGCCTGCTCCTCCATCTCCTCTCATCCCCTTCACCACTCCTTTCGTCCTCGCCCCCCTTCTCCTCTCCCTCCTCCTCCTCGACATCAATCTCCATTTCGATTTGTATCCCCCCAATGTGTCTCATAGTGGAGTCCACTCGTTCTCGTAATTGTTTCAGCTGTCCTCTCAAAGGACAAGATTCATCTGCCGCGCATCTGTGTTTACATTGTTTGTGGGCACGAGTGAACATTCCAGAAAGGGCCTGTAGTGTACAAGCCGAGAAAGGCCCAATAGAAGGCCATAAGTCGCAGTTTGTCAATATTTCGAAGTACTCCGTCACTCTGGATTTGCGGGTACAAAATCTTGCTCTGCGTTCCGTCTGGATCAAGCAAGACGGGTAACGATCATGCGGTTCTCCCGTATTACCACATGACGGGCACGACCTACCGACTCTCGGCGTTGATATTACTCTTTTTGGAACAAACGGGATGTCTCAGTAGGGAATAAAGGCAACTCCTGAAGTAACCGGAGAATCCTAACCCTACCCCCCTCTGAGACACTGGAATAACGAGGAATAACCACTGGAATAGGTAGGAATAGACCCGGAAAGTCGCTTACCATATGCAATTGAACTGTTTCATAGAATACGATCCTTTCGTCGCTCGTAGATTGACTTCAACATTTTGCAGTTCACTATGAAGCCGCGTGGATGTCGCGGAAACCACAGCCGACAACGCAGCTGCTATTTGTCAGTAAAGAGAAACCAAGAGGAAAAGGGTGGTTACATATGATGTGTTCTGGCAGGAGGGACAGCCCTCCTAAGTCCTCCCAACATGATTCAAAGTCAGAAGTTGGGTACACAACAACTTTTCTAGATATCTCGTAGAAGGTGGGTGCTCGGAACAGGTACGCTGCAAGTAACGTATATGCTGCTTCAGACACGCCTATGGATGCCGTCCATACCTGGCACCAGTGGGGAACCCAAGGCGCCAACGCCCGGCTGCAGTCATATTTGTCGCTGAGTAGTGCCATAGGCAAGAGCAGCTCCCGCCCGATGGCCGTTGTCGCATTGGATTGGTGGTGTAGAGCACAAAGGATCATCTCCATCGCATAATGGTCGTCGTCGTGGAAGCTGATAGTGACCTGACCTTTCGTCCGAAGCTCCTGGCCTTCTTTGAAGTTGGGGCCGAGCATTTTGGCGAAGACGGTCGATGCCAGACTCAACACGTGTGATGATACTTGGAAGCGCCGAACTTCGTCACAACATTGGCAGTTGATTTTGATCGTGACATCTCCCTCAGGGTCCAGTATCATCGTTTCGCGGGCTTCGCAACACTTTTCGATGCGACGATTGCGACCCCGGCCATTGTCGCTCTCATCACCAATATCCGTGGCGGGTCTCTTTTCCCCATATTGGTGTAATCGCGAGAGGACTGGATGCTGGCGAGAAGTAACAAATCTAAAATATGGAGCAATGAAAGGAATGTATCAGCTGTGCTTGCTGCTGCCAGTCCCTTCCACATATTCACTTTGTAGGGGACATTACCAGAGTTTGGCCCCGCGGTTACAGAACGACAGCCGCGAAACCATAACCCGAATCAGCCAGACTTAATGATCGACAACCAATTGCAGCACCGTTACAATCTGAACTACCTCCGGCCCAAGCCTGGTGTTGTCGTCTTCGTACAACCGTGCACCACAACCGACTGGAACTAGGAGCTCCTTCGAGATGCCCAATGAGAATTAGGTCCTTTCCCATCGGACATTATGTTCGACCCGTGACGTGATCACCACTGAATACACACATATAATTTAACAGCGCTTTGCTTCTGCTGCACACATTCACAGTTACTGAAACCGTCGCTACCAATTAAGAGAGTTTACAGGACTCAGAGACGACTTCTCAAATCCACATTTGTGTCAATTGATGTATGGAAGACAGTCCCGCGAAGAGAAACATGGGGGGTATCATTAAGGCATCGTGGGAGCCTTTTTGGTATATGTACAAAACGCCAAACTCATTGGAAAGTAGTTGCTAAGCCACAATGGGGGCCATCCCGTATATTCAAAGGTATCGTTCTACATTACATTAAGAAAAAGGGGTGGTGTGCGTTGGCGGGTGAAGTCGGCCCCTATCTATTAGACGAGGAGCAGCGCAGCCATCGCAACACCAGCGGCGGCGGCGGCCGTGGACCCCACAGCTGGCTTCGCCGCGCCAGCCGTGACGATGGGCTGACCAGTAGGGAAGACGCCACCCGTGCCCGTGCCGATGGCTGTTGAGTTAGCGCCCCCGGTCACAGCGAACGGCGGCGGCATCGTCACGACCGGGGCCAAGCTGGCAGTGCTGGCAGGCGTCGTGACGGCGGGTGGCGGAGCAGCACTGCAGGAAGCAGTCACCGTCATGGTCTGGGGCGGCGGCGGGACACCGGCCATGGGCTCTTTCACCGTGACGGTGTGCGGTGGCGGCGCTACTGCAGCTGGGGCTGAGTGATGTACGGTGACAGTCTCAGGGGGAGGCGCGACGCCAGCATGGGATTGGATAACAGTATGGGTAAGGGTAACCGGTGGGGGTGCCATGCCAGGGTGAGTTTCAACAATAGTATGGGTAACTGCAGGCGGAGTCGCCATGCCTGGGTAAGATTCGACAACAGTGTGGGTGACCGTAACTGGAGGAGGTGCGACACCGGCTTGAGATTGGATAACGGTATGGGTAAGGGTGACTGGCGGGACAGCTGCGCAGCTGCCGACGACTGTATGAACCAATGTTTTGGTCTCGACAAGTGTATGGGTCACGGGCTTGTCCATCACGACGTGCGATGTGACCGTTACGTGCTCGACCACGGTTTTGGTATCGTGCACCACCATGCCCCCATGGTTCTCGGTGACCGTGACCTTTGCCGTCTCCGTGACCTTGACAGGCTCGGTCATTGTTACAACGACCTTCTTGGTTTCGGTAACATGGACAGTTTGGGTATTGTTGGAGCCAACCGTTTCCTTGATCTTCTCAGTGACCTTGACGGGAATGGTTTCCTTGACTGTTTCCGTGGTCTTGTCGGTGACCACCACCTGGGTGGCGTTCCAGCCAACTGTCTGGGTGAACTTCTCGGTGATTTTGATAGGGATCGTCTGCTTGACCTTTTCGGTCACCTTTTCGGTCACCTTGGCAGTCATAGTCTCCTTCACCTTCTCCGTGACCGTGATAGGTACGGTGGCGTTGATAGCCTTGGTCTGCTTGACCGTCTCTGTTACCTTCACGGGAATTGTCTCCTTAACTTTCTCGGTAATCTTCTGGGTGACCTTGATGGGTATGGTAGCGTTCACCGTGACAGTCTGCTTGACCTTCTCGGTGACCTTGACTGGGATAGTCTCCTTGACTTTCTCGGTGATCTTTTGGGTGACCTTAACAGGGATGGTGGCATTGACCGCGATAGTCTGCTTAACATGCTCCGTCACCTTCACCGGAATAGTCTCCTTGAATTTCTCGGTAACCTTCTCCGTGACTTTGACAGGTATAGTTGCGTTAACTCGGGCTGTCTCCTTGATATGCTCTGTGACCTTGACAGGAACGGTCTCCTTGACCGTCTCGGTATGAATAACAGTCTTGACGATGTCACCTGCCTTGGAGCTGGCTTTGGTGGTAGTATGCTCGACCTTGGACTCGGCCGCACTGCTGGTGGTATGTCCCGCCCTGGACTCGGCCGCACTGCTGGTGGTATGTCCCGCCTTGGACTCGGAAGTGGTGGTGGTATGCGCCACCTTCGACTGAGATGCAGTAGCTGTGGTCTTCCCTTCCTTGGACTTGGATTCGGTGACGACGGAGGATTCCGTCTTGGATTCGGTAGCAGCCGCAGTGGTGGTTGCCGCCGGTGTACAGTGGAATGTGTTGACCAAATCAAGACCCTTCTTCAGGATCGAATTAAGCACATTGCCAACGGTCTGAGTGGTCGACTTCGATTCGTTGGGGCACTTGCCAACGATACTGTCTACTAGCTTCTGGGCTTCTTTGCCGATATCGTTCACGCCGGTCTGGAGGACAGTGCACAGTTTCGACTGCTCGAACTCGAGTTTCTTCTTTTGAAAGTTGTCCACCAGTGACTGACATCCACTTCCGAGGTTCGCAATGAGCGGATGAATGTTCAGAGCATCTTGAGCGGACATTTGGGTCTTGTCCATAGAAGCGGTACAAGATTGTATGGTTTTGACGAGGTTCTGGGTATCTGACTGAATAGCTGCGGCATCCCCCTCGAAGGCGCCGGTCGAGTCGGCCAGCTGGGACACGGCGGCGGAGATCTTGTTCATGCAAGAATTGACTTTAGTAAAGGTGCGGGCCTCGAGAATGATGCGGTGAGGATGCATCTCGACGGAATGGCCGTTGCCGGCCGCCGCCAGGGCAAGAAAAGAAAAGAATGTAGTAATCCTCATGGTGATCAACAACGAGGCAAAGAATGAACGGAAAAAGTTGGGCTAGCCAAAAAGAATGAAGGAAAGAAACGAATACAAGCCGGCGCAACTAACGACAGCAAGATGCGAAAGGAGCGTGAGAAGGAGAGACAGACCGTGGGCGAAGCGCATGGGGCTGCCATCCTTATGAGACGGACGGACGCAGAGCCGCACGCCTTGCCGGGTGATGCTCTAGCCTCTCGTATCGACAGGAACCCCTGTATGGCACGGATGACCGGCAGTGGGATCTGGATGGAGCGGCATGCCAGGCGAGATTCGGACTTAAGTCCATCAGCCTGCCCCATGTCACATCGGATTGGAACAGCATGGCCGTTTGGGTGGTAGTGCTGCTGACATTGGCATTGGCGGCGCGCGCTGAAGTGGATGAGGTTTGTTCTGAAGTCGGTCTTCAAACTCGCAATTTCTCGGCGGGGGTGTTTTCAGGGACACGGAAGCGCACGGCAAGACCACCTTAATGCGACCTTCGCGGGCTTGACCTGCCAACCTGCCAACCTAGGGCTGCCTCTACGTAGCATTAAGCATAGATGCAGCGGAGCTTCGGGTATCCCTGCACGACTCCGTGCTGGACAAGGGGGCAGCTCTAAGCGGCTGGCGGTCAAATAGGTTCCTGTCAAAGTCAATGTTGAAGACTTGCAAGTTGGAACAAATATGGGATGACAACGGTGCACTAAAGAAGCAGCGGGCTAAGCTGCGTGGGGGACTTTGCACCGGGAGCCGGCAGAGACGCAGACGCTAAATCAACTGTTCACCATGGCGAAGCTCAACCGGGCAGTCGTTGCGACTGACTTCTTCGCCTTCCCGCTTTACTTAAGGTCGTATCAGTGTATCAATATGCAGTAGATGGGATATTAAATAACCGAATCTCCATGAGCAATGCCTATCCTCAGCGTGCAATTGAGCTGCATGATGAAAATGACGATAAAGAGAGACCTGTAAGCTCTGGCCTGGGCGGTGGTCAGTGACCTGAAAACGGTTGAAGGGCCCCGCTCTTTAAAGCTACAGGGGCCAACAAGCGCAGGGATGAAACGGCACCCTGGAGGACGATCAAATCAACTGAAGAAAATTCACTTTTTTCGCTTCTCTTTTCGTAGGCGGCCAGGCACATGACTGCTTGAATCGGTAATCGGTCCTGGCCGTGTTTCCAGGGTTGCCTTGCCTCGAGTAGCAAGATCGTGGCAACATGGGTAAGGAGAGAATGTCTGTGGTTTGTTCACCGGGTCTCATTCCAGGCGGCTGTTCTGGAAGCTTGGCCTCGACCACAATTCAATAACGTTTCTTCCACCATTGGATGCATGATATGATACAGGCAATCGAACCAGAGATCCCGTTCTCAAGATCATTGGCGTTTCTCGACATATGTTCTAGATGGCTTTTGCCAGGCTGGAGGGTCTGGGGATGATTGATGTCCAAATTTGGAGTCACTAGCCTGGCCGATCACGTTTCCATGTATGATGACCACTCCAGCACAACCTTGGCGGCACCCGTTACTTTCCAGCGGCCATATGGTATATCTAGGTAGGCTACTCCGTACACTATCCTTAATGACGAGACCATGGTTGCTGTTGCTCTCAATAACCACCTCAGGCAGAAATTTGACTTTGGATCACACAATTTCCGTCTGATCTACTTGTCTATCACTATGTTTACTTGACCTAGAGCGCAAATGCATTATTCTTCCGTCCCCTATCCGCTCACATGGAAACACAAACAAATGCCTGGTCCTGCATATAGCTTCTCATTGCGCCGCTCTCATCCTCGTCCGAGATGACGATATCAGTTAGGGCTGGCCAAGAAAGTTATGTGTAGGAATATACTTGCCTTCCCTGTGCATGTAATCCAAGAGGATTCACATCAGAGTCAACACCAAGTCAGAACAACCATCCACCCACGTATCGAGGTTCGCACGCGTCTCGTCACGCTCCAGCCGCAACTGTCGTATTCAGTCCAGGTTGAAGCTTTTTCAACGCCCCACAGGGACTACACGAGCATGGCTACGTAAAGATTGAAGGCCTATAACACTGGCTGGCTGAAGCGATAGCCAGAGACTTGGAGGGAGAGGCGCTGCTGGTGAATGGTTCAGTCCACGTGACGGGCATTCTGAACCACGTAGAAAGCGATGTGTGACCAGACTTGGCACTGAATCAGCTGAAGTCTGAAGTAGACGCACGACTTGAGGTCGAACGTCTGGGGCTCAGAGTGATTCCGACGGGGCGACTGTCGCCATGAAGCAAGCGGTGACCTATTCGCGTCGCTACTGCCCCTCCAGAAGGACCCAATGCAATTCCCTATTGATCAGTCGTCTCGGTCCTTCTCGAGCATCACGCGTTGGCCTGTTCAAGGAACTGGCACCGTCCAGATAACACTCTCCCCTAACTACATACTCTAAACCAGGGTGGTTGTTCAGCCCATTGGCAATCTTCGTCGTGTTTATGCAGACGGGCAGAATATTGATTCATCGGACGTCTTGCAGCCTTCGGACAAAGAGTACCTAACATTCACGCGTCACAAAGGGGCAGACAAACTCTCCACACAGGAGTAGCTCCTATCAGGTCCCTCTTGGGCTAGCTTTCATGCCGGTAGCAGTGGGGGATCCCAGATCGAGACGTTGCCAGTGGCTAATCTCATCCAGCTTCGGCTAGCCAAAGATTGCTAAAACCCTCAAACAGGTGACAATTATATGCTCGGTATATATCTGACGTTGCGGGCCACTATCTTTGCACTTTTTCCATGAGCGGACTCGCCACCTTTTACGTTACTAGCTGTTGGGCAATAGTTTCAAGCATTAGTTAAGCCCCAGACCCAGACTCTCGGTACCAGTGAGCATCACTACCGTCCTGGTGCACTATGCGTGGCTAACCCTAGCGGCTCGAAATAACGTACTCATCCTCTACGCGAGTATTTACGATAGCGAATCCAGCAAGGATTCTTGGTGTCGAAGTCTACCTAGCAGACGAGTTGGTGTCTAATGGAAGCAATACTGGGCATGAATGCAGTGCGTAACTGCATGTATGTACCATATGAAACCACACGGCGGGTTGATAAGAGGTCAGGTCAGGTCAAGTGTCGCCATGGTAGATACTCGGTGGTCATATGATAACGGAGATTTCGAAGATGGGAAATATTGGTCAAAATGTGAAAGAAAAGAAAGGATCGAGGAGACGCATGGCAGGGGGGTGGGCATGTGTACAAAGCAGAAACAGCCTCCCCGACTACTACCCTAGATTGTGTTTGCTCGATTAACCAATAATAAAACCCAGTCGCTCACAGCTGGTGATCATCTTTTCACCTCGCCATTATTTCAAACACTGTTGATTCCGCTGATACCCTCTACTCGTCTACACCCAACAGGACTTCCAATCATCATGTTCCGTGCTACATCTAACAGAGCGGCCCTGAGCGGTGTCTTCTTTAGGCCAATCGCAAATAAATCGACAGTGCCTCGGACTTCACACGTGCGACTAAACCGTATACCACTCCCGACGCGTCGCAACTTCTACACGCGACAGGTCCACGGCAGCAACACCCAGAAACGTCCCGGCACTCTCATAGCGACCACGGGACTCACGCTTGTGGCAGCCCTAGCTGTTTCACCTCTGGGCACAAATATGCCCAGAGAACTCTACGAAGAGGTTGATAAAGCCTGGGACAGGGCCTTCGCATCTGACTCGATTGCCGCAGCACGCGAAGCATCACTGCTCGAGACACGTTTTTAGCTCAGTCACTACTTCCGGGGCGACTTTGTCGATGAGGGCCCGTTTGACCAGTCTTTGCTAATACTCAGGGGCCTGCACATCATGGCCGAGGACACGCGCATCTTCTACCTTCCGGCGGAGAACACTGCTACCGCCCCCGTTGTGTGCGTAAGTCTCAATGTTATTTTCGACCACAACACGAAATCTGATTTAAGCCGGGATGAGGTCAATGCCTTGGTGGATGGGGAGCACAAATGGGCCACATGGCCAAATACTACCCTCTGTTGAAGATTACTGCCGTGGTCAGGCATATGGAACACCGCGTCTTGTCAAAGTGGGCGCAGGAAGGTCGGTTTAAGCGATGCTTTGTCGTATTTCGATGAACGGATGGGGTGGCAACGATGGTCTACGAGGATGGAAATTTATTACCTTTTCCGTTCGAAAACGTTGTGAGTGACAACGATATCGCCATGATATAGTAATCGTGTTGGATGAGTTGGTGCCGATCCGAGGATGTGGCTACTTTGACCTAAGTCGGCTGGCAAGCTGGCTCTGTGGGTGACAGAAGAGACCTGGGGCTGGGGTCCATACCTGGCAGGAGAGGGTGGGGCGCGTACTTCTACCGGATCGCGTCCGTGATACTGATGTTCCGTGGGCACTGCGCGTCCACAAAGGCGGCATTATAAGAATATTTCCTCATATGTGCGTGATGGTGCATTTATTCATGATAGGGTCATGTATGTACACTGCCACCCTCTTGTCTGCTGTCCCAAGGAACAGGTTGTACAGTGTGTCTCAAGCCCACGAAGCTGTGGAAGGATTGAGGTTGTTAGTGCTCAAGCTGGGGCCTGACGTTGGTGGGGGTTAGGCGGGGTAATTGTCCGTCAGTGACTAGACGTCGCCAAAGCGAAAAAATCGCTGGCTGGGTTGAAGGTTCTATTAATCAAGTAAAAAGGTTTCATCGACTTGCTTCTCAACTCCGACTTCTTCGTCGCACAATACCGTAGAAATGCCAGTAAGTTCCAAGATCCCGATAAGGGAGCATCGGCAAAGGAAATAACAAGTCGCGACTGACATACGCCTAGCTGATAATGGTCACAGGCTTCCCGACCTCAGGCAAGTCTACTCGAGCCAAGCAACTGTATTCCTACCTCGACGATCGGATAAAGGACACGTCCAATGGAGCCACTCCCAAGTACCGCCTTCACCTGATATCTGACCAGACTCTCTCGATATCGCGCTCAGTGTACGACCTCTCGGCCTTGCCGGCGCATACTCGCTCAGCCAACGCTTCGGAAAAGGATGCGAGAGCAACTATATACGGGGCTGTCAAACGCGTGCTGTCGGACAAGGACATAGTCGTATTGGATGGCTTGAATTACATCAAAGGCTGGCGATACCAGCTACATTGCGAGTCAAAGGCAGTACGGACACCGAGCTGTCTCCTCCAGATTGGATGCCCGACGGACAAGGCGAAAGGGGTCAACCAGGAACGACTACGAAAACAGCAAGAGGCAGAGGCTGGCGGCCAGGACGCCGCCAATTCCGCCCAAGATAACGAGAGCGAAGCGCCATACGCCCCAGAGAACTGGGACAATTTAGTGTTTCGGTACGAGGAGCCAAATGCCATGACTAGATGGGATAGTCCCTTATTTACGTTGTTATGGGATGATGATGAGGAACAAACAAAACAGACGTTCAAGAGTCTGTGGGATGCGGTAGCCGGCGAGGGGCGCAAGATCGTCAAACCTAATCAGGCAACCGTCCAACGCAGCCGCGACGCCGGCGGCGACTATCTCTACATCCTTGACCGGGAGACTCAAGATGTCGTGAAGCGCATCCTGGATCGGCAGTCGGAAGAGGGAGGCGACGAGATCAGGCTGCCCAAGGATCCGAGCCAGCCCAGTGGTGATGAGTTGATCGTCGAGCTGCCTGCAGGCAAGAAAACGGGTCTGCCGCAGCTCCAGAGAATGCGCCGTGCCTACATGAACCTGAACAGAGGCGGCATTGGCCTCGAATTGGTCGGTAACCTGACCGGGTCAGCAAGGATACGGGATAGCTTCGTCAGATACCTTAATGATGCCTTCGAGACGGAGGGGTAAACACAGCAAGCCTGCCAAGTCCCCTGATTAAGCCATGAGTCGTGTCGTGGCATATTCTGGCTGCAATGATACCCGGCGAAACCCAGTTTGCTTCCCCCTGGATACTCACGATTGCCAAGGTAATACTATAATCACAAACAATCGTATTGTCATGGGTGGCGCTTCTTGCAGAATGACAGTTGCAGTCCGGAACTGGATGCATGCTGATTTTCGTCGGAAAGCTGAGCTGAGCTGACCTCGGGCGTTTCTTATTTCAAGGCCCAATGACCACTAGCGATCCGTCAAAGCCCTCGGTCCCCAGACCAGATGCCAATTTCCACAACTGTCGCCAATGTCTAAATACAGCACAAATAAGAAAAGCTCGACGCAGCCACCCGAAGTCGGACGGGCTCCTTAAGCAGTCAGGTTGGACAAATCCCGCATTGTATGAGAGATCCGACGACAACAACCTGAGACTACTAGCGACCTGTGACGAGAATCCGGGAAACCGGATCCCAAGAATTGTTCTTCAGGTTGAATCTAGTTCCATCTGAGGATTAGAGCTCGATAGCTGCGGGTCTTGACATCACGAGCAGTACAAATCTACAGTAAACGTCAAGAGAGCTAGCAAGCTGATATTAGATGCCAAGACACCGGTGCATAGGGCTAATGCTGCCTCACCGGATGTCGACCTGGCTAACGGGACAAAAAAGGCACGACCAGATCTCGCCGCGCTAGGGTGGGGCTTCGGCTAATGCAACAACCCTTCTAAATTCTAAATTAAGGAGAGATTGCTAAATCTTGGTCGAGTGGTGTCCTTCAGCCCCTGACTTCCGATCCGACTACTCCAGCACCCAGACTGTTTTCGGTACGAGATCGACATTTCCAACGACGTGTGCTGTTGGCGATCAGGCAGGCATAGACTAGTCTCGATCGACCGTTTGCTGAGGGTCTCAGCACGTGCGTGGAGAACTCGGGCTCTTGACCTTGGCATAACGCAGTCAGCAGCTTGGAAGGCCTGAATGCCCCGTATGTAGAATACGACGACTCAAAGACCAGAGGAATCATGGACTATTTCAAGCAGACTATGCGCCTTTGGGCCCCTTTGAGCGAGGCTAATAGCATACTAGACCACGTTCGGTCAGGACTTCATGTGCCTCGGGCTCTTGTGTATCAGGGGGGTTCCGCCGAGTTGGGTACAACAATGGTGGTGGCTCATTTTCGCGCGGCAGCCACCGTTTTCTAGCATCAGCATGGCCTCTTGTATCGCCGCGGAGCTGGCGCTCGTTCTGTGCCGCCAGTCAGTCACCCATGAGATTACCGACTTGACGGCTGTATAAGTCTAGCCTCTCCCCCGTGAGTTGGTGAAGGTGAGGAGAGTTTCGTTCCCATCTTCCCATGCCTCATCTTTCTTAGTTGAAGTCATTCGTTTCTCGTCACTCGTTCCTATTCACCATGCATCTTTCGCATGCTGCCACTCTTTTCGGCCTTTTGGCCACACACGTCGACGCCGCTTACCCCATTACTCCCAATACAGGCGGTGTGAATCAAGCTACGGGCGAACGACCGGATCGGTTGGAAATCAATGGCTTCGCCAGCTCAGGTGGACCAGCTTGGGACCTGTTCGTTCAATGTCTAAGTGACCTTCAGAAGAGGCCCCAAACCACTGTCGACTCATGGTATCAGATCGCAGGTATGAAATAGGCTCTTCTGGCATTGTAACAGACAGTATGGTTAACATTATGAAGGCATTCACGGCAGGCCGTATGCTGCCTGGGACAATGTCAAGAGGGCTCAAGGCGCTCAGGCTGGGGGCTACTGCCCACACTCAAGTGTACTCTTCCCTACATGGCACAGGCCGTATATCCAACTTCTCGAAGTAAGTATCTTGCTGCTGCTCATTGCTCAGGTCAACCGACTTACACAGTAACAGCAAAACATCTGGCAATGTGCTCAGACCAAGGCAAAGTCCTACCCGTCCTGGGCTCGTCAAGAATACGAGGCGGCTGCCGTGACGCTTCGCTTCCCCTACTGGGATTGGGTAGCTCAAGCTGCCCTGCCTCCAATCGTGACTCAAACTACGGTGACCATCAACAGCCCGACTGGCAGGACCACCGTCAGCAACCCCCTGTACCAGTACTCCTTCCAAAGTAGCTCGACGACTGGGCCCAAGACTAGCGACTTCCCTGGCAGCAGCGCTCCTCAGGCTTACAAGAACACTGTCCGGACGCCCGACCGGAACGGTCAGTCGAACCACCAGAGTGTGAACACGGCGTTGAAGCGCAACGCCGCTTACCTCCACGACACCACCTATCTTATCCTAACCCAGACCAACAATTATGCCGAGTTCTCCAACAACGGGTACCCGGGCACTATTCAGGGGTATGGCTCCATCGAGAACCCTCACGGCACTATTCACAACGCTGTCGGAGGCAGTGGTGGCCACATGAGCTACTTGGATTACGCCGGCTTTGATCCAATCTTTTTTCTCCACCACACGGGTGTTGATAGACTCGTGGCCATCTGGCAAGCAATTCACCCTAACTCCTGGGCGATCAACCAGCGAGATAACTATGGAACGTACTCGATCGCCCCGAGCACCGAGACGGACCAGACCAAGCTCTACCCATTCTCCAAGGACTCGGCGGGCACCTTCTACACCAGCAACGACGTCCGTGACACGCGGAGTCTTGGTTACACGTACCCTGAGATCCGTCCCTGGGGCAAGTCGGCGCAGCAGAACTCCGATGACGTGCGCGCCGCCATCCAGAGGCTGTATGACCCGAACAACAACCTGGCTCGCCGCCACAGCCACAAGTGTGCGAAGCGCGGCGGTGCCGGCAGCATCAACCCCTCCGGCAATGTCGGGTCACTCAACCCGCCGCCGGCCGCCATCGTCGACGGCAAGTACAAGCAGTGGTCCGTCAACCTCGAGGTGAACAAGTTCGCGATGAACAGCTCCTTCGTCATCTACTTCTTCATGGGCGCGCCCGCGAGCGGGCCCGAGGAGTGGCTCTCGGACGTCAACCTCATCGGCTCGTACCCGTGCATGCGGCCCATGGGCGACGACCTGCCCGACGACCTCAAGATCTACGGCACCGTCCCGCTGACGCGCGCCATGCTCAACGGCATGGACAGCGGTGCGCTCAAGAACCTCGAGGTCGGCCAGGCCACGCCGTACCTGCGCGAGCACCTGCAGTGGCGCATCACCGACGTCCAGGGCGTCGAGATCCCCGTCGCGGCCGTCGCGAGCCTCAAGGTCTTCGTCGCCGAGCAGGAGGTCACGCCGCCGGGCCCCAAGTCGTCCCACGGCGGCGCGGCGTCGCGCTGGCCCGTCTTCGGCAAGGCCACGGCCCACCTCAACGTCACCGAGGGCAAGACCGGCAGCGCTCTCTCGGGCGACGACTTCTTGCACAAGGTCGGCGCCGCCCTTGCTGACGTCCTCCCGGGCGCGAAGCACGAGCATCACGACAACCACGAGAAGCCCAGCAAACCCGATGACCACGAGAATCACGTCAGCCAGGGACCAGAGACAGAGAAGCCCAACAAGCCCGAGGACCACGAGAATCAAGTCAGCCAAGGGCCAAAGACATCCCGTCGCGCTGTCGTGTCGCAGTGAGTGGACGATGGTGTCTCGCGGACACATGATGGTTCGACGGGATGAAAGAACATCCCCACATGATTGTCCCACCACAATCACAAAGTTTCCATTGAAATCCCTCTATATGTACATTGCTCTTAATCTTTAATACAGTTATCCTTATACAATTAAAACCTGATTCTTTAGGACATGTGTAGAAGTAGTTTGGTGGCGTGCTGGCTCAGAACTTGGCAGAGCCAACCTGGGCCAACCAGCGAGATGTCAATTGTCATATGGTAGGAAGTCAAGCCGCTTCATGACATGCCACTCTGCCTCTACTGCTATCCTTATTGATCTGGCTCAAATACGGTGTGAGCGAAGAGCTCAAAGCATGCCTGCTTTCCCTTATCCAACTCCTGAAGGTGTATGCCGTCCTCGCCGCCGCCCCTGCTGCTGCTAACGCGGCTCACTTGCCAGAACTTGTTGTCCACCTCGATGTACCGGAGCTGGGGCGCCGACGCAGCCAGTCCTTTGGCTAATAATAACGCGACGCCAGGTGGCGGCTCGGAATACCGGCGCTGGGTCTTCACGACAAGCTGCTTGATATTGGAGAGATGGGCCAGTGTATCTTTCAGCGGGCTTAGTACCTCAGCTAGCTTCTGGGTCTCCGTGTAGCCTGGCAGGCGGACTGCGAGGCCCTCGAGGCTCTCCGAGCACGAATCAACAAGACCGTTTAGTATGGTCTCCACCGCAAGGTCGCTACTATCGGCGTCGCGGCAGAGCTCGAGGTCGTCCATCCGCAGCGGCATGGGCAGGCTTGAGCAATAGCCGTTGCCTCTGTCGCTGTCGCCATCGTCGGCCTGTTTCCTCCGCTGGACGGGAAGGAGAAGCCGGGCCAATTCGAGGTGTCCGGCCTCGTGTCTCCGGAAGGACACAGCGAGCTGCCGCGCAAACCCCCGTCCTCGATGGCGCACAGCGCCTCCCACACGTCGGGCATGATGGCTCGGTCGCGAGCCGGCGGCGCCAGCACGGGAGGTCGTCGTGGATGTCGTGGACGGTGAGGTCTGTGAGGTTCGCGAAGCCCGAGAGGTCTTGCACCCGGTATAGCCTGCGGTTCTCCACGGATGCGGCCTCGGGGTTCTCGTCTTCTTCCTCGGGCGCAACGGCCAGGCCCAGCAGGTCCCATGTGGCGTCCTCTGCGTACTCAATGTGGAGCTGACGAATTTGGGTGGGCGCCGCCTGCAGCGCGTTGATCGTCTGTGTAGCCAACGGTACTTCGATCCAGCTTGCAACGATGCGTCAGATCCAAGTCTCAAGTACGGGAAGAGAACACGAACCTAAACCCTTCCAGGCGTGCAATAGAGTGCAGGATCCTCCTGGAAGTGTCATTCGCTTCGCTTCCCATGCGCGGGCCAGAAAAGGATATTTCTTTGGTGTATCGCAGACATCTGGTACATTCGGTAAGGCTACTCAGCCCCGGGCCATCCTTAACCTCGAGATGACGGTAGAGGAAGAGCGAGAACTCGATGTTGAACTGCCTGTTGACAAAGCACAAGCTGTGAAGCAAGGCTACGTTCCGGATCTGAAGGGGCTGTGTTGAGCCACCCAGTCGCAAGAAGTAGAAAGAGTAGCAAATCCAAGCGGCTATCGCAAATTCCATATCTTATCGCCCAAGCAGCTCAGTATGACGGAGTTGCCCGCAAGAGCAGCAGAAGCCGCCACCATGGCGCGTAGTTTGGAGTTCTCTAAGACAGTTAGGGGTTGAAGCAAAAGGGCTGCGAGAAAGCCCACGTGTACGCCGGACTGACGTGTCTGGAACGCCGAGGAGCGGAAGAAGACGAACGAACCCATCTAGGATTCAGCATGAACCGGTCGTGATACCAATTGGTCCGTTCGTGCCGCAGAGAAACATGTACCGTGGTAAAGCCCATCTAGAGGAAAGGAGGGAAGTGCAACGTGGAGGCTGGTCCGGATGCCTCCGCTGTCCTTAAAAGGGGCTCTCCAGGAATACCGATATCGCTCTAGAGGTACAGTAGCCGGTACTATACTCACAGCACAGGATACGCAGGGCCAGGTGAAGAAATGGAGCTGATTATCGTACTGACCTTGCTACTGCGGCATTGACACTCCAATAGAATGATAATTCGGCCACACCTCTTGCCCGAAAGTCGCCCACCGATGATTGCCATGAAACACTCAAACACACGTGCTAGTCAAAATACCCCAGTATGTACCACAACTCTGACGATGACTTACGAGGAACAGTGGGAATTTCCGAACCGAACAATAAAGTGCTCGCTTACAATACCTATACTCACCGACATTCTTTTGGATAGCGCTGTAGGAGGAGGCCGAGAGGCTCGATTTCCTTGAGGGTTTCAGGTCTCCGAGAGGAAACGGGAACCCAGTATTCGTAGTCACGTAGATTTTTGAGCCTTTCGTATTTGATAGCATGACTAAAGTAGGCACCGGGTCGAAGTTAAAGGGAGGAGACTAAGGCAACTTGGCCACGTTTCTTGACTTCAAGAATGTGGTGGTGGTCGAGGCGTGAATTGATCCGATCGATGGGCGGGGGTGTGATCCGGGTTAACGAAATAAGAGATGAAACAGGCGGGATATAACGTCGCAATGAGCAGAGGGGCCCTTTGGGCTATATAACCTCTCTTATTACATCTCTATACAGATTAGGGGTCTACGTTATAGTTGCCATATAAGTCGAGATCGTCCGTGGTTTTGCTTCTTTTTTTCTTCCCTTTTTCTGCAATCAGAGTCCTGCGAGCCTAAAGCAACTCTCAATGTTCCCACGCAGTTGGTTTTTACGCTAATAGAGCCCCTGGATCCCGGAGACACCCACGCAAAAAAAACATTGATCAACCGGATTTCCGTCTCCTAGTCCCGGCGAGCTTCGATTCACGACTGCAGCTTCGGAGACGACAACAACTTTCCGCCCCCTGCCGCGAAACGCCCTTAAATATCCGGCCCTAGAGCAATATCCGCTTAGGGTTGTATACGAAGACTATGAGGCTCTCATAACTTGTTATAATTATAGAGGACACGGCGGTCAGTCACTAATTATCGGCTCATACGATTTTGTGACTTCGATATCCCCTAAGCTGCCACAACGCTGCTTTCCACCACATTTGACGGTACTGTACTGGCCAGGGATAATTTTAGTACGATCGGAGTGGCGTTTTGAACGTCCGTTGTGCTCGGTGTGTTATTTGATTGGTCAAGCTCACCTGGTTACGGAATGCACGACCGTGTTGATCATTTAGCGAAAGTATTGTACGAAAAGCAGCGTTATGGCAGCTTAGGGGATATTAGATTCAACTTTGTATGCACGTCATGACAGGCCGCAGGTTCCAGGGCAAATAGTGGGACTTCATGTGGTGCCAAGCCACGACCAGGGTCAAAGGGCTGCGCAAGTTCGCAGCCACGAAGCGCAGGCACTGACAACCCAGGATTCGGCATCTACAGTAGGCTATGGAAATTTCTGTGAAGACAAGTCGTCTATCTGTCTCGGTTAGCTGAACCCCTCGTTGTTCGTCCTTGACATGATCTCCGCGGCTAGGAAGCTCGCCTCGAGGTTTTGATCCCCAGAAACGTACATTGACAGGGGCAGGGACAGGGGTAGGGGCAGGGACAGGGGTAGGGGTAGGGGGGACAACTCCCACTTGGCCACAGCCGGGTCAAGGGGCATAATAATTGGCCTTTGTCCGTTTCATCCCAAGCCCATTGACTCCTGTCCGAACGATTTGCACGTCTAATGAGACGTGCAGATGATGTGTGGGACATCTTCATGGGGGGGGGGGTCCTGCAGCGTCTTGATGTGCTTGCTACCCGATACGCCCGGCGCCCGCATGCGTGATCTCCGATCGGTTATTGAAGCCCCGTAGGACGTGGGGATGGTGTCGCTTGCATAAGCTACCTTGTGGGAGTAATGTCCGTGAAATCGGCTTCGAGCGACCTCTACCGTTCCATACATGCGTATTTACCTTTGATGTTATCGAAAGGCTATGACGATAGCCCTCATTGGATAGTAATTAGATATCTGAGTTGTGTAGGACTGCTTGAAAACGCGAAAACATGAAAACATACACGTTACCTCCTAAAAGTTTGTTTAATCCGTACCCTTGTGCGAGAGCCCTGGTAAAGGTATTTCATGTGTCTGCAATATCTCTATCGTGCTGAAATGTATAACAGCTGTTTAGTTGCGATACCTTTTACGGTGGCATTCTTTGTTTTTTATGTTTCAGATGAGATGCTCGATGTACTTCCTATATAAATATGGCCTGTCGATACTTCATCTAAGTCCGAAACGGTATCCGTCAATTAACAAACTTTTAGGGGGTAACATGTATAGTACAGGCTCCACAGTGACCCTCCTAGCAATACTACAATATCCCAGTGATCGCTAACTATAGTAATAAGAATAGGGCGAGTTTTTAACCAATCGATAAGCGTGTACACCACGTGACTATGCCAACATATCCCTTTTAATAATCTATGCGACTAATGAGATATTACTAATTAAAACCCAGTTTTATTACTATAGTTAGCGGTCAAGGGGATACTTAGTTTACATAGAGATGTGATACACCTACTATGTCGCCCCACCCTAAAACCTACTATGTACTTACAGCTTCTGCCAGCTGCCACACACCGCCAGGTGGATCTCAATCGGAGCTCCAGCTATTTGACCAATCAAAACAGGTGCATCGGTTGAGCCACCTAACATGACTATATGCTGATCGGCTCGAAAGGAGGCTCGTATGCGTGTCGGTATTGGTAAAGGTATTGTTGTGGTGTGCAAGGCTGATTATTGATAAATTTCAAGTACGCAGCTAAAAATAGGTGTGGCGTGAGTGGCCGTGCAGTTTAGCTCTTGGAAGTACATAGTAGGTGTATCACATCTCTTTACATACCTCCTCCAGCCAAGCCCCTTTACGCCATAGTAACCAGTTTTACCAGTGCCGTAACTGCAATGACCCGTAGGACAATACCATGATGAAGATCCTGTATGATGCAAGTCGACCCGGTTGTATGCCTTAGAGATGAAACCGCAGAGACCCTACAGGAGGTGAAGAGGTCAAGGGTGGACCACTGCAGAACGTGCAAAAAAAAAAAAAAGGAGAGAGAGAGAGAGAAAGAAGAAAAGAAAAAAAAGCAATTCTCTCCAACCTGAATTGAGTGGCGTCTTTCTCCTCCAGCCGACGCAAGGCACTAATATGACAAGTGATGAATCACCTACATTTGGCTGCCGGATGAGGCCATAACCCATATTTCATAGCAAAAAGTCACAGATGCCCCATTTCGCTGGTGAAGACCTTCACATGGCAGACCGTTTGACGTCTGTCTACTGAGGGGAATGCATTGACGTATGCGCGATCGCGGACCGGATCGTGCATTGGGCTTTGCTTGCGATTCCCTTCGATTTCAAGCTATCCACTCCGTAGAAACGAGAGATGTCGGAATTTTTATACCTGAATGCATATATGGGACGCCTATTCCCCTTGCGGGGTGCCTTGCGGAGTGTCTTGTGGAGTGCGCCTCTCCACCCGCTGTTGGTCTCTTATAATATCGTTACCTCGTCTTCAAACCCATCAGGCATACAGAACTGTACGGGTATTAATGTCTACTCAACGGGAATAGGATCTGGACGGAGTCCGCACCTGCCCCGACATGAAGTTCCCGCCCCCCGAGGTCGTGGCCAGCTGGCCGGTGCCCGACTACAAGCATCCACGACGCCAAGGTCCAGCCGGGGAGATTGTGGTTTATGTTCTCACCGCTATCGTGACGGTCATGATCGCTATCCGTATGTATACCCGCATACACATCACGAGGGGATTCGGGATGGATGATGGCTTCATCATGGCAGCATACGTATGAGACCCCTTCCCATCTGACTCTCCCCCTCGGTTTTTACACATGGCCATACACTAACTGATGATGATTGCACCAGCTATTTGCGACAGGCTTCACAGGTATCGCCATCTTAGCCAAGCAAACGGTTGGATGGGGGCTACATATATACGATGTAGAGCCGACCAAATTCGAGAACGGACTGAAAATCGTGTATGTTCTCCCATCCCTTACCCTGTATCGATTGCATGTAGACGAGAATGAAGCTCTGACAGCGTTGGCCACATCCACAGCATGATCGCGGTCAACCTTTTCAATTTCGCATCATGTTTCACCAAGCTGTCCATACTTTCTAATCTGTGGAGACTGTTGGGTGCCAGTCGGTCGCAGTTGAAGATTTTCGTGACGGTTTGCGGAGTTTTGATCTCGCTCAACTCGGTCATCTTCTGTCTTGTCGTCATCTTCCAATGCAGGTATGGGAACCCCCTTTTTCAAACCAGAAAGACTCTTTCTCCCCAGCCATTGAATATGGGTTACTTGCTGATTGCTTATTATACAGACCCATTTCGAATTATTGGAACGTAATGGCCGAGTCGCATAACTGCCTTGACGAAGCCGCTCATCTCCTGAGCGCGGGAATTATCAACACCTTCACCGACTTTGTCGTGGTTCTTCTACCCATCGTCACGGTCATGAAGCTACAGTTGACTACCCGCAACCGGCTCGTTGTCGTGGGTCTCTTCAGCTTGGGCTTTCTCGCTTGTGGCGTGGGCGTCTTTCGTACATATATCACATGGCACATGACTGTCGACTACGACTTGACGTACCATGCCGGTTCCGTGTTTTGGAGCAGTGCTATTGAGTTGAATACTGGCATTGTGAGTTTACTTGGCCACCCTGTCATGTTGAGATACTACTTTGCTAAGAATACCTCCGTATTATTCAGATATGTGCCTCCGTACCTGCCACAAAATCATTCTTCACGAGACATCTACCCGAAGCCTTGGGCCTGAGTGCCCCTCCGATAACACAATATCTTACGAGCTTTAGGCTCTGCAGCAATCCGAGGATGTCGGGCTTCACCACCAGCAAGCATCCAGACACGCGGGCAACTACAGCAGCCAATGCCAATGCCAATGCCAACATCATCAACAAAAATGACAACAAAAACAGCAACAGGATCAATAGCAGCAACAACAGCAGCAGCAGCAACAACAACAACAATATCCACAATGTTGAGCCAACCCACCACCGCGCCGAACAGTCGATTTCCACTCTCTGGCTGGATCTGAACGGGCACCCAGCCCCCAAGACGGATACCCGCTAAGTCGGAAGTCGTCCGAGACTGTACCCACCGCATTTGGATGCAATGATTCCAGTAGGTGGTCCTGGTCGAGGCTTTCGCCTCCCCGGACTCCCAGGGTCGAGGATCAGAGGAAATATACAGGGCCGCGGCTAACATGGCTCGGCGATGCGTCGAGGCTGGGCAGCCGGGACAGCGAGGATCGCTACATCAGTGATGTGGAGTCTGGGGATTTTTGAGTCGTGAAGGTCCTCGGTGAAAGAGCAAAAAGTCTTGTCCCCTCTGACAAAGCCAACATGTTTTAGCCAGTGTTTCAGTGGCGGGGTTTGGTTTGTGGTTTTATTTGGCGTTATCACTTGCGAGCAGGGATAGTTGATACCATGGGTGGGATTTCGTTTTTATACCAGTCTACTCTCATTTAGACAACCTTATATTATCGTCCATCTGCCAAAGGCATTGATATTGTAGCACCAGGCAGGACCGCCAGAGTGTGCTGTCCAAAATACACTCGTTTTGACGCAAACCTCGGTTTTCATGTTATGACTTTTAGACATCAGACTTCTGGCCCCCTTTTGTGGCCAGCCAAGTTATCGATAGGCTCCATCTCCAATTGCTTGTCGACATTACTCTCTCCTTCCTGCTGGACTGCCTTGCCCTCAAACATGAAAGAGAGCTCTTCCAGTGTCCTGCCCGTATGTTTCGGGGAAGAACATGTCTGAAATAGTAAGTGACTGATCAGTACCGACTTCAGAAGCTAGGCTGCGGTTGTTTCACGCTGCGGGGCCGGTCTTGCAGAGAGTATCATCACTTACAGACGGTCACAATCTCCACCAGGATCCAGATACAGTACACGATGTAGTACTTCCACCCGATCCAGTCGAGCTCAATGGGGTTCACATACGTATTGAAAAACACGGCGAAGCGGAGCATGAGCTGCTCCACGGCGATTTCCTTGGCCCGTTGCTGGTAGGGCAAGATCTCTACGAGGTACGTGTAGGCCAGCGCGTTCCATCCCACGTTGTAAAACCTGAGATTGACGTGAGCCATGGGGGAACACGTTGGTCCAAATCGGGAATACCTACGGCGATTAGACGAAGATGGAGACTAGCCCTGTTCTCTGCTAGTCTTGTATTGGCTTATATTGCACGATAATCCACCAGCCTTTGCTGGCTACGACGTAACAATCATGCTATGTAAGTTTCCAGCCAATCCTCGGCGTGAGAAATACCACAGCGATACATCTAAAACCGGACCGGCTGCTGACTACAACCTCGTGAGATTTATCCCTGTTCTGTGTAGGAATGGGCTACTGGGAACTTTGCCTTTAGAGACCGTCGTATTTCCTAGGAATATTACGACTCTTAACATAGCATAAATATCGCCAGTCACTATTGGTCAGGGTATATATAAAAACACGCACCCGCACTTCTAGTGACCTGTAGGCTTGCCTAACTTTTCTCATTTCTAGTTACCACCTCTTCTATCTGTCACTTAGCGCATCGCCTTGTCGCACATTCCACGCCCGCACCACATCCCCCTCAGACACAAGGCTCACATGTCTCATTCACCCGCTATTAGCCCATCTTGATTAATTTGCCCTGGTAAACAGCAACAGTGTCGTTGTGTAGCCTACTTTGATTGTGAGGGTCCCATAATCTTCAGTCCCTGACCCCGTGGCTTCGGAAACCGCTTTCATGGTCTGTACCACGCAATCGCCATCGGTGCCGACCAGTTCGGGATGGTCCTCTCCGCCATCGCGTCACCATGCTTGAAGTCCCCAGACCATTGGCCAGATCCTCCAGCGTCATGGCGGAAGAGCCGCCGTAGAAGTCGTCCTGGCCAGGCTCGAGCTTTCCATCCTTGTTCCACTCACGCCGCACGGACAGGGCCTGAGGGAATTCCGCGGTAGGCGGGTCGACTGACCAGGGCATGCGGAGGCTCACGTACATGGTTCGAGAGATATTATTGGCGGTGAGCTCATAAGGGCCCAGCACGTCGTCCTCAAGATGACTCAGAGCCCTCTGGACGTTGCTTACGTTGGGCGTCGAGGGATCTGCGGGGTACGGCGGTCAGCCCCGTGCGGGGGGGTTGCATGAGTTTGTGCAGTGCAGGATGCTTACGGCAGTAAAGCGACGACTTTGTCCAGAGAGCGACAGTGCCCCCAGGCTTGACCATACGAGCTGCCTGGTGCCAGAACAGATCGATTTCGAACCAGTGAGCCTGCGATAAGGTCAGTGAATGTGGCCAATTTACGCGGAAGAGAGAGATGGGGGTAGGGGCACGTCAATGCAACGTACAGCCATTGCTGCGGTAAGCAAGTCCAACGAGGCGGGATCCACGAGACAGGATTCGTTGAGGCTTTCGGCCCCGAGGACCCTCGTACCGGATTACCGCCTTGCCTTCAGTTCCGGGGCCGAGCTCGATTGCTTTGGCGATCATCTCCCGTCCCGGGTCGCATCCTGCAGCCCGGGCAAAGTAGACTGCGAGTTGACGCGTCGCTCCTCCTGTTCCGCAACCGACGTCGAATACTGTGTCGAGATCTCCTCCTTGTGAGGTGTGGTAAGCGAGAACCTCGTGATATATATCGGGCTCATATCCGCCGCGATGCGTTGCATAGGAGGCGGCCTGCTGGGATGTATAATTGCGGAAGGTGAGGTCGGCCATCATGCAACTTGACGATCTTCCGGTTGGATGTGGAGAAGAGATGTTGTATTGGATTTAAAGGGGCCTTCCAAGAAGTATATCCTATTTATTTATCAATTTGTGGTAAACATAGCCAGTCCCGTGACTATTATCCGTTATAAACAGTTTAACGGTATAACCATTGGCTCCCCGGGAAAACTACCAGGTTCATATCAGTCAATGATAGGCCTTGGGCTATTTGGATATGCCGCACTACTTGTAAACCCGGTATGCAAGCAATCCGGAGCTCTCGGGAGGTCAACTCTTTAGTTTACTAACATGTCACGTCATCCCTGTGATTTAACACATAATACCATATTACTATAACCTACCCTCTGATATGGGATGTTATGGGTTTCCGCAGCATTTCGGCATGCCTGCCTGCCGGAGTACAAGTATACTTTGACCGAGCAGATTTCAAACAAGCCGTCATTGCTCCGCAGGTGCCGGGGGTAGAAGCATATCCCCGGACCATATTCAATGTTACATCCGGATTTTCTGAGAACTACATGGGAAACGGGTATACGGGGTTAACCGTGTCGCCTTCAGTCATTAATAAGACTAATCCCACCATTATAGACTCTCTTACATTTAATTAAGGAACTGTGCACGTCGTAGTTGTGAGTTTTCAGGGGCTTTGTTTAGGGGAGTGTCTCATGTAAATATATATTCCTAATTTAGTAATTATAGGCTCTTTCCCAGGAAGAAGTCGTATTCTCCTTACCGCGCCGTTCTCTCTCTCTCTTGAATTCAGCCAGGCTAAGTCTCGGTAGCGTCCGGGTCGCTTGATCAGTAGTAGTGTCGATGGCGACTGGGCGATCGTGAGTGACTGTGATGACTATGGTGCCTGTGGTGATGGTGGTGGTGGTGATGGCGATGGCCAGAGTCCCGGAACCGCGACCGCGAACGCGACCGAGAGTGAGAGGACGAACCATATGCGGCCATCTCCGATGTGTGTTTGCGCTTCATCTCCTCCTCCCCCTCCGTTGCTCCTCCTCTTTGCGGTTGTCTCGCCAGTCGGAGATCCTGTCTTGGCCCTGGTGCCCCATGAACGCCCCGATGAGTGCGCCGGCCACCGCGGCGGCCTTGCTGCCGCCCAGAGAGTTGCCACCGAAAGCGCCGGCAGCGCCTCCGGCCAGGGCTCCCGTCAGCCCTCGCTCCCCGGCAGCAGGGTCTTCGAAGCCGCGCTGTTGGCCATCGCCATATTGACTCTGGCCAGCGTATCCGCTCTGGCCAGCGTACTGGCTTTGGCCGCTGTACGGGGTCTGGCCCTTGTCCTGGCTGGCGGCAAAGGTATTCTGAGGGACAGGTGTGCTGTAGAAGGACGCGGCCTCCCCTTGCCCGCCCGGAGTGCCTCCGTATTGTTGAGGCGGATAGCCGCCCTGCTGATAACCACCTTGCTGGTAGCCACCCTGTTGATAGCTATCCTGCCGATAGCCGCCTTGATCGTGGTTGTTGTAGTAGCTCATTGAGGTTGTTCAGACTCTTCAAAGTTGTGTGGTGGCATCAGATATAGACTACGCACCAACTCAAGGGGAAGACCTGCGGAATATACCAACACCTTGGTACAATTCGTTCCGGTATATGACCTTGTACGTGTTGATTTTTGGCCATATGGGTATTGGCTACTTTACGTAGTGGTCGGGTAGGACCTTGGCGCCAAGAGGTTTGGGGCTGAAATGAACGAAAAATCTGAGGTCGGAGTGCCGGCGTCTTACGTACGCTGCGTGAGGATTCATCATCCCCCGGCTGTTGGGTGCCGTGAAAGGAGGGTCCAGCGAGCCGAACAGCCGGGTTATCCCCTCGACCGCTGACTGCTCCGTGAAAGCTGATTGGCCGGAGGGCTTATGCACCGTAAGTAACGCTACGTGCGACGGCCTTCCCGGTTTTTACTGCGTATAACCTTGGTTCCAGAGAAGAAGAAAAACGGCCCCGGTCGTACTAGCGCACTTCTATATTGATAATACAATACTCGGACTATTGGAAGCATTTGGGGTGTTACCAGGCCCTACACGTGTCTCCAGGTTTGGCTTTCTCAGCCCCAACTGCCAACCTTGCCCCAATGATCCACTAGGTATCATCTTGATGTTCGATTTGGCATTCAAAGTCTGCCGATCTTGGAGGCGGGGCTGCGGGTCTCAGACAGCATGGTCAGGATGCCGCCTAGGTTAAGCAATCCGTGCCGTCTGCTGATGACCATACTGAACTCGCGGGCTATCATTGAATTGTTTGTTCCGACCACCAATGTACATGAGAGGCCTTTGTACTCTTGCGAATATGGGACCTCATCTTGGATTTTGGTCTCACTCCCAATAGTGTCTTCACGGGGATTTGGGGAAACAAATGATCCCATGGCTTTAACCCCTAAATTTCATGCCAGGCCGGGTCACTGCATGGCTCGTGATGAGGACTACCGGTCACGTGATACCGAGTAATTAATATGTGATGCCCCCCTCGAACTGCGCCTTGCCCCAGAGCTGGCTACGATACAAATGTCTACCAACTTGTGTTTGTCTGGTTCTGTGATCACAACAAACTAGATCTATATTCACGGTAAGAGTGATATGTACAGCTCTCGTGTTCAGATGTGACTGAACTTGCGCTTGGATATATCCAAGACGACTTCTACCTCTACTCCACGGTGCCTTGGGGTCGGTTCTGATCCAGCCAGAGTGGGTCAAGTGTCGGGCTATACAATATATTACGCACATATTGGGCCTTGTTCGTGGATTTTGACCTCTATATACCACTGCACCACGCATAAGAGCTGGATAACTGTCGGCTGGGAAGCGGGGAAACATGGCAAGGACGACTAATATTGATTACATATTTGATATACCTAAGGGATACAGGGAGGTAATCAATACGACGGGGCTCTTTTTTCATTCTCATGAGCCGTGCAGATATCATTACATGCAGGTGCCGTGATTCCTAACGAAGCACAGCACTAGATCCGCCACCCCTGCATGATTCGTGTAACGACCAAACTGGAATGAGAGCTCAGCTCAAATGAAAGCTGAGAGAGAAAGGAGAATACAATCAATGAATAAAACACCAGATCACCCCTAAAGGGCTTTAAATCAATATTCAGATATCAATTAACTGTTCCCGACTTCAACAGCGTCCAATACCCCCTCAGAATGGGTGCTAGTACGTCTGTCAAGCACTGTTGTTAGTACCCGCGGCGACGCTGACCTCCACCGCCGCACAACTCCATTTGCTGATATAACGATGTTCGTCCCCTTCTCCGAGCTCCCGCCCTGCGCGCAACGCTGCAGCACGCTCTACGACGCGAACGGCGGATGCGTCTCGCCGTTTATACTACGCAGTCGAGTGTGTGCCGCCAAGCTCAAGGTCTGCAGTCGACGCTCACGTACCGACCGTACCAGTCGAACAGGCAGAACGCCCCCGGCGTCAGGGCATCGTTGCAGGACTCGGGCTGGGTGGAGCTGTAGCCGTAGAAATGGACGTTCGTGCCGCCCAGGGACACGCTGCACTCGTGGCCGCAGGCGACCTGGAAGTGCAGCTCGGGCTTGCTGGGGTCCGGGTCGGGCTTGGTAACGGCGCAGCCCCCGCTCTGCTTGGCCGCGGCGCTGTTGCAGACGCAGTCGGCCTCGTAGCGCTTCACGCTTTGGTCCGGGAGTGCCGAGGCGCCGAGGGCCAGGGCGGCGATGGCGGCGGTGAAGGAGAGGAACTGCATGGTTGCTCTTGGAAAAGGGATGAGAGTTGTAGTAGGTGTGAAGACTTGGTGGAGGCAATAAATAACCTGCAGTGTGGAGTTGGTTTCCTGGCGTCGAAGAGAGGAAGAGGCTTGTACAGACTGTTTGTGGTCTCGTGTTGGGATGCAGATGTGCTTCAAGTCTTGATTCCTCGGCGTCATTCAGATGCCCTTTATACAGAGAATATCTGCTCAACGCCAAGCGCGTCTACTATTTCTGAGTGTCGATCTCTTGGTAGCACTCAGCACGTATAGACGAAGCTTGCATGTCTCCTAGTTACTCAATTTCAGCACTGTGGAGAGGGCCCCTAGAGACGGCCGCTTATTGGCTGGTGACGCTTGATGTGGGGCTCTCGTATAATCCCCAGGTCAGCTTCATCTCATTCAGTTGCAGCCTCAGCCTCTGGACCCCACCGATCGTCAGGGCTATGCTATATAAGTAAAGGCATCCATCTGCTTACTACTGTAGGCTACCCTGCAAGGGGTGGGTAAAGTATTTAGGCTTCCACAGCGGTTAATGATGACAGAACTAGTGAATATCGAGTCTAGCGGTCTCTATTTTTACCAAATAGAAATAGAACTGCGCCACCAACATTTCCAGTTTGGCAAATGCGTCATACAGCCTAAGGCGCCTTGCTACTACGTAATTAGCAGCCAACCTGTGAGTGTTTCACTTTGACCTACATAGAATATACATAGTTTGGTAGGTTCGTCCGATCATGTCATCTCATGCCATTCAGGACACTAGCTCGTCCAAACATCCCTGTCATCTTCAAGAACGGCACATGTATGTATCAAGCTGGATGAATTCCCGAAAGCCATTTCCTCCCATGACGCAATGAATTCTCACCGGTCTTGAAAATAAATTATTTTCAACTATCAAACTTATGAATTTGTACATCTTGACAGTAATCTACTGTGGACGGTACTTCAAGTCCCACGCTGTATGTCCCACTCTGGATCCGCGTTGCACATGGTGGCTGTAGCCCCCTTCCATGAGGAAGTTGACGGAAGTCAGGTCCAGGCAGGTTCCAGGCATAAAGAGCGACTTTGTGCCTTGAAATTTGAGAGTGAATGCATGACTTTGGATAAATCTTGGAGAGTTCAGACCGTCCAGGACCTGGGAAATGCAAGGGTAGCATACTCTAGAAAGCCACCCTCATCTGGGTGGGCATATACATCGAGAACGTTACATAAGAACAGTACTACGTGTCTAATAGTATAGAGGTGATGTTGATGAGTTGGTCTAACTCATACCTCGTCACATGATAATGAGGCACCTCACTCCTCTAGTATTTATAGTTAGACTTATTTTCTTATAATTCTTCGTGACCGGCGGATATAGAATCTTGTTATAATTGAATCTTACGGCATTAGTTTTATATTAATAATATAAGAGAGTATTTAAACGTGCGATAAAAGTAACGCTTTTATTAATATAACGTGTAATAGCTAAGTCGTAACGTAGTAATAAAGGGTCGAGTGAAGGTATTTATATAATAAAGTTAATAAAGTTAATTATTTTATTAATAAATTAAGATTAATATTTAAATTAATTATTAAAATAAAGAGTATTTATATAAGATATATAAGGAATATTCGTTGTTATATATATTTAATTCTTTTTTTATTAATTACGTTTACTTAGTAATTTTTATTAATTATATTTAATATTATTTATTTATTTATAACGAACGCTATCCGGGTTTTAAAAGAAACTTAGTAAGACGTACTAGGGTTTATATTAATAATACGAGAGAGTATTTAAACGTGCGATAAAAGTCCGCTTTTATTAATATAATAGGTAATAGTTTATAAGAATAAAGATAATTAAGGTGCGTAGATTTAAAAATATTTATAATAAAGTTATTAAGGCTATTTATTTTATTAATAAATTAAATTAATACTTAAATTAATTATTAAAATAAAGAGTATTTATATAAAATATATAAAAAACGTTCGTGGTTATATATTTAATCTTTCTTTTATTAATCCGTTATTATTTAATAATCTCGTTTAAGCGCGCTCGGCGCTGCTTAGTGATCTCCCTTGATTACGCTTTACGTTACTTAGTAGTTTCGCTTAAGCGTTCGTTACGTTACGTAACTTGTTAACGGCCGCCGTTGCTTATAGGCGTATTCGTTTTATCGCTAGGCGAGGTAGTATTATCGTTATTTATTATTAAAGAAGGTTTAGCTTTATATTAATATAATTAGCGGTGCGGTTTATAGCTATGATATTATAACTTAGTCGGGGTATAGTAGTTCCGTACCGGTAAGTAGGGTTTTTAGCCGTATAATTAGGTCGGGTTATAATATTATCTTTTTTTTTAATTATTTTATTTTTAAAGCGTAAAACCGTATAAATATCCTAGCCGCCCGTTATTATAATTTTATAATAAGTTTTTTTTCTCTTTATTACTTTTATTATAATATATATTTATTATAAATAATCGCGTCGAAAATTTTCGAATTAAACTTAATCGTTTTTTTATCGTTCGTTATATAGATTTTATCGAAGCTTTTTTTAAGTTTAGTTTCGAAGCTCTACTTTATAATCGCTATTTCGCAAAGGGGTAGTTTTATATAATAATAAAAAGCGTTAATAAGTATAAGGAATATACTCGTATTAACTATGCGTATAATAGTATTAAGGTTTTATTATTTTTTTTACGGCGTGTATAGAACGAGCACGACCGCCTGTCTCGGGAAAATTCCGCCGCGGAGGCTTATTTTTTAAAGCTTTAACGCTAGATTAACGAGGCTATTACTTACTTTATTTGTTTCCGTAAATAGAAGGAGATAGCTCGTACCCAAAGGGTTAAACTGGTGCAACGTGGCTTATATTCCCTAGACGAACTAGAAAAGTAAGAGCGTCGAGAGTCTGAGGCCGTTATAACCGTTCAAGCTTAAAGGGGCTTTAATATTATTAACTAAAACACGACCGACTTCTCTTTTAAGCCGATCTTTAAGGTTATTATTTAAACGTTCGTAGCTCTTTAATAATATTCGCTAGGTATTTTTTAAGCTTTTAGGTGTTATTCTTTAATAAGTAACCTTTTTATTAAACGAGGTATTAAAAGCCTTATTTTTTTTATTAATAATTCCGTCGATTTTATACTCGTATTAATTTATTTTAATTTTTAGTTATATATCGATTAAGGTTTCTTCGGCCGTTAACTCGAGTAATAAAATATAAAATATAAGGTGTATCCGTATTATTTTAAGTAATAATAATCGGTAATTAGTTTTTAAAACGATTTTTTTAAAATTTAATTTATCGCTTAGTCGCTTTATTTTAATGTTTCGTTATAAAAGGTAAACTTTTTCTTTTTTTTTAAAGGTTAGTCCTTTTAACCTTGTTTAGTCGGTGTATTTCTTTATTCGTTATTAGAAGAAGGTAAAGTTTTATTATAATATAATTTAGAGTTCTTTTAATTTTTCGATTTATATAGTCGTGATTAATACTAGCTCTCCTTTTAAGGGTTTTTTAGTAATTTTTAAGTTATACTTGTAATTTATTCGAAATAGTGATATACGTATAGTTTCGTTATTTACGTTATTATAAGCGAATTAAGTTATAAGTAATAATTATACCTAATTATTCTATTTATAATTAATATAGTAGTATAGGTATTACTTTAATATTTAATTTATTTTTTTATTTATTCGTTTGTTTAAGGGTAGTAAGTTATAAATAATTTATATTTAATACCGAGTTATATTATAAATAACTTTTAAAATTTTATTATAAATAACTTATTTTGGTCGGAAATAATCGTTTTTAATAGCCCGTGCTAATTAATAATAATATGGAGGAAGGTATAAGCTAGATCGTTAATATTATTAAACTTTTTGTATAGTAAGAAGTAGGTATATTTTATAAATTTATCCGTAATTATTAAAATATTATCGTAATTAGCCTTAGTTAAAGGTTCTTTTAATAAGGGTAGTTTAATTATAAAGTCGAGCGCGATCGTTTTTTACGCCTTATTTAGCGGTAGAATTAATTATAGCTCTCCGTACGGTCGATATTTTACAAACTTAACCTTATTATATAAGTTATATTTATTAATAATTCTAGTTATAATTATTTTAAGGTTTTTATAATTAAATTATTTAATAATTCGTTTTTAAGTTTTAAATATTCCTTAATATCTGTATATAAGGTGCTCGTAGAATTCCTTAATAAAGTCTTTACGATATCGTTTAGGGATATGGATCTTATCCCGGTAGAAGGTGAGGTCGTCGCGGTCCTCGAGACGACCCCCGGGGTGGTCGGTGGAATCGAGGCCCTGACTAAGTTACCGGAACTTGGTGACCTATTCGTCGCTATACTAAACGTAGCTCGTAACGTTTAATTATCTCGACGGTGTAAAGTTACTATTCTGGTCGTATATAAGGATAATTCGTATTTCGAGCGGGACCTCCTTTTAGTGGTCCGGTTATTGGCTGAATACGTCGGCGCGACCGTTCTCGTTACCTTTCCGGTAGATAATAGTAAGGTTAAACTTTAAAAGGAATTTAAATTATTATATTTATTGTTTATTTAGTTTTTTAATAATAATAAACGTTATAAAGTTTTTATAATCGGTATAAATTTTAATTAGTTTTATTATTTTATTAAAATAATATTTTTATTTTTTATAAGTTTTAATAATAATTATTTATTTTTTGTTATATATTTAATAATTAAATTTTAATTTATTTAATTTTTTAAAAAGAAATACGATAAAGTGCGACTTTCCGTTATCGTTTCGTTAATTTAATTACCCTCCGATCGCATAGTTCAATATATTGGTTTTGATTTTGAAAAGTCTCGAAAAGTCCGTTACGCGGAGTACTAATTCGTTAAGGATTCGCTCCTTAATATTATAAAAGGCTTAATCTTTTTTTTCTATTTATCGAAATAGCTCGTCCTTTTTTATTAAGTTTGTTAAAAGTGTTACTAACTTATTAAACACGGGGATAAATATCCGGTAATAATTAACTAATTTTAAGAAGAATCTAACTTTTATAGCGCTTATAAGCGTAAGTTATTCTTTAATTATTAAGATTTTATAAGGTTCTATCCGGATTTCTTTAAAAAATATTATATATTTTACGAATATAACGGATCGTTAATATAATTCGCTCTTTTTTAAATTAATTAATAAGTTAACGTCCTATAGTTTCCGGAGCACTAATTTTACATATTTTCGGTATTACTTATTATTCTCGGAGTAAATAAAGATATTATTAAGATATATTATAATAAATTTATTAAAGTATTCTCGTAAAATATAATTAATTATAAATTAAAAGCTAGTTAATACGTTAATTAAATTAAATAGTATAGCTTAATATTCGAAATATCCGTACTTAGTTTAAAACGCGGTTTTTTATTCCTCTCTTTCTTTAATTCGAATTAAATTATATATATTAAAGAGATCGAGTATTATAAAGATTTTAACGTTTAATAATTTATTTCGTAAGTCGCCGATTAGAGGTAAAAGGTACCGGTTTTTAATAATAATTTCGTTAAGCTTTTAATAATCGATATATATACGCCACTTAGGTTTCTCGTCTTTGCTTTTTTTCGGGATAAAGAGGATAAGGAAGCCTGCTAGCGACGTAAATGGTTATATAACTCTTTTTTCGAGATTTTCCGTAATATATTCTTTTAAAGCTTATTTATACTTTTAATTAAGTTTATATATAGGTATAAATAAGGGTTCTTTCTTATTTTTAATAGGTATTTTATAATCTTACCGTATATAAAGCGGTAAGCCTATTTTTAATTTCTTATTAAAAAAAGTTTCGAATTATTAATACTTTTTTAATATAATTATTATAACGTTCGGCTTAAGTTTTTTAATAATAATATATATTTTAAAGATTTTAAATTTATTAAAGGGTTACTTTTTAAACCGCTATTTATCGATTAAACCTCTTTTTAATATATTTTATTAAAGTTAACCTATTTTTTAATTAATTTTAAAATTATTTACCCATAATTAAAATATTTTTAAAATTATATTATATCTTATAACGTTTATAATATTATACATAATTCGTTTATAGCGTTTTTTAATATCGATTAAAAAGTTCGCGACTTTTTTTCGTACTTCTTTATCGTTATAAGTTATAAATTCTTTATCGACGGTTTTAAATCGATATAAAGCGTTTTTTTATTATTATTTAAATTTAAAGTAATTAATAATTCGTAATAAATATAATTTTTTTACGCTTCGCTATTAAATAACACTTTAATATAAACTCTTTTTACGCTTATTACTAATATAATATACTCGTAAATAGCTCGATTATCCATTATTTAACATAAGGACCTATTTTAATCCGCTTATTATCATTCTTTTATAATAAGCGGCGTTTATTTCCCAAACGCTGCTTCTATAAGTAATTAATACTTCTTTATAATCGATCTTTATATTATTATTATCGTTCTTTTTATTCTTTATAAAACGTTTCTTAATATACCGGTAAAAGTGTTTTTATACTCCTCCTTATATAAAATATTATTCTTAATACTTAAAACTCGGGTTATTTAAATAATTCGAAAGTTTATTAAGTTCGCAATAATTTATAAACATTTTATAAGTTTTTTAATAAATTAAAAGGGTTCTCTTATTAAATATATACTTATATATCTTAAAAGCATTAAGCGCTTTCCTTTAAATATTTATAAACTCGCGATTTTTTTTAAACGTATTTAAAGTATTAATTTTTAAAATATTCCCTCTAATCTCGTCCTTTTAAGTAATATTATCGTAACTATTATAAATCTTTTTATACTAATAGGTATACGCGCCGTCCGTTAGGAACTAATATTCAAATTTTCCTAATAATATAATTAAGGTGTAGTTACGTAATAAGTTATTTACCGATCCTTCGAGGAAACTATTCGTATTCGAGTTTTTTCGTAATATATTTTATATAAATATTATATATATATAAACTTTATAAGAACGTAAAGTATTTTTCGTATATAAAAGAGATTCGGGTATTATCTTTTACTATATAATTACTATAAATTCTTTAATTAAACCTAGCCGTAATAAGTACTTAATATAAGTGTTTTAAATCGAGGTAAGGAATATTAAGGATAGCTAATTATCTATTAGTTCTTAAGTCTTTAAACTTTATAATCTTATTTACTAATTCTTTTATCGGTATATTAACTAAACGTTTATAGTTTAATAATTACGCTAATTAATTTATAATATCGTTTATAAAATCGCTATCGTTATTATATAAAGGGGGTTGCTCCCTCCGCAGTATCGCAACGCTTCGGTTATGGTTTCTATTTTAAGGGCTTTTAGAAACTATCTAATACTTTCCTTGTCCGCTAGGTGTAAAGCGTACCCGTCGTTATAACAAGCTATTTAAGATAGGCTGCCGTGTTTAGTAATAGCGCTGCTACTTTTAATAGCTATTATTAAGGTGTTTTTTACCTTAGTAACGTTAACGTGTTATTACGACCTGACCTAATCATGCGGCTAAGACCTATAAAACCGCCGGGCCGGATTTACGATACCCCGCCTGGGTACGATATCACGGTTATTAACCGCGCCGCCAACTATACTAATATAAGCGCACTAATATTATAAAAACGCACGGCGACCACGACGACAATATCCTAAACCGTAGCAGGCTAAACACGGCCTAAAAAAGCAGCAAGGATAATATTACGTAATAGATCACGGGGATCACTAGGAACGGCAAAGTGAGTCGGTAATTTAACTAATAAAGGGATTACCCGGATTATTAAAATACGAAAGTAAGCTAAATAATTTAATAAATTAATAAAGGAAGAGATTAAATATATAACGACGAACGTCCCCTATATATTTTATATAGATATTTTTTATTTTAATAATTAATTTAAATATTAATCTTAATTTATTAATAAAGTAAATAGCTTTAATAAAACTATTATAAAAACCTTTAAACTTACGCACTTTAATTACCTTTATTTTTATAAATTATTACTTATTATATTAATAAAAGTAACTTTTATTATATATTTAAATACTTTTTTATATTATTAATATAAACCCTAATACGTTTTATTAAGTTTCTTTTAAAACTTAAATAATATTCGTTATATTTTAATTACTTTTATTTTTATAAGTTATTACTTAAACCTTTAAGTAATAATACTATAAGAAATATATTTATACCTGGCCTTAATAATATCGCCCGATAAGGAAAGACTCCTATCGCCACTTTTAACACCTCTTAACAGGACCCTGTTATAAATATTAATAATAACGATAATAATAACGAACTTATATAATAAATATTAATTAAACGAATTAAGGAACTCGAATAAAAAAGCGTTAATTATTAGTATTATTACGTTAAGCTTAAAAAAGAGCGTAACGAGCTCCTAATTAAGGGTACCTTAGAATAGATACCCTATAATATTAATAAGCTATGCGAAAAGGTACGTCTCTTTTATACCGCTATTAATATTATTTAAACCCTTATTATATTAAAAAAAGGTATAAAGATTAATACGTTAACCCTTTTTAACGAAATAAGCGGAAACCTCTAAAGCTTTTTTATTTAAATTAAAACCTATTAATAGTTTTATAAAAAGATTTTCTAAAACGTTATTTAACGAGTTATCCACGCCGCCTCGTTTTTTAAAGGTAAGGTACTCGCTTAGTTCGAACCTTATTTAAAAGAACTCGTAAAAAACGATTAATAAATTAAGCTATACCGTATAAAGGTATAGCGTATTTTCGAAAGTTACGACGGCTTCGAACAAGCCCTTAAATTATTTTTCTAAAACCCCGACAAAAAGTAATAAGCGGAGAAGGAATTTAAAACTTTTAAATAAAAAGGATTAGCCGTTTTTTATATAGCCAAGTTCTAGCGTATTATAACTCG
This sequence comes from Apiospora phragmitis, assembly GCF_038363925.1. Classification (NCBI taxonomy): domain Eukaryota; kingdom Fungi; phylum Ascomycota; class Sordariomycetes; order Amphisphaeriales; family Apiosporaceae; genus Apiospora; species Apiospora phragmitis. The sequence goes on along the minus strand of NW_027117407.1, from coordinate 2,907,925 downwards.
ATTAAATTATACCGAAGTTATAAAAATTATAATATATTATCGAGGATTAAAGAATAATATTAAGAACGAACTTAGCCGGCTTAACGCCTTTAATAATTTTTTTATATATATAGAATTTACTATTAAAATTAATACCCGTATATACGAATAACGCCGTAAAAAATAAGGCGGACCTTAGCGGTAAACTAATTAAATTTAAATTAATACGAAGCGATTATAATAATATAATTATATACCGTTTAAAAATATTATAGCGTATAATTATTATAATAAGTTTATAAACCTTAACGCTATTAAATATAATAAATAAAATAAAAAACTACGTAATACTTATTATAATTATTAAAAACTAAGATATTACGCTCGGAAATATTAAATATTAAAAAAGGATTTTTAACGAATCTTAAAAGAATAATACATTAACGTTATTAAAATAAAAAACACCCCTATAATAATTATTAAAAATAATAACGTTACTATTAAATACGGCAGTTTATTTTAAATAGCTTATTATAATAATAAGTATACCTCTTATTTGGCGGATAAAGAAAATACCGGATAATTTTTTAAAACCTCGGAAGGTAAAGAGGATTATAGCCGAAACGCCGCGATAATACGAAAAGAATAACCCCTTCCGTATAATAAAAATAATAATCCGATAAATAATATTATAAATTAATTAAAGTAATTAATAAACTATAAATATTTAATATGTATATTAATAAATAAGTTAATAAACGAGATTACTAAACTTAAAAACTTTAAAACCGGCGGGTAATTAGCCGTTTTTAATATTTTTTACCCCGACTCGAAATATTTATACTAAATACTTATTACGGCCGGTTTTAATTAAAAAATTTATAATAATTACGTAATAAAAAATAATTTATAAATCTCCCTTATATATAAAAAATATTTTACGCTCTTATAAATTTCGTATATATATAACGTTTATATAAAACATTTCGCGAAAAAACTTAAGTACGAATAGTTTCTCCGAAAAATTAGTAAATAATCTATTATATAACCATACCCGGATTATATTATTAAAAAAATCCGAATATCGATTTTAAACGGACGACACGGCGTACTTATTAATATAAAAAGATTTACTGTGGCCACGACGGTATTATTTAAAAGGATAGAATTAGAGGGAGTGTTTTAAAAATTAATACTTTAAATACGCTTAAAAAAAATCGCGAACTTATAAACGTTTAAAAAAAACGCCTAATACTTTTAAAACGTATAGATATATACTTAATAAAAAAACCCTTTTATTATATTAAAAAACTTATAAAGCGTTTATAAATTACCGCGAACTTAATAAATTTTCGAATTATTAAAAAAACTCGAATTTTAAATATTAAGGATAATATTTTGTATAAAAAGGAGTATAAAAATACCTTTATTAACATATTAAAAAACACTTTATAAAGAACGAAAGGAATAATAATAATAATATAAAGATCGATTATAAAATATTATTAATAACTTATAGACGTAGCGTTTGAGAAATAAACGCCGCTTATTATAAAAAGATAATAATAAGCGGACTAAAATAGGTCCCTATATTAAATAATAGATAATTAAGCTATCCATAAATATATTATATTAATACTAAGTATAAAAAAGAGCCTATATTAAAGCGTTACTCGATAGCGAAACGTAAAGAAATTATATTTCACTACGAATTATTAATTACTTTAAATTTAAATAATAAAAAAAAAACGCCTTATATCGATTTAAAACTATTAATAAAGGACTTATAACGTATAACGATAAAGAAATATAGAAAGAAGTCGCGAACCTTTTAATTAATATTAGAAGACGTTATAGACGAATTACGTATAATATTATAGATATCGTAAAATATAATATAATTTTAAAATGAATTAAAAAATAGGTTAACTTTAATAAAATATATTAAGAAAAGGTTTAATTAATAAATAACGGTTTAAAAAGCGACCCTTTAATAAATTTAAAATCTTTAAAGTATATATTATTATTAAAGAGCTTAAGCCGAATATTATAACGATTATATTAAAAAAGTACCGGTAATTCGAAGCTCTTTTTAATAAAAAATTAGAAATAAACTTACCGTTTTATATATAATAAAATTATAAAATACCCTTTAAAAATAAGAAAGAACCTTTATTTATATTTATATATAAACTTAACTAAGAGTATAAATAAGCTTTAAAAAAGTATATCACGGAAAATCTCGAGAAAAGAGTTATTTAACTATTTATATTACTAATAAGCTTCCCTATCCTCTTCGTTCTAAAAAAAAATAAGGACGGGAAACTTAAATAACGTATATATATCGATTATTAAAAACTTAACGAAATTATTATTAAAAACCGGTACCCCTTATTTTTAATCGGCGATTTATAAAATAAATTATTATACGTTAAAATCTTTATAATACTCGACCTCTTTAATATATATAATTTAATCCGAATTAAAAAAGGAAAAAAGTAAAAAACCGCGTTCCGAATTAAATATAACTATTTCAAATATTAAGTTATACCGTTTAATTTAATTAATATATTAATTAACTTTTAATTTATAATTAATTATATTTTATAAAAATACCTTAATAAGTTTATTATAATATACTTTAATAACATCCTTATTTATTCCGAGAATAACGAATAGTATTAAAAATAAGTAAAATTAATACTTTAAAAATTATAAGATACTAACTTACTAATTAATTTAAAAAAGAACGAATTCTATTAATAATCCGTTACTTTTATAAGATACGTAATATCTTTAAACGAAATCCGAATAGAACCCTTAAAAATTTTAACAGTTAAAAAATAGCTTACGCTTATAAATACTACGGAAATCAAATCCTTCTTAAAACTAGCTAATTATTACTAAATCTTTATCCTCGGATTTAATAAAATAGCGATACCCTTAATAAACCTAATAAAAAAGAACGAACTATTTTAATAAATAAAGAAAAAGGATAAAGCCTTTTACGATATTAAAGAACGAATTTTTAACGAATTAATACTTCGCGTAATAAACCCGTTTAAACCCTTTAAAATCGAAATTAACGTATCGAATTATACGATTAAAAGATAACTTAATTAACGAAACGATAACGGGAAAATATACCCGGTTATATTCTTTTCGAAAAAACTTAACGGACTAGAGCTTAATTATTAAATTTATAACAAAGAGTTAATAACTATTATTAAAACTTATAAAGAATAAAGATATTATTTTAATAGAATAATAGAACCGGTTAAAGTTTATACTAATTATAAAAACCTTATAACGTTTACTACTATAAAAAAATTAAATAAATAATAAATACGATAGTTTAAATTCTTATTAAGATTTAACCTTATTATTATTTATCGAAAGGATAACGAGAACGGTCGCGTTAACATACTAAGCCGATAACCGGACCATTAGGAAGAAGTCCCGCCCGAAACGCGGACCATCCTTATTTATAACTAGGACGGCAACCTTATACTATTAAAATAATTAAATATTATAAACTATATTTAATATAATAACGATTAAGTTATTAAATTTTAATAACTTAATTAAACCTTTAACCTCGTAAACTATTTTAAAGATTACTTCGAAAACCGCGACGGCCTCGCCTTTTACCGAAATAAGATCTATATTCCTAAATAGTATCGCGAAGATTTTATTTAAGAACTTTACGAGAACTTTATATATAAATATTAAGGGATATTTAAAACCTAGAAAAGGATTATTAAATAATTCGATTATAAAAACTTTAATCTAATCGTAACTAAAATAATCGGTAAATATAACCTTTATAATAAAACAAAAGCTACCTGATACCGGCCGTACGGAGAGCTACAGCCGATCCTATTACCGAATAAAGTATAAAAAACTATTACACTTAATTTCGTTATTAAGCTACCCTTATTAAAAAAAACCCCTAATTAAGGTTAACTATAATAATATCTTAATAATTATAAATAAACTTACGAAATATATTTATTTCTTACCGTATAAAGAATTTAACGATATTAATAACCTAGCGTATATATTCCTTCGAATAATCGTTAACTAATACGGGCTGCTCGAAATAATTATTTCTAATAAAAACAAATTATTTATCGCTAAATTTTAAAAATTATTTATAACGTAACTTGGAATTAAATATAAACTATTTATAGCTTACTATTTTTAAATAAATAAATAAATCGAGCGGATAAACTAAACCTTAAAATAATACCTATGTTATTATATTAATTATAAATAAAATAATTAAGTATAATTATTACTTATAACTTAATTCGCTTATAATAATATAAATAATAAAATTACGCGTATTTTATTATTCTAAATAAATTACGGGTATAACCCGGAAATTATTAAAAAGCCTTTAAAAAAAGAGTTAGTATTAATCGCGATTATATAAATTAAAAAATTAAAAGAACTTTAAATTATATTATAATAAGACCTTACCTTCTTTTAATAATAAATAAAAGGATACGCCAACCGGACAAGGTTGAAAAAACTAATCTTTAAAGAAGGAAAAAAAGTTTACCTCTTACGATAAAATATTAAAATTAAGCGATTAAGCGATAAACTAGATTTTAAAAAGATCAGACTATTTAAAATCGTAAAAGTTATTTTAAAAACTAATTACTAATTATTACTATTTAAAATAATACGGATATACCCTATATTTTATATTTCGCTACTCGAGCTAGCGGCTGAGGAAACCTTAATCGATATATAATTAAAAGCCGAAATAAATTAATACGAATATAAAGTTAATAAAATTATTAATAAAAAAAAAGAGAACAGGGCTTTTAATACCTCGTTTAGTAAAAAGGTTACCCGTTAAAAGATAATATTTAAAAGTTTAAAAAATACTTAATAAACGCCGCGAAAAAATTATAAACGTTTAAAATAAAACGAGGTTAAAATTTATCGCATTTTAATCTATTATTTTAAACGCTTCGAAAGACTGCGCCTCGATAACCGCCTCGGATTTAACGTACTCGGCCGCCTTTAACTCGTTTAAAAAACGGAGACCACGCCTAGCTATCTTTACGTTACGCGTTATTAAAGAGTTCCGTTATTACCGAATTCGCTTTAAGTACTAAAAGGCCTTTTAAGCCTCCCGGTAAGCCTTCTTTAGAGCTACGTTCGCCTTACGTAAAGAGTCGCTAACCGCCTACTCTTTAAAGCGTAAGCGACGGGACTTATTAATAACCCGAGACATTATAAAAACCGATAAACCGGAACTATCGTAAGACCGACCACGATAAACGTATTTTTTATAGCGAAAAATACTGTTTAATATAATGTATTTCTACTTTTTTTTTAAATAAAAAAAACACGGCATAACTTCGAAACTAAACTCGTTAAGGAGGGCGATTAAGTTATAACGCTATTCGGTCTTTTTAAAATTCGTATAAGGAATAGATTTTTTAACTCGATTTAATATAATAAATAAATATTATAATAAAGATATAACGAAGGGAAGGAAAGAGCTTATTAAGGATTAATATAATAAGCGGGTAAGGATATTTAAAGAACTTAGCGCTTCGGGGATAAAGTAGCTAGAAGAGGGAAGGTAGTGTTACGACCTAACCTAATTATACGGTTAAGACTTATAAAACCGCCCGGCTGGATTTATAATACCCCATTTAAAATACGATATTACGGCTATTAACCGCGCCGCTAATTATATTAATATAAGCGTACTAATATTATAAAAACGTATAGCGATTACGACGATAATATCCTAAACCGTAATAGGCTAAACACGGCTTAAGGAAGCAGTAAAGATAATATCACGTAATGGATCACGGGGATCATTAAGGACGGCAAAATGAATCGGTAATCTAATTAATAAAGGGATTACCCGGATTATTAAGATACGAGGGTAAGCTAAGTGATTTAATAAATTAATAAGGGAAGAGATTAGATATATAATAACGAACGTTCTTTATATATTTTATATAGATATTCTTTATTTTAATAATTAATTTAAATATTAATCTTAACTTATTAATAAGGTAAATAACTTTAATAAAACTATTATAAATACCCCTAAGCCTACGCACTTTAATTACCTTTGTTTTTATAAGTTATTACTTATTATATCGATAAAAGCGACTTCTATCGCACGTTCAGATACTCTCTCGTATTATTAATATAAACCCTAGTACGTCTTACTAGGTTTCTTTTAGAACCTAGATAGCGTTCGTTACACGTGTCGTTTGTTTAATACTCGTCGGAAGTTTTTCTTCGGTATTTAATATTTTTAAGTATAATATCTTTATTTTTAATAATTATAATAAATAACGCGCTATTTTTTATTTAAGTTATTATATTTAATAGCGTCGAAATTTATAGGTTTATTATAATAACTATACGCCGTAATAATTTTAAGCGATATATTATTATATTAACGTGGTTATGTAGTATTAATTTAAATCCGATTAATTTATTATAATAGTTCGCTTTATTCCTCGCGGCGTTATTCGTATATATAAATATTAATTTTAATAATATGTTTTATATATAAAAAGAAGTTATTAAAGGTATTTAACCGGCTAAGTTCGTTTTTAACGTTTTTTTTTAATCCTCGGTAATATATTATAATTTTCGTAGCTTCGATATAATTTAATCGAATTATGATACGTCGGAATTCGGCTATATAAGAGGCGGTTAATCCTTTTTATTTAAAGGTTTCGAGTTCCCTCTCCGCCTGTCGTTTTTCGTCGGGGTTTTAAAAAAGTAATTTAAAGGCTTGCTCGAAGTTATCGTAATTTTCGAAAATTCGTTATACTTCCGTGCGGCATAACTTAATTTACTAGTCGTTTTTTATAAGTTTATTTAAGTAAGGTTTAAATTAAGCGAGTGTTTTATTTTTAAAAAACGAAGCAGCGTAAACGACTCGTTAAGTAGTATTTTAAAACGTTTTTTTATAGAATCGTTAATAGGCTTTAATTTAGACGAAGAAGCTTTAAAAATTCCCGCTTACCTCGTTAAATAATATTAAAGTATTAATTTTTATACCCTTTTTAAATATAATAAAGGTTTAAATAATATTAATAACTATATAAAGGAGACGTACTTTTTCGCGTAGCTTATTAATATCGTAAAGTGTTTATCCTAGGGTATCTTTAATCCGGAGCTCGTTATACTCTTTTTCGAGCCGTGCGTAATAGTGTTAATAATTAGCGCTTTTTTACTCGAGCTTTTTAGTTCGTTTAATTAACGCTTATCGGGTAAGCTCGTCGTTATTATCGTTACTATCGACCTCTATAATAAGGTCTCGTTAAGAAGTACTAGGGGTGGCGATAAGGATTTTTCTTTATCGGATAATGTTATTAAGGCTAAGCGTAGATATAATTTTTATAGTATTATTATTCGAAGGTTTAAATAATAATTCGTAAGAATAAAAATAATTAAAATATAACGAACGTTATTTAAGTTTTAAAAAAAACTTAATAAAACGTATTAAGGTTTATATTAATAATATAAAAAAATATTTAAATATACGATAAAAGTCCGCTTTTATTAATATAATAAGTAATAACTCGTAAGAACGAAAATAATTAAAGTACGTAAATTTCAAGGTATTTATAATAGAGTTATTAAAATTATTTATTTTATTAATAAATTAAATTAATATTTAAATTAATTATTAAAATAAAGAGTATTTATATAAAATATATAAAAAATATTCGTAGTTATATATTTAATCCTTTCTTTATTAATCCGTTATTATTTAATAATTTCGTTTAAACGCGTTCGGCACTACTTAATAATTTCCCTTAATTACGCTTTACGCTGCTTAATAGTTTCGCCTGAGCGTTCGTCGCGTTACGTAACTTGTTAACGGCCGCCGTTGCTTATAGGCGTATTCGTCCTATCGCCGGGCGAGGTGGTGTTATCGTTATTCGTTATTAAGGAAGGTCTAGCTTCGTGTTAGTATAGCTGGCGGTGCGGTTTATAGCTATAGTATCGTAGCTTAGTCGAGGTATAGTAGTTCCGTGCCGGTAAGTGGGGTTTTTAGCCGTATAGTTAAGTCGAGTCGTAATATTATTAAGCGTAATTAAGTTATTTAATATTATTTTATTAAGCTACGTTTAATTTTATTATTACGAAACTTATTTTTAATTATTTATATAGTTTTATTTAAACCTACTTATTTATAATTAAATAGTCTCGCTATACTATTATTATAGTATTAATTATCGTAGTATTATAGCGGTATAATAAGGCTTATTATCGTAGGTAAGTTCGTTAGTGCTAACCGGTAAAATAAGTCTTAGTGCTAGTTTTTATAAGCGCCTCGGGGTATAATATCTCCGTACTGAGGGTAGGTCTAGCCGCATAATTAGGTTAGGTCGTAATACTATCCTCTTTCTCTTATTTATTTTATCCCCGAAGTAATTAATTATTATAAGTATTAAGTTTTATTATTTTCGTTAGGAATTTTAATAGCTTCTCTTTTTTTTACTTTTTTTTTATAATATACGCTTATTATATCTAGTCGTATTAAAAAATCGCGGTTTAAATTTATTCGCTCTTTTATTATTCGTTATACGAATTTAATCGAGGCTTTCGATAAGTTTAGTTTCGACGTTATACTTTATAATCGTTATTTCTTAATAGGATAGTCGTATATTATAATAAAAGGTATTAATAAGTATAAAAAGTATACTCGTATTAATTATATTTATAATAAAACCGGTATTTAGTTATCCTCCCTTCGTTAAGTATAAAATAAGTACGACCGTCTCTCTTATAAAAAGTCGGCTACGGAGACGCATTTCTTTAAGCTATAGCGTTAAATTAACGAGGCCGTAGCTCGACTAATTCGCTTTAAGAAATAGAAAAAAATGGCTCGTACTTAAGGTATAAAGTTAATATAGCGGGGTCTTCGCTCTTTAAACGAGCTAAGTATTACGACCTGACTCGACGACGTAGCTAGTACCCACCCTCGGGACAGAACTAAAATAACCCGAAGCGCTTATAACCTCACTTATAATAATAAGAGTCTATTATATTAATTATAATAACCGATATTATAACGATAAATATATATAGCTAACTTAAGGTAGTCTTAAAAAGATAATATAAAATAAATAAATAAAAATAAACGAGTAGAAATAGCTAATATAAGTTAAATAAATAAAACGAAATTATATATTAATAAAATAAAGAGCGATAAAATTATAACGTTTTTAATAATCTCGGAGTTATAAGATTATAATACTTTTAATAATCTTAGAGTTATAAGATTATAACGCTCTTAGTAATCCGGTATAAATTAATAAAAGAGGGATTAAATATATAATAACGAACGATTTCTTATATATTTTATATAGATACTTTTTATTTTAGTAATTAATTTAAATATTAATTTAAATTTATTAATAAAATAAATAGTTTTAATAAAACTATTATAAATCTTTTTAAATTTATATACTTTAATTACCTTTATTTTTATAGTTATTATATATTATATTAATAAAAGCGGACTTTTATTATACGTTTAAATATTCTTTCGTATTATTAATATAAACTTTAGTACGTTTTATTAAGTTTTTTTTAAAACTTAAATAATATTTATTATATTTTAATTACTTTTATTTTTACGAATTATTATTTAAACCTTTAAATAATAATACTTATAAAAACTATATTTATACCTAAACTTAATAACGCCCCTCGCTACGAGAAAGCTCTCGTTATTACCGTAAATACCTCTTAGTAAAACCTTATTATAAAAGTAGATAATAATAATAGTAACGACGGCTTTACTCGATAAGCATTAATTAAACGAATTAAGGAATTTAAATAAAAAAGCGCTAATTATTAATATTATTACGTTAAATTTAAAAAGAAGCGTAACCAGCTCTTAATTAAGGACACCTTAGGGTAGATATTAGATATCGACGAGCTACGCGAGGAAGTGCGCCTCCTTTATACTGCCGCTAATATTATCTAAACCTTTGTTATTTTTAAAAGAGGAATAAAGATTAGTACCCTAGCGGCTTTTAATAAGATAAACGAGAACTTCTACGGATTCCTTAATTAGGTTAAAACTTATTAATAGTTTTATAAAAGAATATTTTAAAATATTATTTAATAAATTATTTATACCGCTTTATTTTTTAAAAATAAGGTATTCGTTTAATTTAAGCCTTATTTAAATAAATTTATAAAAAATAATTAATAAATTAAGCTATACCGCGTAAAGGTATAACGAATTTTTAAAAGTTATAATAATTTCGAATAAGTTTTTAAATTTTTTTTAAAACTATAACGAGAAGCGATAAGTAAAAAGAGAATTAAAAACTTTTGAATAAAACAAATTAACCGTTTTCTATACCGCCGAATTCCGACGTATTATAACTCGATTAAATTATATTAAAGCTATAAAAATTATAATATATTATTAAGGATTAAAAGAAAACGTTAAGAATAAACTTAGCCGGCTTAATATTTTTAATAATTTTTTATATATATAAAGTTTATTAATAAAATTAATACTTATATATATAAACGCCGTTACGAAAAATAAAGCGGGTAATAATACTAAACCGGTCGAATTTAAATTAATATAAGGCGATTACGTTATTATAATAATATACCGTTAAGGAATAATATAACGTATAATTATTATAATTAATATAATAAATATAATAAATATAATAAAAAATAATATATTACTTATTATAATTATTAAAAAATAAAGGTATTACGTTCGAGAATATTGGGTATATAAAAAAGTTTTTTAAAAAGTTTTAAAAAAATTAATACATTAACGTTATTAAAATAGATATTTTTATAATAATTATAAAAAATAATAACGCTATTATTAAATACGGCAGCTTATTTTAAATAGCTTATTATAATAATAGGTACACCTTTATTTAGTAAATAAAGAAGGAACCGGATAGTTTTTTAAAACCTTTAAAAATAGAAGGAACTATAGCCGGAGCGTCGCGATAATACGAAAAGAACGACCCTTTTTATACGATAAAGATAGCGATTCGACGGATAATATTATGAGCCGGTTAAAGTAATTAATAAATAGTTAGTTATTTTTAATATTTTTTACCCCGATTTAAAGTATTTATATTAAATATTTATTACTGCTAGGTTTAATTAAATAATTTACGGTAATTACGTAATAAGAAACGATATCTAAATCTCTACTATGTACGAAAAATATTTTACGCTCTTATAAATCTTATACGTATACGACGTTTATATAAAATATTTCGTAAAGAAACTCGAGTACGAATAGTTTTTTTTTTAAAAGATTAGTAAGTAACTTATTATAAAACTATACCTTAATTATATTATTAAAAAAATCCGGATATTAATCTTTAATAGATAACGCGTATATTTATTAATATAAAAAGACCCACGGTAGCTATAACGGTGTTATTTAAAAGGACGAGATTAAAGGAAGTGTTTCGAAAACTAATATTTTAAGTACGCTTAAACAAACTCGCGAGCTTATAAACGTTTAAAAAAAAGCGCTTTATACTTTTAGAATATATAGGTATATATTTAATAAACAAAACCCTTTAATATATTAAAAAATTTATAAAGCGCTTATAAATTATAACGAATTTAATAGATTTTCGAACTATTTAAAAAACTTGAACCTTAAGTATTAAGGATAGTATTTTATACGGAGAGGAGTATGGAAATACCTCCGCTAACGTATTAAAAAACTCCTTATAAAGAACGAAAGGAATAATAGCGACGATATAATAATTAATTATAAGAGATTATTAGTTATTTATAAGAGTAGCGCTTAAGAAATAGACGCCGCTTATTATGAGGGGATAATAATAAGTAGATTAAAATAAGTCCCTGTATTAAATAATAAATAATCGAACTATTTACGACTATATTATATTAATAATAGGCGTAAAAAGAGTTTATATTAAAACGCTACTCGATAGCGAATCGTAAAGAAACTATATTTTATTATAATTTTTTAATTACTTTAAATTCGAATAGTAGGAGAAAGACGCCTTATATCGATTTAAAACCGTCGATAAAGGATTTATAACTTATAACGATAAAGAAGTATAAAAAAAGGTTATAAACCTTTTAATTAATATTAAAAAACGATATAAATTAATTATATATAATATTACGGACGTCGTAAGATATAATATAATTTTAAGGATACTTTAATTACGGGTAGATAGTTTTAAAGTTAATTAAAAAATAGGCTAATTTTAATAAGATATATTAAAAAGAGGTTTAATTAATAAGTAGCGGTTTAAAAAGCGACCCTTTAATAAATTTAAGGTTTTTAAGGTATACGTTATTATTAAAAAGCTTAAGCTAAACGTTATAACGATTATATTAAAAGAGTATAGGTAATTCGAAGCTTCTTTTAATAAGAAAGTAAAAATAGGTTTACCGCCTTATACACGGTAAGACTATAAGATACCCTTTAAAAATAAAAAAACCCTTATTTACACTTATATATAAATTTAATTAGGAGCACGAATAAGCCTTAAAGGAATATATTATAAAAAACCTCGAAAGAGGAGTTATATAATTATTTATATTATTAATAGGCTTCCTTATCCTTTTTATCCCGAAAAAAAGTAAAGACGGGAAACTTAAATAGTGTATATATATTAATTATTAAAAGCTTAACGAAATCACTATTAAAAACCGGCACCCCCTACCCTTAATCGGCGACTTATGAAATAAACTACTATACGCTAAAATCTTTATAATATTTAACCTCCTTAACGTATATAACTTAATCCGGATTAAAAAAAGAGAGAGGAATAAAAGACCGTATTTTAAATTAAGTATAAATACTTTAAATATTAAGCTATATCGTTTAATTTAATTAAAGTATTAATTAGCTTTTAAAGAATCATTAATTACGTATTATATAAATATTTTAATAAGTTCGTTATAATATATTTTAATAGTATCTTAATTTATTTTAAAAACGATAAATAGTATTAAAAGTATGTAAAGCTAGTACTTTAAAAGCTATAAAACGTTAATTTATTAATTAACCTAGAAAAAACGAATTCTATTAACGATTCGTTACCTTCGTAAGGTATATAATATTTTTAGGCGAAATTCGGATATAACCTTTAAAAATTTTAATAATTAAAGAATAGCTTACGCTTATAAGCGTTATAAAAATTAAATCTTTTTTAAAATTAATTAATTATTACTAGATTTTTATCCCCTGGTTTAATAAAAAAAGATAAACTATTTCGATAAATAGAAAAAAAGCCGAAACCTTTTACGATATTAAAAAATAAATCCTTAACAAATTAATACTTCGCGTAATAAACCTTATTAAACCTTTTAAAATCGAGACCGATATATTAAACTATACGATCGAAGAATAATGAAATTAGTAAAATAATAACGAGAAGTTATATCTCGTCGTATTTTTTTTTAAAAAGTTTAATAAATTAGAGCTTCATTATTAAATTTATAATAAAGAATTAATAATTATTATTAAAGCTCATAAAAAATAAAGATATTATTTTAATAAAGCGGTAAAATTAATAAAGGTTTATATTAATTATGAAAACTTTATAACGTTTACTATTATTAAAAAATTAAATGAATAATAAATATAATAGTTTAATTCTTTTTAAGATCTAACTTTATTATTATTTACTAGAAAAATAGTAAAAACGGTCGCGTTAATATATTAAGCCGACGATTAAATTATTAAAAAGAAGTTTTATTCGAGACGCGAACTATTTTAATTTATAATTAAAACGGTAACCTTATATTATTATAATAATTAAATATTACGAGCCGCGTTTAATATTATAACGATTAAGTTATTAAGTTTTAATAATTTAACTAAACCCTCGATCCCGCCGATTATATTAAAAACCACTTTAAAAACCGAGACGGTTTTATTTTTTACTGAGATAAGATTTATATCCTTAAATAATGTCGTAAAGACTTTATTAAAGAATTTTACGAGCACTTTATATATAAATATTAAGGAGTATTTAAAACTTAAAAACTAATTATTAAGTAATTTAATTACGAAAACTTTAAACTAATTATAATTAAAGTAATTAATAAATACGATTTATATGATAAAGTTAAAGCCGCCCGATACCGATTATATAAAGAATTATAACTAATTTTACCGCTAGATAAAATATAGAAAATAATCGCGTTTAATTTCGTAGTTAAGCTGCCCTTATTAAAAAAACCCTTAATTAAGGTTAATTACTATAATATCTTAATAATTACGGATAAATTTATAAAATATACTTATTTCTTATTAAATAAAGAGTTTAGCGATATTAACGATTTAGTTTATACGTTTTTTCGAACGATCGTTAGCTAGTACGAGCTACTAGAAATAATTATTTCCGATAGAAATAAACTATTTACCGCTAAATTCTAGAAATTATTTATAGTATAACTCGATATTAAGTATAAACTATTTACGGCTTATTATTTTTAAACGAATAAATAAATCGAATAGATAAACTAGACTTTAAAATAATATTTATATTATTACGTTAATTATAAATAAGATAATTGAGTACGATTATTACTTATAATTTAATTCGTTTATAATAACGCGGATAATAAAACTATACGCACGTTATTATTTCGAGTAAATTATAAGTATAACCTAGAGGTTATTAAGAAACCTTTAAAAGGAAAATTAATATTAATCGCAATTATATAAGTCGAGAAATTAAAAGAATTTTAGATTACGTTATAATAAAACCTTATCTTTTTTTAATAATGAATAAAAAAATATGCCGATTAGATTAAATTAAAGAGACTAATTTTAAAAAAAAAGGAAATGTTTATTTTTTACGGCGAAATATTAAAACTAAGCGATTAAGCGATAAACTAGACTTTAAAAAATTAAACTATTTAAAATCGCGGAAATTATTTTAAAAACTAACCATTAATTATTATTATTTAAAATAATACGGATATACTTAATATTTTATATTTTATTATTTAAACTAGCGGCTAAACATATCTCGATCGATATATAATTAAAAGTTATAATAAATTAATACGAATACGAAATCGAGAAAATTATCGATTAAAAAAAAACTAAACGAGGCCTTTAATACCTCGTTTAATAAAAAGATTACTAATTAAAAAATAATATTTAAGAACTTAAAAAATACCTAGCGAACGTTATAAAAAAACTTCGGGAATTCGAGTAACAATAAGAGGTATTAAAGAACTTAACGTAGTCTATAGTTTAATTAAATACACGTTCTAATTAAATACTTTTTAAAACTTCGTATAATAAAATATAAACTTATTTAACTATTACGTTTAAAATTAATTAAAACTATTTAGAATCGTTTTCGTTAAACGTTTCTATATTATTCTAATAAGTACGAGTATTATACCCGGGCTTTCCGTAAATTTTATAGCGTTATAAGCGTGTCTTAAACGTCTTCGTATAACCACTCCTTTTCCGCGATTCGTTTTATAACTATTTATTAATATCTTTTTAAAACTATAGGTCTTCTTTAATTTATATACGAAGTAATCCTTTATTTTATAGCCGTTTCTTTTTTATACGGCGGCGCCGGCTAAATATTTTATTTACTTCTCGTAATATAGTTACTTTACCCTTTAAAAGAGCGAGCCGGTCTATAATTTATATTATACCTTTTATAATTTAATTAAGTTTAGTAAAAATTAATATTAGGGAGCTATTTTAATGCCGCGCGATTTAATTTTTTACGTATTTAGTTTAAAACTAAGTTTTAACTAAGTTATTTAAGGTTTTTAATTTTTAAAGTATAAATAGGCTAAAAAAGGTCGCCGGAAGTGTCGATATACGTAGTTTTATATTTAATTATAAAGTAATATATTCTAGGTCGTATAATATAATTCTTACTTTTTAAAAACTTCCCTAAATATTTAAAACGGTGAAAATCGCTTAAAACGCTTTTAAGAACGTTGGTAAGAAGTTCTCTTTTAAAATATAAGTAAGATACGCTTATATAAAACGCTCGATTTCTTTCCCGTACGACTTTTTGAATATATAAAAACAGCCGATATTAAAAAATTAAAGCTTATATAATAAATAAGAAAATATATAGAGTATAATAATCGAGTTCTCTTTATAATAAAGTTTAAAAGTTATCGAGTAGTAGCTCTTATAGCCGTTAAGAACTAATAAGCGATAAACACTTTTCGTATAAGACTTCGTATACTTATCGAAATATTGAATTTAGTCCTCGCTTTTCTCGTTCGTAATTCAGCTGTTTTTAATAATTACGATTACTTAGTCCTTTAGTAATAGGTTATTTTCTTATTAAAAAAAGAGGTACGTTTTTTTAATAAATATAATATACGAAAGGATAGCGTAATCGTATAACTCGACGCTTTAAATAATTATAACTTATTTTTAGTTCTTTTATTAAATTAGTTTAAGCTTCTCGTATTAATTAAAAGTGGTTACGACTATTTTAAACGAGATTTAGCTTATAAAAAAACCGGTCTCGTTAAAGTTATAGATATCCTCTTTTTAGATCCTATATTTATAAATTATATTCCGTACGAAAATAAACTATGCGTAATACGCGTCGAGATTTTTATAAAAGATTCTTTAATAATCGATTCTTTAATTAAAACGCGTCCGGAGGTTTAGTTATCGTCGTACGAAACTAAAGGCTTAATTAACGCCGACGCGTCCCGCGTCACGTTAATAGAATAATCGATTCGTTATATCTTTAATACTACTTATTCGAGGCCGAAACGATCGCGAATTTAGATCGATTATATATCGTACGATTAATTACTTTTCGAAATTCGTAAGCTTTTATATTAGCGATTATATATCTCGTCGTGAAATACTACCGCGATACCGGTAATATAAGGTTATATAAGGGATATTATATATTTATACTACGGATTATACGCTTAATTTAAGGTTTTTTTAAAGCTTTTAAAGCGTTAATTATATATCGCTCTTTTTTTATTAACTTACTATTATAAGTAATAGAAATATAAAGAGTAAAATATAAGTTATAAAGAATTATAAAAAAGTGTTTAATTAGACCGTATATTTAATTAAACCGTGGATTACGTTAAGCCTTTAAAATTAATTAAGTTTAAAAAAGACTAATTTATATTAATAAAAACGCCTAAGTTTTAAAGGTTATTAATTAAATAACCCTTATAATTATTTAATATAAGTGGAATACTATTCTTTTTATCTAATTCTTTTATATTACGATTAAACAAGTCGGCGCCCCTTTTTTTCACCTTTCGACGGATTTTTTAAATTCGTAATAACCGACCGGCCGCCTCGGCGAGCTAAAACTAAAACTTAACTAGTTTTAAATAAAGCGATAAGAGCTTTTTATTCGTGTCCTCTTTATTTATATCTAACTTTTATTATTATTTTAAAACTTTTTTTAAAAACGAAATAATTAAAAAATTATTATATAAATAACCGCGATTTATATATTTTTTATAATAAGAAAATAATTTAATTTTTTATTTTTAAATTAATATAAATAAAATATATTAATTAAACGATTATTAAAAGAAATATAATTATAAAATAAAACTTCTCAAAATATTTTAAAACTATAATAAGTATATATTATAAAAAAAAAAAAAAGAGGAAACTTATAAAATCTTAATATAATAGTATATAATAAATGTTTATAATAATTAACTACTTTAAAGATAAAGTAATAAAAAAAAGGGATAATATTACGACCTAACCCGACGACATAGCTAATACCCACCCTTAAGACGGAACTAAAATAACCCGAAGCGCCTACGAATTAATAAACAGTTATTAACCCCGCTAATTAACGCTTATAACCCTACCTACGATAGTAAGAGTCTACTATATTAACCACGATAACTAACACTATAATAATAAACACGGTTAACTTAAAATAACACCCGGAGAATAGTATAGAATAAATAAATAAGAATAAACGAGCAGAAATAACTAATATAAATTAAGTAGATAAAACGAAGTTACGTACCGATAAAATAAAGAGTTATAGGATCACGACGCTCTTAATAATCCCGGAGCTACAAGATCACGACGCTCCTAGTAATCCCGGAGCTATAAGATTATAACGCTCTTAATAATCCGGCGTAAATTAATAAAGGAAGGATTAGATATATAACGACGAACAATTTTTTATATATTTTATATAAATATTTTTTATATTAATAATTAATTTAAATATTAATTTTAATTTATTAATAAAATAAACAGTTTTAACGAAATTATTATAAATCCTTTTAAATTTATACTCTTTAATTACCTTCGTTTTTACGGCTATTATATATTATATTAATAAAGGCGGACCTTTATTACACGTTTAAATACTTTTTTATATTATTAATATAAACCTTAATACGTCTTACTAAGTTTCTTTTAAAACTTAAATAACGTTCGTTATAATAAAGAATATTAGGAATAGCTAATTATCCGTTAGTTTTTAAGTTTTTAAATTTAATAATCTCGTTTATTAACTCGTTTATTAGTATATTAATTAGACGCCCGTGGTTTATTAGTTATTTTAACCGGCTTATAGTGTCGTTCGGCGAATTACTATTTTTATTATATAAAAGAGGTCGTTCCCTTCGTATTATCGCGACGTTTCGGCTATGGTTTTCCTTTTTTTAAAGGGTTTTAAGAAATTATTTAATAGTTTTTTTATTTATTAAGAGGTAGATTTATTATTATAGTAAGCTATTTAAAATAAATTACCGTGTTTAATAATAACGTTATTATTCTTTATAATTATTATAACAGTATTTTTTATTTTAGTAATATTAATATATCGTTTTTTTAAAACTTTTTAGAAATCTTTTTTCAGTGCTTAATACTTTTAAGCGTAATATCCTTATTTTTAGTAATTATAATAAATAATATACTATTTTTCATTATATTTCGTAGCGTTAAGATCTATAGGTTTATTATAATAATTATACGCCGTGCTATTTTTTAATAGTATATTATTATAATGCCGTAATCGCCTTATATTAGCTTAGATTTAACCGGTTTACCGTTATTGCCCGCTTTGTTTCTCGCGGCGGCGTTTATATATATAAGTATCGATTTTAATAATAAGCTCTATATATAAAAGGAAATTATTAACGGTATTAAATTAGTTAAGTTCGTTTTTAATATTTTTTTTAGTTTTTAATAATATATTATAATTTTTATAGTTTTTATATAATTTAATCGAGCTATAATACGTTAAAATTCGGCGGTATAAAAAACGGTTAATTCTTTTTATTTAAGAGTTTTTAATTCTTTTTTTACTTATCGTTTTTTATTAAGGTTTTAAAAAAGTAGTTTAAGAGCTTATTTAAAATTATTATAATTTTTAAAAATTCGTTATACTTTTACGCGGTATAATTTAATTTATTAATCAATTTTTATAAGTTCATTTAAATAAAGTTTAAATTAAACGAGTATTTTATTTTTTAAAAACTAAGCGGCGTAAATAACTTATTATGTAATATTTTAAAATATCTTTTTATAAAACCGTTAATAAGTTTTAATTTAAATAAAGAACCCGCGGAAGTTCTTATTTATCTTATTAAAAGCCGTTAAGGTATTAATTTTTATTCCTTTTTTAAAAATAATAGGGGTTTAAATAATATTAACGGCGATATAAAAGAGGCGTATTTTCTCGCGTAGATTGTTAATATTTAATGTTTATTTTAAAATTTCTTTAATTAAGAGTTCGTTACGCTCTTTTTCGAGTTTAGCGTAATAATATTAATAGTTAGTGTTTTTTTATTTAAGCTTTTTAATTCGTTTAATTAGTACTTATTAAGTAAGGCCGTTATTATTATTATTATTTATTTTTATAATAAGGTTTTATTAAGAGGTGTTTATAATAGTAGTAAAGGTTTTTTCGTAGCGAAGGGTATTAGGTTTAAATATAGATATAGTTTTTATAAATATTATTATTTAAAGGTTTAAATAGTAACTCGTAAGAATAAAAGTAATTTAAATATAACGTATTAAAGGTTTATATTAATAATATAAAAAAGTATTTAAATATATAATAAAATTCCGCTTTTATTAATATAATATATAATAATTATAAAAACGAGGGTAATTAAAATATATAAGTTTAAAAAGGATTTATAATAATTTTATTAAAGTTATTTATATTATTAATAAATTAAAATTAATATTTAAATTAATATTTAAAATAAAAATTATTTATATAAAATATATAAGGAATTATTTATCGTTATATATTTAATCCTTTCTTTATTAATTTACGCCGGATTATTAAAAGCGTTATAATCCTATAGCTTCGAGATTACTAAGAGCGTCATGATTTTATAATTCCTTATTTTATTAGTACGTAACTCCGTTCTATCTATCTATCCTACACTAGCTATTTCTATCCGTCTATTCCTACTTATCTATCCTATGCCATCCTCCGGGTGCTATCTTAGGTTAGCCGTGTATATTTATTATTATAGTATTAGTTATTATAATTAATATAATAGACTCTTATTATTATAAGTAGGGTTATAAGCGTTAATTAGCGGAGTTAATAACCGTTTATTAATTCGTAGGCGCTTTAAGTTATTTTAATTCCGTTTTAAAAGTAGGTATTAATTACGTCGCTAGTTAAGTCGTAATATATAATTTAATTTATTAATCGTTATTTATAAATTTATTTAAATAAAGCTTAAACTAAATAAATAGCTTATTTTTAAAGAACTAGGCGGCGTAAATAACTCGCTAAGTAACGTTTTAAAACGTCTTTTTATAAAACTATTAATAAGCTTTAAAAATTCCCGCTTATTTTATTAAATAATATTAATATATTAATCTTTATACCTTTTTTAAACGTAATAAGGGTTTAAATAATATTAGCGGCTATATAAAAAAGACGTACTTTTTTACGTAACTTATTAATATTATAAAGTGTTCGTCTCGAGGTGCTTTTAACGAAGAGCTCGTTACGCTCCTTTTTAAGCTTAGCGTAATAGTTCTAATAGTTAGCGTTCTCTTACTCGAATTCTTTAATTCGCTTAACTAACGCCTACGGCTTAAGTTATCGTTATTATCGTCGCTATTAATATTTATAACGGGGTTTCGCTAAGAGTTATTAAAAGTAGCGGTAAGAATCTTTCTTTATTAAAATAGTATTATTAAGATTAAATATAAATATAATTCTTATAAAGCTATTACTCGAGGGTTTAAATAATAATTCGTAAAAATAAAAGTAATTAAAATATAATAAAAATTATTTAAGTTTTTAAAATAAAACCCTAATAAAACGTATTAAGGTTTATATTAATAATATAAAAAAATATTTAAACATATAATAAAAGTAACGCTTTTATTAATAAAACATAATAATAGAGTCATAACGTAGTAATAAAAGGTTAAATAAAAGTACTTATATACTAGAGTTATTAAAGCTATTTATTTTATTAATAACTTAGAATTAATACTTAAATTAATTATTAAAATAAAAAGTATTTATATAAAATATATTAAAAATATCCGTCGTTATATATATTTAATCCCTTTTTATTAATTACGTTTAATATTACTTATTAAACGTAATTAAGCTATTTAATATTATTTTATTAAAATATGTTTAGTTTTATTATTACGTAACTTATTTTTAATTATTTATATCGTTTTATTTAAGCTTATTTATTTATAGTTAAATAGTCTCGCCGTGTTATTATCGTGCTATTAATTATTATAATATTATAGTAGTGTAGTAAAGCTTATTATTATAAATAAGTTCGTTAATATTAATCGATAAAGTAAGTCTTAAAACTAGTTTTTATAAACGCCTTAAGCTATAACATTTCCGTGCCGAGGGTTAATTTAATTATAGAATTAAGTTAAGTCGTAATAACTAATTAATTAAAACTAATATATATATAAAGAAAATTTCTTTTAATATTTTAAAATTTATTAATATTAGTCCCGCTTATATTATAAAACTTTAAGCTAAGGGATTTAAATACTTAAAAACATAAATAAAATACGAGCTTTTTTATTTTACTCGGCGCAAGGTTAAAATAAGAGTAACGTACCTCATAAGCGAGCTGCGCACTTTTTATTATTAAGCTTTATAAATTATAAATTAATTCGATTATAACGTTTAAAATTAATTAAATATATTAATAATTATTATTTTTAAAGTTTTTTATATCATTTTAATAAGTACGCGTATTATACCCGGGCTCTCCGTAGATTTTATAACGTTATAAACATGTCCTAAACGTTTTTATATAATTACTTTTCCGACGCGATTCGTTTTATAATTATCTATTAATATCCTTTTAAGACTACAGGTCTTCTTTAGCTTATATACGAAGTGATCCTCTATTTTATAGCCGTTTCTTTTTCGTACGGCGGCGCCGGTTAAATATTTTATTTATCTTTCGAAGTATCGCGTTCTTACTTTTTAAAAAAGTAACTTAATATATAACTTACGTTATAACCTTTATAATTTAATTAAAACTAATTAAAATAAATATTAAAAAACTATTTTAATATCGTATAATACGGTTTCGAACGTATTCGGTTTAAAACTAAGCCTTAATCGAGTTATTTAAGGTTTTTAATTCTTAAGGAATAAACAGGCCGGAAAATGTCCCCGGAGGTATTAAAATACGTAGCTTTATATCTAATTATAAAATAAATATATTCCGGATTATACGAAACGAGTCTTATCTTTTAAAAGCCTCTTTATATATTCGAAACGGTAAAAATCGCTTAGAACGCTTTTAGAAACGTTAATAAGAAGTCCTCTTTAAAGATATAAGTAATATACGCCCGTATAAAACCTAAAATTTCTTTCTTGTACGCCCTTTTTAACCTATAAAAACAGCTAATATTAAAAGGTTAAAGCTTATATAATAAATAAAAATATATATAAAATATAATAATCGAATTCTTTTCGTAATAGAGCTTGAAAGCTATTAAGTAGTAGCTTTTATAGCCGTTGAAGATTAAAAAATAATAACGACCCTTTATATAAAACCTAATATATTAATTAAAGTATTAAATTTAGTCCTCGCCTCTTTTATTTATAATTTAGCTATTTTTAATAATTACGATCACTTAATCCTTTAATAATAGGCTGTTTTTATATTAAAAAGAGAGGTACGTTTTCTCGGTAAAGATAATATACGGAAGGATAGCGTAACCGTTTAATCCGACGCCTTAAAAAATTATAACCTATTCCCGGTTCTTTTATTATATTACCTTAGGCCTTCCGCGTCGATCGGAGGTGGTTACGATTATTTTGGACGAGATTTAGTCTATAAAAAGCCCGGTCTCGTTAAAGTTATATATATCCTCTTCTTATATTTTATATTTATTAATTATATTTTATATAAAAATAAATTACGCGCGATACGCGTTAAGATTTTTATAAAGAACTTTTTAATAATTAATTCTTCGGTTAAAACGCGTCCGGAGGTCTAGTTATCGTTATACGAAATTAGAGGCCTAATTAACGCCGACGCGTCCCGCGTTACGTAAACTAAATAATCGATTCGCTAATATTACTTAATTAAAGAAAAAGCGATCGCGTATTTAAATTAATAATATATCGAATAATTAATTCCTTTTTAAAATTAAAAAGCTTTCGAGAGTTTATAGAGATTTTAGATCGTGATCGAATTCCGCGTTATCGGCTACGTAACGTCAACTCTAAGACATGATATATCGCTATAGCTTTTCGTATATTTAATTTCGAGTTATTTTAAAGCGCTTAAAGCGTTAAATTAAACCTTTTTTTTTATTTTTTTATTCTATACTTATTAAAGTAGAAAAGTTAATATAAAGCTAATTATAAGAAAGTTAATTAAAAGTGCGCAGCTCGTTTATATATATAGCTCGCTTATAAGGTACGTTACTTTTATTAAAAGAACCCTTAATTAAAGTTAGCTATAATAATATCTTAATAATTATAAATAAACTTATAAAATATACCTACTTCTTATCGTATAAAGAGTTTAGTAATATTAACGACTTAGCCTACACGTTCTTACGAGTAATCGTTAATTAATATAAACTACTTAAAACAATTATCTCTAACCGAGATAAGCTATTTATTACTAAGTTTTAAAAATCGCTTATAATATAACTCGGCGTAAAATATAAATTATTCACGGCCTACCACCCTTAAATAAATAAATAAACCGAATAAATAAATTAAACCTTAGAATAATACTTACACTACTACGTTAACTATAAATAAAATAATTAAATATAGTTATTACTTATAGCATAATTCGTATATAATAACGTAAATAACGAAACGATACATATATTACTATTTTAAATAAACTATAAATACGACCCGGAAGTTATTAAAACACCCTTAAAAAAATTAATACTTATCGTAACTATATAAATCGAAAAACTAAAAGAACTCTAAATAACATTATAATAAGACTTCGCCTTCTTCTAATAACAAATAAAGAAATACGCCGATGAAACTAAATTAAAAAGACTAACCTTAAAAAAAAAGTCTACCTCTTACGGCGAAATATTAAAACTAAACGACTAAGCGAAAAACTAAACTTTAAAAAGATTAGACTATTTAAAATCGTAAAAATTATTTTAAAAACTAATTATTAATTATTACTACTTAAAATAATATAAATATACTTAATATTCTATATCTTATTATTTAAATTAACCTTTAAAAATATAAAAATCGAAACATAACTAGAAATCGAAACGAATTAACACGAGTATAAAATTAAAATAATTTTTAATAAAAAACGAGTTAAAAGAATTTATTAAATAAAAAGGTTACCTATTAAAAAATAATACTTAAAAACTTAAAAAATACTTAAAAAACGCCGCTAAAAAGCTTTAAAAGTTTAAAAAGTAACCTTAAACGCCGCTAATAATAACGGCTTTAATAAAATATTAAAATATACGGCGTTTTAATCGAGCAAAAAATCGAAAAGTAATATAAACACAAGCCTTAAAACGGGCTCTATAATAACCTTTTAATAAACCTCCTTTTTTACCTCTTCTCGTTTTACGCGTTTTAACTCCTTAATAAAATTTAAACCCTATTAAATAGTACGTATTATCTTCTCGAACTATAGTTTCTTTTATTTTTAAAAACGTTACACCTTCGCGTTTATTTTATAATAACGCTCTTTAACTTCCTTAATTTCAACCTCTAACTTTAAATATTAAAAAGTAATACTTATTAATACCTTAGTTAAAAAACTTATATTATACCTAAATTAATAATTAGCGACGTATTTATTACACCGGGAAAAATTATTCGACAAAGACCGATAAATAAAACCACGACGAATATAATAAGAACAACCGTCGAACATCTCGATAAAACTTTAAAAAATAGTTTAAATAAAAAAGTTATTAATATAAAACTTCTCCGTTTTAAGTTATTTTAATATATAACGTTTTTTAATACGATTAAACGATATAATAAATATATATTATAATAAAAATAAACATAAAAGATTTTATAAAAGATTTTAACGTAATAATAACCCGTAGGTATTTATAACGACTAAACTACTTTAAAAATAAAGTAAGTAAAAAGGAAGAAATAATATTATAACCTAGCTTAATTATATAACCCGGAACCTACTTTATAATACAGCTTAATAATACCTCGAATATTTATATATAAAACTTAGCATAATTTTAAACCCTATTATATTAGCGCTACTTTACTCGTTAACGAAACTTTATTAATTAACGAAACTTATAATAATTAATATTATAATAATAAATTATTAAAAATAAATAATTAAAAATATACGGCTAAGAATAAATAGCTAGGAATAGACGGCCACAATAGGATAATATTAGTTACGTAGAAATAAAATAAGTATACGGGCGATAACTCTTAGATCGCGACGAGAGCTAGAGAGCTAACTCGATAGGATCTCGCGAAAGCTACGAAATCCTTAAGATTTAATAAAGATTAATAAAGAAGAGATTAAATATATAATAACGAATAATTCCTTGTATATTTTATATAAACATTCTTTATTTTAATAATTAATTTAAATATTAATTTAATTTATTAATAAAATAAATATTTTTAATAAAATTATTATAAATATTTTTAAATTTACGCACTTTAATTACTTTTATTTTTATAATTATTATATATTATATCGATAAAAGCGGACTTTTATCACACGTTTAAATACTTTTTCGTATTATTAAACATAAACCTTAGTACGTTTTACTAAGTTTCTCTTAAAACCTAGATAGCGTTCGTTACACTAGGGCGTCGGATCGTACGGTTACGCTATCCCTCCGTATATTATATTTATCGAGAAAACGCACCTCTTTTTCTAATACGAAAACAATTTATTATTAAAGGATTAAATAATTATAATTATTAAAAACGGCTAGATTATAAACAAAAAAAGAGGACTAAATTCGATATTTTAATAAGTATATAAAGTCTCGTATAAAAAATATTTATTACTTATTAATCTTTAATGGCTATAAGAGCTATTATTTAATAACTTTCGAGCTTTATTATAAAAAAACTCGATTATTATACTTTATATACTTTTTTATTTATTATATAAGCTCTAACTTTTTAATATCGGCTGTTTTCGTATATTAAAAAGGTTATACGAGAAAGAAATCGAGCGTTTTATACGAGCGTATCTTACTTATATCTTAAAGGAAGACTTCTTACTAACGTTTTTAAAAGCGTTCCAAGCGATTTTCACTGTTTTAAATATTTAAGGAGGTTTTCGAAGGGCGGGACTTATATTAT
This sequence comes from Apiospora phragmitis, assembly GCF_038363925.1. NCBI lineage: Eukaryota > Fungi > Ascomycota > Sordariomycetes > Amphisphaeriales > Apiosporaceae > Apiospora > Apiospora phragmitis. The sequence goes on along the minus strand of NW_027117407.1, from coordinate 2,881,136 downwards.
ACGACCCGGAATATATTATTTTATAATTAAATATAAAGCTACGTACGCCGACGCCTCCGGCGACCTCTTCCGGCTTATTTATACCCTAAAAATTAAAAACCTTAAATAATTTAATTAAAGCTTAATTTTAAACCGAGTATATTAAAAATCGAATCGCATAATATTAAAATAACTCTTTAATACTAATTTTAATTAAGCTTAATTAAATTACGAAAAATATAACGCAGGTTATATACCGGCTCGCTTTATTAAAAAATAAAATAACTATATTACGAAAGGCGAATAAAATACTTAACCGGCGCCGCCGTATAAAAAAAACGGCTATAAAATAAAAGATCACTTTATATATAAGCTAAAAAAGACCTAGAGTTTTAAAAGAACGTTAATAAATAGTTATAAAACGAATCGCGTTAAAAGAGTAGTCGTATAAAAACGTTTAAGACGCGCTTATAACGCTATAAAATCTACGAAAAGCTTAAACATAATACTCGTACCTATTAAAATAATATAGAAATATCTAGAGATAAAGATTCCGATTAATTTTAAAATATTAAATACGTTATAATAAAATTAATTTATACTTAGTTATACTAAGTCTTAAGAAGTGTTTAATTTACTTATATATTTAATTTACTTATAAGGTACGTTATGATTAAAAAGCGTATAATAGATATCGTATACGACGTCTAAAGGTGTATGCAGTTCTAAGAATTTCGAAGGAGAATTTCTAGGGAACCCCTACGTACTCGTTTTGGTGCATCTCCCCTACCAAAGCTGATATTCAGGGGTTCCGGCTGATTCTTCTAATTCACCCTCCACTCTGCCACTCGCACTTACCATGACTGAGTAACCAGCCGATCGATCAGATCAGTCAAGTCAGACAATGCCAGGCCAGTCAAGTCAAGTCGGTCAGACTCGATCGGCGGTCTAAGAACCAGTGTGAGATATTAGTTGGTCAATTGCGGCCGTTCAGATATAAGACCCCGTGGGCGTGATGGGGCCGAGTTTTATTATCGCACCACCTCGGCCGGTCCCGTAGGAACCTTCCTCGCTTACATAGGACTTGGAAGCATGGCTTGATGGTAGGCTGATTCGAATCCGCGCTCATGAAGGCGTAAATAAACTTTTAGTACTCCATGCCATCTACAGCCTGGTACGTGAACACATATATGCGGGTATTGAGAATGGTCAAGTCTCGGCGTATGCGCGCATGCGAGAGACAATACCTCCACGGCGATCGACTCCGATGGTACGCGAGACCATCCAACATGAAGAATGCATTCAGGTGGGCAGCTACCACGCCCAGACTTCGTTTAGCCGCCCAAATCAGGGGAAAGGCACGCTCAGTAGTAAGTAATATGTCAATATCTTTTCTTCTCTTCGTCTTCTTCATCTTTCTCTTCTCCTTCTTAAGCTCCGGTTCCCGTAATTTCTCGCTGAATGCGCAGGGCGAGCCAAACCAAACTGATCTGTTCTGTGTCTTTGAAAGCACCCGTGGGAGGGTGAACCCAGACCCCGAAACCCCCATCGGAAACGAGTGGGAATGGTGGGAGCAGTAAACAAGATCAAAATAAAAACAAGTCATACATCAATAATCTGTCATCCCCCTATAAACCCAAGCTAGCTAACTGCTGCTGCTGCTACCTATTCTGCGTGGGCATCTCGCCATACCTTCCACGGCCCTTTGTAGTGTCGTACGCGTTGATAACGCGCGTTTGACTTTCGTCCGCCGCGCTAAAAGCGTAGCCACGCTGTTTGCGCATGCGCTGGACTTGGCGCACTTTGCGAATGGCTTTTTGAAATTGTTCCATTCTGTACTACTGCGTTAGTATTGTCGGAGACATGAGAAAAAGGAGATGAGAGGGGAGGAAGAAGAAGCACACGGGATGTGTGGAGAAAGTGGAAGCCAGAAGGCACGTGGTGTAACCGGGTAATTGGCGAGAACGGAAGGAGGAAACGTACCTTGGTCTGTAATCCTGAATGTTGTACTTCTGGATCTCCTGGATGTGATGATAGGTCTGCGGGCGATACATGCGCTTGGCGTACTTCCATGCGAAGTCGCGGAGCAGACACAGAACCGCCAGCACCACCGTCTGGAGCCAGAAAACCGGCGACGTGAAGAGCTTTGGCACGAGTCCATCGTACTCGGTCGAAAAGTGCAGCATGGGCGCCACGGTACCGTAGACGGCAATGAAGACGTACCAGAAGGCCATACTTCCCGGGATGGCCAGGATGTGGTACTTTGTCCAGTTGTTGGTCACCAGCGCGGCCTTGCCAAGAACAGTGGCCAGCACAGCGCCGTAGAGAGCGGTACCCCACACCCAGTGTCCGGCAGTAGTCCCATCGCCGAGGGAGATGTCGCCGTACCAGATGAGTTCAGAGCCGCCGTAGAGGATGAGGGAATGGTACATGGCGCTAAGGATCCACTGCGAGAACACCTTGAGAGTGAAAAATTGGTTCTGTTGGCCGATGCTGTAAAGCTGTGGGTAGCGGTCCAGGAGACGCGCCGAAATGAATTGGTCAAGGATACCAAGCACAAGCGGGGGTAGAACTGTGTAGAAGACGTTGTAGAAAGAGAGAGTCCATGATTCGTAGATGACCGCACCGAAAAGACGTTTTGGAACGTGTACTACGGCCGTTAGCATGAAACAAAAAGGAAGAGCAACTGCGTTGCGTTACACTTACCCAGAACTGTGTCATGTACAAGGTGATGTTCTTGTAGAAAGAGAACAGGATAGTCTTGCTCACACGCTGGTAACTCCAAGCGCCGTGTACGAGAGTCAGCTTACGCAGATATCTGAATTGCGCAATCGAGAGATCGGCACTTCGCGCAGCCTGGAGACCTTCGAGACCGCTGATACCGACACCAATGTGGGCGGCCTGGATCATAGAGACGTCATTGGCTCCGTCGCCAATAGCCAGGAGGATTTCGGGGAGAACTTCTTGACCATCTTGACCACCAAAGCCTTCTGCAGCGGGGAAACACGGCAACATATAACGGCTTTGCACATGACAGCCAAATCAAAAAACGTCTTCTCCATATCCTTCTCAAGCGCGTAGGTAAGCGACTTTCCATCGATGACGAGTGCCAGCGTGTCCATCTCGATAGCGCCTTCGGCATTGTTCCGGATGGCTTCGAGCTTTTTCTGGATGTTGTCGCGGGTCATGGAAGCAGACTCTTCGTTCACAATCAACAGTGTCATGTCCTCGCTCAACAGCTTGGAGCTCATGCCAATGTTGATAGCAGTCTCTTGCCGGTCTCCTGTCAGCACCCATACCTTGATATTCGCCTGTTGCAGGGTGTGAATCGTTTCGGGAACGCCATCCTGGAGCCGGTCTTCAATAGCAGTAGCCCCCAAGAGGTAAAACTCGCGTTCAATCAATTCGGCCGCCTTTTCCAACTCCTCAGCGCGGTTTCCGCCGACTGTCGTCTGGGCCTTGTCAAAGACGGCATACCACTCCTGAAATTCGGTTTGGGGAATCTCGCGCATGGCCAAACACAGCGTGCGGAGACCTTCGGCGGCGTATTCCTCGAGATGCAAAAGAGTAGTATCCACATGGGGGTTGTTGTCGTTTAGCCGTTCCAAGATGACAGTGTCAGCGCCCTTGCAGTAACAGCGGATCTTCCCATCGGGGCACCGATAGATGGCAGACATTCGCTTTCTCGTCGAGTTGAATTCGCACACAGCCAGAAGCTCGTATTCATATTCCTTGCCTTCGACCTCAATAATCACAGCCCTAGGCTTGCGAGCCACAAAGGTGTAACCCATAGTCACCGCACCCTGCACCAGAGCACCCTCGTCGGGGGACGCGGCCTGATACTTGATCTTACCGCCCTTGGACTCATCACGCTCAGGGATGACGGTGTGGCATGTCGCGAGCAAGGCCAAGAAGTGGTGGATGGCAACGGAGGACTCGTGGGACTTCAGATTCTCCGCAAGGCGCTTGAAGTCATGGATTCCCACCTCTACTCCATCTTGGAATGTTGCTCGCCGATCCTCCGGTACGTCTTCGGCATACTGAATGCCACCAATGGTCAATTGTTTGAACTCCATCATATTGCAGGTCAGGGTGCCAGTCTTGTCAGAGAAAACAAAGCCCACCATACCCAACTCTTCGACAAGACTTGACGTTCGGCAATTTGCCGGCGTGTTGGTCGGTTCGTGGTAGATGTCCAAATCGTCATTGATCAGAATACCATGCCAATATTTAACCATTTCAACCGTAACGAACAAAGAGATGGGCACCAGAGCTGAGAACAGAACCCAGTATGTGACGAGATCTTTGAGGATGGTCTGGACTACAACGCCAGCACCATTTAAGTGGTCCAATTGGAGATATGGGATCTGGTCGGCTCGCGTGGACCGCCAGATAAGCTCACCAATGGTACAGATGATGCTGAGGACAAGCAGGATACCGACGAGTGCCAGGACCAGCTTGTTGAGCTGGCGCTCGACCTTTGTACGCTTGATGGGGGTCGCCGTGGCGTTGCGCATAAGCTTCGTTTCGTGGCCTGTGAACACCACGATACCGTGAACCCAAGGAGTATTTCGCAAGGTAGCACCACGTAGTAACAGCTGCTCTGGAGTCAGGGGCAGTTCCTTCTCCCCGCCGCCTGCCTGCATGGTCAAGGTCGCCTCGTATGTGTACAGACTGCTGTTTGGTTGTTCGGATCGAATTCGGCCTCCAAGCCTACTAAGCTCTGAAGGGCTGACCAGGGTGGAAGTCTCCGGCAGGGCCTGTTTGATCTTCAGGTTCGTCTCTCCGTCCAAGTTGGCGGTTTCGATGTAGCAGAGTCCTTCGGGTTCGGAACTGGCAAGAATCACCAAATCGGCAGGAACGGCTCCTCCGACTCAACACGCACGATATCGCCTACAGCCACGTTGATCCATTTTGTGTCCTCAAATGTCGAGCCGCGCAGTATCCTGGCTTTGGAATTGTTGAGCGCACTGTCCGCCTGCTTTCTCCTATAGTCTTCCACCATCTCCTTACCCGCCGATACCAGCAACACCACAATCAAAGGACCAATAGTCGTATACCGGTTCGTCGGCGAGAGCCCGGGAATTTGCTGGAGCGCAGCCGTGAACAAGAAGAAGACGTTGGCGAATTTTGAAAATTGCTCAAAAAGGAACTTAGGGAGAAAGGTTATGACGTTGTATTTGGCCGTCGAGACATGATTGTCGGCGTATTTAGGCAAGGCATTCTCGGGCGGGTTGTTGAGGTGGATGATTCGGGGTCCCATTGTCGCAGGATCTGGCTTCCCTCCCCCAAATCCAAACTTGAAGTTCTTCAGGTCAAACTTTTTGCCCTGCTTCGGCGGCGGCACGGCTACCGAATCTTGCCTCGGCCGTCCGCCTGGTTCCGTCAGCGGCAGGTCCATTTCGGAGTAGCCCTGGCCCATGCCCATCATGTTCTTGGCCTTTCCCAAGATTCCACCGCCTAAGCTGAGGATGCTATTACGATTCCTCGCGTTATTGCGGTTCATTTCATCCTGCCCCCCTCCGTGCTGATAGTAGGACTGGCCGTCGTCCGGATAGTCGTCGAGATCGTCGGCATACCGCGCGTAATGATTCAAGCCCGACGTCTGGCTGTATTGTCGGTCCGCGTCACTGATGTAGGGTGGTCGCTGTCCTGCAGGGGCGCCTAGCGGGGGGTTCTTGGCAGAAGGGTGTGTTGTTTCGCTGCCGCCGATGAAATCATCGTACGAGACGGAGGGCCGGGAGGCATCATGATCGTGTTCGTAGGCGCGCAAGAGTTCGTCATCGTTCATCGGCGGCGGCTGCCCTCCTCCGTAGGCGGGCTGGTCGTCCAGATCGAGCAGCAGGTCATGGTTGTCGTTCCTTGAGCCGGACAAGCCCCCAGGAGGCGCTCTTCCAGACATGACCGAGTCGCGACAATGCCGGATGGGGCGGTCAAAGGAATGGAAGTCGTCAGGTTAGGGGGAGGGGGGGGGAGAAAGGCGCGGTGGACCGCATACGGAATGCTCGTGTCGTGTCTAATAGGTAACGAATGGCTCGAAAATTAAGTTGTCTCGGTAGGGGGACGTGGCGGAAATTAGGAGCAATACGGCGCGCAATCAATGCTGGATTGAATTAAAAGAGAAGCAGACAGCGGCATTCGCAGTCTACTTTTTGGAGGATAAACTAATCCGTCGTCGACGTTTCGAGGGAGAGTCGGGAAAAAATGGAGGGAGTCTTCAAAAGACGAAACAGGTAGTAAATGAGAAAGCGTAAAACATCAAACCCATACACAACAGTACAATGCCGGGGATGGTTGGTACTTGCTCTTCTCTCTCTCTTTCATGGCACGCATTTGGCAGGATGGATCAAGGGTCGGGACACGAGCAAGGTAGGCGGAAGAAGACTGGAGGTCAGGTAGGCTCGTGTTGGAGTACATGCTGCACGGCACAGCTGCTACGGGGGCGCTACGGGGGGGCACCTAGGTAAGCAGCGGCGGAGCTAGGTACCTGCTAGAGGCCAGACAAAGTACCTACAGAAGCCTCACAGTCCCCGATGGCCTTTCAACGCTGCACAGCCTTCTGGGTTCAGCCAGTCACGATGAAGGGCCTGCAGCCGCAGGATTGCGCTCTTGGCATCAAATTAATTCATCAATCGACTTCAGCAATTATCCGGTTCAGTAGCACAAACATGCTCGTACGTCGGTACGCAGACGCACGCACAGCCTTCCAATTGATGCTTGCTGCTGCTGTCCATTGATGAGCCATCTTGCAATTGATTTATCGATTGCCTGCATTCCGCATTCCGCATTCCGCCTGGCCACGCGCAACGCTCTGCCCGCCGCCAGCTTGGACCGAAACGAAAAAGGTTGGTCGTCGTCATACCAGCGACCAATGCAATGCCACCAAGACCAGCCACTTTCCAACGAGACCCCTGACTAGCACTTTTGGGCCAGTCATTCGCTGACTGATGGTGTGCCGCAAGTTTCAACAACCCGACCAGAGACCTGTTTTTCACTTACTCACTATGTGCCACCAACGGCCAACCGATCAGGCAGATTGGCATGCGACGCAACTCCTTGGCAGTCTGTGTTTTATCAGTTGAACGAACGTCCTTGCATCAGACAACAGACAGACAACGCATCAAGACCGCACGGGCAGGAGCTATGCATCTAAAAGCTGAAGATTTATTGTCTGGTGTTGTCGTCGTCAGATCCACACTTCAAATGATTTGGAGCACTAGCAGTCTGGGATGGACCATATTTAACCTTACCACCAACCTCATATAGCTTCAGTCGGGACTTGGGAAGCAAGGTTATAGCAGCATATTAAAGTTCTTCTTACTGACTTGAATGGCGGCTCGTCCGAAGATGCAGCACTTATCAGCATCAGCCACCACAACTTCCGCAATGCGCCAGACGAATGGATGTGGAGGGGAGACTTTAGGTTAGCTGAACGGCTTTGTATCGCCAGGTGTGTGCTTTTTGTTGCGGGCCGGGGCGGTCTCAACGGTAATTTCGGGGGGGGGGCCCAGTCCACTGCCCAGTCCAATGCATCGCGACATTGCGCCTCCCTACCAGACTCCTATAAGGAGTGGTGCATCAAGTAAACAAAACACTAGCTGTGCGATCTGGCCCAGCACCTGTTCATCAGATCGACTTCCTCTTATCGCGTCGGGACGGTTCCCACAAACCTCCGATACGAGTGCGAACTTCACCCGTCCTCCTTTTTTCCCTTGAGAATCGAATTGTGGAATCACAATCTTCGAATTGTTCCGTAACCCCAGTGTTACCATTTTAGCAGTGAGGGGTCATGTGTTAACTTAACGACCAAAGGGTGGTCGGTCATGTTCAAAACTGTTCGTCCGGGCTATTACTTGACGAGAATGGTCCAGAAGAAGTAGACATAAGTCTCAATCGTATGAAGAAGATCAAAATCTTCCTCTGTATATATAGTGCGCGGTGGACATACCCTAGGTGAGACCTCGTTTGAACTTATGATACAACAAACTTGGTTCTCACGGCAGGCGAAACATCCTGCCATGTGGTCAAAAAGCGATGATGATATTCGGAGAAATAGTGTATCAATAGCCTCTGCATATGGTGGCACCACGCCGCCCCTATGCTTACAAGAAAACCTCCTCGATAGCCGCCCCACCGCTATACCTACCCCTTTTCTCATAGCTTCTCCTTGAGCCTACCCCCCAGCACATCCTCGACGAAGCTCCCAATGTACCCATTCACCGTCTCCGGGTCCTGCCACATGCCCCAATGCCCTACACCCTTGACGACCTCCTTGCGCAGCCCGCCGGGACCCTCGAACCATTTCTCCGTGCCATCCGCCAGCGCAGGCGGCAGCGTGATATCCTTCTCGGCCATGACGACCATGGCCGGACACTTAAACCGCCATTCCTTCTTCGGGGAATTCGAATCCCCCCCCTGCGGGACGAAGCGCGGCAGCTCGTCCTCGAAGTTGAGCCGCCGGGTCCGGTACCAGTTCGTCGGCCCGTGGAGTCCGTGGCGGCTATACTCGCGGACGTAAAAGTCGACCATGTCGGGGCTCATGAGGGACGCAGGCCCGACCCCGGCGTCGAGCGCGCTCTCGACAACGCCCGTCTGCGTGCTGAACGCGAACTTGGGCCGGCCGGTGCCACCAGCTTCGGAGGCGGAGGCGACGGAGCCGCCGTAGATAGCGTTGATGAACGCGCGGAGCCGCGCGGGGCTCGCGTCCACGATGCGCTCGGCCTCGGGCGACGCCAGCTGCAGCTGGTAGCGAAAGCTCGGCACGCGCTCGACGAGCTCCTCGCCCTCGACGAGGCGGCGCAGCGGCGGCGCGAAGGGCACGTTCAAACTAAACACGGCGCGCACCAGGTCCGGACACCACATGGCGACGCGCCAGACGGCGGCGCCGCCCCAGTCGTGACCGCCGAGGATGACGGGCTCCTGCCTGCCGCCGTCGGGGCCCAGCACGTGCGCGACCAGGGCGCGCATCTGCGCCGCGATGTTGCGCAGCGTGTAGGCGGCGGGGTCGGCGGGCGCCGACGTGCGGCCGTAGCCGAGCATGTCGGGCGCGATGACGCGGCACCGCAGCGTCTTCGCCAGGTAGGGCACTTGGTAGCGCCAGGCCATGCCGAGGTCCGGCCAGCCGTGGACGAGCAGGATGGTGGCGCGCGGGGCGTCGGGCCCCGGCGGCGTCGCCAGCATGTAATGGTAGGTGTAGGGCCCAATCTCGGCGTCGAGATGCTGGACGCGCGGATCCCCGGGGACGAGGGTATCGACCGTGGTGGAATAGGCTGGTTTGTTTGCTGCCATAATGAACAATTATGAGCCTTTCGGGTGTGATGCTCTCTCGTAGAACTGTAAGTGATGGTGATACCGCAAAGCAAGATGCTGATGATGCGACTGGCAATCCTACATGGATAGGCTGGTATGACGTTCAAGGCGCTTCATCAGATATATCAAGCCTGCAATCTTGATTGCCACTTATCAAAAACTAGAGCACACGAATGATGAAGGATAATGTGATCCCTCACTTTCAATGCGATCCCGTCTGAAGTTATATGTACATACATGTAGGTTTAACAGTTGAGCCGACCGAGGTTCCCCCCGCCCGCATTCTGCATGCGGAGGAGGCGGACATCTTGCATACAGTAGTGTCATGCAGGCCAAGAGTTCGGGGGTGGTTACCACTGCAACATGATGAGTTCAGCAGCAAATCCAGCTTCACCAACGGGCACTTTAGGTACGATGGGCATGATGCTATAGGCCACCATAGGCCTAGTAAGGTACTGTATGTGTCCAATGATGTAGTCTACGCAATTTAGATAACTGAATGGCCCGCTGTTATGAGGGCAACTTAGGAGCCTGAAACGGGATCATGGCAGCTTCATGGATTGGGTCTTCATTCATACGTAGCATTAATAAGTAAAATTCTGTTCGTAAGGTGGCCCAGACAAAAGGAGGGCCTTCTAGATTCTTTCTTAGGTCTCGACTCGGCTGTAATATCTTACACCCTCCCAGGTTTGCGCTTTATTTCCAACCGTCTAGTATTCGGTGTCTATTTGGTTCCCCTCCTTAACTCCTTGCAAACAGAGGAACCCGTGGGAATGGTATCAAGCGCGACCTTGACCCTCGCGTGTAGTAGTAAAGAAAAACGGCGCTTTTTGTGTCAATCGATTGGAGAGTCACGCTTACTCTCGCGAGACATCACGGCCATAGACCTTGGCCTTGATCCAGTCCAGAGCGACCAGGACACGGTTTCGGGCTATGAAAGGTGTCAGCAACATGTCGTGATAAAAGGTAGATAGAATGGGGTTACTCACTGCTGAAGCACATGCTCAGGTAAGCACTTCTCCAGAACAGGTATGTCAACTTGCCACCAGAGGCAATGTTGCCGTTCAACCAGGCAACATCAGCAACGGCCTTTTCGCTGCCGATATAAGCCAGACTGCCTTGGTGCGAGTAGTGGAAGGGCTTGATGTCCTTGATGCGGCGGAGTTGGCGCTCCGTTGACTCAATCTCCTGGACGATCTGAGCAGAGTTGCCAGGCTGTACGTTCAGGGTCGAGCTCAGCTCGTGGACCTTGGCCTCGAGAGCCTCAGTCTTTGCCATGTTGTTGAAGAGGCGGGCAAGGAATGCGCCTTCCTGGGAAGCAACTTGGGCGGTGGGTGCGTATCCGGCAACGGCACAGTCTCCAACGGCCCAGATATCACGGGCGCCCTGTACGACAAGGTATTCGTTGACAGCGAGACCACGTCGGGAGTCCTTCTGTGCCGGAATTTGGCTCATGAGATCCTTGACCAAAGGTCGGAGAGCGTTACCAGTAGCCCATACGAGCAGACCGTAGGGGATCCTGGTCAATTCCTTCTTGCCATCGGGGCGGGTGATCTCGGCCTCAATGTACTTGTCCGTGACGTTCTTGACCATGGTCTTGGTCATGATCTCGATGTGCTCCTCCTTGAAGGTGCTCTCGGTGTAATCGATCAGCTGCTTGCTGAACATGGGCAGCACATTTGGCAGTGCCTCCACGAGAGTGACCTTGAAGCTATCGGCAATCTGGGGGACCAGCTTCTTGATGTCCTCATCGAAGAAGTCGCGAAGCTCGCCAGCAAACTCGACACCAGTGGGACCACCACCGACGACGACCATGTGCATGAGACGGGAGACCTCTTCGGGCTTCTGGTTCTTGAAACCGGCGGTCTCGACGCAGTCCATGATCTTGGTACGGATAGCCTGGGCATCTTTAATCTCCTTCAGGAAACAGCTGTTTTCACGGACACCGGGAATGCCAAAGGTAGCGTTCTCGGCACCGACACCAACGACCAACATATCGTAGGGGACTTCGGTCATGTTGACATCACCCTTGATGTCGCTGTTGTCGGAAATCTTAATTACCTTACGTTCAGCGTCGATGTGGGTGCATTCGGCTTCGTAGTACATGGCAGAAGCCTTCTTGGAGCGGAGGATCTGGCGGACGGGCTCCATGATGGAGCGGTGCTCGATGTTACCGGTCGTGCATGATGGCAGGAGAGGGGTGAAGAGGAAGTAGTTGCGCGGCGACACCACAATAACATTGTAGTTTTCCGTATCGAGCTTCTTCAAGAGCGCGACGGAGCCCCAGCCGGTACCTTTATCCCGTGACACACGTCAGTACCAAGATCCTGTGCTCACATGTACCTGAACCGAGAAGGCCGAGCCCAATTGGGTCAATCGGAAGGGTAGTTTGCCAACTTACCGAGAACGACCAAGTTCTTCTTGCTAGGGTCGGGCTGGAACTGAATATCGGGGTGACGAGAGCTGTAGCCATCGTAGATGACATAACCAATGGATCCGAGGACGTAGAGGTAGGTCAAGCGCCATGCCCAGCGAAAGTAGCGGAATTTGCGAGGCTTCTTGGCGGGAGCGGCATCAGCATAGGCACGTCGGGCTTGTCGCGATAAGCTCAGCGTAGGTCGGGTCTTGGATGTGAGGTTGGAGGCGAGCAGGAGGCTTCTGCGCGTAGATGACGTCGACAGCCTAGCGATTGATGCGACTGCGGGAACAGCAGAGAGCTGTCGCTGTGCAGCCCTGAGACCAAGCTGGGGGTCAGCAAGTCGGGTCAGAGCCCTCGAGGTCGAAGCCATGACACCAATTGGCCGAGTTTGAGCGACTTGAAGAATGTCGAGAGGATTCTTGAGTAGAATACGCTTTTCGTGAACGAGAAATTGGGGAGTTTCTTAGGTCAGAAGAAATAATTCTATAATAAGGGCGAGCTGCTGAGTCAATGAAAATGATGAGCGACTTTGCGACGAAGTGGGCCAAAACCAGGCAAAAGTGGACTTTTGGGCTGGAGACTTGGAAAAAAGGGAAACAGTGAAGACGTAGTTTCAACGTAGCTCGAGCTGAGCTGGGACGGCCCTGGTGCCTGGGATCCCAAAACCAAAAGGCTGGAAGAACGGGTCTGACTAGGTCTGACTACAATTGGATTGATAAGAAACTTGCCAGGGAAAAAAGGAAGAAAATTGTGTACTATGGATGTTGGGGGCCCTATGGATGTTTTACTGGCACAATCCCGCTATCAATCAATTCAATGCCTACTCCCTCACTCTCTGTCTGCTGTCCTCAAATGCTGGCCACATAGATAAGTCCATACGTGCGTGTCCTGCTCCTCCTCCCACACTCCCCCTCCCTTCACCCATTCCTGAACACACCGGAAAAATATTATTTTGCTCCATTCCCCCGAGTTTTGCTGTGACGGAAACGAGCATGCCCTGGCCCGCCCTGCACAGGAGCTTCACGATAGGTGCATCCTGGGCTGCTAGGCATGGGCCTTGGTGTCCGTTCAACTTTTCAGTGGGGCACGTTCCCGCTAAAGGAACGCAACTACGGAGTACAGCGGACTGGGCTCTTGGCTGCCGCACATTGGACGGATCGCCGGATGCACTTTCTAATTGCAGCTCATTTCGACCAGTTCAACTCGTGGTCAAGTTAATACGATACCCTCAATAGGAGAACCAAACAACACCCGAAGCAAACGTGATATGCTAGATGCAGGTGATGGATAATCCCAAAGTTAAGTCGCGGAGACCACTTCTTCAGCTTGACGCTCCACGTAACGGAAAGCCTAAGGTTCCGTCATACCTTGACGAAAACTAGGTGCTCTATAAATAATACCATGACCATGGCTATCCTCGTTTCGCGGCTTGTCGTTGTGTAGGAGATTTGTTTGATCAAGCTGGCAACGGCGGGCTTTAGCTCCCCTTCACATCCTATACTATACAGGGCCATCTCGTGTCTATTATAATCCCTATATAATCGCTCTTTATCTTAAGTGTTAGACTACTCGCAGTGCAACTCTTGACTCAAGCACGCGCCTATTCCTTCAGCCACTAGCGAGCTCAGGACGGACGGACGCTAACTGTAGGCGCCTTGGCCTAGTCTAGCCCAGAGACACAGACTCTGCTGCAGCCGGCCACGAGGCGGGCGGCTTGACGGGTGCAAGTTGTTTCTCGCTAAGTTGGTCGAGGCTCTGGACCAAGAGCTCCCGCATCGACTACTTACTAGATTAAGCCTTCCGGGGGTTCATAAGATCAAAGTGACGATCAGTACAGTCTACAAATTTGATGTCAGAAGCTCGGGTTGTGTACTTACACATACCGCATCTCAGTCGTCAAGTCATACGCCGGATAGTACGGAACCGCAGCTGAAAAGTTCCGAGCCTCGGATGAAGTCGGTGTGCGCCGAGGGCTTGCATACCTCACCCTCGACATCATCACAGAAGCTCATTGGCTTGGTATCTGCCCGTGTGCATTAATTTGACGTGATGCGAATTGAATTATGGGAATCATGGTCCGGGCCCACGTGTGTCGATATTTTGGGGCTGCTGCACATGACGTAGCAATCTGGGTTTAAGCGATGGAGCATCCAGATCGTAGTGGTTGGACTTGATCTGGCGTTGTGTACACGATTACATATGTATACAGGACCAAAAGAAACGCCTAATGGAGGCTTGCGGATGTAACCCCGATTGCCGCCGTACTGCAGCTCCGCACATGATATCATGTACGTACAACACACTGTACCTGCCATAGCACGCCGAGGGACGACCGACCCGGCGGTCCGGTACTTGACAAATACAAGAGTTATTAGCAACATATAGTGGGTTCTAGACGTGGATGAACAAAGGTTCGCCAAGTTCTGGCGCGGATGAGTCGGCGACTAACATGACCATTGACAGTGGCTACAGAATCAAGATCTGAGCATGGTAGGCATGCATGTCGACTGAGCGAACATTCAGGCGCAAGAGTGTACAGGCCGCCCGGCTCAGACATCTATCTCGGATGACTTCCCTCTACTGCATCTACCCAGGGTACCTCGCTTTATTTCCTTCATCGGCCCAGCTCCAGCAGCCACAACCGCAGCTCTTCCCGATCCACTCCCTCCTTTCCCATAACCCATATACGCCGGCCCGTCGTTGCACGGCCTCTTGCTGCTCCCGGGCCGCACCGCACAAACGAAATAGATTGTTCCATAATTCCTGGAAGAGGTCGATCGCCGCCAGCCTACGTCCGTCCCATATGATATATCCGCATCGGCACGGGTCGCGACGGTACTCTCGGTACACCCAGTGAGCCCGGCATTCTTCTGGGTATGCTCGTCCCCAGCCGTCCGCTGGCCCTGGTGCCTGGATCTGGTTTCAGCTGGAGAACATCATCATCGGGTGTCAACCACTCGAGGAAGACGATGTGGGTCGGCTCGTTTGCACCTCGAAGCCCGCCGTAGAGGGAAAGCTCCGTGGCGGGGGGACCAACGCCACCAGTGGGAATGATGAAATAGCCCGTAGCATTCCTCGCAGGTCTCAGCCTGGGGGATCTGATGCAGTTTCTCTGACCCCAAATAACATGATATGTTGTATGGAGGGCGTTTCAGCTAGACCGTATTCTACAATAAATGCGCCCCAAGCGGCATCGTGATCTACGATGCCATCAGAAGCTGTTGTCGTTCTCCCGTTGGCATATCTCTTGGCGTATTACATTGGTAGGTTTGGATGGATTGAGTTGAAACTCAGCCACGATTTCGTTTGCGAAGCTGATGCCGTATTCTTGCACTGCCAGATGAAGTCGTGCAGCCCGAAGAACTTCCAGTAGCGACCGAGACCTTGGCACAGCTGGTCTGTGGCGGAGATTCTCGTCCATGAAGCTGATGACGGTCCTCTCGCCACTGGACTCTTCGTCCTCCTCTAGGCCCGACCGCGTAAGCACGGAAGCAGCAATCGCCTCGGACGGTACGATGGCATCTACTTGGTTGAGCAGCACCTGTGTGGCAATGGCAGCCTCTGCCTCCAGGAACGCACCAACAGCAGAATGTGATAGAATGCTCATTAGCCAATCATTGTTGATCCTTCGTCAACCCTCGATGCTATCAGGCCCACGTGTTTTGGGGCTCAATACCAGTTCGTTGCTGAACGTTGCCCTCGTAACTCAGCCACGAACTCTGCTGTGTCAGACGAATGCAGTCTATTGACAAGTGGCAAGCTGATCTAGTAGGCCAAGAAGGGTGCCACTCTGCGACTTGCACTTTCTACCTAAAACACAATCGATTGAATAGAACCCGTCAGGATAATTTTAGTTCGTCAAGTTATGGATACACGTTTTCTTGTTCTTCTTGTCTTTCCAAGTCAGTCCAGCGGAAACAAAAGGCTCCCAAAGAAATCTTCCATAAACTTTGCTGTTATTACCATGCTTGTCGTGTATTATAAAATGCTAATCAGGGGCACCCCTATTAGTTATTTACAGTATTGTTCTATCCACAGTATATAGTTTTATGTCCATAACCCTGTTCTATTGACTTTCAATTCCCACAAGATATTGGAAAAGAACGAGTATCATGGATTTGAATAGCTCACGTAGATATATCAAGACTCCTCGTGTGTATTAAATAAATGGGGTACTCGAGACATCTTCAGACGGCACATCCTATCCGTTGGCAAGTTATTCGCGATAATCATGTTTTGTGGGAAAATGGGGTATTTGGATACAGTAACATTGGTCCATGTTCAATCTCGGGTTCCTTTCCTGGTCCAACCATGCTGATGATTTCCCCGAGTATAGTATTTGTTAAATATCTTCCTCTGCGGATTAGCTTGACATCCGGATCTGCTACCGTTGGCCATATCCCGGTATAAAGCTGAGACCAATTATGCTATTGTGACGTGTAAAATCTGCAATTACGTGACTGCTCTATTGTGTATTGATGGTATGTCGGAAAGGCAGAGCTTGAAACTCACCAAATGAATATGGACTTTTCCATAAATCTAAGGACAATATACAAAGAAGAACTAGACTCTGAATTCTTTGCGGTATAAACATTCAGGGTAAGACATGTGTATATTAATACAGGTAAAGAACTTACTGAATTCTTGATATCATGTTACTAGGAAGATGAAAGTATGGTGGGCACATGCGCATATTGGTTCGATCCCTATTATCCTTCCCGTCCCCCCAATAACAATAACAACATCGGGGGAGAGGAGGGGGTATAACACAGGATGAGACCGCCTGGGAGCGAGAAAAGACCCCTGGGGCGTAGTCGTGTTGACACGTAGGATATAGGAGTCTGAGATTAATTTTCATATCTTCATAGACTTTGAGTGTCTGAATAAGACCATAATATCTAGGTACAGTATGCATGATATCTGAGCATTTTCAGTACTGGCACGGCGATACTTGAGAATTCACAATGTGTATCAAATATTTTATATCTGACAATCACAGTTACTATAGACATGACAGAGATAACGAAACAAAGCTTCTCATCTGCATTTAATATTGATGAGGAATCATTATCGCTCAACTTCTCAACTGCTAGACGATACACCGATGTATTAGTTGAGACAGGGTATGTCGCCTTGCCTTCACCTATGTTCAATACTAGGAGTCATCAACTTAGAAGGAACGAGAGAGGCGTAGGCAGCGGTCACATACAATTTCATCACAGTGATATCCTTGTTACTTCAGATCTGCTAGAAGACGGCCCTATAACTATAACTAAGCCAGAGTCTATTTGAGGGGGAAAGGGGTTCGGACGGGTGTGTACCGGATGGTCTGTGAGATTCATATTTATTATAGATCTACTAAGTGAGGCTGCCGCCAAAGGTCTACCCATGAATGGAGTAGGTGTTTCAAGGTGCCCAACGCTTTACCGCTTTACCTTCAACACCACCTCAATCTCAGTGGTCACCCTCATTACCTCCCATGAGCAGCGGCCGTTGTCATAACCATGGCAGGCGCTTCGGCCAACGGCTAAATAGTTGGTGACGGGAGCTACCATTATGCGCCGAATGTTCAGATGGCACTGGCGTGACTTAATTGTCTTGCGGGCTGGCGTCGGGCTCTCTGACCATGGCGAACAGCTTGATTGCAGTGCCATCATCGTCACACTCGAGCTCTTTCGCGAAACGAAAGCCGAACCGGCCGTAAATCTGCATGTTTGGCTTATCGCGGCTCGACTCAAGGTAGCACTTCATGCCTTCGGCGTCGGCTTGGTCTGTGACTGCCTTCATCATCTGCCGGCCGACTCCCTTGCCTTGGGCCTCGGGTACGACAACCATGATGTTGAGAAAGTAGTATCCACGGCGATCGGTCCATACGGATGACTGCGCTTGGGCTTGGGCTTCCTTCCAGATGTAATACCGCTGCATATGGTAATAATCAGTAGGAGTGGAAGCGCTTATTGTCAATTGCGATCACCGGGGGTTTCAGCCGGACAAGAGAGGGGCCTAATCGAGTTAGGTAAGGAGGGGGCTTCCAAGGGGGTTAGAGATATGTATCCACAAGAACTACAACTCTTGTCTTGCCACTGAAGCGGAAGGGCTTGCGGAGGCCGAAAGGTATTTCGGTACTCCGGGATGCTCGAAATGCCGCGCCCCGTGATCTGCGAATAACGGAAACGAAACGACAAGGAATCCAAGACGCACCTTGACAATAAGACCGCCGCGACCATAGGATAGGTTCATGGAGACCTGGTTCAGCCATAGCTTCCAATCTTCGAGCCAATCATTCCAACTCCTGGACTTGTCCGCTTTCTGGGGTCTGAGCCAACAAGCGACGCCGAGGACTTGATCACTGCCCTCTTCCTTGGCTACATGGAAGATGCCATTGCGCATACCCCATCGACACCGAATTCCCAGGGACGCAGCATTACGTTGGGCGTTGAACTTTGCGAATGAATGTTAGCGTCCGCAGTACTGTGGCATGCTGATTGTTGCTGAAGGTATTTGTCAAAATCTAGAGCGCAAAAAGCTGGTAGAGCAAGGGGTGATCCCGCTGTGTGAATTTTGCAATTTAACCTTGTTCTGCCGCCAAGCTCATGGGCGACAGAGCGTAAGTAGCAGATAGATTCGTTCTCTTGTTTTCTGCAATCACTTGGCTGTGCGGCTCTTCCTAGATTTTCAGATCTGCAAGGGATCCACAACGTGAAACGGGATTGCTGGCTTGGCATGGAACATCTGGAAACAGACAGGCCAAGTCGGATTTCCCGATGAACGGCAGGCAACAGGCCACGCTGGGCAAAAACAAACACAGCAAGAGACCTACATTGGCTTTATCAAACACCCAATTGTTGTAAGGGTCGTCTGCGAATGCTTCCCTTGGAACAATTGCTGTTAGCCACGATCGGATGCCGACTGACTGGCCACGGTCCGTCTCCGTGTGCGCAGATGGGGTTTTAGGATCGCACGCAGTAAAATGGGATTCCACACGTACTGGATGGCCTTCACGGCACCAGGTATGTCGGCTTCCGTAAGGGCCGTGACCTTGATTGGCATGGCTGGGAAAGCAGAAAGTCTGAACGGCGAGACGAGGGAACTGTAAGCGATTCTCAGAAACAACGTTGAAGCACAAGCCACAGCTGATGACAGCAGCAGGCCAATAATTAACTTGAGAAGAATATAATATATTGAAACGTTTCAACACGGTAGGGTCTGGGTTCGTCGATAGAAGGGAAGAAAAGAAAGAAGCTTTGCACGATATCACATTTATTAGGTAATGAGATCACCTGCCATCGATATACATATTGCCAGATTGCCAGGTTGCTCGGTAATCTACATGCCTGTTACATACCTACATGTACCTACTGAAGTAGTTTGCGGGGGTGGTCCGCTATCGCTATCGATTTACCTGGGCAGGTGCCAAGTGGCTGTGCCGCCAGAGTGAGGGAAGGATCAATACACTTTGGCCCGGTTGTTTTTGTGAGGAAGGAAGATCAAACATTGAAGCAGCCCGAGGCGTCCATTGGGTAGGCAACCAATTGAAAGCTCATTGATGTCGGCTTGAACGAGTTAGGACTTCACTACGGGTCTCTCGCCATGATGTACAGACGCATACAAGACACAGGTAGTCCTCCTGGCTGGTGGAATTCAGATCAGAGATTCATCAATTTCCTCCGGCCTGGCTACGGCTTGGAATCAAGACTTGTCCCCGAAAGGATCATTCTCCATAACCCATAAACAATGAGATCAGGTCTTGCCTCCACATATCTGAGGTTTCTTTGCATCAATCAACCGCCACTTGCCGCAGGCGAAACCAGCCGAATGTTCAGGATCACCAGACGCTGACCATCATCCCTTCCCAATGCTTGCATTGCCATGCTTGTTTTCGCATCATCACGTCACAGTGCTTCCATGAGACGGGTCCAGGCCGGGTCCGGGCTGCGGACATAGGAAAACCCGGTATAGTGGTGATGTTTTATCATTCAGTTCATCGCTACGAGAGTCGAAGAGTCAGCACAGAGTCGAGTTGTCGATGTGCAAACGAGGACTATGGCTGTCTGGCTGGCTGGCTAGTCGTCTGGCCAGAAATCTGGCTGCCTGTGCATTTGGGTCTTCGCCCACCGGAATCTGGAGGGCCCGTTCAGATGGCATTTGAAACCTGCCGCCCCGCCACGGACCCCTGCTGAGACGCGGCATCCTTGACCATGATGTCGCAGGTTACTTCAGAACAGGCAAGCCAGCGCGCGCAAAGCAAAGCGTGAAAGCTGCCAGGCCTGCCAGCCTGCCAAACGGTGAACCATCACCACTAAGCGACGCAACTGTGACAGTAACAACGGCCCCTGGAAACCGTCTGGAAATGTCCCCCATATCGCAAACCACCCTCTCTCGGACCAATCGCAAGATGAGCCAGTTACCACCTTGCGCTGAACGGCACGCACACTGCATTGCTTGGAAGTCGGGATCCAGCACAAAATTGAGATGCCAAGAGATGCCACGGCCTTCGGAGGCAACTTTTACAGTTTGATTGGCCATTTCATCAGCCTCTTGCATGGCTGCCATGACTACACATCCACGCCTGTCCAGGGTTCCTTCTTTGTTACGGTGCGCTCGCAGCCCTTGACCCGGATACGCACGAGAAGGATGACCCGGCTCTCGCAGTGACAGACGACGAGCACTCCTTAAGCTAGGACACTATGCTCTCGGTAGCAGTCGCATCGGACGGACCCTTTGCAGTACACGCAATAAAGTGGATTGGTGTGCACGGCCGTGAACGAGCAAGACCCGTTGCCTCCTCCGCCTCGCAGTACTCCCTCGTACCCCCCTTGAGGGATCTCGCGCAGGGCCATTTTTATGCTTTTGAGTCGTAGTCCCAAGAGTAGCCCGTCTCCATAGCCCATGATTTACGCATCTGAGGCACACTCTCCCACACCACCTACATACTACACACTCTCTTCTTCACTTCTCACTTTTCCACTTCAACCCTTCCATTCCCTCGTTTCTCAAGGCAGGCCTTTTGATTTTTCGGTTCATTGCCCCTAGTCTTGGGTTTTTATTCGATTCTTCTTGTTACTGGCTTGGCTCCTGTTAATTTTCTTACACTATAGACGTACACAGTCGTACTCTGTTCTCACTCGTTTTCCCTTCCCCGGCGATGTATTGAAGTTGAAGAGCGATTTATCACGCGCTGTGACGGAGGCTGCTGAATTGGGAAAAGAGATGCCCACTTGCGAAGAAATGGCACCACTCAACGAGAAAGCACAGCTTCTGAGGAGGTGGTTGAACGACTTGCCACCGATTGAAGAAGGCGCTGCTCAGGTCATCAGCGCCAACTACGATTCCATACAAACACGCGGCGATGAAAAATACTACGACCAGGACTCTAGTCGGCATCTGGAAGTATACCAGGACGATTCGTCAAGCAATGGATCATCAGATAGTGGCAAAACACCACCCAACAAAAACAAGAAGAAGCCTGCCAGTTCATTGTGGCTATCGGATCCTACCATCCAGCCAACAGAAACGATTTCAAAGGTTGGCCCGCCAGTCAGCGCGACGAACACCCACACCACCACAGCCCCGGTTATAGCATCGACAATGCGACCATCCAACGTGGACGTCACGAGTGTAGTCCTAAGCACGGCCGTGAGTAAATCGCACGGTTACTCGAGACTAAAAGAACTGGATCGCTAACAGAGAGCAGATTGCGACCAAGACCACATGGATCTCCGTCCCAATGATGACCACGACGCCACTGGATGCTATTACAAGCCAACCGCGCAAGGGTATTGACCAGCCTACTACGGCAACGTCAGCAACCGCTATGCCTCAAGTCACCGGTGACCAGGACAGAAATTACGACCATCCTGATCAACGACCCCATAGAAACCAGAGCAACAATGGTCTGGACGAGACAGGGGAGCACGTCCTGGTTGCCGCTGGATCCATAGGTATGACAAGCAGTTGCGCCCAGTCTAGCGAGTGAGGTTGGCTGACCACTTTTTTAGGAGCGTTCATACTGGTGTGCTTCGTTTCTTGGATTATTTATCGTACCCTGAAGAAGCCAGCTGATTCCGGCCCCGAGTTTTGGAGGAAGTTCCGCGGCCGTAAATCACCAGACAACGAGCGGGGAGATATGAACTCGATGGCAAATGCCGGCTACTACGGGGACGAGAAGACAATGCTGCCTATATCAGGGTCCTTGGCGCGATCGAACACGGTACACTCTCAGCAGACCATGATGCAACGGCCAATGGCACCAGGATCCGTAGTGATGATCCCTGCGGAAGAATACGCAACCCTGACCAAGAACCAGGCTCTGGCATTGAGCGAATACAACTCAACCCTGAGATCGCGAATGCCCGACGCTTATTTCAACCAGTCCGAGTTGGCACGTCAGCCTTCCGATGCGTACGACCCGACTCAACGACAGGCGTATCGTGCAAGTGACCTATCTTCGCTGTCTTCGGGCTTCGGAGACGGCGACATCATCCCAGAATCCGCCCTCAAACCGCCTCCGCCCCCGCCCCCGCCCCCGCCAGCGACACTGCAACCACCGCCGCCCGCCGCCAGTCGATTCTCATGGATGAGCCGAAGAGCGGGAGATAGGGAGACGGTCTATACGGCGACTAGTGAAGACCGGCCAGCCAGATATCGGAGTGTTAACAGCTGGGTCAATCAGCAAATAGGGCGCATCAAGAGAGCAGATGAGCGCAAACAAAACGATGACGAGGCACCACCGGTTCCTGGTGCCCCCAACCAATCGAGCAATTCGCAAACACCGGCAGGGTCTCGGTGACAACAATGATCAGGATCCTTGACATCTAGATAATACGACATGGACCTAGAAGACGATTTGGGCGACGCTTGGTGGACTGTGCGCAATAGACCTGCACAGTGTATCACTGTTTCTATTCCGCTAACTTGTATATACACTCTTATATTGTACCATGAAGATGTGGAGAGGGGTTGAGAGGGGATGAGAGGGGATGACAAAGGTTCAACTCTTGGTCTGGGCTGGCCTGGTGCCAGGTAGAGGGATGCTGGGGGTGTCGTATTTCCTCACTGGTGACCTTTACCATATGGGTACTCAGACACAAGTCGAGCTGCACACATGTATACAAACACATCTTCCAGGGGAGACCTGACGAAGGCATCGCAAGGCCGCGCGATGCCGGAAATATGGGAAGATGTAAGTCATACGTACAATAATCCAAACCAATCGAATCCTCAAACAGCTGCGGGAGCATGAGCAAATGAGCAACAGGTGTCTCGTATCGACTTTGAACCCAATCGACAATTAAGTTGGCGGATCAGATTGGTGATGTCCTCACCCTGGCAGTTTGGCTGTGAGGTTTGAGACGCGGAGAGGGGATTCCTCCACAGCGGTTTCGACCTGCGACAGCGAGCCAAGAAAAGAGCATGTTTCCTCAGCCACCAATCCGGGGAACATATCTGGATCACTCTCTGATATTTGAGCCCCGTGACAAGGCAACGCGGTGCCAAAAATAGGGTTCGCCAGAAGGTTCCAGTCTATTGGGATCGGGCATCTCGAAGAGAGTTGTTCGAATCGGGAGATGATGGGGGAGCTGACTAACAACCAACATGCGTACATGCGCATCATCCGCATCCTTTTGCTAGTGGGATATTTCTTAACCCAAAGACAGCAAGCAGTTCATGTATCGAGAAATATTTCAGAGTATTCCCAACTTTCGATAGCCCACGATCCTGGAGTGACCGCGCGTTCCGACGGTCGCAATCGAAAGACGACGAACATGTTCTTAATTAAGTTCTTGCAGCAAACATTAGGCACATATGCAAACAACACTGCCCTGTTCTGAGAGCTGAGCTGGACTCGGCCAATCAGTGTGCAGCAGCAGCATGGAGTCAGGAGTGGCTTAGACTTGGCAGCACTTGGACCGGCTGCAGAATCGAGTGACGACAGCAGCTGCACATTCCTCAAGCCTTGGCTTAGGGTCTTTCCTTTCCAAGACACAGCCCACCAAAGCACACCCACCAACTGCTCCTCCCCCACCACCAAGCCCACCAACCTACCCGGGAAATGGCAAGTCAGCGGGTAGCGGATCGCCGCAAACAGCAGAACCATGGAACGACCACGCCCACCCTCCTTCAAGCCCACTCGTGCGCAGGCTTCTAGAATGGTTGACATTAATTATTAACAGATCCCTCTTCTTCTTGTTCTAGCCTGCAACTACAATAGAATGCGAATCCGTTGATTGAAGCCATGTCGTCGTAATCATCCCAAACCCAGCTATCAGTTTCCGCCGTCTGCGCGCCCCAGAACCAAAAGCTGCGCAGTTTCACCATCTTTTGACACAGCCTTGCTTGCGCTGATCCAATCCCCCGAGATTCGTCAGCCCAGTCCTGAGGCTTCAAAGCTTTCGTTCTCCTGACCTTCGAGTCATTGACTTCCTATTATAACCTTCTTTCGTTTCAAACCTGTCACCATTCTCGGTGTAAAGAGAGTCCTGTCCAACAATCACAAGCGTTCCGGCAACGCCAGTGTACCTAGACCAGACCCATCACTACCACCTTCGTGTTGCTGTTGGTTTTCCTCCCCAGCCAGCGTTCCCGCAGCAGCCAGCTCACTCCCGACTGGAGAACCACCCCAGTATCCGATAGCCAACCATGCTCGACGAAAACTTGCCCACCTTTTTCTCTCGGCTCTCGACCGAGAACCCGCTCTCGACCGTCGTCTACTTCACCCAGAACGGCTCCGAGCCAGCCCCCGAGTACACTTTCAGGCGGCCCAACCCACAGCGGCCCGAGTCCAAGAACAAGTTCGCCTTGGCCCCGGGCGATGCATTCAGCCAAGACGTCATCTTTGCCGAGGTGCTCATCGAACCTGAGTGGCAGCAGCCCACGCTGTCCGCCGCCGAGATCCGCGCCCAGAATGGCGTCCTGCCGCCCCCCGTTCCGCTTATCCCAGACGGATTCGTCATCCAGCTATACAACCCCGACCAGCAGGTCGCCGTGAGGGGTGAGAAGAGCACCTGGACGGGGAAGGAGTCGTGGGACTTTGAGCTGCCCCAGCAGAGCTTCCGCATGCCGTCCGCCTCGCAGCTGGACCGGCAGCAGAACGATCCGGTCGCCAGTGAGCTGACGCCCAAGGTCTGCTTCAAGTGGAAGCGCGATAGCAAGTTCTCCAAGGACATGACGTGCTACCTGACGGGGACGTCCATGGCAGGTAAGAAGAGCAAAGACCCGGATATCACCATCGCGTTGTACAAGCAGGGCCGAGAGCCCGGTCTCACCATATACGAGCCCAACTTGCGGAGAGTGGAAGTCGAGGACCGCAAGGGACTCGAGGTGGTGCTGCTGTTGGGGGCTGAGACCATCCGCGACATCTACCTGTTCCCCAGCAGGGACTCTTTCAATATCGTGGGCGCCCCGCCTCCGGCCAGGCGGAAGAACTCGCGTCCCATCCCGTCTTCGTCATCCCCCAAGCCGCTCTCCTCTTCCAGCCCGGCACACACCATGAGCGGCGGTCTCGGCAGTGGGCCACCCGGCGCGGCGTCCTCGTCGACCACCAATAACATGGCGCCCCCGGCGAGGCGGCAGACGGCGGAGATTGATGCCGAGACCAAGCGCCTGCAGGCCATGGTGGAGCAGGAGGAGCGCGAGCGCGAGAAGCGCGACCAGGCGGAGCAAAAGCGCATCAAGAAGATGCTCGAGGAGGAGGACAAGGAGCGCCGCCGTCGCGAAGCCGAAATCGCCCAGGAGACGGAGCGGCTGCGGCGGGAGTACGGCGTCCAGGGGCAGGACATCGACGCCCAAAGGCCGCAGGTCCCGCCTCGGCACTCGCAACAGCTGCATCCCAACGGCATGGCGGGCGGTATGGCGCAGCAGCCGCCCCCGCGACCCATGAGTGCGGAGCCGCCGCATAACAATTCCATGCATGGCGGGCTCAGTAGTTGGTGGCATGGTCACGCTGGTCGCGGCGGAGGCCCTCCGCAGCAGCAAGCTGGCCCGTCGAGGAGGAGGGGCATTAGCGACGTGGCTACGAACAAGGTCCAGAAGAAGCATAGTGTGTTCTTCTGATTTACAGGAGAAGGGTCTCCGATGGTGGAAGGATACTTCTACTACTGGGTAACTTCCGGTGGCGGTTGGATTTGGAATCCAACAACGATGCCAGTGGTTTTTGGGCTGCTTTATATGTGGGATTTGCATAGCGTGGCCTTTTCTCAGAGGGGCGGCGTTCAGGGGTCAACGTTTTTTCATGGGCATGAATGCGTATTGTAGGTCAGCATGTGCCTGCCCGCTCATGAGTTGTTGTAGAAATAATGAATGATATGAAATTTCAATAGCTTCGGAAGGTTTTCTTGTCCAAGTCTTTAGTGAAGCGCTCCTTTTGATATTCAACTCAAGCGAGCTGTGGTCGCCTTGTGCCCTTGCAGGGACAAGTACGAGCTCCAACATGTAGTTGGAGAATGGGATTCGGGACTGGGTGAGAAGCCGAACAGCCATGTGAAAACAAGTCGTGAGAGAACAGGATCTCTGAATGAAAGATCTGTACCATGCCTTTTGCTGTCGAAACTGTGTCGACCCAGTTGGGGTATAGGCTAAGTGACCTGTATTGGAGGTAAAATAGGAGACGGAAGGCCAAAGAGGCTGCTTTCATGCGACTAATATTCTTACGTTCTTAGCCAAATGTACATTGCAGACACTTGGCCCTGGTTACAAGCATCGGTGGGGAAGACTTCACTGCTTCTGTGCCATGTTTGGGAGTCGTAGTCAGCCTCCAAGAAGTTGGTCCAGTCGCCGCCCCTTTTCCATCAGGGAGCGTATCTTGCTACTCATGGGAATAACGGTGAGTGCAAATACAGGGGAGCTCAGATAAATGTCTCCTCCTACCATGATGTGACAGAGCATTCTCATTGGGGTCTTACACATCAGGCTTGAGTTGCCATCGCCGAAGAAAGATTGTTGCAGCCGCGTATAAGAACGACAAGTGTTCGGCCCTTTCCCACAGCGCCATCACGACAGCCTCGCATTCTTTTAACCAATACCTCCTTCTTGCCGGCTTAAATTCATCCAGGTCTCTCTCAACTGGACCGGTAATCTGTCCCATGTGGCTTCGTCCAGTTTCGCACCTTCCGGTTGGCAACGCGAGTTCTAAAAAGAGAGTGGCAGCT
The DNA here is from genome assembly GCF_038363925.1 of Apiospora phragmitis. Taxonomy (NCBI): domain Eukaryota; kingdom Fungi; phylum Ascomycota; class Sordariomycetes; order Amphisphaeriales; family Apiosporaceae; genus Apiospora; species Apiospora phragmitis. The sequence goes on along the minus strand of NW_027117407.1, from coordinate 2,854,283 downwards.
TCGGGTCGAGGCAAACCAAGGCCGCGACAATACATCTCCAGAATCTTCAAACAGTGACTTATCTTTCCATTTCTCTTCACCTTTCCCTTCAGCCCATCACAGCTTCCCTTATCCGCAGCATTACGCAAGGCAGTGACATTGAGTTTCTTGATCTACGTGAGAACTCCTCAGTATTGGTCACTCACTAGGTATCGAAGAGGACCCGTCTAGAAGTAAGTTACAAGCATAAGGTTACTACCCCGTGCCTCACAGCCCCGTATTCTAGAACTTCATCATCTCTCATTTGAGTTGCCTTCTTTATCTGTCAGTCATCTCTCGCCCTTTCTCATCCTCGAAAAATTCCGCATCCAGGATTTTATCTTCACTGCCTTTCTTTCTAACCGTCCCAAGCATCAACCCGTCTGAACTCCATCACACCATCTCAGTCTAGGTCCGGGAGACCATTCACTTTCTTTTCTCTTCTTTCCCTTCCACAACTTACAATATTCCCCTCTCACAACAGATAAACATCACCAGCACTCACTCACTCAACATGTCTCTGGTCACACCCCCCAGACCCATCTTCGGCGGCGTCGTGGTTGCCACGACGGGTAACGTCGACGAGGGCCGGAAGGACTGGTCCGACACGGATATCCAGCGCTGGATCAAAGCCTGGGGCGGAAGTTTCTCGTTCGATCTGGACCCCAAGGTCACGCACCTGCTGGCTACCTCCAAGGACCTTGATCCCAAGAAGCGAAGCGCCCGAGGTAAGTACATCGTAAGGAAGCAGCGTCAGCAGCAGCAGTAGTAACTCCGCTGCCCTTATCCGGTAAGTATCTTTTTTTCTCATCTCAGTTTACTAACTCCATGCTGCTTCAGTAAACTCGGCGCTTAAGCGTAAGAAGGGCCTTGTTATCGTCTCGTTGGACTGGCTCGAGGACTCGTTCATCAAGGGCCGCAAGCTGCCCACCGAGGGCTACCTGCTAGCAAAGGGCGGCCGCACTATCGCCGAGTCGACCAAGGACAAGCGCCTCCGGGCGCAGAAGAAGGAGGCGCAGAACGAGGTGCTGGCTAAGACCTACGTCCACCCTGGTAGGTTTCTCCACCACTAAACCCCGACGGTATCTAATCAATGTAAATAGGTCTGTTTAAGGCCTATACCGACGAGACGTTCTTCCGTTACGAGATCACCTTAACGGGCCGGGAGGACGGAGAACGGCACACTGTCACGGTGAGTAAACTCGGAACCCAGATCTGTCCCTCCATATAGAAAGCATACCTACTTACCACCGACGACTCTGCTCTCTACTAGCTCTTCGAGTCCAACGCCAAGCCGTACACGTACCAAGTCGGACGGGTTTACTACAAGAAAAAGGGCGCCAAGGCCATCTACGACCGCATGGAGGGCCCCGCGGCCGGCGGTCCTTTCGATACCGCTTTTAAGGACTTTACGAAGTTCTTCGCCCGTCAGACGGGCGTCGACTGGGACGAGCGCGTGACCGCCTTCCGTAAGGGTAAGGGTAAGGGCAATGTCGCGGGCCGTGGTTTCGTTTACGAGATTCCGGTAAGTTGAGAGTATAGGAAGGAGATGACGTAAAGAACAATATGCTAATATGTACCTATTAACGTAGGCGGGTGGCAAGCCGATCGGTTTGGTCAAGGGCAAGGTCCCTGACATGAACACCATTCTCGGCGAAGGATCTGACGATGCCGGCGGTGGCAGCGCAAGCGCCACCACTACTACTCTGCCCATCGTCGCACGATCGGTCACCGCCAACGCCTATGAGGATGCGGACGATAGCGGCATTGACATGGGAGATGATCCCAGCAGCACCGTCTCGGTGATTACCATCACGGTGAACGATGGCAGTGATGCTGACGATGAGGGTTACGGATCCTTGTAGAGGTGTTGGAACACCTTAGGAATATCATCTGGTGGATGGACGATCTCGAGGTTGAGCTTATGGCGGGCGATCTTTTCCAACCTTTTACAACGATAATGTATTTCGAGAAGAGGAGGGATATTGCCGGGGACAGGATCAGCTCATCTTACTGGGTGTTACACGCATGTTTGCGTTGAATTTACTTAGTTCATAATGCAATTTCAGTTAGTATCTTGAGACTAACATCGGAAGTGTCTGAAAATCGGGACAAGCGTGAGCGATGTTTTTTTCTTTTTACAAAATTGTGGCATTGAACGCTGTGCATACATGAATATATATATAGGTATCGTCGTCAAGTCGTGTTCCCCTCCTGTCCAAACGCCCTCTGTGGTGTTCGATAACTGTTACAGATTTTACCCCATTTCCCATTCGTTCTTTGCCTCAAAAGCGTAACTTCGGGAGCACAAACACGATCAGGATCGCGAGCACCCACATGCCCGCAATGGTGGCCATGAGGATGTACCGGCCGATGAGGCCGCGCCCTCGCTCATCTTGCGCAGCGTGCCCATGCGGCGCGCGGCGGCCTCGAGCCCGCGCTCGTTCTTGTCGAGCCCCGTGCCGGCCGCATGGAGCACGTCCTTCTCCTCCTCGAGCGCGGTGGCGAAGGCGCGCGACGAGCTCTTGAGCGCCGAGGCCATGCCCAGCAGCGACTCCGTCAGCTTGTCCTGCTCGTCGCGCTGGTGGTCCAGGAGGGCCTCGGTGGTGGCCGTCGTCGAGAGCGCCGTCGTGGCCGCGGACGGCTTGTTGCCGAAGAGCTGGTTGCGGGCCGTGGTGTCGGCCGTGTCCGCTCCCGCTGGCGTATCGACACCACCTTTGCCACGGGTACGCACGGTCTGCGACGTTGCGGTGCCCGCTTGTTCTGGTATCCGTGGCGCGGGTACTGTGGTCGGCTGAGCCGCTGCAATGGGCTTCGTCTGTGACGAGGGTGTGGCTTGCGGTACGTGTAGAACCGTGACTTCTGCCTCGTCGTCCTCTTCCTGCTCGAACCATGCATCCCGGTCCTCGTCGTCGGCCCGTATCGGATTCGGGCTGTCGTCGGGCGTATGTATGATTCCGGCTAGCAGGTCCTCGCTTTCCTCGTCGCTCTCGTTCTCCTCATCGCTGTCTATGCTCAAGTCCTCCAGCTCGCGCAGACGTTCTGCCAGCTGCTCGAAAAGTTCTCGTTTGCGGTTCAGGTCTGCTTGTATGTCCTGGCGGCGGGCGTGGACTTTGACGCTGGACGCATCCTGCTCGACCTTGGTGAGGAGCGTTCGCGCATATTCGAGGTTCTATAGAGCGTTGCGCGCTGTGTCAGTGGGTGGGCTGTAACGTGAGAGGCAGTACGTACGATTCCGACTTTGTTGCGTTCGTATTCGCTTGTGCGTAAGCGTCGCTCTTGGTCAGCGCTGGCTTGCAGGATATTCTGCTGCAGACGCGCGAGCAGGCGATTCAGATCTGTCAAGGAGTCTGGGTTGGAGACGCTCCGGCGTGGCGTCATCGGTGCTTGTGTGAGGCGAGCCATGATGGCGATGGCATGCGACTGATTGACTGACTGGTCTTGGCCAATAAAACTCGTAGCTGCTGGGGTCGCTCAGGAAGGAAAGACGAAGAAGAAGCAGGTATATCTTAACCAAATGAGGGATGCTTGTTTACGTGGCTTGGGCCGTTGTGTTGTTGACACTGGCAAGGCTTCTACCCCGGATCCCCGGGATCTATAGAGTTGGCAGTTAGTGGTTGCATCAGCAAGGCCAACAACGTGTCGTGTGTCATTTAGCATTTACCAGCCTAATTTTAGTGGCCAACAAAAGGCCATAAGCTGCTAAAGCTCCTGCAGGGCCCGGTTGGTGGGGCAGCCAGCGCCGGACAAGGGAACCTTTTTCACATGAAACCCCCCCTCCATCCCAATTGATTGGGCCATTTGCAGAAAGTAAACAACCAACCCCCTTGATGATAATAATAAACCCGCATGCATACAAAGTCAATATTATTGCTAGGCTCATTAAGAGGTGGTTGTCATGCCATGCCTTCTCAATCAGTCCTTCTCGGCTCCGAGTCCGCGACAACCCCACACCCATTGCCCTGGCAGATCCGACGATTGCGGGGTGACGTCTATCGTGTAGGACGAGCCGGATTGGCATGGGTCAGGAGAGTGAACTCGTTGATACTATAAGGCTGCTTCCTAAGTCTCCGACAACGGCTTTTCGAAGGAGTCGTCCATCGCCAAAGAACTCTGGTGTTGAACGGAATATCGTTGTTCTCCCCGATTAGCCCATGGGGCCTTTGGGTTCGTAGTCCCTTATAGTGCGGCAATCACCATCCTTCTAAGCCCCGGCCATTAGTCTTTGCCTAGAAGACCCCCTTTAGTGACATGAAGTTTACTTGGACGATGCAGCCCACAAGCTGCGGACCAAACTCTTAGGATCGGGTCCGGAAGTGTCGCGGCTCTAAATCGACTCCGAAAGCGGAACTGCGTGTCTGCAACTAACCGTGGAAAATGGCGACAACGCCTTAGTCGAACCGTCACATATGAAGTTTACTGGCGTTCAAGTCTTCAGGGAACCCTCGAAGGGTTCGCTAGATCCGATGATTCTCATCAGTACCAAGCCGTCGAAATCCTCTCCAGGTGTTCAAAATAAGCGTCCGTGTGTTGTTTCATATAGTGTTGTATATACAAAGAGCTGTATATGTACATCGCTCCTTCTTCCAAGTAAAACGGCTTGTTAAGTACCCGGAGTTCACGCGAAAGCCCAGGACAGAACCCCAAGCACCAAGAACGTAGCCGCCCTCTTAACCACGCCCACCTCCCCCATGTGTCGTCGCGAAGCAGCAGCAGCAGAAACGGCTGCCTTCTCCTCCCTCTTGTTATGCACCGCGCGGACCCAAGGCGCGCGGAAGCGTCCCCCGCCGTCGCTCGCGAGGCGCCCCTGGTAGTTCAGGCAGTACTGGAAGCCCCTCTCCCAGCTCAGCTGCGACTCCGGGGCGTCGATGTCGTCGCCCGCGGGCAGCCGGCACCACGTGTAGCAGCCGTCCTGGTGCGCCGGCTGGGGCGCGCAGCACGCCGTCATGGCCTGGACGTGGACCGCGTTCCCGTCGCTCTGGATGTAGGCGTAGTCCGCGTCGTGGAGCGCCAGGATGGCCAGATTGACGGGGCTGCACGAGGTGCTCACGCCCGTCATGGTAGGTTGATGAGCTGCCCGGATGCCACCAGAAAGGGGGTTGGTTGGTTCCTTCTGTGGATTGAGGAAGGATGTCAGGCAGGGGCGTACTAGACCCCAACAGCGGTGTCGGGCTGTAACAAGTGATTATCCGTGATGCAGGAGTCGTGTTGTGATTATGTAGAGCGACTCATGGGGGTTGGCAGCTTTTCGTGGCTCTGTGCGTAGCCAGCTGGCGGAGCCATTGATTAATCTGGCATCCACAAAGTTCTGGGAGGCAGCAAGGGAAGCGAGATTAATTGTCTTTCTCCAAAACGCCGATCAATCAACTTGGGGAGGTCAGCACGGGTCTACGGCGCAGCGGCCGCTCACCACAATGACGCATGCCGAGAAGCGCCAAGACGGTGGTTTTATCTTCGCGTAAGAAACGCCGCACCGCGTTGGGCGAATCGGCTGTCGCCGGCAAAAAGGAGACCTTCGATAACATCCTGATGCCAGACTTGCCTACAGGACCTTAAGTAGATATTCAGATCATTTACAGGAGGCAAGGCGTAGTAGACCTCAAAGCTGCTTTTACAAGAGTTACTAGGGCTAGGCACCTATTGACCTGTTGTACTGTTCTTAGCACCTAAAAAGGTCAAGTTTCACAGTAGAAAGTCAAACTATGTTTCGGTGCTTGGTTAAGGGTTTCTTTCATTATTAGTTTGGTTACAGGTATATAGAACCGGACCCCGTATCAGGGCCGGCGATGGAGCGGCAGCACATTCGATTTTTACCGACGTGCAGCCATTAACTAGTTGGCGACGTCTCTCCTATCTAGGAGCCGTCATCATTCCTAGTCTGGATAATGGACTTCTTGACGGTGATGTTCCACCCCGACCGTTCCGGCTGGTGGCGCTTTTGCGCGAGGTCGGCCTGGCTGCTGCCGTCCCAGTCGTCCCGCTCGTGGACGGAGCTCGACGCGACCGACTTCCCGTCGAAGGTGGTGCCCTTCTCCGGGTCCTCCCTGCCGTAGTTGACGAAGGTGGTGACGCCCATCTTGCTGCTGGGGACGGGGCGCTCGTACAGGTCGAACGCGCCGCCGTCGTGGTCGTCGTTGTTGCTGCGGGTGCCGCCGCCGCCGCCGGTCCGGTTGGTCCGGCGGCTCTGGCTGTTGGTCTTGAGGTAGCCCTGCTGCTGCGCTGAGGTGCCGGCCCCCGGGGCCGAGGAGCCCAGCCCGAAGACACTCCGGAACAGCGGCCGCAGCGTCGCGAGGCCCGCCGTGGTGATGGCGATGCCGGTCTCGACGGTCGACCAGATGGCCACGTCCGAGGTGGAGTAGAGGAAGTCGTCGACGTCCGTCAGGGAGTAGAGGTATGGGAAACGCACAATGGTGGCACTAGAAGCACTAAACAGCAGAAAAAGATTGTGTTAGTACCCCATTAAGCAGTATGACAAATGAGAGGGGGCATTGGGCGATGTAAGAAGTAAGAGAAATTAAAAAGGGGTGAGTAATAATGAGAGGACCTAATGGGAGGACCTAATGGGAGGACCTACATCACACCGGCGGCCAGCAAGAGGACGACGGAGATCTTCATCCTCATGTTCATCTGCAGATTCCACACCAACATGATGGGAAGCAAACTGTACGTCCAGTCGGTCAGACAGCTGATGGCTGAGTAGCCGTAGAAGCTCTTGGCTACAATAGTCGCATCCAGGCACATGCCGGCCGGCGGTTCGAGGGTATAGCGCAGCCAGAACAGCGCGGTGGGCCGGCACTGGAGCACGAAAAGCAGGAAGAAAAACAGGCTGTAGACCTCGGTCAAGGCAAGGATGGACCAAATGATGATCTTGTGGAATTTCTCGATGCAGATACGGCTCAAGAAGATGGCAATGCTGGCCTTGATGGCCATGTTGGTGAGCACGTACGTTGGTTCGCATGTCCACCACATCTGCAGATCACAACAAGTCAGTACGTACAGTTCATGCGTGCAGGGGATTTCTTCTATTGCAGGGTCGGAATTCTCACCTGCATGGCCTTGCTGAAGCTCTCCGTAGGTATATCGGCAAAGTGGTGCCCAGTGCCATACGTGACACCGGTGATCTCATACGAGCTGAATACGAGGAAGAGGATCTGTTATGCATGCAGCATGAGTATCTGGCTTTGGTGGAAGAAGGATGGACCTGTAGGGAAGACGTACCTGCGCCGCGACAGCAAGCCAGTCATCGAGCCCAAACGACTTGATGACCCAGCCACGACAGTATATCCGCAGTAGGGTTGCGATGCTGGACAGCACCACAAAGGCCCACGCGTTAGCCGAAATCTGCGGTCCTCGGGTTTCCGCCATGACGACTACGGAGGATGGTGGAGAGATGCTGGAGCGAAGCCGGTAGTCAGATTGGTCAATGGTTGTCAGGACTGGGGAAACAACAGAGGAAGCTGCACCGATGATGGTAACACGGGGCACGTAGAAAGTCTTATATCCGACGAGAAAGGGGAATATTTTCTATGCGTCCCGAATGATCGGGACATGTCCCCGAAGCGCTTGAACTAACTCAACTATTGCCTGCTCAACTGGAGAGACGTTCTTTGTTAGCGCGAGTGCCTATAGGCTAGCCGAGGGAAGGGCCCGGTGTTCTCATAGTTCTGGACTTTGCCACCCTTCTGCGCCAGCATCTTGAGGGCAGCCGGGGGCGGACTAGCAGGGCCAACGCTCAGGGTTGCGAAACGAGCTGGCTCAGCTAACTCGAGAGCTGAGAACCACAACAGCATAGTCCTGCCCAAAGAGGCAGGGCTCAAGGGGGGAATGCAAGCATGTTGAAAGTGGCGTTGCGCTTGGATGGAGCTAACCTGGCTAGCTTCCGGGCCGGCTCCGGGAGGCCGCTGTCCGCCTCAAGTTCCTTCTACAGTACAAGCATTTCATTATTTTCTTCCCAGCTCCAGACCCGGATTTCAAATCACTCTACCGCAGTCAGACCACTTTTTCTTGCAGATCGGCAGATGGGGTTTAGGTCTTGACAGCAAACTGGCAGCTCGCTTAGACGGCATTTTGGCACCCAAACGTCCCACCACTTCCCCTTTTCTTCAGCCGCTGTTTTGTTTTCGTCCCCACTCCACAAATTCTGCAGCATCCGAGCGCATGGTTCGATATCTAGATCTCTACCTCCGAACCTCCCCCATCTCCGACCAAGATCGACCCGAAACTCTCTCCAAGGCCCGTTCCGTGCATCCTGCACCTCCACACTTGCCCACGCTGCCTTCTTGCGAGTCACGTTATTCCAGACCCATACTAGACGCAATGTTCCTGAGGTAGCCAGAGTTCCTAGCTGCCGAAATTCTTCTGTCGTACGATGCCGAGGCTGGCGTTGAGTCCGGCAAGTTCTAGGTCACTACTACGGCCCTTTCGAATATTGACAGCACTAGTGTTGGTGGCATGCTAACGACTGACAAAACTGCATATACTGCAAGTACCGTAGTTGACAGCCGAAGTTGACGGAAGCTCACTGGAGCCCAGGGCTGTCTGAACGAACTATCGTGAAGGCTCCACCCCAAAGTCCAAGACGATGAGTCAGGATCACCGCGACTCATGAGTCATTTCTAAGCGACTACAACCGTCGGACTGCCTCTTCAAGCAAGCGGGCGTTGCGGACAGCTGCTCCTCTGCTTCCATCCACATCATCGCATGCATATATAACCCTCCCCCCCATCCCCCTTAATTCGAAACCGCGATAGCTCAGCTCAATATCAGTCATGTAAGCCAGCTGACGGTGCTACGGTCACCCCATGCAACGGCGACCCTAAAAACTAACAATAATATTATATAATAATAATACGAATAATTTAATTAAAAATTAATATAAAATCTTAAAAATATTATTTCAATCCCGAAACGCTTTTATAACACTTTTAATCTTAAATTTAAAATTAGATTTAATTATAACGGCTTCCGGCGCTAACAATAAAGGAGTAATAACCTAGGGTTTCGATATAACGCCATTTATTTCCCTCTTAATTATTATAGTATTTCGTATACGCGTAAACTTCTAATTAAGGTTAAGCATTACTTTTTTCCTCTTTTTACCTCTTTCTTTTTCTAAATTACCTTTTAAAACTAACTTCTCGTGCTTTAATTAGCCGATCTAGCCATTTAAAGTATTTAAACTTTTCTAAAGCTTCCGGAATAAAACCCGGCGCGTCGCGCTATCGAAAATAATATCATTACTACTAAACGTATCCGTTAACTCTTTAATCTAGCGGCTAGTCGTAAATATTAGTAACGTTATAGAGGAGAATTATTTATCGAAAACGTCGAGGGGAGGCTTAAATAATCCTACCTCTACCTAGTTTTCCATCTTCCGGTTCCGGCTATTAAAGGGCTTATTAATATCGCGAAGGAATATATTAATTACGGCCTAGCCGCTAGTTATTATATACGGCCGAAAGGTAAACCTTCTAACTAGCTTATAGCACCGGAGAAAATCCCTTTTACTTATATTTATATTATTAAACCTTATATAGTATAAGGTTACTTTTTAATAATAAGTATTCTTTAATATATTAAAAAGATTAAGATTTAAGGGTTATAATAAGTACGACGAGTATACCGGAAAGAAGAAAAGTTATATTTTATACTTTAAACACATTATAATAAAATCCTCGCTTACATAGCTAACGTAACTATCTAAGATAATAAGCCGCTATTAGTCCTCGTTTTCAAGTTTTATATAAAAATAAAAACCTTATTTAATTATACTAAAGCTAGCTCCTTATTAGTCCAGCCTTTAAAGGATACCGTAAAAACCTAATCCTCTATAATATCCGTTAGCGAGTCCTCCTTTTTTAAAAACTATTACTACTAGATTTATTAACCCTTAAATATAATAAAAAGAGGTAAGGCTCGGCTTAAAACGTTATTATATTCGACCGTAAAAGCCTATTCTTAGTTAAAGGAGTTTATAATTAATATTCTTTTTATTCTAATAAATCTAATAACTATTATATTTATTTTATAGCCGAACTAGTTACCGATCTCGTTAATATTAAACCGAAACTTTAAAAGGATCGATTTTAAAATAGGATTGTTAAGCCGCTCGAAAAACTCGATAATTTTTTTTACAGAAGTTATATTAAGCCTTAAAAAATTTATCCTTTTAAAAAAAATAGTACTAATAAATAGATAACGAGTAATAAATTTTTTAACTTAATATTTATTAAGGATTATATTAATCCCGTTAGCTTAAAAAATCTGTTAAGCGAATATCTAGAAAATAACGTACGTTAGTAAGCAGCTTAAATTATATTATATAAGGTACTAAATTATAATTTAAGACTCTTCCGCTATTATTAAGGCTTAGAAGGACTTATTCCATTATTTTATAATTTTACGGCCGTAAATCCGAGCCTTTAGAGTTATTTTAAAGATATTATACTTCTCGGCGGCTTATTTTATTAACGAGTCATTTATAACATCTTAAATCGCGCGTTATAATACTAACTCGTCAAGTTTACGGCCTATCAAAAAAAGGAAAAGAAAAGGAAAACGATAGTATTATTTAATTAATTATAAATTAAAAGCTGACTAGTTTATATACTGATTTATATGTGGTGCTGTCAGGGGCTATCTAAATTTAGGGGTCGCCGTTGCATGAGGTGACCGTAGCACCGTTAGCTGGCTTACCCTTGACCGGATGGCGCTTAGTTTCATAATACCACGGATAAGCTAGTGTCAATGTCCTTTGCCGCTCAAGGTCGTTGGCCTAAAGAGTCCTGATCCCATAACAACCGTAACGAGGGCTGTCTGCCTCCCTAGATTAGGGCTAGGCAATGACGGACAACGCGTGCTTACTTGTATCCACGTGGAGCTTTTTGCACCAGCACTCGGTATCGCGTTAGTACGGCGCGGCAAAGAACCCAAGCTTCTCAATCTTCACGCCCTAGTGGAAAAGTCCTGACAAATTTTTGCGGCGCGAATCCTTCCCACTACCTTGCTCGGAAATTTTCCGATGCTTAAAACCCAGCCCTCTGATGTGGCTGTGCCATAGAGAAGCGAACGAGCTGGCTGTATTTCATGACACTTATTAGTTCAACTCCCTCACTTGTATCCGTTGTAATTGCAATATCCCGGGATAACTATCCTCCACGTCCAGGCCCTCGCAAGGACCATCTTTATTAGTCATACCTTGATGCCCAGACCCTTATGATATTAAAGCTGCTAGCGGTAGTATAGTTCAATAATTCGTATCCGTAGATACAAGCCTAGCAGGGTGGACAATGCTGTGATAGCTATGGGGCCGAGGAGTTAGAAGTAGAGGTCTTCCGTGCTAATACTTGGATAGACCCAGGTTCGTGTATCTAAAGCATTGATACTCGACTAAAAAGCAACCGCTATATGGCTAAGCCGGGAATCGCAGGACCCAGGAGCATTATTCTCTTCCCAGAACTTTTATTTGCTTCCCGCTGTGCTGGATTAGGAAAGCTGTCCCAAAACGCACTCACTGAATGCCCGCTAATTTGAGAAATGGTCTCTGGTAATGGGTTGGGTGGATAATACGCACTGAAAGCAGCCTCCTCGTGTCGATCTTCTGTCCATGGCGCCCAGTCTGGCCATCAGCTCTCGATATTACAAGCCCCCATCCTGCCTCACCCGAAATAAAGTTGAGTGCTGAAGTACATAACTCGATACTATACTCACTGCCACCTTTCGGCACCAGTCTGTGGATGGTAGAGCCTGGTGCATTTCCATGACTAAGTACTGTATCACACACTCAGACTGTGCATCTCGGCCGCGGTTATAGTAGATTAAGTACCCCTTCCTCTCCTGTTATTGTGCGGGAGCCAACCCTCTCCAAGTTTGCTGTTGGGCCATGAGCCCCCCCCCCCGGTCCCCCTCCCCCTCAATCCTGAAACCGATCTTGGGTAGCGTTTGGTGACCGTGGGTGTATTTCCGCATTCGTCGACAGTGCCGAGAGCCTTCCAGGCTTTATTGTTATAATGGGGCTCTTGTCGATGTGGTTTCGATAGAGGGGGATTGTACATAAAACCCAGCCCTGATGGCGGGTTCGTGTTGACGGCGGGCCATTTCCGACTGGGGACGTCACCCTAATGACCCGGATCCTTGCTTCCGAAGCACTTAGTTGAACAAATACCTCCCTTCATCTAACCTGCCGCATATCCGGCCCATTTCTTTCTTCTTCGGGATCGTAGGGTCCGGACAATGGCAGCTGAGTGTACCATTTGCAAGGCTCTCATTCCCGGCCCCTGGGCATCGAGCAGGGTTTTGCGAAGTACTATGCTTAGTCGAGAAAACCTCATTGGAAGCGCACTGCTACAATCCAGTCCATTGAAGTCCATCTAGGCGGTAATTTGTCAACTAAAATGGGAAGACATATGCAATCTTCTATAGTATATACTTGCTCTATTACAGATAAGCTAACATGTACATATCTTATATTATAATTAGATTATACCTATTGGCATGTGCGTGTGTTTTGGTTTCCTCTACTTTCGTGCAATTTCTACCCTCATTAATTATTTATCCCCTGCTCAACCGGACGATTTCTCTGCCTCACAGGTACTCAGCACAGATGACATCACTGTGGAGATCCATGACCTCCGCGATCGTGACGTTGGGCAGGATATCGCCCACCCAGAGATTGTGCTTGAGGGTCGTGACGTTGTCGACGTCATCGCCGAAGTAGGGCACGAAGGCGTCCGCGGTCAGGGACTTGGGCTGGGCCTCGGTGAGGATGCTGGCGACGCCGACGTTGATGCCGCCCATGTCGGTGAGGCGGGCGCCGAGGTCCCGGGACTGCCACACCCACCACAGCCGGTCCAGGTTGGTGTGGTGCATAAAAAATAAGGGGTCCGCGGGCGACAGCGCGACGTCCAGCATGATGCCGCCGACGGCGAAGTGGCCCGCAACGTGGGGGTCGCCGCTGATGCACGCGTTGAAGTCCACGTACGTCGCGGACGCGTCGGTGCACGCGTCCACCTTGGCCTGCGCGACGAGGTCGAACTGCGCCTGGTCGAGCGCGCGCATCATGCACTGGGGCGGGCCGCGCGTGAATTCGGACAGCAGGTTGTTGGTGACGTTGACGAACGGGCCGTCGACGAGGCAGCCCTGCTCGTCCGTCTTGTTGCTGCCGAAGCCGGTCTCGGCGCTGAATATTGACGAGGCATACAGGGGGGCGGCGGCCTGGTCGGCTTGCTCATCCCAGTATCTGCGGGCAGGGGTTTAGTCACTACTACTACTATTGGGGTGCCGGCTCTGCCCATGACGTGTCTTGGGGAGGCATGGGAAGACTCACGGGATAACCCCTTTGTAAGCACACTCTGATCGGAGCAACGACTCGTGAACGGTCATGAAATACCGATGCCACGGTAAAAATGAGCCCTATTAAATTGCTTGTGGTTAGATCGCTGGCCCCATTTTGCAGTTCGACTCGGTGGGTGAACTTACAGTAGTGTGAATATACTGTACTTGGGCGACATGAAGCGCCTGGAGCTCGTCCCAGCGGGTGACAGAACCGGCATAACGCGTCTTGGACGGCGTTTCCATCAAGCAAAGCTCGGCCTGGAGGAAGTCGTGCTTCTCGTTGTCAGTCAAAGCCGTCCTGAGCGGAACGTTAGCAACCCGATCTCGTGATTAGACGTAGCGTGTGATCGACGCTCGACGGGCTTACCAAGGTTTGCGAATCGAGGGGTTGGTGCATGCGCCTGACACGGAGTGCGCAGTTGCCAAAAGCAGGGCTGCCAAAGATGCGAGCTTCAACATTCTGGGTAGCCTGCGGTAAAAGCTGCAGTACAAAGCAAAGAAATAGAGTTGAGCAGGCGTGGGGGCCAATGAAGGCTTCAAAGCAGCAGTAGAGGACGCGGACAGATATCACGGGCTGGAATCATCTTCATACTCCTCACATCCTCCATATATATTTACGAAAAACGAGAGGGGCCTCGGCAGATCGTCGTGGGCAGCACATGAGTCACTTATCTATCGGTCCGGGAGTGGAAGCCATATACGTCCAAAAACCGATGTATATTCGTAAATGTTTCTGGCAAGTGTGGAACAGAACGAACTCCTAGCTGAATTCAGCTGGCCTTCCGATGCGTGATGATGGATATGTTGCACTTGGTGGGATCCTCAACCGGGTAACTGGACATACGTAGGACATAAACGTCAAAGCGGCAGTGCGAGCATGGGAACACCCCTTTCCTGCCGATGCATTCTGCGCGTGCCTGACTCGTCCCAATGGGGTCAATATCCGATAACACCCCACGCCGAGCGGCTCGATCTCGGAACACCCTTGTAGATAAGATCGTTCTTCTGGATATTTCCAGGCAAAAAAGAGCCTATCAGCATATCAACAAGTCTACTTAGTCATGTCATAGCGGTAGCCAGGGGTAAACGGCAAGTGCCGAGGTGGGACCTCGACTTGAGCATAAAGCAGGCAAGGATAAACCCAGAAAACCTTAATTAATGAGGTGCTTAAGTGAACTTCTATTCACATGTGATTGGCTATGTCCATTATTGCATAGCTCGGGATCCTGTTGTGGATAGGAATACCTGATATGAGACTATAGGGGCTCTTCTCGCGTCCAGCAGCGTGTCACTATCTAACAAATCAATTATAATGGCCTACTGAAACGGAGGAGTAATTTGGGTTTAGGGGCCGTTTTGCGGCATGCCTCTATTTTGGTATCATCATGCTCTTCTAGAGGTAAATCACCCGTTATACATATACGCTGTGTACTGACCCAAGCAACTCTAGTATCGAACAGTTTTCTAGTACCCGACTATGTAGGAAACACTATGACATGAATGTCCATTTCGTTGTCCGTTTTGTTCGAAATAACTCGGAATAATCGAATCCGTATAAGAGTCCTCGACCGCTTCACGCCTTTGCTAAGCGGATCGGGATGCCAAGGAAGGCTTACCACGACTTGGGGCAGATTTGTAATCAAAGTATTGTATGAAATAGAAATTGTCTGCGAGAGTGCTAGAGTAGGTATAGCTTCCCTTGAAGGTATTGGTCGACAAACAAGAAGCTAGATTAAAGCCGCAAAGGCCGCACGTTATGCATCCACACCCACACACCTTTTGCCGATCGACCGCTGAATAATCGGAGCTCATGAACGCTGAGAGCCCACACCGGCCGGAGCAGTCGGTATACGGGCCTGCCAGACAGCTGCCCAGCGAGGTATGTCCGTATTTTGCCAGGTGGTCTGCGGCACGGTCGGTGCCGGACCCGTCGGGTGTAGGGGTTCTCATTGGCCTGTCATAATGGTGAGCCCACACTCGCCCCTGCAGATCGCCGGTCTTGCATCAACGTATGATCTGTGACTTATCAGACTGCATGCATACTTGTTAGGGACTTGGTATATGACATGACGCCTATTCAACCCCTCCCCCCTCCCCTCCCCCCATTCTTCACAAGCAACAAGTCCGTGAGATTGTTGCTAGCAAAGCACTACCTGTTGTGTTCTCGGATCTTGAAGCGACTTGGAAAATGTCGCTGCCCAATGTTGCCCAAACGGCAGCACTGACGGCAGCAGCAGGAGGGGAGGCTAAAAGACTTACGACGGGGGACGGTACAAATTACGTCTCCACTTATTCTCCCGCCGTCAACGAAACGCTGCCGACGTTTCTGCTCCTCCATGGATACCCTTCATCCCGTCACGACTGGAGATATCAGCTGGGCGCCCTCGCACAACTTGGCTATGGGGTGCTGGCCCCGGACATGCTCGGCATGGGCGACAGCGAAAAACCCACCAACCTCGAAGCATACCGTTCGAAGCGCATCAGCGGACACCTGAAAGAGCTAGTGGATCAGGAGTCTCTCGGAAAAGTCATCGGCGTCGGCCATGATTGAGGCGTGGCCATCTTGTCCAAAGTGGCCGTGTGGTATCCCGAGAAGTTCTCGGGCCTCGTGTTCCTCAGCTCGTCATACTTCCCACCCGGCGTCTTCTTCGACGTGGAAGCGACAAATCGAAGGACCCTTGGTACGCTGGGGTACACACAGTTTGGTTATTGGTACTTCTTCAACTCGTTCGACGCGGGAATGCTCATGAGCGAAAATGTAGGTGTTGTCCCGGCTTTACTTGATACTATGCTTAGAGGTAGAGGAGGAAAAGGAGAAGGAGAAGGAAGGAAGAAAGAAAGGAAAACAGGCCTAACAACGAACTCAGCTCGAGTCTTTCTTTCATCTCCTTTACCATGCCGATGCGGCACAATGGGGCCAAAACTTTGCCATGATCGGCGCCGCCCGCGCCTGGCTCAAGGCCAACAAGAACCAACCGCTCCCGACTTGGCTGACGGAGGAAGACAAGTCGCTGTGGCTGCATCTCTACAGCCAGCCCAATGCGACCGAGGCGCCCTTGAGCTACTACCGTGCCGTCATGCGGGGCATCTTCGAGGAGGACGAGGCTGGTCTCAGCAACGAGGACAAGATGCTCAGGGTTCCCGTTGTTGCTGTCTCAGCCGCCAAAGACCAAATTTGCATCCCTGAGGAGATGACGGCCATCACGAAGCCATGGACCACCAATGACTACACAGAGTATTTGCTCGATGCTGGGCACTGGGTTATGCTGGAGCAGAAGGGGAAAGTCACGTCGATCCTGCCGGAATTTGCTAGGTCGCTGACAGCCTAGCAATGTCTTTCATGAAAGCCCGCCGCGATGTAACAGACATCAGCAACTGGAAAACAGGGGAAACAGGGTTTCCGGAGAACAAAGAATTCGCTGAACAGGGTAGTGGTAGCACAGTACATAGTAACAACAAAGCTATTGTTAAGACAGGGGCATTGTGTCGAGCAGAAAGTTAGTGTGAGAAAACATGCTACAGTCTTCCATACGCTTGTTAATGAGGCCCAGAGTATATGATTTCCGGATATATATATCGCCATGCGCTTGTTCCATTGTTAGAAGAATATATCGCAGAAATCCCATCAGCATCCTAGCCGGTAAGACAAACCATACATACACATACTAGCTACCATCATGGCTTCCAACATGCCCAATGTCGTTTTGTCAGCCATTCAGAACCCTGGAGGGCTAACGATGCAAGTCAGGATCGACAACCTTATCAGGTATGTCAATATAACCAAGGACTTACTTGACCAAGAGTCTAAGCTAATAGACGGCAGTGACACCATGATTTTGAAGCTCAATTATCTGAGTGGAGTGAAGTGCTTTCAGCTATATCGGGGATTTGCACTGGCCGTCCGGCCCCTGCAGGTCGAGCTCCAGGGCATCAAGGGGATTTCGTATCCCGTCTCTCACGACTATGATTCATTCGAGAATGTCGTGCCCTTTCTGAGCACGGTTGCGCGTCCCCGCGACCGGGTCTGTGTGGTGGAACACCCGGATCTCCGAGGATGCGGCAAGATGGTCCGGAAAATAGCCGAACTGCCTGTTAACTGGATATCCTCAGATGGCAGTGCGGACTCATATGAGGCCTGTCTGGAGAGGCAGGTTGCCGACGAGATCAACATGCAGCGCCACGTCGCAGCTCTGGGCCTTGGCATAGCTCCCAAGATCATCGGCTTGGTGACGGAGCAGTCGCGGGGCGTCATTGGCTTTCTTATGGAGTACAACGAAGGGGCGCGCAGCTTCCACCAGCTACGAAAATAAGGATACCGGATGACCGATGCAGATAAGCAGGGCTGCCGAGATGTCGTGCAGAAGCTGCATGACAACGGCCTTGTGCACGGCGACATGCACCCCGGCAATGTTCTCCGCCTCACCGATGGTAGTATAATGCTGATTGATTTCCAGCTCACGATGCGATCCCTTGGAAGTGCGATGGAAACTGAGCGCAACGTGGACCTGGAGTGGTGGCTGGCTAGACATTAGTCGTGGTTCCCGCTTTACCACTCGTGCCCAGTGTAAGTCATTCCCCGCGTGAATAGAAAGTTGATCAGAGTTACTAGGAACTAGACGAGAAACAGATAATAGACGTAGTGAAATAGCCTCAGCCGAGACTATCACGTTATACAAAGAGAACAACCCTTTATAAAATAAAAGATAGCCCGAACGAAACCTTCATATTATTTAATTAGTAACGAACGTGGCCGCCGAAGCTCTGAGAATAGCTTGAGTAGAGGCATGATGCAGGCAGCGGCGCAGCCAGACCATTCGAGATGCCACCTAGCATGTTCAAATTGGCGGGGTTTGTATTATCTTCCTGCAGCTGGTATAGAGGGGCGAGGTTCACCACGTCGTCCAGACTGCCAGAGTTCCTATGGATCACGGCCCCGAGGCGGTGCTGACTGGCTACATTCGGCGTTATAATACAGACGTCCGCGTCGGTCTTACCAATGCGCTTTAGGTGGGTCGCTATGTGTCCGATTCCTATACGTAGTTGCATATACGCGGACGTGACACTCTGAGGGATTCCAGAGTAGTCGAAGGGTTATATATAGCACGGAGGATCAATCATGAAGCAGCATTCAGAAGAAGAGCTTCAGGAGGCTCTGGGCTGTATCACAAATGGTACTCCAACTAAGCAGGCCGCCCGGGAATACGGTATTCCCAGGTCAACGCTCCTGAACTGACTAAAAGGTCAACAATCCAGATCGGAGGGTGCGGCAGATCTCCAGAGGCTCAGTCCTGACCAGGAAAAGCATTTGGCGCCATGGATTACTGCCCAGCAGGCTCTAGGCCTTCCTCCAACGCATGCCCAAGTACGAGAATTCGCCGAACCTAGTGATTTCTGGGACGAGAAAACACGTCGCAAGGCCGCGGAAGGTGATATGCTGGATCGCCACATCAAACAGCACCTAAATGGGAAGTATGGCGGCCAAGGATGGAACCAGGAGTGAACGTTCGTCGTGGCGAGCTATAAGAGACTACTGTGATATCATTAGTAGTGGCTTATTGTCAAGGATGCTATTCAACTTCCAGGAGAAGGCGAAACCGAACGGGACGAGACATCAATATCTCGACTCAGCCGGCCGATCCCCCCGCCTCCACCGGGACCATGACCTTCACCATCACAGTCTGCAACACCGGCACCTTGCCCGGCAGCCTCGTCGCCCAAGCGTACATGCTGGCGCGGGCGTTGTCGGTGGTGCAGCCCGCAAGGCAGCTCGTGGCCTTCCGGCGCGTGTACCTGGGCACAGCATTTGAGCGAGAACTAAGTGCATACTGTTAATACACTAGAGATTACATGTGGGTAACGATGTTAGTTATTAATTTGGGCTCCGGAATCGAAGGGACTCGGGGCAGAAACATTCCACGAAGCGATTAGCTTAGGCGGTGGGGTTTGGCGCTTTAGGTAGCCGTAAATCCCCCCAGTGCTTATTAAATCGCCTGGTTTATTTGTTCTAGCATTCCTCCCTGTTAGGATGCATGAGTTCAGCTTACCCCACACTTCCAGATATACAAACTCCTATTCACCAGTAAACAATCGACATCAGCATGTCTTGGCACAGTCTGCCAGCGGAGCTGAGATCAGAAATCGTCAGTCACTTGGAGCTCCCACAACTCGACTCGGGCTCTCATTTGCCTTCGCAGGAGTTCCGGGAAAAGCGTGCTGCGCTGCGGAACCTCTGCCTCGCATGCCATTCCACCGCCGCGGAAGCCCGCCCTCGGCTCTACCGCACCATAATTGTCGACAGCGGGAGCGTAGAAATGGCGCATTTGCTCCGGACACTGGCGTACAGCCCCTCTCTCCGGCGGCTGACGCGGCATTTGTCCAGCCCGAACTACCACTGCAAGCACTTCCACGCGTTTTGCGAGCTGGCCACCAACCTGCGCCGCCTGTCGTCGGGTGCGGGCCGCATAGATTGTAGCGACTCCAGCGCCTACACACACTCAGAAGCAACCCTCGATGCTGCCCTCCGGCTCCACGCCGACACGCTCGAGGAGCTGCACCTGGCGGGGTTTGGACGTCACTTCTACACCCACATCGGTGCTGCCAACCGCCTCGCCTGCTTGCCCACTATGACGAGTCTCCGGCGCCTGAGCATCGACATCTTCATGCTGTTCGGGCCGTCGGAGCAGATCCGGCACCTGTCGCTTCGCGATCTGCTAACCCCCAACCTGGAGCAGCTGGACCTCTGCGACACCTGGAACACGGCGTACGCCGACTTTGGCGACTCCCTCCTCCCCCATCCGGAGCGCTACCTCGATGTCTTGATCCGCCAGTTCCAGCATCTGGCCGAAGCGGTGCGACCACCGGAGGAGAAAAAGCAACAACAGGATCAGGAGCTGCAGGGGCTCTTGAGCCTGCGGAGCGTGCATCTACGATCGGAACCTAAGTGCACGAGGTACTGGCTAATGGAATCACAGCTGCTCCAGATAGAACAGATGCTGGACCGAGTTGGCGTTGTTTTCACACATGCACCGCCGCCTTCTGATGGTGAAGATTAGGAGGGTTATTAAGACTTCGGAGTGACTTATTCGGATGTGGGGCATGGCTGTCAAAGACTCATTGCGGTCACCCTTACACCAAATGTTGTGATGTTGCTAAAAGCAATCAGGAACGTAAAACCTCAATTCAACTACCCAAGAAATTCCGAAAGCTTTCAGTAATAATACAAGATCAAAATCAAACCCAGTCATGCATAACGAACAGCAGCTCGAGGATGAGAGCCGTCAGATACCGCAGCGAACAACAGAACGTAGCAGCAACCGGTGTCTCTTATGTGTCCCCCTATTTTCACCTAAAAGCCGAAAGCCGCAAAAGAACGATCTATCCAGCCAACTGAAATGCACGAAGGGACAGAAAGAAAAGAAAAGGCAAAAAGAAGAGGTAGAAGAAATGTCATGTATCGTCATCTCAATAATTGAGCGGGTGGCGGATGAAGAAAAGCCAAGTCAAAAGTGCAATCGACATGTTTAGTTATAACAGGTGTAACATTAGCCGATGTTGTTTGATATAGATGTAGGCTTGGGCTCTTAGGCGCAGGTGAGGTCACCGGTGGACTTGTCGAAGGTGCAGGCGTTCGTGTTGCGATAAGCAAGCTGTTTATTAGATATGTGAGCATTTGTCCGGTTTCCGAGAAGACAGGCCAGGGCTAAGGAGAAAAGAAGAGGAAGGCATTTCCAAGGGTGGACAACCAAACCACTTACGTTCTGGTATCCACCGTCGCTGTGGGTGTAGAAGGTGTTGGGCGCCTTCATGTACAGGCAGTCGTAGTTGGTGTGGAGGGCGCCGAGCTTGAACGAGACGCTGTTCTTGCCGTCCGTGTTCTCGGGGTTTGACACGCTGTAGTCCTTGTTGTAGCAGGCGGCGGCGACGTACTGGCTCGGGTTCGGGTTGTTGTCCATCATGGCCTTGGTCGTGGCCTGCGTGAAGTCCTGCCGCGCCTGGTCCCAGTTGCTGATGTCCTTGACCAGCGCCGTCGCGGCGTTGACGGCCCGGGTCGTGAGGTCGATGACGATCTGCGTGCCGGCCGTGGTGAGGATCGACGTGAGGACCTCCCGCTTCTGGATCTTGTCTTGGGCTTGGCTGTCCCCAGAAGGCTAGGTGGTTAAGGGGAAGGATTAGCGCTGGTTGTCGCAAGAAGGGAACTCTGAAAAGGGAGTTGTGGGGCTGAGTGTCTCTAGCCACGATTTGATGACTTACAGTAACATCTCGTGAGGATTGCGGAAGGCGAATGGTAAGAGCGGAGGCTGAGGATGAGGCAACGAGGACCGTGGTGAGAGCGGTGGTGATTGAGAACTGCATCTTGACGAAGTGAGTGCAATAAGTACGATGGTTTGTTTGAAAGTTTGAAGGAATGTGCTTGGAGTATTGGAACGAGTGAGTTGTGTTGCAGTTGAGAAAGACTGGATGCAGAGGAAAGGTGTAACAGATTGTTGGAGGGATGAAGTTCAAGCTCTTATAGAGACTCGAGAGGCAGTTCAGGGGCACACAGTTCTAGCATCGTCACAGTTATTCTTACTCACATCTTTGAAGCCATCATGGTTGTGTGGGGTATCGTCGACCAGCTAGGAAACTCAAATATATTACCAAACTGACTGTTTAGACGAAATAAGGCAAGTGATGAGCAAAATAGATGAATAATTCAAGGCTGGAATGCTTACATCTGGACGTTTGTCCCACTACAAGCTGCTGATCGTCACGAGTATCTATATTTAGTCAACTTAGTCCCTTGAAAGGGGAAGCTGGTTGAATATATTTGAGTTCGTCTGGACGCATACGGCTGGGATTAAAAGCGGGACGGTGATGTTTCATCTGAAAGATCTCCAGGATCCTTGGCTTCATCTTGGGGCTGAAAACAGATCAGCATAAGGCACATCTTGGTCTTGGGGTCGACCGGATGATTTTGAGTTGGCTGATCAGCTCTGTCGGCACTTTGGGATGCTTATATCGCATGAATTAATGCCAGTCTCCACTTGTCGTCAAGCATAACCATGCAGATCTCCTGAATGTCGACCCCCATGAGTCGCGGAAGGTTAGTAAAGACTTGGCAACCAATCAGTTGTACGGAATATTCACAGCCAACCCAGTTCCAGGCCAGCCATCTTCCCTCCTACATAATATCATCCATCATCTTGAGCAACGTTATTGAACATGTGAGAGTACATTCACGAGCAAGCGTCTTGCTGAGTACATACTTTGGAGACCTAACGTGTTCGCAGATGCGACCGGTGATTGCTCAGTATCTGCTCTAGGTATCTAAACTACTCCCATATTACGATTAAAAAGCCAGCAATAATATCCAAAACAGTCAACATTAACTCATTCATAAGTCGTGAACCTCGTATCATTTGGCGCACCTCGCCTTCAAGCCACGGCCGACATCTGGTATGGCTTCATGGGAACCGTCGACGGTGTGCACTTGACCTCCCGGTCCGAGTATATGTCACCAATCGTCCAATTGGGGTTCGTGGTGGTCTCGTCGGTGCAATCCAGAGTCAAGTTGACAGAGCCCCAGGCGTTGAAACGAGAACTGATGTCATAGGTTAGCATTGATGTCGACGACTACGACCATGCGGAATAGGGGGCCCACTTACGCCCACTGGGGGTCCTCGTCGCTGCAGACCCAGGTCTGATTGATGTCGAGCTGGCCGCTGGGGCGGTTGAAATCGAATGTGGTCTGGGTGGTGGTTCCCTCGGGGCCACCGGTACATGTGTACGGGATGTTGCCGTAGAAGAAGTCGCTCAGCTGGCTGCTGTCGGCGCTGCATTGTACGTCGTACAGCAGCGCCGGGTTGGACAGGTTGAAGTTGACATATCCCCAGCTGTTCTGGTGGGCCGGCGTCGTGAAGATGTAGGACGCATGGTAGGCAAAGTCTTTGACCTCCCAGGCAAAGTTGTGGAAGGCAGCGGCGTTGCAGCCTTTGTTGTCGTCCCGTCTGCCAAGGGGCGAGGCAGCTGCCAGTGGCAGAAGGGCAGCAAGGGCAACGACGAAGGACTGCATTCTGATAGAGATATGTAACAAAAAGGCTGCGAGTATCTGACAATGAGCAAAAGCCTAAGGGGTATGTTGGTCGCAAAGATGATGCTGGCTGGTAGGCGGTCAGTGGATGAGGTTGGTTGGAGTGATCAATGGAATACGTCAATGCTAATCGTGGAGACAAAGACGGAGACAAAGACCCAGATTATATACAGAGGCCAGGCCTGCGTGCGGCAGCCCACTACCCCGAGCGATCGGCCCAGTGACCCTACCATCTGGCCTCGCTGCGTCGGGACTAACGACGTGGGGAGAACAAACAGCCGGGCGGCGGGATACGGAGAGTGACGTCGAACATGGCGATCTTGGGCCCCGCCCAAACTCGTATTGGCTTGGGCAAGCGACCTTTTGCTGACAGCTGAAGCGCATTCCCATTCTGCAGTGCTGGGCTTTTTTCTTTTTGGTGTGGTGGGGGCGAGACGGCATAAGGTTCCGTGCCAGCAACCGAGCGGAGGGTTCTGGAGGGGACGCCATGCACCTCTACTCAGCTGAAGGATCTGGACTGCCTGGCTAGCTGGCCAATGGGCAGACAGGCGCCATCGTGTTTAGTGGTCGGTAGCGATTGGTAGCGATCGGTAGCGTGCGCTGCCGTCTGCGCTGGTCGCAACTTTACCTACTGCTTGCCTACCAGCCGACCCCGCCCCCTCCAAGGAACGTTACACGGCAAAATCTTCCGGCCCAAGTCACACATCTCATACGAGTTCACGGGCAGTTCCTGTGTCATCCGGAGCACGAGCACGGCGTCTTCAGCCGACGCCTCTGATTCACTGTTCTATTCTTAGTGTCGTATAGTCGCTCAAGTGACTTCTCGAACGGGCCGATCAGGACCTCAGGTCGCATCAGCCCTCGCTGACCGCCTCGGTGGCTGGGATACGTGCATCAACCCGTTGTCGACTATCGGAGCTATCACCGCCAGCGCATTACCCACTCGGCCAGCCGCCTCGACAGTAACCTCAGAACGAGTCTTTCGAAGCAACAAACGCTGCAAACCCATCGTTAGGTTACATTGGCTAGTTAACCGATTGGGATGACACGCCGTTTTCCAGGCCCACGTCATTGTCGACTTTTCGCATTCGGATTGATCCCAGTATTTACAGGTCTCGATGTTGATACAGTCAGGACTACTGCATGTCTGGGATATGCTCGACTCGGTATTGACTGGCGAAGGTCATTGCGATGATATGGTGCCTGGTGCCTTGTGCCTGACCCGATGTCTTGGGTAGCGGCGCGGGGTCTCTGCGTTTGCTTCCGACGCAGGTCCGACGACGATACTGTACAGTCGACAAGGCCTAGGTAGAGAGGAAATCCCTGGGCTCCTATCCACGCACTTTAGCGCAACTCAAAACTGCAAAGACTGAAGTACTCTTCCTTGTCTCTCTTGACTCGGCTCAGGCACCTCCTCCCGCGTTCACGTCATGATATGTCGAGGTCCATCCAAAACCCCACACTTTCAAGCTGTTGATTGCGGCCCAGATAGTTGCTGCAGAGCCGCATTAGTACAAGACTGATTCATTTACTTTGATAGGGTTCCGCGCGGTTAATCTGTCGCGGAAATTAATTTGACAAGGCGCCCTTTCGATGTGTAGCTGTCATAGGCCTTGCACACTTGGGGCAGGGAAATTCCCAGACTTCTATGTTTTGCGACTATGAAGTATTATTCTCGAAGCTTGACGAAGAAGAAAAACGCCTGACAGCCCAAGGGGAGCACGGCGAATTGATCGGGGGTACCCAGGTAGTGAAGCCTTATGCATGATCCCGCCGGGGTTAAGGTTGGGAGAGGCTGGGCCTGCCGCCTTCCCCCGTAGGCTCCACCTGGTAGAGTTGACCCTAGCCCGACCCGTCTCTGAGTTTATTTTTATATACAACGGCTCCAAGAGGCTAGAGCTTCCTCCTCACCCCCATACTCGTTTGCACCTGATGAGCCGGCCGACCAACGCCCGTCTCCGCGGGCGAAAGCCCTTCACTCGGGTACAATCACCCCAAGCACGGGAACATACGTGTGAGACATTTTTATCGGATTTCCTGACACCGGTTCAAACCGGAATCATGCAATTATTTACGGGGAGTTCTGTTTGCACTAGAAGAGAAGGGCCAACACACATCTCGCTAGCTGATGATATCACCGACATACTAGCCGGTTGATGTTGCCCAATTAACCTGACTCTGCGGTACCAACCCGCAATGACACTTGTGTCCGTTTAGCCATGCATTCCACGCCGAGCTAGTGTGCGTATATCTGGGTCCGTCTCGTTGTAGATCTTGTCTATGACATCCCGCAGCTCTTGAAACGACACAATGGGCTCCGGCCTCTGCCAGCCCAACTTGGTAGGCAGTCTTTCGTTCTCTAGCGAGCAGGCGGCAGCCATGCCTCAAACGTCAGCAAACAGGGGTAGCTGCTAATTCTGTCGCCCTCTCTCGACTTCGGAAGGGGACAGGTAGGAACGAGGATCTTACCGAACAGGTATTCCACCACAGTTTTGCGTGCCGTGTAGTTGGCCCGCTCCCCCAGAATGATGAGGTATGCGGCCGCCTCGCCCATGCTGAAGCCCGAGCCGAGCTCGCTCAGGCTGTACTCCGGGTTCGTCGCGTTGGAGGTCCGGATGCGTGCCTGCCGGGCCTCGGCCGCCATCGTGACATTGATGACGGGGCCGTGCCAGTAGGACTGGGTCTCGGCGAAGATGGTAGTGTTGAACTTGTCTGGCGGGCCGAAATGAGCATCCTGGCGGCTGTTCATGTTGCATCATGAATAGGTTAGAAAAGGTAAACCGTCTAGAGGGGGAAAGGGGGAAAGAGGGCGGTTTCGTATTTATTCTGGTGGTGAGGAATAGATAGACTGCCGGCTTCTTACCTGAAACTGGCATCGTGCTCCAGGACATTGTGCCGGCTCAGGTCTGCGAGCGAGTAGGCCGTCGCGTTCGGTACCGGGTTCGTCGTGATGGCATTGTCGAAAAGAAACTGGCCGAGTTCTTCTTCAACGTTCAGGGCATCGGCAAGCGCCTTCTTGGTGATGGTAACATCGATGTTCTTGCCATCGTGCGGAAGATAGGCATGGCTGTTATCTCGATTTAGGTCAGCCGCGTCCAAGTTTTATATCTATTCCACCAAGACACGCGCGCTCCTGGTAACTCAGAAGTACAAAAATCGCGTCTCAGACCTGGAGACCTTGCTGTCACGCAACGGCGTCTCACTATGGGCAAATGTAATGAACGGGATAGAGACTTACTTTGCCAGGCTGTTCAGCATGGGGCATGGCCCTCGTACTAATGACGAAAAGCAGTCAGCCATATACCAGATGGTCCTACATAAGAGGAAGAGGGTGTCTCACCATCGCCGGGTCCAGGGGTGCCCAGTGGAGATGGGGATGCGCATAGCTAGATGCAGCCAAGCAAAGAGTGGTGATGATTGAAAGAGACTTCATATTGCTATAGTGCTGAGAAGGGTATCGGTATGAACTACTGAAGCATGGCAGGTTTACAATGCCAAAGCGACAATGGCAGCCAGTTATATATATATATATACGCATCAAGTGCTCTACACGCATCAAGCTTTCGACCAATTACCTACCCACAAGGCATCTCCAGTCAGCCTGGGGTATATTGAACCCGCAATGTAACCCAATTATTCAGATGGTTGGACACAACTAGTTAATTCTGTTGCCTAATGTAACCCGCTACCCAGTCAAAAAGCAACTTCCTACCTAGGTAATTGCGTATGCCAGGTCGGGCGAATTAGTTTGCGCCACGCAGTCCGGCAGGACGTAAGCTTCTTCAGCCGATGGCGCAGTTATATGAGCTATCATTCTTGATAGTGCCGTTAATGCTTGACTGCTCAGGACTATCCCATTTTTATGAGGAGTATGTAAATCACTCATTCCTTCCTACCACTGCTACTACTACGAGAGGTCAGGGGTAAAGAAGCGTCAGATGTGGAAGGTCGGCCAATGGGGGCGTTGGTATACGTAATCCACCCATCAACCGCTGCGAAGCTGCTGCGCCTTGAAACATATGATGCTATATGCATGCGAGTTTCAAATGTTCCCGCTATGTCCGATGCTATTGACGAGCTCATGCACTCACATAACGGCAAGCATTGACAGTGCAGAGTGATTACCTTCCATGCGATCTCGGTCCCCCGTACTCCATGGAATTTTTCGTCAGTGAACGGACCAAGGTACTTTTCTTTCCGTTGGAGGCGAAGACCCCCTTACCGAAATGGAAATTGCGGGTCAATTGTAGATGCTTACTGGGCTGCCGCAGTCTTGGTGGAATCGTTCTAGAAAGAAGTTCGGTTCCAAGGAGAGGGCTGAGTACCGTAAGCGAGCCACCAATGATTGGGACCATCACTCAATAACATCTTAGCCCCTTCTAGAAAAGAACCCACCCGATTTTGCGAACTGCATTCAGATGGGTGTGGTCTCCCTCGGTAGAGTGGAATTTGGAGCTGAAAGGTAATAAAGATAGAGATCGTCGTCTTGGTATGGTGTGGCACTCTATGTAGTACTGTCAATTGATTGCTCCTAATCATAGTTGGACACATCAGACACGCGTAATCCAGCGGTGTGATAAACAATATCATCACTTATACAATAGAGGCGAATTACTTCTGCCATAAGTTCTCATGGCCATTCGACAGCTTTATTCTGAAAGCTGAGCCACATGAGGATGATCGAGTACGACCTTTCCGGCAAAAGCGAAAACGCCCCTAGATGACCGGCTCCAAACTGCCCGTCGATTGGACTTCCCCTCTCCGCATATCATGAGGCATTTTACGGCACCGACAGCAGTTTTGTGATAGAGCTTCTCTCTGTTATTGGGTCTGACCCCTTTAAGTCGCGCAGCTCAAGGCAAGGATAGCAGACTCGTGCTATTATTTTGCACACCCACTTGTTCTCACCCACTTGCAGCTGACAAGAGCCATACGTAGCAAGCAATGGTTCGGTCTACCGGGTGTGACAACATTAGAGAGATGCCTTGCCCCTTGGTTGGGTAGCATCCACAACAGACTGCAAAAGGGAGTCTTTCTACTAGTATAGTATGAGAAATCAAGTGATATATGGCCCCTTTCAAATCGACTCCCGCTATCGAGCCTTAGCCATTACTAAATCACGTTAGCAAGGGACATGCCCCAGATCCTACATGCCCTAAGATATTGTGGCAGTATTTCCCTCTTATCCCCCCCCTTTTTCCCCACCAAGTTTAGGGTGTACGATATCTGCTGGAAGTCTTGCCGTGACCATACTACCATGGACTTTCGCCCGGTCGAACGAACTAGTCCACTCCGTCAGGGGGATAACCAACGTATGTGATGTGAACTCAATCATCGGTGCCGCGTTGATGGAAGACATGATGAGATTGACAGTTGTTGGCATTGTAGCTGAGCTTTACCCTAGAATGTATTTTGCAAGGCTGGGCCAACATATGGCCTAGAGTCATACCTACATAGGCACCAAGAATCAGTGTCTGCAGATGTGACTCGACAGCAATCGGTACCCTCAAAGCCAAGGTGGGTCACCAGATCCAGCACAGGCTTCATCCAGTATTCCAAGTTGTATCTTGTCTTTTCGTCTGCTGGCGGGTCTTTGCAGCTCAAACAGCTGCCGTTTGCTCCACCCGCGTGGCTGCCCCTTCCTTCCTTACCAGCAGCACAATAAATTAACTGCAGCCAGCTTCCCACATTATTTAAATCCCAATGAGTTACGATTTACCATCAAGCGTATATGGATGAGCAGAAGCAAGTCCGATGTGGTGTAGTGGTCAACATTCGAGATTCTCATTCTCGGGCCCAGGGTTCGATTCCCTGCTTCGGAGCAATTTGTCTTTTTGCTCTCTTCAAGTCCTTTTCAGGACTTGTTGTTCGCTTGATCCTTTTGCCTTCCATTCTATTAAGCATACTTAGGTATCCTATTTATTCTCGAACACTCTTCGCAGTTCTAATTCCAACACCAAAAATGACGAGGATTTCTTCTCTTTCACCCGTGAAGCGAATTTGTAACGATTCAGCCCGTACACCGGCCTTGAGCCTTACAGTGCAATGCACCAAACATCTAATGAATTAATTGTTCCCTCAAACTAATATGTCTCCATGCCCGCCCATATATTGGCTGCGCATATTGTAGACAAAAAGCCGCCTACGTCTTCCAGCGTCCGCGCAGGAACACCCCACGCGTTCTGAGAGATGGTTTCATGTCCATATCAACAAGTTACAAAAATTCGAGGTTTCCCAAGATGATTACTCACAGAATTAAACAGAGGTTTTTTTTTTACGAAAAGGTCGCCCGATTTATCTACAAACCTTGGTTGGGAAAAACCAACGGCGCTCCCCCCTGCTTCCACCCATGCTATCTCCGGTAGCCAGGGAGGGTATCTATAAATGGAACACAATAGACAGGTGCAGTTGAATAGGAAGAACAAATAAATTATCAGAATCCATTTGATATTTTGAGACTTGCCTGACCGCAATCAACCGCCATAACAAAACAGAAAGTTTGGCAGCATCAGCACTGGACAATACCTGCGAAGCTACTTAGATCAATATAGTCTTACCACGCCTCAAACACGACACAATGTACAGTCTATGGAAAGCAGCCGCCCGAGCGCTCGCCGCAAACGCCCGCTCCCCGTCACCATCGGCCGGCCCGGAGTGGAGGGTCCGCCAAGCCAGCAGCCGGGAACGAGCCGCCACCATCCTCTACCTGCGGCACCGCGGACGCGCCTTGCTCGAGGCCTGCCACGGCCGGGTCGAGGACTTGACCGCCGCCACCATTGAGGAGCGCCTCGAGCGTCTGCTCGCCGTCGAGGACGAGGTCGAGTTCGCCCGGCGCGCCGACCGCCTCGCGGGCATGTTCGCGTTTCGCTTCGAGCCCATGCGCCTCGCCACCGAGGTCGTGCGCGACGACATGCACGATTACAAGATCGGGCTACCCAGCGGGAGCCCTTGCATCGGCTGGGACGAGGCGGCGTGGCAGCGCGCGATGGTGGAGTCCCAGGGCTCTGAGACTTATGCGCAGCGGGTGGTGCTGGTGGAGGGTCTCATGGAGGACGCGCACCTCACCGAGATGGGTCCCCCATTCCGGCCAGGTCTGGGCCAGGGATGGTCTTTCGCCCGCCCCGTGCGCTACCTAGCCGCTGCGCTCGTCGGATCCGAGATCCCTACCGAGGAGCTGCGCGCGACCGTCAGAAACCTTGCCAAGGCTTGTCGCGCGCGAGCCATGGGGGGATCCATCGCTGAGGAGGATGACGACGACGATGAGGAAGACGACGATACAGAGAAGTCTAAGTACGACGAGGGAAACACCGGTAGCGAGGGCGTGTCGACGATTTGGAACAAGGCTGTGGGACTTTTCAAGAAGGTGCAGTGAATGTTCTCAAGGCATTCCAATGACTGTAATAGCAACCTTGCAAGCAGCAAGCTCTGTATATGAACTTGCTATTCAGTCACCATACACAGTGAGGCATCAGTGGTGGTGATGTCGACGTTGGGGCTGGCGATGCAAGACAGTGTGGGCAGGGTCAGGGGTTGATGCCACACCTACTAACTGCCTACCGCTTCGAAATTCGCTTCAGACAAAAGCCAGGGGCCCAGGGTTTGGATTGGGTTATTCATGTTGACAAAGGACACATGAAAGACCTATGGCTGGTGCCTTTTGAAAACGAGCAAACGAGTTCACAGTAAGCAGGCAATGCTTGGCTCGTCGGAGAGGAACAAGGCAGGGTGATGATGCTGCCCTTAGTTTACGCATAGCATGCCGCCGTACGGGGCAGGTGCCGGATAGACAGCCCTGGGACGATATCGAGATAGTTGGCTTCCTATTCGGGATCTTAGTCCCGATTTCAAAGCCGCTATTTCCCGGCCGACGTATGTTACAGTTTTAAGATAAGGCTAGGGTATGGGTTTTAATCTACGGGGAAAAGTTATACGGCGCGAATCGGGATTATACTACTTTATCGATATTGCGATATCAGTTTTGCGCACAATCCCTTTACGACTAGAGCAATCATCGTCTAGTTCCTCCCATCCGTTAGCACGCGTACCACTCTGAGCAGAGGCGCGGTAATCGTTATTCAGGGGCGTTAGCTTGACAGGATGTCCCTGGGACGAATTTGTATCCTAGGAACACACCAGCATTAGCAAATTCAGAATGGAACAAAGGCCTGGTACTTTAGACATATTTGGAGTGAGTGTAGCCCACCTTGGAGTTGATGTGGTCACCTGAAGACCCAGAATACGAACGGAATAACTTTCGCAAGGGCGGTAGAGAACATGCGATAACCCCCAGACTGTTCTCTATGTTGGAGCATATGACAGTCACAGCAACATGGTCTAGTCAAACGATAGCACTGAAGCAAGAAAATGTTGGGGATATACTGACACAAGAGGTTTTCAGGGTACTTTGCAGCGTCCCAGTACTTGAGGTACGGCATGCGGACGCACGTCGCTATGCTCGCCAGGATTCCCAGGCCGAGGATGCAGACAACGGATATCTTTGCGTGGCACGGCATCTGAAGATCGGCCACGATGAAGAAAGGGATGATGGCGCAAGCCCAATCGGTGACCATCTGGATCGTTGAAACGATGTAGCTCACGGTCGTGAGCGTGATGACTTGTTGGCACTTGCCTCTGGTGGCAGTTGGTTGGTCAGAAAATGATACAATTACGGTAATTAGCACTCACAGAGACGGGTTCCAGTTTGCAGCAAACGGCCTGCAGTTGGCAAAGACGAAGATCAATGCTCCTATGGCCGTCGCTATCATCAGACACATGTAGAACGTGATAGAGTATGTGATGCGCCTGCGCCGATCGATCCGTATGCAGGTCACGCCAATGGCACACTCGATAATGGTTGAGGAGATGAAGTACAGCAGTTCCCAGTAGATGATGTACTCGAACGCTCGCATCTGATATAGTGGATTAGGGAGCTGCTCGTCGTAGGATCCGACTCCATATCGAACTGCGCATACGCCAAACACGCTGGCCGGAATGTAGGGAAGCTTCCAAAAAGAATCTGGTTAGACAGCTGGAGATGGGTCGTTTCGGTTGGAATAGTATTACTCAAAGGGAAGCTCACGAATTCAGTGACTACTAAGCTGTCATCAGCTCCCCATGCTGCGCTTCCGACCCGAGAAAAGCCGGCACGCACCCAAATCCGAAGGAGAACGACAATCGAGGATATGACACTGCAGAGTATCAGAACTACTTCGGCAGCCAGCCCCAAGCCGTTCGGTCGTATGGGTGGCAAAGTATAAGCCATGGCCGACAACTCATCGCCAGACGGCGAAGCCTCCAGGCTGGCCATTGTTACTTGCTTTGGTAGGGCTGAGTTCCGAGGGAGAGTGCCAACAAGATTGATTCACTGCAGAGATCAGAAGAAGCGGCCGTAGAAAGCGTGAGCGGCTTTGGACTGAGAGTCACTCTTGGTTACATCTTTCTAAATTCAACCCGCCAGGTAAGTATTTACATAGATGCAGTTACTGTTGAAGGCAATGGGCAGAGAGGGAACGGCCACTCGGAACAACATAGGGTCTGTTGGTTTTCACTTGTCACTTGCACTTGTCACTTGTCATTTCCAAATAAAAGGCCGAATTTACTTGTCCTTGAGAATCTGGTTGATCAGCAGTCTCAGTTACCTAACTTGGTGGTCATCCTGGCCGATTCCGACAGAACGATACATGCATATTTGTGTAAGAACTTCCCGCGCCACCTCGTTGCAGACTTGGCAGCTTGGGACGCAAGGGACGTCAATTCATCACATGTAGATTTGCTACACAAGTGTCCAACGACTGTGGGTTCGCGGGGATCCCAGCTGGTCGCCCGTACCTGCAAGTTGCGACAGTCCACAAGTCGCGCCATTCCGATTTGCTAACTTGAGGGGTTTGCGCCGGCAGACATGTCTGTTTGTGGTTGTCTATGTGGATCCGCCGAAAATGCTCGAGAATCCAGCTGCGAGCCTGTGTGTGATATACAATCAAGTCCCTCCCCCGGACGCAGGAAGTTGACATATTACGGAACACCGTTGCATCAGTCGCCAACCATCGCATGTCGAACCCCATCCCCTTTTTCTCGCTACTTGGCCTGGCCTCGCTGCTGAGCAGCCTGGTACTGGCCTACCTGGTTGCGAGTGCCGTCTACGCCACCACCCTTCATCCTCTTGCAAGCATCCCAGGGCCCAAGCTATGTGCCATCAGCCGCTTGCCCTACTGGGTAGCCTACTTCTGAGGCGTCGACGTGTACTGGATGAACCGACTGCACCAGCGGTACGGGCCCGTCGTACGTTTTGGTCCGACGGATCTCAGCTACACGGCTGCCGACGCCTGGCAGGACATCCATGGGTTGGTCAAGGGCCAGCCGGAGAACCCAAAGGCCCTCGAGTTCTCTGTGCAGCCTGTTAATGGTAAGCTGCAGACCAGCTCTGACGCATCCACTTCATTCTAGACTGACTGGCCACCATGGGCCCCTAGGCGTTCCAAGTATGCTCACAGCTACCTTGGAAGACCATTCTCGAGTCCGCAAGGCATTCTCGCCCGCGTTTTCGGAGCGTGCTCTTAAGGTACAGGAGCCTCTGTTCCGGAAATAGTAAGCAGGAACCCCAAGACGCAAGGCTGAGCTAGGCCAGGCTGCTGTGAGATGTATCTAACGGTTACTCGGCGGATCGTGTCGATCAACGGCTACGTGAGGGATCAAACCAGCCGGACGTGTGGGCACTCGTTGCGGGCCATGTTGAGACGCCCGATACGAAGCTCTCGCTCAAAGAAATGCATTCAAATGCTGAGCTGTTCATGCTCGCAGGGTCCGAGACTACTGGTACGTACATTGTCACCCGTCTCATTCCCTTAAATGCAATGCATCCCGTGTTGACTAGGTTCAAAGCCACCTTGCTCAGTGGTGCCATCTACCTACTGCTCACACATTCTGACGCCATGATCCGTTTGTCTCGGGAAATACGTACGAAGTTCCGAAGAGAAAAGGACATTGCCTTTTCAGAGGTTGCTACCTTGCCCTACCTCAACGCCTGCTTGAAAGAAACTTCGCGAGTATACCCAGCTGTGCCCATTGGCTCCCCAAGAGTCGTCCCCGAAGGCGGCAAATCCATCCTTGGGCGCTGGATCCCCCCGGAGACTCGAGTTGCCGTACACCATTACGCGACGTACCACGCCGAGGCCAACTTCAAGGAAGCCGAGACTTTTGTACCGGAGCGCTGGCTCGGAGACCCTCGGTATGCCGATGACAACCAGGCAGCCCACGGTCCATTTGGCTGGGGTCACCGCAACTGTGTTTAGGCCAGAAGTAAGTGCAGTCACCCCTGCGCTGTGTCGCCATCTATTATCACTGACAGTAGATTTAGCATGGCCATGCACGAGATGCGGCTCATTCTCGCGAGGCTGATCTTCGCCTTCGACTGGCAGCTCTGTGAAGAGAGCCAGAGGTGGCTAGAGCAAAAGGCGTACGCACTCTGGCAGAAAGAAAGACTATGCGTTATAGTCACAGCTAAATAGAGTCATGAAAGATTTCGCGGGGAGCATGGAGGGTTTCGAGAATCTTGAATGATGCTATATCAAGAGCTCTTCTGATGCGCTCCTTCAGAAGAGCGTAGTAAGCTTGATACTGGCATGGAGGAAGGCTATCCAGGCTAAGCTCAACAGAAAAACGCTGATAACAAGCTGGATAGTTTCTTCGCTGATAACTTTAGAATGTAACATATTCATGGTTTTTCGTGCGAGCTTTGATGCTTTACTTGCGTGATGTGACGTGTAGTATGAAAGAGGAAGGGGACGTGTAGTATGAAAGAGGAAGGGCTGAGATTTGAAGTCGGATGAGTGAAGGGCGGGGGCTGACCCGGAAGCGTAGAGCCCGATAAAGCCCGTCTTATTAGCGGCTGACAAAACTTAGGCTACGTTTCCTTTTGACCGCTAGCTGGAGCTTTTCGGGCTATAAGCATATAAGCTAGATCTCTCAGCGAGGTGTTTCATACGCATCGACCGCTGATTTGAAATAAACTTTAGCTGAATTCTGCGATCAGACCTCGTTATTCTGACCAATCAGGTGATAGGACCCTGGCTGATTCGCACCGATGATTTGTCAGCCGCTGATTCCGCTGATTCCGGCTGATCGAGGGCCTTAGGGGCCTTCCGAGGGCCCGGGGGCCTTCTAGGGGGCCTTCTAGGGGGCCTTCTAGGGGGGCTTATAGGGGACCTTCTAGGGGACCTTCTAGGGGCCTCAGGGCTTTTAAGGGAAGGGGCTCGTGCGATGATATTTTGGTGAGTATGGCATTGCTCGCGCTCGGTCTCGTCCGTCCTTCCGTTGGCGTGCGTCAAATCTGGTGAGTGTGGTATTGCTCGCGCTCGACCCTCGACGCTCCGGATGAACGCTATCTCTATTTCGACGGTAGCACGGAAGAGGCCGTTACCGTACGGAAAGAGATTCAGCATCAGCTGTTATGAGACGCACAGCTGAATCTGGACAACAAACGGGCGGATGGACGGAAAAAGCCAGCTGAAAATGTCGGCTGAGCCCGCCGGCTGTCGGGGACCGTGCGCCGCCATTCAGCGTCAGCTGCGGTCGAAAGGAAACCTAGCCTTACAGCTATTGCAGCCAGGCTCATCACTTGCGCAATCCAATCTTCTTCCCGGAATCGTGAGATTAGAGAAATACCCAGTGTAATACCCAAGATGTCAACGTCAGTAAAAATAAGGAGCTCTCGTGAGTAAGTCAAGCGCGGATTGTCAATCGCAAATGTTAATGTTGGTCCCAGGCGGATGTTGGACTTGCCGACTCCGGCGGAAGAAGTGTGACGAGGGCAAACCGGTCTGTTCCGAGTGCAGTACTCTAGAAATCACCTGCCACTTCAGCGATACTAAGCCAGACTGGCTGGATAGCGGTGAACGCGAAAAGCAGATAGCACAAGATATCAAGCAGATGGTCAAGGATCAAGCCACCAAACGTCGCGAGAAGAAATGGTCGCAATTGGAAAATACCGCCACCCAGCCTACTACCGTAGTCGCCAGGCCTAGCCCGCCGCAGCAGCCGTTGGTGGATGCCGACAGCTCACTGTCGCATGGCATGGCCACCCTGATGGACCTCGACTCTGGCGAAGAACACTGTCAATATACTCTTGGAAGTAGTAGTGACAGGTCTTCCACGACGCCCGCCACGAGCGTATCAGAGGTGGCCAGTCATCCGGGCCAGCAGTTGTCGAGCAATCGCAGGGCCGCTCGCTCACAATCAAGTATCCACACCAACCAAAGCGATGACGATGACGATGACGATGACGATGACGATGAAGCAGACCGAGAGCTGAACCAGGCCATGCTGTACATCGACTACGTGTTCCCTTTCCTGTCGCCCTTCTACCGGCCCCAACTATCCGAGGGCGGGCGCGGATGGCTGCTGGTGCTGTTGATAAAGAACAAAGCACTCTTCCACACGGCGCTCAGCCTAGCGTCGTATTTCACGGCCGTGATCATGGCGGGCTGGGAGCCCGGCAGCCACGAGGACTGCAAGGTGCACAACTGGGGCGAGCTCCAGAAGCAGCAGGAGCTCGGCATCCAGGCGCTGCAGCGGGACCTCGAGCGCGTCAACGAGCGCGGCGTGGCGCGCTCGCTCAAGAACAGCGTGCGCTGCCTCGAGGGCATCGCGCAGGCGCTGTATTTCGAGGTCGCCGTGGCCAACACGCAGAACTGGCAGGTGCATCTCGACGGCGCGTCGGTGCTCTTCGAGCAGATTATCCAAACGCACGCAAATACTGTGGAGAGACCCTGGTTCTCTATCCTCGCGAGCATGAGTCCCGGCCATATGGCTAAGCATTTGGGACATGGTCGGCATCCGTGGGCGCCAAGCCAGGCTGCTTTCCGCTTTATGACGGCCAGCCTGATATGGAACGACATCATTGCGTCGACCGCGCTTGAACGAGCCCCGAGGTTGCAACAGTTCCACGCCGAGCTCCTTGAAGGACCCAGCCCAGCTTTACAGACCGAAGAGTTTGTGGGATGTCCGAACTGGGTAGTCCTGCTCATCTCCGAGATCGCCACTCTAGATGCGTGGAAGAAGGGGATGAAGGCCTCCGGTTTGCTCTCCATGGCCGACCTCTTCCAACGTGCCTCCAGGATCGAACAAAAACTACGGTCAGGGATCGTGCAGTTAAACCACACGCCTAGCGATCGCCCGGTCAGTCCCGCGGATCCATTGGCTGAGCACAGCTTCGCTGCGCTGGGCGTCGAGGCACTCCATGATTTCGACAAGCTTCGCACCACCCCATCGCACTCACTGAGCGCCAGGATCTGGGCACAGGCGGTTCTTATCTACTTGAGCGTCGTTGTCTCGGGGCTCCAGCCCTGCCAGCCCGAGATCCGGGCCAGCGTCACCGACATCATCGGCATGTTCCGCACCCTGCCGAGCCCGCTGTGTCTACGGACCTTGATCTGGCCGTACGCGGTGGCGGGCTGCCTCGCCACTCCAGACCAGGAACCCGTCTTCCGTGAGCTCGTCGACGCCATGGGTGTCTTGCAGATCTTTGGGGCGGTCAAGGAGGCCTTGAGTGTGATGAGCACGGTTTGGGAACACCGTGCCTGTACCAACCCCGATACATGGGATATCGCAGCCTGCTTCAAGGTGCTAGATCACACATCTCTGCTTGTATGATACAGCTGAATTATGTGCTGGCAATCTAGCAGGTGCCTGCAGAATATGGGTATCCTCTAAAAGCTAAAAGTACAGTTGTTCCAGCACCCTCATCCCAAGTCTCTAACCTTATCAATTCGCATGTCCTGCGTCCTACTTAACTTACCCCCCATGACACCCTGTGGGCTCACTCGACGATTCTCCAGGTCTCTCGAGCGAGGGGCCGCCAATCCGCTCCCATCGCAAAAGAAACGCGCCAATGAATGCACCGATGAAGATGCAGATGATGATATAGCCGTTATAGTACCTGTGGCAGCACGTCAGCATTCGAGTTGATACATCACGGCCTGGCCTAAGCGCAATGTGCTTACATAGCCAACAGCATTATCCAGTAGCCCACAGCGAACTGCAGCGTGTGAATGAGGGCCCGAATCGCCTGTTGTTTGACACTTGGCGTGCAAGCCGAGGCGTAAGGTCGGCTGGCCATCCTAGCCAACAGTGGTTGCGCTTGGGCTGCAGCACCAGCAGACTGCTGTCGCGGGACTGATCTTGCAGGCCGCTCTATCATGCCTTCATGTTCCAACATTCCATTTGATGGTGTTCCGGGCGCGCTGGCCCTTCCTGTGTCCGGAGAAGGACCTGCCGGTGCTCCACTGCCTGCGTGTCCCTCTTCTGCCGCCGAGCTGGCACCGGCGCGCTCAGCGGCCAGGCCAACCGCTCGTAACTGATGAGCCCGGTATATATGGTTGTCGTAGAACTTGGAAATTCGTCGGAGGAATTCGAGCAGGATCACCAGGAGAATGACACCGATACACAGGCCCGCGAAAGCGCCGTCGGATTTGATCTTCCATGATTCCGCGAGGAAGCATGCGTCGACCGTATTCCAGTTCCAAAGCATCTAGAGCCGAGTCAGTCATCCTTAGGTTTCAAATGGGATAGATGGATTGATGGGGTTCTTACACTTATTTTACACTCGCCCATGGTCATCGTCATTGCCGTATTCGTGTCGGCCCCATTGACCGACGATAGCTCCATTGCTGTCATGGTGGATTGTGTGGCTGATGTGGAAGTGAGGCTTGTCGTGAGGTTCCCATGCGCCGTCGACATGGGACCCGGCATGTTCATGCCGGGCATGGACATTGGCATATTCTCCATTCTGGCTTGGGTGCGGCAGGGAGACGGACGAGTCAGGGCGCGCGGCTTTGAGAGGCTGGGATAGGACTGTATCTTAGTGATACTACAGCGGCGGCTCTTTGTGAGAGGAGGCTATGTCTGGATTCTCGATGGATGTGGCGTGCGGACAAAGGTTCCGACTGGCATTCTTGGTCTTAGTGCTGCTGTGGCCTCAAAGAAGATGACGGCACAAGGTGGGCAAATCAGCATCACTTCAAGTCGAGCTTGAATTTCTAAACTTGTTCGCGCTTTGTCCAAGATCGAGCAGGCACCCCCATCGTACATCACTCTTGCTGGGATTTATCCGCCATGATCAGTAATGATAAGGATGTTCAGTAATAAGATATCACGAGATTTTACTGGCAACTATTCCGTCAATGGCTATGTAAGTAGTTATCCCATCGACCAGTTATTCTAGGGGTCCAACACAAATCTGAGAACCTACATTAGGCGAAAGAACACATCACCGGAATAATGGATATGAACAATAAAGGATTACATAGCCTCTAGGGTGCGTCTGAATGACACCAGTCTTCTCATCAATCTCGGATTAAGGGTGCTGGCGGAACAGGGTCGGGCATGTATGGCAAAGACCGGTTCAAGCTCGATTCCTCTCCTTTGCCATCCAATTGTTGGACACTGAATTTTGAATTGACAAATTTTTAAACGGCACTATGAGGTAATGCTGCTGCGTGCAATCAAACAGTTCTTGAAATACGTGCAGGCTTGAGTTGAGACTATCGTATGTTGTTTCCAGAGCTCCGATGTCCCAGAGGAACCGGCAATATCAGATCGCCGAGGCAGATCGGAGACAACCCCTACAGGGCAGATATTACCCCTCTCCCCTGCAAGAGGTCCCCGCGGGAGCTAATCGCTGGAAGGCCCCAGCGAGACCCAGCGAGACCCAATCAGCGCTATGATTTACTCAGCAGAGCTGTGCCGAGGGGCTAGAGCTGTCAGAGCTCCACGACGGGCCATTCGGATGAGCTGACATGGCATGTTGAAACTTCACCTCCAGGTAACACAGTCGGTAGGTTGGTTGATAAGCTCCCGAAAGTGCGAAGTGTATGCACGCATGCAGTAACCTATGCGCCGTGCAGGAGGGGGAAGGAAGCAATTGGAACTTGGCTAGATTGCTCTCGCTTATATAAATAACCATTCGCCCGTCCCTCCGACCTGGGAAGATCATCACAGACAATGGCCAACCAAGGTCTTCTCAGCAGACCTCTGCTCTTCGTTATCCCCATTCTCATCGGATTATTCCTCACGAGGTCACCGTACATGATGGCGACTGTAGCTCCCTCTGCATCCAAGCCCTGGGCTGATGGCCCGATTAAGCTCGTCGCAACGCCGCAATACGAGACCAAGAAGGTAGGTCGCGGCGGGCATTTGGAATCGCACGCAAATGCTTACGATCGCATTTTGATGTAGACCGACATCTTCACCACCGGCGCCACCCACATGGCATTGGTTCACAATTCAATCCTACGCGGCTACAACTCCATCTACCAGCAAGCAGCCCATGTCAAGCCCGCCGACTACAGCGACTTCATCGGATACTGCTTGACATGGCACAAATTCGTGGTGTCGCATCACGATGACGAGGAGGAGACCCTCTTCACCGCCGTTGCGCAAGTCCTCGATGACAAGACCATCTGGGAGGGCACATTGAAGGAGCATGGTATGTAGTTTCCTACCGATTTCCCGTGCATCGCATCTTGCCTGTTAGTCCCACGCGAAGCTCACCGAACGGCATCACAGAGGCCTTCCTTGGCGGACTGGGCGAGTTCCACAAGTACCTGACGTCGCTGGCGTCCCCCGCCGACTTCTCGGGCACCGAGCTGCTGCGCATCATGTCGACGTTCCAAGAGTCCTTCGACGAGCACTTCCATTCCGAAATCTCCACGATCGCATCGCTTGCCGAACAACCAAAGGCGCCCAAAGAAGGTTCGAACGAGGAGGCCGAGACACGGGCGCTGTTCAAGAGCTGGGGGAAGTCGACCGTTTCCAAGGCCGGGACTCTCGACGTCGTGCCCTTCTTCTTGCTCAATCTCGATGGCACTGTGGAGGATGGCATGTGGGCCAACTGGCCACCCATGCCCGCCCCGATCAAATGGGGTCTGGAGAATCTCGCAGGCTCTTGGCACTCCGGGTGGTGGAAGTTCAGCAGCTGTGCCGGCGGCAAACCCAGAGAATTGTACGCCCTGCAGTCTGCCTCGAGCTAAGGGAAACGCACGACTTATTCCTATAATTATCCTTCAAAATGTCCGTCCCTTTGGTCGGTTTATTTTCTATCTGGATATTGTCGGCGTATTGATTGTCAACGAGATTGGACAGTATCCGTTTTGTCGGAGATGTAATATGAACGATTTTGGTATCACGACTTCACGACTATATACAGCGAAAGAAATCTAGCACGGCTCTTGCCTAATTCTAACAAAGGAAATCTCGGTGCCGTTTCTCTCGCGTCTGCCTTCCCTATACCGCCCAGCGTCTCATCCAGCTGGATGCATAGTAGATGGCCATGGTGATAATTGCGAGCATGAAGACCCAAGAAGCCAGCCCAGCAATGATGTGCTCTCGGTAGACTTTGCGCGCTTCGGATTTGTTGTTGTTGTGTGGGAACGGCTGATCAGGCACAGGCACGCCGAGGATCTTGCAAAGGGGTTCCCAACCTTCGCTGACGTTGTACCAGAACAGCTTCTCTGGGGGTACGACTTGCCGAAGATGGTCTTCGTGCTTCTGCTTGGTGCCTTCCAGGATCTTGTCGTCGCCGTAGCGCCAGATCATGATTTTCTGGAAACGCTCCCGCCAGATACCATAGATCTGGGACTTGCGCAGCCACAGCACCATGAGCGGCAGGTACCAGGTCCCCATCATGTCGTTGAGGTACTCCATGCTCTTCCACCACGACTCCTGGCTCCGGGTCGTGCAGATGACGATCGCATCCGGGTACACCCGCATGAGCTCGGGCGTCAGCGTCGCCGCGGGGCAGTCCATGGTGGCGACGTAGCCCTCGAGGATGGACGAGAAGAGGTAGTCCATCTTCTTCTCGTCGGAGAACGAGCGACAGTGGGGCGCCAGCTCCATGATCTCCACCCACGTCCTCTGGTGATGCATGGGGCCGCCGAGCGACTGGATGCCGGAATCGTGGACCGGGCCGTCCAGCAGGATGGTAAGCGCTTCGTTCAGGGTCTTGGTGCCTGTTCTAGACCTGGACTACTGGTTAGCGAGAGGGACGACAAGCAAGTAGTGCTGCGTAATTGTCCTTACATTCCGGCCCCGATGACTCGAAACTTGGTGCCTGCAGGCCCGGGTTGTGACGGCGCCTGGCCCATCTTGATTTGAATTCCGCAGCTGATTGCCGCCTTTGCTCAATCTTGTCGTCTCAAGCAAGCCCTTTCAAAGTCGCTGGCTCATGTCACTGAATTGTTTCATTGCTCAGTCTGGATTGAATGCCTTCTGTCAGACAATGACGTCCTTGCTATATATATACATATGTAAATAGTCAAGAGTGGCACGTTTCCCAAACCTGACAGATTATACATGGTGATGGCAACAGCCCATTGCAACGCGGATCTGCAACTGAGTTATAGTGCCAAGAGATAAAGTCCATGAATCTGATACGTGGTGTTCCGGGTGGACAGCATCTGGGAACGGGGAGTTCTGAAGCGAACCCGACCT
Source organism: Apiospora phragmitis (assembly GCF_038363925.1). Classification (NCBI taxonomy): domain Eukaryota; kingdom Fungi; phylum Ascomycota; class Sordariomycetes; order Amphisphaeriales; family Apiosporaceae; genus Apiospora; species Apiospora phragmitis. Next base: position 2,811,382 of record NW_027117407.1, on the reverse strand, counting down.
GCGGCTAAAAGCCCCCCGTATCAATCGCCGTCCAGTGTCACACCCAGCGTTCCGTCGGGGCCTCCAAGGGTTCATTGGCCTCTTCCGGGCTACCGAGTTGAGCAAAGTGCGTCGCACAGCTTCATGTTGCCATCCGTCTCCCATTTTGCAACCCCCCAACGAGGCTTGACGCAACCTCGGCGGCCTTCGGATTGCCAAGCCGGTTGAAAAGGGTCTGCAGGTACGCAGATCTTTGCACCCTGTATCTCTGTGCTTCTACTGCACAATAATCCAACTCGGGTAAGTGTCAGTATGAGGGTACACTTAACGTGTATTAAGGAAACGAAGCGCGACAGCACGACGGTAGCCGAGCTTAATTAAAGAAGGATCCGGGAATACAGATTAATCGCACCACCCTGACTGTGCCGGATTCCGAGCTCAGTCTCTGGCTACTGCCATAGGGAAAGTTGGATTGCATATTGCATCAGTTGTTTTTAATCGAAGCACAGAACTCTCCCTCACCCCCCACGCGACAGCTGACTGTGACTTATCTACCGAGAGTGGCTGGTTAAAGTACCTAGATTTCGTATCACCTGATCTCATCTCAAGTCACCTCAGTCGGTTTCGGAGAGCCGCTTCGTGTTTATCTTGATATCGGGAGAGCTTTATTGGCTGATATGGTGTTCTCCTCCACACCTGTCCGTTCCTGTAACACTGGCCAAGCGCCCCCTTTTCTTTGCTTGTAACCCTATGTTTTCTGCCGACATCTGGCAAGTCAGCCTCGACCTTTCGGAGATATTCGAATTAAGTTCTGATGGAAGCTCTAAACCTGGCCAAGGAAAAAGGCCCTTGGAGGAAACACCATCAGACACTCCTGCTTCAGCTTCCGTGGACAAGCTTCCACCCCATTCGCCTGCTGACCCTACTCAACAACAATCACAGACTACTTCTGTAGCTCCTTATGATGATGCAACTCTTTCCTCTGCTCGCGCCACAGCTAGAAGAAGAGGTCGATGAGCTTCGGTGGATCATACACAGGTTATTCCATTACCAGCTGTTCCGTTGTTAAGGAGCTATCCCGTCGCTACATGTAGCTATCCCCCTCGGAACAGATACTTGAATAACCCCTTAAATGGGCATGATTGACCCATCTTCGAGGACTTTCAGCCCGTAGTTCTTGATCAAGTCGGTAAGGATAACGAAATAAGCAATGTTTTCTACTCGATATTATGCCGTTAGTCAACTGCCACTTCCCAAACAGCAAAGCGTCGATTTGAAGTTACTTACCAGCGTTTCGGCAGGTTTTCAGCTTGATGACATTATCCCAGAAATAACAATTCTCGTCCACGTCTATGGTCCAGTTCATAAGACCCAAATGACTCATCTGAAAGCAACTATTAGCACTGCGAGCCCTATCTCTCTTTCCAACTTCCTGTGTCTAGAGGCTTAAAGTATTGATTATAGATAGAACTTACTTCATGTAACAGTGTCGTGTCGAGTGTGTTCAAGAGATCAACAGAAGTGAACTAGTCAGCGTTTGCATCCTTTGCCAAGGCCTCTAGCTGTTGGACCGTCTCCGCCCTGGCCTTCTCGACCAGCTCGGCGGTGTACCGGGGGAAGCCATTGGCCTGCAACTTCTCCAGATACCCTCGGTTGATGATAATGACCTCTGGGGACCGCGGATTCCAGTTCTCGTCTTTGTGTCTGGAGCTTGTGAGAGCCATCAGGTTGAGATGGTCGCGAGCCGTGACCCTGAGGAGCAGTCGGCCGTCCTCTACAGGACGGCCCTAAATCATGTCAAAGTGGTGGATATTAGGCTCGGGATAGTCCTGGAGTGGCACAACATGATCTCCGTTGAAAACGATGATCTGTATAGTCTGGTATTAGCAATGAAGATAAATAAACCAGGCATGAGTTCAGATTAACCAGAACTTAACCAGAACTGACTTCAGTTTAAGGAGAATTGGAGTTTGAGGAACTTACTACATCCGTAGAATCAACTTCTTGCATCCAAGCATTTGAATATATATCTATATCAACTAGTTCGAGATCCTACCGACTCTCGGCGTTAGTGTTACTCTTTTTGGAATATACGTGATATCTCAGGAGGGAACAAAGGCAACTCCTTGGTAAACGGTGAGTCCATCCCCTGATACACTGGGATAACAGTCATTCAAGATGAAGACGCCACCGCCTGTGACCACGTAAGTGCATCTATCCTTACCCATAATTGAGGTTCAACCACTAACGCCACTCTGCACGCATCTAGTCAACAGCAGCTCAGCTCCATGTTCACCGCGGCGTACACATGGGCCCTGGAGTTGTTCGCGGGCGACCTAGACCCCGCGGCCTTCTCGGCGGCGCTGTCGAACGACAAGTGGGCGCCGCTGCGGACGCACCCGCGCGTGAGCCGCATGATCCCGCTGCCGCTGTCCAACTCGGCCGAGGCCAAGCGGATGCGCGTGGCGGCGCTGGTGGGGATCCTGGGCTGGGTGTGCGCGCAGCACATCTTCCAGCCGACCTACCTGCTGCAGTGCAACGAGCTGTGCGGCGTGCTGGCCTCCCTGGCCGACGACGACCACGGCCGCGAGACCTACCTGCGCTCCGTGCTGCTACCCGTGTCCCCCTCGCGCCAGAAGGAGAAACGGCAAGAAGCGCATCCAGCAGGCCGTCTTCGACATCCTGGCCTGCGTCGCGCCCCTGCTCCCCAAGGCCCGCCAGGAGGAGGTCAAGTCCTCTCTCGAGGCCGTCTGCAAGCACATCTGCGGCCAGTGGATGCGGCTCCAGCTGCTCGAGGAGAAGATCGAGCCCAGCTTCGACGCCTACGATAATAACGACTGGAGGCTGATCGAGTTGCCCGACTTCGGTGGTAGTAGCGCCGCAGCGCCGCAGCCCCATGACAGCACGGAGGGTGGTGGCAGCAGCAGCAGCGGCGAGAGCACCGGGACCTGCGCCGTGGCGGAGGAGGGCATCAGCGACATCGAGGACATCGCGGCGGTGTTGTGGCCCAGCTTCCTGTCTTCGCGGGACGGCGAGTCGGAGCTGCTGACCGAGGGCGTCGTGATCGCCAAGGGGCAGACGCGGGCGGCGTACCACGAGGAGAAGGCCGGCCTGCTGCTTGGCTTCCACCGGGCGGCGCGGCAGATCGCCCGCAAGGACCGGACCAAGTCCTTCGCGACCGCCGGCGAGGAGATGCACGCGGCGAAGGATTTTTTGCGCCCTGGTTCCGGAGGTGGACGCGAAAGCGGAGGAGAGGAAGACGGGGATGAGGGGTGACGACGTGATAATGTTGGATCGAGACCTGCCCTCGGGGCTTGTTGATCTAGGCTGTATGATGGTACTCGGATTTTGCGTATTCCTCTTTGTATCAATTTCTTTGTAGATAGTGTGTTGGGCGCATCAAATAGTATGTAAGCTGTGACGGTCTGAGTGCAAATGTTGATGTGCCTATCTGTCCATCCCGGCTTCAAATCACTGGTCATGTCATGCTGTCTTAGGTATGCTTCCGCGATTACGGTGTCGTCGACCCAAGCCACAGCGGCCCGGCAGGTATGTTTATGCACTGATCAGTCGTTCTTTTCATTCTGGAGAGTGTGGTAACAGGGCGGGGAGATCGACTAGGATCTATCACCCATGTTAATACACTTACATCGAGACCCGTGATTGGTCGGCCAAATGCATGCACTTTAGGTATGCAGTTGGTTGGTTGAAGAGAGTTGAAGGTCGGAATTGCGGGGTGACGGTCGGCAGGATAACCATCTCTCGAAACCGGTTTTTGCTAAAGCCACCGCTAGCGGTGTCTTTATCGAAATGCCCTTCCATTGAGCAGCTGGCTATTATCCAAATATGACGTGGCGTAGGTGGTCGCATTCTTGTTGGCCGTGGCGAAGTCCCCATTGTCAAGGTCGACAACCCCCCCTGAAACTCATAGGGGTTTATCGAGCCAGTTCGAGGCCTCCAATGCAAAAAAATCATACAGCGCATACTGAAATGCCAGAGCCTAACTCACTGCTAACGGCCCCTGAGTGTGAACCCATGTTTCTGATACACATCTGGTGATTCAACAGTTGATTGGGAGAATGCTGCCTAGTATGATGGCCACTTACCTCGCCACTTAACTAGCAGCCCTCCATTGGCTACAATTTGCAGGCTACTTACATGTATATATTGTGGCTTGCCACTCCAAAGTCCGCCCGCACTAGCTCCCAACTGACTTACACCAGGTCCGTTTGTAATTCTCTTGATTATCGCGTGAGCCCATTCTCGCCCGACCCCAGGCATCATTGAAGTTACTTCATTTGAGCTGCGTGGCATTGAGGTCTTCGAATCAATGGCTGGATTCATGCCAATGACTGCTCCGGGAGCTGGCGCAGAAAGCTTCCGGGATAACATCCAAGCCATTGTGAGCGAGGCCGTGGGCAAAAGGCTCAGGCACGAAGGCTTGGATACGCTCGACAAAGAACGAGACGAGGCACTACGGCAACAAATTCCCAAGAACGTCAAAGCTTTCGTCTGGTTCACGGAGCAGAATCAGCTTTACGATGCCAAGTGCCGGGAGTACCTAGAACACGTGCGACCCGAGCTCCATCACGCCATCGATACGCTGATCGATAGCTTGGAAGGGGAGTTTTTGACGGGCTCACATGGACAAATTGAGGCTGTCTCGCTTCGTACACCGCAGACGCCGCGGTCAGCTTCAACTGGATTCCCTATTCGCCAGGGCCAGGTGGGCACGTTTGGTCCGTCCCAACCCAGGGCGCCTGAGGCTGCTATGGACGCTTTGTCCGGGAGAGCCATCAGCCCTTCTCGGTCGGCAACCATGCTAGCCGAAGATCCACGACCAGCTGCCCACAGAGGCGTTCCGGCAGACTTCTTCATCAACTCGGATGTGAATGGAAACAGAACAGAGCCTGCCAGCCCCGTTCTGTCAAACTTGGAACTAGCGTCACCACGAACATGTGCAGATATATTATCAGCAATGCCCGACGCACCAAACGCATCAAAACGCCAACCTAGTGATGAAGCAACTCGTGAGGGGGGCAATAAGCGACAGAGATGTTTGCCTCCGAATAACGTAAGTATCCACCACTCCTGTTCTCTTCGCAATCTTGGCCGACTGACGCAATCGCCAGCATGACGTACCATCTGATTCTGACCGGACCCCTAAGAGAAGTCCGATAAGTCTAGCCCAAGTGAAGCCGGATGAATGCGTCTTCAGATATAAGGATCTGCCGGGCTTCTATGTGTTACGTTGCAATAATAGGAAATGCAAGAAAAAACACCATACAACTCCATTTTACTTCCAAGCACATCCCTTCCAATGGAACAGAGCACTGAACCACTTCGTTGATCTGGGCCATAATACTAAGCAGGATGACCGCATCTTTAAAATATATGCTCATGAAGTGAGCGACGCCACAGAAGAACGTACGTTCCCACACGCAGATCCCCTGGCGATGTGGACCCAGGGCGGAGTTTGGGTTGAAAGGCTGTTGCTAACAACGTGAACTCATAGGTAATCTCAAGAGCCCCAAGGCCCGTCAGTCACATACTCCGAAGACGCCCAACTCGGAATTGCCAGGGCCATCCGACGTGGCTTCCTCGCGACCCGCCGCCGCGGCTCCGCTCACGCCGGCGAGCCCTAGCACCTCGCGCGACAAGGGGAAGCAGCCTGTCTCGTTGGCTGGGCTGGACATTGATGATGACGATCACTCTTCGTTCGCCGGAGAAGACGCCGAAGGGCCACTGAGCTCAGGCTCAGCCGTTGCCGAAGCATTATCACGGAGCCAACCGTACCCAACGAGAAACAGGGTTTCGATCCCGGATGAAGAGGTGGTGGAAATTGATGAAGACAGCGATCAAGACGACGAAGAGACCAATCTTGATATGGAGTTTCCTCCCCTCGCGAACTGGTCTAAGAGCGCTCGACGTTATGCTCCAGCGTAATGGGATACTCGGGTTCCTTCCTGGTAATCCGGAGGGCCTTCATCTCTGGCTAGGGAGGACTTGATGGATTATGGGCCCCAACGAAAAATTTGGGAACTTACCATGCAGATGAGTGAAAGGGGGTACAACCCGTGTTTTAGCGAAATGAAAAGATCGTAAGACATGACATGACATTCTGCTTTGATGTGACTGCCCCGGACGAAGTGGGAGGATAGTGGCAGGAAAATCCAGCCGCGATTACACCCGAGACACCAAAATAAAGCGAGACGTCAGAGATAAGAGTGATTGATGCTAGGAGCAGATGTATTACACATTTTGGACGATGTTGATTACTTGCCCATTGCTGAATAAGTGAAGTAGAGTTTGGGCGGCAGTTCTCCGCTGAAACATAATTATCAATTGGGGGCGGGGAAGGAAGCGCCACCGCGGCATCTTATCTTCCCCAGACTCAAGCTCAAGCCACACTCGAACGGACATGAGATGTCATCAGTACAGTGCACACTTTATGCGCTGAATCACAAGCTTGCAACGGAAGCTACAAACAGTCATCATGGTGTTCAGACCAGCCCTCATCGTGGTGGACTTTCAAGAGGATTTCTGTCCACCGGTAGGCTGTCTCCTATAAAAGGCATTACATAAATCTTGTTGTCACAAGGCTAATGATGAAGAACAGAACGGCTCGCTTGCCGTACCTGGGGGACGTGACATAGCACCTGTCGTGAACCAGCTTCTCAGTCTGCCCTTCGTGACCAAGATCGCCACCAAGGACTGGCATCCGGCCTCGCACGTCTCCTTCGCGGCCAACCACGCGAACAAGCAGTCATTCACGGACTACGCCACGGTCGTCAACCCGGCCAACCCGGACGAGAGCTACGAGACCAGGCTCTGGCCGGTGCACTGCGTCCAGGGCACGCCCGGTGCCGAGCTCGTGCCCGAGCTGGAGGCGGGCAAGATCGACGAGGGAGCCATCATCGAAAAGGGTCAGGACCCCCGCGTCGAGATGTACAGCCCGTTCTACGACAAGTTCGAGCACCCGAGAGGCCGCGACAGCGGCCTCGCGAAGCGCCTGCGCGACGCCCAGATCACAGACGTCTACGTGGTGGGGCTCGCAGCGGATTACTGCGTGCGGAGCTGCGCCGAGGACGCCGCCAAGGAGGGGTTCCGGTCCTTCGTAGTCGAGGAGGGCACACGGCCCGTGGACAAGGAGAGTTGGACGCGATGTCGGACAGAGTTGGAGAAACAGGGCGTCAGTGTGGTCACCATGCAGTCCGACGAGGTACAGAGATTAATGACGGCTTTTTAGGGGGGACAGCATAAAGGCGACATGTATTACGTGTTGCTATACGGGTAAGTTTTGCGTTAGGTTACTTGATACACAGGAATATCGGCCTACACGGACCCGCAAGTCGAGGATTCGCTCTCAGCCTTTGCAGTGGATGGATGTCCATGTCCCCTTTCACTGAACCTGCCCTTTGAATCTTTCTTGTTTCTGTGCTTTGAGCAACGGTAGCAGTACGTTGCTGTTTCAAGATACGGTCAACGGAATATGCCACTATGACCCCGATCCGGCCGACGTGTGGCCACCTGGAAGCTTGGGTGAGCTTACACCCCACGCCGATGCAGGGAAACGTGTGTCAAGATCCATTGGGTGGAGAGCGCCAGAATAAGATAAGTGTCTTCTTATCTGTACCTCTTTCTGACGTGCCGAAAGAGACAGGTGCATGTTTGCTGAATGTAAGAGACGCAATTCCTTCAAGCACGCTATCAATAATACGATATACCCAATGTGATGGTAAATGTTGCGAAGAAGAAAAGAAAACCTTGCTCTTTAACTTACCGTATGCCAAATCGACGAAGTATATAAAATGTGGCCGGTTCCTGGATGACTAAGTACTTACTGACGACGAAACCTTGATGCCACGTGTAGTCTCTATCTCTACGTTATTTCGTCGACCAGGATCATGACACTTTAAGTTCAATATCAATATGTATCCAGAGCGTACAGTATCTTCCTCTGCTGGGTTTGCTGCTTGACATTGCATGACACGATCGTAACTGACTCGGGTGATGGCGCGGGCTTCGGGAGACGGGGTTGGTGATAGTAGAAAACGGTGCTAGGAACCCAAACGGCTGGGAGACTAAGACATTTGGCCCCCGCATCGACCTGCTGCATTTGACACCAAGTGTCTTCTCTCTCGAGCGCGAGCGCTAACAAGCTGGAAAGTTGTCCTTGGGTGCTCAAAGGAAACAAACAGAGTACATAGCATCAGCCATTAGTAAAATGGGCATTGCCGGGAGACGGCTTGCTGGGAGAGGAGTAACCATTCCCGGTGTTGGCGGCAGGATGGGATTCAACAAGTCTCGATCACCGCTCATTTCCACCCATCGATGTCGTGTCGGCTGCAGGGGCCAGCAGGGGTGTCGGCCACTAGCATCGAGCCCTGTATACCTCACGCCCGCCCTGCTTGCAAGCATAACTTATAGGTCAAGACATGGCGGGCTAGGAGCTGCATATATGTATGCAGCTAGAGCTGGGCATAGCTGCGGCCTTCTTGCTTCGCGTACGTGAGAAACGATTGAGACGATAAGCGCAGTTGGTGATTGATCCTCTATGTCAGACGAAGGGCTGATTATGTGAGACAGCAGGGGACCCGAGTTCAATTGGCCTACATGTGGGGGTCCTTTTTTTGAAGCTGCAGGCTGTCAATCTTTTGGTCGTTTTGGGGCTTGGCATTGGAAAATGGGATTGTGTGCCAGCAGTAGCAGCAGCGCCAGCGCGAGCGCCAGTCTGTTCTCTACAGTTCTGGTCTGCCGTGAGCTGTTCATGTTCAGCCCACTTTGGATGATGCATTCGGCGGCGGGCGATATCAGGTTTCCAACTGTTCCATTGAAAGGGGCAGAATGCAGAGGAATACTTCATGTTGATCAACCGAAATTTACATATCGTGCTTAGTGCTTGCACTAGAAGACCCCTACGGGTTCCATCCCCAGCAAAGCGACCTGGCGACATTGCGACTTGGCGAGTATGGGCCCGCTCGCCAGGGTCAACAATTTATTAGTCCGTCTTGTACTGTACGGTTATGTAATTAAATTTTAATATTAATCTATGGTTTTCCCTTCACCGACCCATTTCTCAAGCGAGAGAGATGTAGGGAGAAAACCTAGTGAACACGGTCCGGGCTGTTTATCGAAGCAAGACCCCCTTTGTGAACCTTCATCCCATCCCATCCCATCCCCCTCTTCTCAATCGCGGTGTGCGTGTGTGCGTCGGTGCGACTTCTTCGTCTTGTGCCTCCCCGTCTGCCGTGTATTATTTTGTGTGATCCCAACACTGTCCATTGCTTCCATTGAATTAGAAGTAATTGCTCGATACAGATCTGTTGAGCCGCCAATTCTACGCTTCCATTGCTTCTAGCAGGGCACGTCGGTCTTATAAACTCGACGCCGTCGAAACTCCAAGCAGACAAAAGGTGTCGGGGATTTCCTTTTCCACCCATCCCCGAAAAGCCACTTGCTTCCCCGAGACGCCGGCCACGGGTAACCTTTGCTCTGGCCATTGACTCTACGCGACGCAGTTGGTGCGACGTAAGATACGGCCGCGTCGAGATAAGAAGACATTGGTCAAATTCGACCATCCAGGTTAGTGCTTACTGCTGACTTGCATGGAAAGATTGCGACAGTTTCCCCGACTTTCTTACCCTCCCTCTGCCTTTGCGCACACATGTATTATGGCAAGACCCCAGCCGTAATCTGTCCGCGGCTTCGTGATGCGCACTCTTTCTTCCGCCTATAAAAAACACCGTGGCACTTCTCCCTGCCACCTTGTTCAAGACTCGAGCTAATTCGGTCACCATGTACGCAGGAAAGCCCGAGTTCTCTCAGGAATGCCTTCGTGCGAGAAGCATCCTTCGACATGAACGCTCTCTCGCTACTTCCTGCCCGTTTTCGCGGCCAGCAGCCCGATGGCAAGCCGCAGCCCCCTTCCAAGATCAACAAGAAGGTCACTCCCGTGCTGCAATACTTTTCAAAGATCGCCTGCGTCCACCCCATATACACAATCTGCGCTATTGCCCTCATAGCCAGCACTACCTATGTCGGAATTGTCAAAGACAGCCTCTACGAGGCGACAAGCAGCGCCCGGAAAGCCGACTGGAGCTCCTTGGTCGAAGGAAGCAGGAACCTAGTTGCTGGCCCAGAGACAAGCTGGAAGTGGCAGAATCTTGACAGCGTCGCCCAGGTTCCCAAGGACGCCGACCACTTGGCACTTGTGACTTTGGTGTTCCCCGAGTCCTCCGAGGAGGGCCCGCAGACCGCTCCCCAACCGCACATTGTTCCTCTGCCGAGCAACCTCTCCATCGCCCACCTCCCCTCAACTTCCAACAGCCTGACTGCCTACTCTCAAGACAGCGCCCTGGCTTTCTCGATCAAGTACAGCGAGGCCCCCGAGTTCATCGCAGCTGCGCAGGAAATCCCCAATGATGGCCCCCAACAGGAGTCCCTCACGAACGAGAAGGGCCACAGCGAGCAAAAGATGTGGATTATGAAGGTGGCGCGTGGTAACAGCGCAAGAAGCCTGACTCGCTGGGTTCACAACGCGTGGTCCGAATTCCTGGATCTGCTGAAGAATGCCGAAACCCTTGACATCATCATTATGGTTCTTGGCTACATTTCAATGCACCTTACCTTCGTATCGCTCTTCTTGAGCATGAGGAAGATGGGCTCGAACGTTTGGTTGGCGACCAGCGTCCTCTTCTCGTCGCTTTTCGCGTTCCTTTTCGGCTTGAATGTCACCTGGAAGCTCGGTGTGCCCGTGTCCGTTGTGCTTCTGTCCGAAGGCCTCCCGTTCCTGGTCGTCATCGTTGGTTTCGAGAAGAACATTGTCCTCACCAGAGCTGTGCTGTCCCACGCCCTCGAACACCGTAGACCTGATGAAGCGAATGGAAATTCGGACAAGGCTACCCGCAAATCGCCCGCTCTCCCTGAAGGCGTCATCCAATATGCCGTGCAGAGCGCTATCAAGGAGAAGGGCTTCGAAATTGTTCGAGACTATGTTATTGAGATTCTTATCCTAATTGCCGGAGCTGCCTCCGGGGTCCAGGGTGGGTTGCAACAATTCTGCTTCCTGGCGGCATGGATCCTTTTCTTCGACGGCATCTTGCTGTTCACTTTCTACACTGCCATTCTTTGCATCAAGCTCGAGATCAACCGCATCAAGCGCCACGTTGCGATGCGCAGAGCTCTCGAAGACGATGGTCTTAGTCGACGTGTGGCCGAGAATGTTGCTAAGAGCAACGACTACCCCGGCGGCGACTCAAAGAATGCCGAAGCTCCTATTTTTGGTCAGAACATGAGGAGCAGTGCCATCCCCAAGTTCAAGTTCTACATGGTTGTTGGCTTTTTCGCCGTCAACTTGATTAACATTTGCTCCATCCCTTTCCGTACTCCCGGCTACATGTCGTGGACTGGTGGTCTTGGCGGCGTGGCTACTACACCTCCTGTCGACCCCTTCAAGGTTGCGTCGAACGGATTGGATGAGATCGTGTACACGGCACGGGGACATGGTCATACGACCGTAGTAACCGTATTGACCCCAATCAAGTACGAACTGGAGTTTCCTTCTGTTCACTATGGCGTACCAGCCGGTACTGAAGATGCTGCCGATGGCCAGGAAAAATATGCCCCGCTTGGAGAGTATGGTATGGGCGGGAGAATGGTTGGCGGCATTTTGACCAGCCTTGAGGACCCTGTCTTGTCAAAGTGGATTGTCATCGCTCTTGCTATGAGTATCACCTTGAACGGATATTTGTTTAATGTGGCCAGATGGGGTATCAAGGACCCCAATGTTGCGGACCACCCCATCGACCCCAAGGAGCTTGATGAGGCCGAGAGGTTCAACGCTAGCCAAAGCACTGTTACGCTTCCTGCTGTTGGAAACCAGACACCAAGGATATCAGAGTCAAAGCCCCTTACTCCTGCCTCGACAGATGACGAGGCCGATGCCTTGTCCATGAAACGCACCAAACCTGAGCCGCCAAGAGCACCGGTTATCTCCCACAGTCAAGTCGAGTTGGCCCAGATGCTCACCGAGAAACGTATTTATGACATGACTGACGACGAAATCATCGATCTGTCGCTCAAGGGCAAGATTCCCGGCTATGCTCTGGAAAGGAGTCTCAAGGACTGTACCCGTGCTGTGAAGATTCGTCGTGCTGTCATCTCGCGAACCCCTGCTACCGCCGATATCACAAGCTATCTCGCCGATTCCAAGCTGCCTTATGAGAACTATGACTGGAACCAAGTTTTGGGAGCCTGCTGCGAAAACGTCATCGGATACATGCCCCTTCCTGTCGGTGTAGCTGGCCCTCTCGTCATTGACGGAAAGAGCTACTTCATCCCCATGGCTACTACTGAAGGTGTCCTGGTTGCTAGCACGAGCCGTGGCTGCAAGGCGATCAACGCTGGAGGCGGTGCCGTTACTGTTTTGACTGGCGATGGTATGACCCGTGGCCCCTGCGTCAGTTTCGAGACGCTCGAGAGAACTGGTGCTGCCAAGATTTGGCTGGATTCCGATGCTGGCCAAACCATGATGAAGAAGGCATTCAACTCCACCAGCAGATTTGCCCGCCTACAGACTATGACAACGGCTATCGCCGGCACCAACCTGTATATCCGTTTCAAGACCACGACTGGTGATGCCATGGGTATGAACATGATTTCTAAGGGTGTCGAGCACTCCCTGAAGATCATGGCCACCGAGGGAGGCTTTGATGACATGAGAATCGTCTCCGTTTCTGGTAACTACTGTATCGACAAGAAGGCTGCAGCCATCAACTGGATCGAGGGACGTGGCAAGAGCATCGTCGCAGAGGCTATCATTCCCGCCAAGGTTGTCAAGGAAGTGCTGAAGAGCGACGTGGACACTCTGGTTGATCTCAACATTTCCAAAAACCTGATCGGATCTGCCATGGCTGCTTCCGTTGGAGGCTTCAACGCCCATGCCGCCAACATTGTCGCCGCTGTCTTCCTGGCCACCGGTCAAGATCCTGCTCAGGTGGTCGAGAGTGCCAACTGTATCACCATTATGAAGAAGTAAGTCGCCCGTATCTATTCCCCTCAGCGGCGAAATTCATGCTAACAAAACTACAGTCTCCATGGCAGCCTGCAAATCTCTGTCTCCATGCCCTCCATCGAGGTTGGTACCCTGGGAGGCGGTACTATTCTGTCGCCACAAGGTGCCATGCTTGATATGTTTGGCGTTCGCGGATCACACCCTACCACACCTGGTGAGAACGCCCGACGACTGGCCCGCATCATTGGTGCCGCCGTTCTCGCCGGTGAACTTTCGCTCTGCTCGGCACTTGCCGCTGGCCACTTGGTTAGCGCTCACATGGCCCACAACCGTTCTGCACCCGCCACACGAAGCTCGACACCGGCCCCTGGGACACCCATCCCTGCCGGGTTATCCATGACCAGCGGGTCTATGAGTGCGGCGGCGGCCGAGCGGGCTAAGCGATGATTGCGCTTTCTTTCCTTATTCGGCAACAACTATCTTAGCGCGTTTAACCCATTTAATTGCATATGGACTGGTTAGAAGTCAAACAACGGAGTTCAGGGGGATAGGCGGGTTGATTTGCAAATACATTACTCACTCGTCCTATGTCGCAACGGGCCGCAAGGCTCTTGGGGAAACAGGTCAGTAAGGATACAGACGTCTTGCTGGCAGTAGAAGTGGTGAGGGCTGGCTGGCTGATGAGGAGACCAGGGAAAGTGCCATGATTCATGCCGCGAGAAGACAAAACAGGGAAGAAAAACCCCGATATTCCTCAACGAGTTGCCGGAATGGCTAGAGACGATAGACTCGAATGGTAGACATAACAGCTCCCAAGCACTTGCATGGGTCTACTTAATAATAAGACTACGAAAGGCTGCAATGTGGAACGTGCGATGGATATAGATAATATATATATAAATATACGAAATGTTAAAACGCACGACTCCAGCCATATCCAGATGTGAAGCCAAACAGTAAATAGAATCAGAAGGATCGCTGATCTGGGCGGCGTAGATGCGGGGAACCAGCGGTCTTCGGCGGGGCCTTTCAAAAGACGTCCGATTAAGGATTTGGCCGAAAAGCGTACGACCATTTATTATTATCTCCCCTCCCTCCTACTTAGCGTAGCGTAGCGAAACGTAAAAAACTGCCAGTTGATAATAAGCACATTTCCCAGTCCCCTTGTGAGGAAAAGATGGCGCCCATTTACCCCAAGTTCGACGTGACCCAGTCGGGCCACCTCCAGGTCTCCTCCATCCACAGCATCTACTGGGAGGATTGCGGCAACCCGACGGGCGTGCCCATCGTCTACCTGCACGGCGGGCCCGGCGGCGGCATCGACGACACGGACCGCCAGTACTTCGACCCGGCCCACTACCGCAGCGTGCTGTTCGACCAGCGCGGGTCGGGCCGGTCGACCCCGCACGCCTCGCTCGAGGAGAACACGACCTGGCACCTCGTCGGCGACATCGAGAAGCTGCGCGAGCACTTGAAAGTCGACCGCTGGCTCGTCTTCGGCGGCTCCTGGGGCTCCACGCTCGCGCTCGCGTACGCCGAGGCCCACCCGGACCGCTGCTTGGGGCTCGTGCTGCGCGGCATCTTCACGCTGCGCCGCGAGGAGCTGCTTTGGTACTACCAGCAGGGCGCCAATTTCCTGTTTCCGGACTACTTCGAGGCTTACCGCGAGGCCATCCCTGCGGATGAGCGCGGCGACCTCATGAAGGCCTACTACAAGCGGCTGACCAACGACGACGACCAGGATGAGCAGCTGAAGTGGTACGTCTAATCTCCCGCGCGCCCTTTTCTTATCAACTGGATATGCCAAGGGGGTAAATAGAATGAGTCTCGTACGTACGTAAACCAAGTTTCTTACGAAATTTTCACTAGTGCCGATGCTTGGAGCCGCTGGGAGGTCTCGACCAGCAAGCTTATCGTTGACCCGGCCTATATTGCCAAAGCGGACGACCCCGAATGGTAAGTACTTAAAAGAAACTCCCCTCCTGTTTCCCTCTCCCCCTCTTTCTCTCCTTACGCACGTATAAGGGGAGAAATAGAGCCATGAAGTTTGACACAGTCAACACTGGGTGGGTTGATTACTACGTACATCCGCTCAACAAACTAAAAGGGCCCTGGCATTCGCCCGCATCGAGTGCCACTACTTCGTCCACGGCGGTTGGATGCGCGACGGCCAGCTCGTCGAGGAAGCGTCCAAGATCGCGCACCTGCCCATCACCATCGTCCAGGGCCGCTACGACGTCGTGTGCCCGGCCAAGACGAGCTGGGACCTCTACCAGGCGCTTGGCGGCGCCGCCAACAAGAACGTCGACTACCGGATCGTTGGCGACGCGGGCCACAGCGCCCACGAGAAGACCATCGAGGAGGCCCTCATGGACGTCGTCGAGAAGTACAAGTCGATCAAGCCGTAAGGGGAAGGAAACAAAGTGGCGTGGGTGTGAGGTGGATGTTAGTAGGTTCTTCAAGAGACGTGTAAGCCGGGATGGTGATGGTAGATGACACATGACGCGCTATTGATGAGGGGATATTTGTATGGAAGTCAATCGCGTTAGAATGAATTTGAAGCGTCGACCTCGGTCGAGTAATACCATTTACGAAGCTCACCTCAATCATTTCGCTCGGAACTCAGTGGCAGAAAATCGGACGTGACTACGAAAGCGGTGTCTAGTAACGAAAGCTATAGCAAGGTCCAAAATTGAGCAGTTTGTGATGCGGGCCTTATAAGCACAATGATAGGTATAACCTCAACACTCCTTTTCGTTCTTGTGATTACGAAATACAAGCCACTTCACTAAACTCCCATGGGAGATAGCTGTTTGGATCCGTTAGAGAAGAAAGCACAAATAGAAAAAACACTAATAAGCACCCTCCCTCTCCCTCCAACCCGGACTGTCCACCAGCACGACCTTCTCCCGCCCCGTCCAGATCGGCACACTGGTCGCCCTGAGCTCCATGGCCGGCACCCTGGCCCCGCCCTCGTTCAGGGCCCAGAGCCAGAGGCCGACCCAGTTCTCGCCCTGGTAGTTCATGATGCCCTCGGGCACGGAGAAGACCTACTGCGGGCTGATGTTGCTGCTCAGCCGGCCGAACTGCCACCCGTTGACGAGAAGCTGGAGCCTGAAGGGGTTGGGTGACGATTTGGACAGCGCGTCCGGGAACGCAAAGGCGAGCGGGATGTCCCACTCGTCCGAGGGCAGGGAGAGGTTGAACGGTGCGGCGTAGAAGGCAACGCCCGGGTGCGGGATGCCGTCGAGCGGGGACGACGGTGCAGAGGAAGAAGGGAGGGGAGCGCCGGGGAGATGGTAGCCCATGCGTTCGGCGTTCGGCGAACAGGCCGCCCTCGTTGAGGGGCCCGCGAGCCTTGTCTACGTACGCGAGGCCGTGCAGGTTACCCGTGAGCTTCCACGTGATGGGCGTGCTGGTGGCTTTGGTGTCACTATAGAGGCGCCATCCCAGGACGCCGCGCGGCGCTTTCATGTAGTCCACGCCGACGGACTGTTCGTCGTGGCCCATGTTGTCTACAATCACGGTGAAAATGTGCGGTGAGCCCACCTCGAGCTTCCCTGGTGGGATCGAGTAGGTTTTCTGGTTGGCGGAAGCGGATCCGTTACCCGCCCAGGATGAGAGGAGAGATCCATCATGAAAGACGCTCGAGGCAAAAGCCTGACCTCCCTGTACATAAAGATTGAAAGATGTTTCCCAGCCGCTGGCATTGAACTGACCCCGGTAACTCAGCGTACCTGTATTGAAAGCCATAGTCGGCCGCGTAGGTGGAAACAGTGTTCCGAAGGGGGAAGTAGGTGTTATTTGTATATGTCCGGTCAGCGACAGTCCATGCCGAGTCGTCGTAGAATACCTGTGCCTCAGGTAGCGAGTCGACCGATTTCCAGCCCAGGGATTGATGCGAGATTAGGCAAGTCGACCAAAGGTGGACTGGCAATGATGTTCATTGTGGGGGATTGACCAGAATACTTGAAGGGTGTTTCTTTTCCGCTGATCCGAATCGCCTTGGTTCCTAAAGGGGCGCCAACGACTTCGATAGGCGTCGAGACGTTGAAGTTGGCTTTGATAGAGAGTTCACTTCCATTCAAAGCGACGGATCTTAGGAGATATGGGCCATTGACGATCAGCTTTGACTGGCTTCCCACAACATCGGTAACCCAATAGTTATATTCAGAGGTACGATCTAGGGTAATCAGCAATATCCGAAGTCACATTGCATAAGTGAACTTGTACTTACCCAACAGGTAAATTGTCAAGTCGCCTACTTGTACGATAGTCCGTTCAGTGGATGTTGGCCATCCCAGGACCAGTGAAGCAGATGAATTTGACCCGAGCCTGAAAAGCTTCATTCCGCCCTCGATAACCTTAAAAGAAGAGGCCGCATTATTGATGGCGAACTCATTGAACTCATTCTGCCCTGCGTAAATTATCAAGACTTTCTCGCCATTCACCAATGACTGATGTGTGAAAACGTCCGCGGTTGAGTAGAGTAAGTTTATGCCTTGGACGTCATAATCTGTAACCATCACCTTGGAATTCCGGCCATTCAATTTCAGGCTATGATTAGTCTGAGGAATGGCTATGTTCCCCCGGGATGTTGGCAGCGTGACCCTGTACGAAGTTGAAGCCAGGCTGGTGTAGTCAGTATGCCGACAACGAAGAACGACCCGTCTGCCGTACTTTTGCCGAGCAACGGAGTGATTATCATTTCCGCGTTGTCGCTATAAGCATGGGTGGCGTTGATAGCCGGGGTGGCAGTCAGATAGGCAGGGCTGACCATCATGAAGTTGGCCTCCAACTTGAGTTCTGAGTACTTCTCACGAGCGATGGTGCGATCCTCTCTGATGACGCTTCCATAGTCGTACGAGGTATATCCGCCTGGATGTCCCAGGTTGCCCCAATTAGTCCCCCCAAAGATCATGTACAGATTCAGGATTGAGACGCCCTGGAAGGTCAGCTAAACATCATCTACCAAGACTGACAAGCGATAGAGCCTTACTGCGGCAAAGGTGTTCTTGTAGAACACCCGCTCAAACTCATGGTTCACAAGTTGACTGCATTTCTCAAAGCCCCATCCACCCCAGGGATCGAACGATCCAGCTTGGAACTCGTTGATTGAATATGGCGTGGACGGGCTCTGTTGTAGATGCAAGGCTCTCCAATCCGTGGGGAGACCATCAGCTGGCCAGACCGTTGGGTTTACGCCGTCAAAACCCAGTGAGTAGCCGTATATATCCACCTCACCCACTCCGGTGCCGGGAGCATTGTGGCCCAATGGAGCAGCATCATTACTGATGAATGGTACGACTATTCCGGCATCGCGGGCTTGCTTCATGACATACTCCATGTAAGCGCCATCCGGAAATGAGCTAAATTCATCTCCCCCATGTGTATTCGTTCTCGGGCTGGAACAGTATGATTGGTCCGCCATTGGTGATCTGAGCACGCGCGATCTTCTTGCAGAAATTGGACATATAATTATCAGTGGCCGCCAAGTAATCAGGGGCAGCAGTTCGCAAAAGCCCCCGGACTCGTTGGAGCTAGCCAGGATAACCACCGCCGCTCGCCTTTGATGACAGTTTCTGTTAGCTACGTCGGACCCTAGAAGAATACGGGCAGCCTCGAAGAACGGTTCAAGGGCAAAAACGCCGTCGGCAGTGAACTGCCCCGGGTTTCCCTCCACCAGCGCCCAATGTATGTAAAGTGAAATTACGTTTATTCCTGAGGCTCGAGCCTTTTGAAACACATCCAGCCAAAGAGATGGTACTGGAAGGCGAAAGGGATGAAATTCGCCGCTGAGTATTAAGACCCTGGTTCCGTTGACGAAGAGGGAGTGCTCATCCCAGGTAACGATGTGCTGGACAGGGGCACGCATCTGGATGGGCTCGATGATAGAGTAACCTCGCATCCCAATACTAGGCTTGCCCGTGGTGGTACGCAGGCTTTCACAGCCGAGCGCTAGAAGCGCGATGCCGAGTAGGAACTGCTTCATTCTCCTGCTTCACGTGATCGTATGGTGCCGTGAAGCTCTTGCGAATGAGATATAAGGAACTGAGGGGATTGCATTAACGGAGCTTGGCCTCGACCATGACCATTAAGTTCCAGAAGCGGGACGCAGAGTTCGTGTTTGCAGCACATTAGTTGCGCCGGGCCTTGACGAAGCCGCCGAGAGAATCCGGTAATGCAGGTACCCGAGATTAAGACTGTATCGGAAAGCGGACAGCCAAAGCAAGAAATCGCTCTCTCTCTCGGAGACTCACTCGCACTTTCCAGGATCACCAAGATCAAGCACAACCTTGAGCGAAATGCTTACCTGGGAAGTAAATATTCCATATTGTGCCAAGACCACCCTTTTATAAGGGCCTCGGGGCAGCAGCTTTAGTAGTGGCTTTGTAGAAAGCCAGTCTGCAGCTTATCTTAGATCTCATGAATCCCATGGCGCTGCAGAGAACTTGGTGTGCGACTGGGGTCTACCGGTGCATCCCACGATGTTTTGAACACACTCGGCCTTCGGTTGGTGGACTGACAAGCGCAAGAGGGAGGAGACTGCGCAAGAAGAGGGTGTAGCCAAAAACTGACATATACTCCTGCTTTGGTGTAGTCGCTGTACTAACTAGCAATTCAGGGTTGCGCCATAATATCGCATGCGAGCTTCATGTAGTGGGAGGCGGCCTTGTGAGGTCTGTCATGATTTGCTCTGAGCTTCAGTGTTGATGCGACCTATGACCTCACAGGCCATTGCAGGGAGCGTGCACTCAACCCCAGTTCCCTAATTCTCCCCGCAAACGCACCCACTGTTAACCTTGCCAAGCCTATCACTGGCAGATGTTTCTTGGGCAGCTGCAGTACTGTATGTAGGTGTCAATAATACCTTCTAGTTCTGGGTATTCAATGACCAATCGTATTCATCATGGTGGCACTTGCGCATTCCATATACAGCAAGACAGACCAATAACACTGGCTAACGATAAGATAGGTTGCATTGGCGTTGCTTTCTTGTGATCATGGTTCATTAAAATTTGAGGGTGTTCTACCCTTGCTATATATACGCATTCTTAATTCTATTATATAACCCCCCCCCCCCCTTCGCCACACCTCATTTTGGAGTGCTCAGTTTCTAGACAAGAAAATCGAGGTCAAAGGCCTTAGGGCCGGCGTAGCTCTGCACAACGGCGTTGGGCCGGTCGGACATGACGAGGTCGCTGTTGGGGATGTGGTAGACGCCGGTGGTGTTGCTGCGCGGGCTGACGGGCGCCTGGACGAGGAAGCCCAGGCCCTCGGCGTCGCGAACGACATTGAAGGTGCGCGACGACTGCTCGCACGCGCCGTACATGACGTCGGGCAGGGTGCCGTCGATGTTGGCCGAGACCATGGCCTGGCAGGGGATGGGGTCGGTCTGCATGGTGCCGGGCTGGAAGACGCCGAACTCATACCTTGAAGAGAATTGTTAGGTTTTGATTTCTTCCTGTGCCAGGATGGCCATCGCCTGGAAAAGGCGCAAGCAGACTTACAGGCATTGGGTGCTGTGAGGAATGCATGCAGCGCTGAAGTCGGAGACTTGGTAGACGACACTGCGCTTCTGGATAGCCGCGCCAGAGACGACGGCGGAAGCAGCAACAACAAGAGCGGCAGTAGAGAACTTCATATTGATCGATGAGTTGCTGGTTGTTGGTTGTTGGTGAAAGACTAAGAGTGTGAGTTGGTTTTATGATGATATTGTATTATCGTCGTGGAGGATGTGGGAGTGGCTTGTGAGTAATATCAATATCAAACAGGCGGCGCTTTCGAGGTTTTATTTATATGAGGAGCCATCGTAAGCTATCCGATGTGTCGAAAAAAGGAAACCATGCTTAATGCTCCTTCGTCTCTTGCTTCTTGGTCCCTGAATGACGATGATCGGCAGTTCAGATCTCGTATCCACACCCGGCAAAGCAGGAGAGGAGGGGTGGGGCCAGTTACTTACGGGGTCAAGGGGGGCAATGCAACTGCCAACTCACCTGCCCAATGTAACGTGTTCGTCAAGTCAGGGCAGAGACTCTGAGACCAAATGAGGAACTTGAAAATAGACCAATCCGGGCCATGAACCGAAAAGGGCAAAAAGAAGGCTTCCAGACGGTTGACGGTCTAACTAAGAACATGACATCAGCAGGAGGTGTCAGTGCAAGCCAATATGTAAGCATGCGGGTGCGGCACTGATGTAAGTGTAAGTGCTTAAGTGCTTAAGTGCTTAACCGTAGGGCATCAAGTGCGCTAAGAAGTCCCTGAAGCGAAGAAGCGTTCAGTCCAGTCGATTGATCCGACCCACTAGCTTCTGCCACTAGGTAACCTTATAACATGATCGAACTGACAAGCACAGCCGATCGATCATACGGGCAACCACAGTGGAATTTCCATCAATACCAATTGAAGAACAAAGCACCGCACTCGATGCCGTGTTTCCGTTCTGCCGAGGTTGATGGGCTGTTGAACATCATGCACTTACTCATATGTTTATGGGTTTCCACCACAACACCGTAGCATGTCTTGCTACTTAGTTATTAATGAATTCGGCCCGGCTGCTATGGAACCCAATTGCAGATACGCGATTTGCATGCGAGAACTAGACGGGAACGTCTAAAATATCAATCTCCTAAGACAGTGGGCGACTGAACACCAGCTTGCAGGAACGATGGAGAATCGACAAACGTAACGTGACAAGCCGTGTTGGATGCTACCTTACTAATAATAGACCTGGGCGCAATTCTAAGACAAACGCAAAATGGTACCCCATCCAAAACAAAAACAAAGTCTGGACCTCACGGCTCCTCGAGACCGGAACCACACTCCGACCCTCGTGCACGGCGCTAAGACCGCCTCCCGTCGTGGTCGGGCCCTGGTACCCGTGCCGCGCGACCACGAGCCACCACAGGCTGAACAGCAGCGTGAGCCCGCCCCAGATCAGGCACGCGTAGTTCATGGTCTGGGCGTCGTCGGCCGGTAGCGCGAAGGGGAAGCTGTAGACGACGAACCACACCAGCATGTAGGCGCAGGCGACCCCGTTGACCGCGAAGCCGCGCCAGCCGCACAGGCGGAAGGGCCCGTACCGGATATTCTTCCGGCCCGTGAGCAGGTTGGGCAGGATGGCGGCCAGGTACGAGCTCGTGATGAGGAGCAGGAAGCTGCCGACGAAGGCGTTGAAGGCGGTACTGCTGCCCACGTAGATGCAGCCCAGCACGGTGACGAGGCAGGCCGAGGCGACCGTCGACGCAATCGGGACTTGGAAGCGCGGGTTCACGTGCGCGAGGCGGTCGGAGAAGGGCGTGGCGCCATCGCGGGCCAGCGTCCACAGCGTTCGCCCCGCCGTCATGTAAAGACCGATTACGGTCAGCCCGATGCACACCATGACAATGGCCAAAAGTCCCGTCACTCCCGCGGCGGACCCGGTGGCCTGCCGGTAGATCTCGGCAATCGGGTAAGACGACTCAAAAAGGGCATCGTAGTTATTAATAGCGTACATGATGGCCACGAGGTAGCAGAATCCCGTGCTGAAGCCGATGCTGAACTGCAAGCCGATGGCGATGGGAACGTTGCGCTCGGGATTTGGAATCTCCTCGGCCAAGTGGGTGAGAGGGTCGACGGCGCCCAAGCTGTACGCGCCGTTCACCATGCCTGCGATGAAGACGAACCCGTCTGGATAGCCCAGAGCGGTTGACCACTCCTTCCAGACGAATGACGATGTCGCATGGGGCGGGCGCCCGTCGCGGCCCGGCATCACGGCGACCACGATGACGGTGACGAAAAAGCCGACCAGCACCGCAAATATACCAAACGTGTTCAGGCGCGGCATGGCGCCGTTCGCGAAGCACACCAGCGCGCACGCAAGCCATGTCGCGACGAGGTACACGACGAAGACGTGCCAGGACTGGGCCACAAAGCCCGGGTGGTTGACGGCGTACATCTGCACGACGGTATTGGCGAAGATGGAGGCCATGCTGGCGGCACCCAGGACCCAGGCGAGGTAGTTCCACCAGCCGGCGAAGAAGCCGACGGCGCGGCCCCAGCCGCCGCCGCCGCTTTGGCCGGGCGTCACTGAGGCCCAGTGGTAGACGCCCGCGGACGACGGGATGGCGCTGGCCAGCTCGGCGACGCTGGCGGCCACGGTGCTGTAGAAGGCCGTCACCGTGAGGAACTCGTAGAGCACGCCTGGCGGCCCGCCGTTGAAGATGGCCGTCAGGATCGACCCGCCCACCGCCGGCCACACTGTGCCCACGACCAGGCCCACGCCCGCCAGCGATAGGAGGTTGAAGTTCCGGGCCAGCTCCTGGGTGTGCCCCGACGCGTTCACGCCGGTGGGGATGGTCTCGATTCGCTCTATTCCGTGCGAGGGGTTGTCCTCGGGAGCTTTGAGTGCCGCGTCTTGGTCCGTCATCGTCTTGTAGTCTTGGTCCTGTTCGCCAGGGCTCAGGGCCACACTGTGATCCTCCATTGTCGCGGACAACGGGATGAGGCCTACCAAGAGGAAGATGGTGTAGAAGTTCGAGATGATGAATAGCCCACCGGCTCCAACTTGGTGTTGCCCAGACGCTTATGTAGGGGGATTTCTTTGTAAAGATGTCTCACCTACTTTTCAGTACGGTGCGTGGTCCAGCTTATTTCTTGGTGATCTCTCGCCATCTTCATGGTGTGTTTTACCCCCCAAACCACGCAGAAAACCACGGACGACAATGTGATATATGCCAGCCGTTATTCATGGGGACGTCAGGACGACTTTCCTGACAAGGTGAGGTGGACGGCGGTTGCGCCCCACCTGGGAGAGTCTGGGGTACCCTATTAGGTTAAAGGTTGGAGATGCAGATCGTCCTCGGTGCCGACAGTTGCTGCCGATTGGCCCACCACCGCAGCTGTTGGAGATTATCAGCTCTTGATCGCTGGAGGTGGAGCGAAGCGGCTCCGTTTCGTTATCAGCCGTTCCGCTGAAATCGATGACTTCTACGTCTTTTATCGCCGTGGCTTACTTGATCTCGTTACTAACACTGTCGGGCATCGGCATCGCGTTGCTGATGTTTCAGGTGGCTTCCTGCATATCTCCTGCTCCTACAACAAGACCGTCCCGTTACAATCAGAAGACAACACACAATATGCAGATCAGCTCGCCATCGTTCTGATATCTGCGAGGCCCCGCCATGCTCAAGATGGGTGTTCTGCCCAGGATGTAGAGACAGCCACCGTGGCGTCAAAGCCGCGTGTGTTCCGGTCGCAGTGCTCTACCGCCATAAGAGAGCCAACAAAATAGCTTGACAGCAGCTCGGAGAAGCTCCGAATCCGCTGTCGAGATATCCACGGCCAGCGCTTTGATGGCCACCTGAGCCTTGTCCCCCGAGTCAGCGGCGGTCCGGAGCTGCAAAGATGCTTCCACCTCTTGCTCCGCATCGGCCATGGTTTCGCCCGAAACACAGGAGAAGGCGGCGAACAAGGGCCGGATATGTTGAGCCTTAGGCGAGACGGTCGGTGGGTATCTGCAGCCCTGGTTCTGTGCTCCGGAGTCATTTGTGGGGCCGCCGGGTCGCGATAGCTTGTCTAGAGCGCCCCCGCCCATGTCGTCTGTATCATACCCTGGCGGCTGAGAAGCAGCTGACTCGGCGACGAGGTCGATATCACGTACCCACCCGATTCGAGGGACACAGATTCCATTCCATGCTCGACACGGCATCGAGCTAGAGCGTCCTGGAAAGAAGAACCGCCACAACATAGTTGGTCGTCGCCATCTGGCCGATGATTCCAGCCGGGGATGTCAGCAGGACTATGAAGTCGGAGCCATTGGACAGCAGAGGGTGTAGATTCCATGCCAAGTCTATCTTGGCCTTAACGGCGAGGTCCTTCTGCGCCAGTGACATGTTGTCAAACATGGATTCCGCAGGACTAACACAGCACTGATGCAACGACTTCTCCATCAGTAACAGGAATCCTCGGGTTCCAGCCCTGGCCTACCGGCACCTGTTCGACACCATCACCAGACACTCGATCCTCATCTACCCTCCGCGCAACGGGCCGACTGGTGATGACGAGGGTATGGAACTGCAGATACAGTTTGAGAAGGAATTGCCACAGCAGTTGAAGGACGACACGGAGTGGAACAAGTATACAGAGTACAGAGACATTGATGTGGGCAACCCTGTGGACATTGTGGATGTGTCACGGCGGTTCTTCATACGCAACAAACTCAAGACTTCGTAGAACTTCAGATTCAATAGAATGAGTGTGGTTAAGGTAATTTCATTCCTAGCTGATTGTGCCTCTCTGGCTAATGATGGGTGAGTCCAGTAAGGATGTTGGCTATCGTCTCGACGACAACGCTGGCTGCGTCGTACCGCCACATAACATGGTCATAACCCAACCTTACAATATTCAATTACCCCCTGCAGCCCTGGTCCCCTTCAGATGATGGCTTAAATTGCCCGTTGCGGTGAGGTATGGCGGGCGCCTGTACTCATCGCCACAGTCTCCTGGTATGTCCGTCAAGCCACGCTGCGCTTCTGCAATCGCCTCTCTATCTGCATCGTCGAGAACGAAAACCCAGGCCCCCAAGGTGGGCAAGGCTTTGTCGAAGCTGTCATTGGAAAGGCGGCAGCCCACGATCACGGCGCTCACCACGGGGACGTCGAGTACCCATCAGATCGCGACTGCGGGGATGGACACGCCGTGTTTCTGGGCGACGTGAGCGAGGCACGACAGCACGCGCTGGAAAGGCACCCAGCCGCCAGCGGCGTGGATGAAGCGCAAGTACTTGCGAAGGCTCCAATTCAGAGCGTCCACGTCCTGGGGCTCGTCGACGCCAAGCCATTTCTCCGTCAGGAAACCGCCCAAGAGAGTTCCATATGCTAGGATGGCGACTCCGTACTCGGTTCATACCGAGGCGAGATTTCCCTGGATGGAGCGGCGGTCGATGACGGAACAGGATACCTGGTTTGTGGCGATGTGGAAGTCCATTTCCAGGAACTTCTTCAGGTGCGCCGCGTCGGTGTTGGGTGAGGCCGATGTTCTGTATCCTGCCAAGCTGCTGAAGGGGTTGAAGATGGGCCAGGTTATAGAGGCATGTGTCATCCTCGTAGTCCCAGATGTGGTACTGCATGAGTGCAATGCTCTTCTGGTCCATCCGGCTAAGTGCTCGGTTGACAGCTGCCCTGGCGTTCTTGTACGATTTCTCTTCGTCCTCGGGCGGGCACCACTTGGTGAAGGCTGTCAGGCGCTGTGAAGCCTCAGGCCAGGACGCATTGAATTGGCCGACAACAGCTTCTGCTTCGCCGTAGTGGTCGGCCATATCGAAGCAATCCAGCCCCGCATCGACCCTGGCAAGAACGTGTCAATGAGCTTCGTAGACGTTATGGAGCTGGGCATGCGGCGCACAGTGGTTTCATGGCTTCTGCCGCCTTGGAGATGTCAATGTCGGCGTCATGTCCTCCTGCAAGTTGCCAAAGACCAAGGATCACGCGAGGGATTGTCAGCCCGACAGCGATTGAACACCGTTCAGCTTTCAACGAGCCAGCGATTAGACACAGTGCAACAGGTTTCATCGACCGCGGTGGATTAGCCTCCATATTGCTTGAATAATAAAGTGTTCGGACGTAGAAAATCTTCGGATTTTTTATGATGGGCTCTTCAAGAAGGGTTTTGGGTCAGTAGAAAGTTGGAAGTCCTACTTCCGTTATGTTATGTCAGTGTACATGTAGTTCCTTATGCCGAGGTCTCAACTTATTCGCCAGTTGTCTGCCAGCTTTGAAGAGAAGACATTACCACCGACGGTCAGTCAAATCAACATTTTCGCATCAAATTGTACGCAATGCACCTTCCTGATTGAAAGCGTGTTCTGCATGCGAGGGGTAATGCACCTTGCTAAAGGCAATAGGCGCCGAAGGTATAGGGATTCGCAGTGTGGTCCACGAAAGCGTGGAATTGCCCCCTTCCTGATATGAAAGTATCCTGCTTGTAGTTGAACAAGTCCTTATCGAGGCAGCTATGATTATTGATTCTTCACTATTGAGGCCGAGGCAGCTCCCTAGTGGTCGAGCATTGGAAAATCGAAAAAGATGATCCAAGGTAGCAGGTACAATGAGTATACACCGATAAGTGGTTATCGGTTATCAGCTGCTACTCTCAGCAGCTGCCGAAGTTGCCAACCCGGCTAGCTCAATGGCAGAGCGTGGGACTTTTACGTGACCGGCCCCACCCCGGAGCTGCGATCTAGAAGGCCATCCCAAGGCTGTGGGTTCGACCCCCACGTCGGGTGTGATTGTCTTTTTGCTGGTCCTATGGAGTACCTTGGCCATGATTCTTAGGAAGAAGCATATTCTTTTTGGGAGTAACAAAGATAGAGCAGCACATGCGCTATCAGACTACATCTTAACGAGGTAGGTACCAGACTTCAGGCTGGGCTGCAGCATTACTCCGTACGCCCTGAGTTGAATGACAAGCTCGATTTAGGGAGAAAGGGGCTATTGTTTGTTTGACCTGTTCGTTCGTGCTCTTAACTGTTTTCTCATTTCTGGCTTGGGGTCCACAGCTGGATGGAATGTTCATGAACCTTGATTATCCCGAATTGAGCGATGGTTGCAAGAAAGCTCTGGACACGAGTGTCGCTTGTCCGTTGCTCCTGAGCAACAGAGCCTTCAGGTAGATAAATGTCTCCCTTTTTCTTTCTGCGTCAGAGAGGAGTGACAGCGCCATAGCAACAACATCTTGGACTTGGAAAGTGCCGGTGCTTGGCATGTGGACACCTGCTGCGATTCACCACCAAACACCAAGACGGCCATTGCCTCAGCTTGCAGTGCTTCGAAAGCTACAGCAGGAGGAGGCGAAACCGTGGCCCATTTGAAGCCGGGATTGTCGCAGAGGTACAGGTACTGCATGCGCCCTCGGGGCCGAGGCGTTGGACCGCGTGTCCGCTACCACCAACCTGGAGGAAGAAGAAGAAGTGATAACGGTAGCGATCTTGGACAGGAAGAGGACGAATGGTTTGTGGATATCATCCGGAAGGACTAAGGGTCCTCGGTGCCGCACCCACTGGGATAGCCCATGGAAACCATCATAAACTGCATTCGGCCCGATGTTGGATGGATGAGGACGGGGATTGGAGGGGTTATGGTCGAGGTTTACGAAACCTTGAGGGATTAGGATGCGAGGTATGACGAGTATCGGCGGCTCTATAAGGTGGCATACTAATGAAACATCGTGGGATGGAGTTCGTTAAACCAGAATGGAGGGTTGCCACGAACACCCCTTTTTATATACCCCTATCAGCAAATCTGTTATTTGTAGGTAGTAGGTGTGCCATTCAGCTCCTTGGGTCATTCTTCGTGTACTGCCTGACAGAGAATCAAGTCGCCTCACAGCTAGTGTGTCATAGACCTGGCGTATGTCGGATCGTGTAATTTGCGAAGGGTGACATGTAGAAAAAGGCGCCACAGTAGATTAGTAAAAACGATATGGTAAGCGAACATCTCTCCAATTACCATGTAGGGGGGGAAAGCGTACTTAAGTCCTGAAGCTGTTACTAATAGCAGGAACGTTTGTAGTAAAGCAATTGTTTTTTGTCACCTAAACACCCAGCTGTCACATGTAGCTCAGGATCTAACACCAGGAGGAGTAGGTGAACCTGGAATAGACACCACAAAATACCATCGTAACAATATCAGGAGATAGGGAGTCTTGAAGCCCATAAAATAAAGCAGATTAATGAATACAGAAAAGAAAAGTCAAAAATAGGATCGCCTCTGGAGAATCGTGTCGAACGGGAGAGCTGGCCGCACCTTCTCCTGCCATCTCTGAGCATCGAACCTGTTACCTCAAGTCCGCTCCAGGAGACCAGGAGACCATTCTACCACTGCACTACAGAGACCACAGCCAGATGGCATATAATGAGGGGGCTATCCGGCCAGAAATTCCTTGAGGCAACAACCTTGTATCTAGCTATTTATTACTGCTTACCTCTGGTAAGGTACTTGTCTTGGAGAGCTGGCTTGTATCTGTATTCAAGAATGGTTGTTTGTGCCACTTACTGTAGAGCAAAGAAGCTGCCGCCTCTCACCTCACCGTTGCCCATCCCTTCGTACCCATGATGATACACCACGCGATGGTGTTGCTTGTTGTTACTCAAAAATCGTACATAGTACCGCATACGTGCCTGCTACCTAGATACAGAGGCATATCATGTAATGACTCGTGCATGTTCACAATAATAATTCAGCATATTAATATTCTTCACTGCCTCACTTTTTCTATTACCCATCCCCCTAACTCCGACCACCTGATAGTGATTTTAGTTTACCAGACCATGCTTGCACTCATTCATACTAACTTGTTCGACGAATTCCCCAGGGTGATCAAGGTGATACTTGGTACCAGAGCAGCACCTACCCACCATGCTGCACTGGTTTACACCACCGTGTCCGAGTTGATGAGCCTCATTGGTGGAGACAATTATCTCGAGGAATATTGAATGCAATTCTCTTTGTGTGACACAAGGTGACTTAAAGGGACACTCATAACGTTTTCAATTAGGCCACGACTACCGTGGGTCTCTTCTGATATTGTAAACAGTCACAGAATACTCTCAAACTCAAGAATAGGAGTACATTGCCCCGTAAGATGCTGTCTTCTGTACTACAAAGTACCAAGAGACGGGCAAGCTCGGTTACAACGACATGTTAGAGAGTTGGCACTTGTTATTATTAGTGTGACCACATAATTCGTCTCGATTTACCTCAGGGCAAAAGCCAGTTTGGAGTACTGGCCCTATTCGAGAACTCCATCTTTGAAATTGGTTCGTCATTGTTGGCGCCCAGGGGCCTTTTGCTAGCCATCCCTTTTTGGTTTAAAATAGGGGTGGCTGGTTGATTTTTATGGCAAGCATCTACCATACACTACCACTGGCTCTAATCTGATAAATTGGGTGTACGTGCAGGTTCCGGATATGCCATTTATTGCGCAATAAAATAGAGTAGGGATACAACATTGCCCCGAAGATTTGAACGACCTCGTCTTGGGAACTCTGAATACACCCCCCGCTTCACAAAGGTAGAGGCGCATATATACCACCAGACGCCCCCGGCGGATTACCAATGGGTTGGCTTCGCATTACATAACGTCGTGGTCTTCGTAGCCCATCTTTAGCGACTCGTCAATGCCGGCCGGGAACAACAGTGTCATCATTTGCACCTATGCTGCTCCTCTGTCCAGTAAACAGAGGTCGTGGAACCAACTCTTCCTGGTGGCATTCCCGAGCAGACCACCTATGTTATCGGGTAGCCTCGTCACAGAATCGTGGGGTGGGACCTGTCTTGGGCTCGGGTTCGAAAGAAGCTGGTCTCGCTCACCGAAGGGGCGAGGATGAAATGGGGGCCAAGCCTAGGTTTATTAGCAAACACTCCCTTCCCACAATAGATGTCGACCAATCTTGACTCGGAACGACTTGATATATATCACCTGAGAGAATAGATAGACCAAAAGCCATAATATCCCACGACAACAAGTGCCGGAGTTAGACATGGGTTTTACCTGGAACCGACATATAATACTTCAATAATTAATCCCCTTTAGCAACAAGTCAGATAAGCCAATGAAACAAGCTTCGCTTTTGAACACTCTTTGGTATATATCTACGTGGTCTTGCACAAGAAACTCTAATCCTCCAGGGCCTCATTCATAATCGCCTTCTCCTAGATATCGATCAGGCGTATCGGCCTCCCACAACGGCCGCTCTACGAGCGCCACTTCTAACGTTTTCCTCGCTTGGCCATTGACCTTCGACGTAACTGCGAGTCCGTTGGCTTCCTCCTCGTCTTCCGGGCCGCTGAGGGGTACGATGCCCATGATAGGACGGTACTTCAGGGTATGCCAGAACCCTATGCTTTGACCACTTTGTTCTGCTTTCTGTTGTTGGCGCTCTGCCTTGCGCTTCAGGGCCAATTCGCCACGAGGCTCAGAATCAGAGTCGTCTTCCTCGCTGTCATCGCCAGGTTGGCTCTGCTCGTCCGTGTCCATGGGGTCAGTCGCCCGGCGCTCAAGGCTGAGGGCCTCGCTCTTGCCATTCGTGAAATGTTCCACTTTGGTCGGACCAGCAGCTCCCCTCTTCATCCTGTTACCGGCACCGGTGTCGGGCCCACGTTTCCTCTTCTTGGATTGATCCATTTGATTATCTTGCAAAACAAGAGCTGGTGCCTCATCAGGGGCGTCTTCTGCAACATCTTGGGAGAGGTCCAGCATAGCAACGAAGGTGTTTCCGTACATCCATATGCGATCCCCTGACCAAAGAGCACCCTTGATTAGATCCCGTATGTTCCGAAACTCGATAGGCAGTCGATTGGTTGGGTTGCGCCGCGACCAAGGTGTGATACCTCCAATCGTCGGGTGCAAAAAGAGAATCTGGGGTTTGGCTGTAGCAGCAAACAGAACATAGTCATCCTGTTCATCAGTAGACTCCGTATTTCCACTTGGGATGTGGTCCGAAAAGGATAGCAGGGTTGGCGCATTGCGAAGCTTGGGGAGCAATGCAGCGTTGGGGTTCCTTGTCCAGGTCATGAGAGCAGGATCAGTGCCAGCAGATTCATCTTCGCTATCGTCCGAGTCGCTTTCGCTTGATGAGCCGTCGTCTTGTGCGTCGCCGTTCACACCATTCTGCAAAACGGACCCAGGGTCGCGAACAACCCAGGTGTCAATGTAACCAGCCACATCAGCAACGGCTAACATCTTAGCATCAGACGAGAAAGCGATCTGTGTTACGCTTCTCTCGTACTCTCCCAATCCACCAAAAGCGATGTGCTTAGGTATGTCTCGCTTCAGTCGATAAAGTTTGACTGCCTTGTGAGCAATAACGGGCACGTCAGTGGGCTCGGATCCCGTGCTGACGCGTAATAGGGATACCCTGTTGCACTCTTGCACGACACATATCCATTGGTTGTCTGGCGAGATCTTGAGGCGTTCTGCGCCGAGCGCCGCAACACTAAGAGGCACGTCAATCTTAGCAATCTTAAGCTCGTCCATGGTAGGGTCGGAAATAGCTGTAAGATGGAATGCCTTGATATCTGACGTGGTCGAGACCACAAGCAGCGAGCCATCACTGCTAATGGAGGCAGAAGTTATGTTAGCTTCCCCCTTGATGAGGATACGAGCTAGCAGTTTGCGGTTCTTCGTGACATCAGCATCGACCCCAGTCTCGTTGACTATGTCCTTCAGGGGCTTGTGTAGACGCCATATGTGTACCTTGCGATCCCACCAGCTGGCCATCATTCGTGCTCGGGGAGCGCTCATCAGAGGTGGTGCTTGAGGCAGATGCGAAAGCGCTCGGTGGTTTTCCATCCCAGCTTCGCGTAGGGGAATTACGACTGGATTCGCATCGGGGCCTGTTGAAGCATTAGTTGAGGATTCGGGGATTGTGGAATAGGTGTTCACAAACCTCCGGAGACAATCACGCTGACGCCGTCCTGTTCGCTTTCAAAAGAGGTCATGGTTTTCACATCATGACCATGGTATCTCCTGTGCCAAATAGTTGCCCATCTTGTGCTTGTCCCAGACGTTTTCCGGTGCAAGGCTGTTCTCCTATCCATACCACCACTTAATACGGTCGAGCCGTCAGCGCTGACAGCTAACGACAGCACGTCCTGCTTATGACTTTGTAGCCTTTGTGCTTGACTGTAGGTCTTCCCGTCCCAGATGCAAACTTGGCCAGTTGAATCACCCGAGACGATATCTTCGTTTGGCAGGCACTTGACACACCACACGATGATCTCCTTGGCGCCTCCAGCAAGGTCCGAACCCAAGGTCATGCGGCGTAGGAGATGCCCAGAGCGTATGTCGTAAATGCGGATGGAGCTGTCGGAGCAGCCAACGACGACAATGTTGCGCTTCTGGAAGCAGATACTGACGAATCGGGTCTTCTTCGAGGTCGAGTGGACAAGAACACGGTCGAATCGCAAATCGCCATCCTCGATCGAGTAGAGTACAAGGCTGCCATCGATGGTGCCAGCGACGAGCTTCTGGGTCTTGGGTGCGCTGCTCCCGCCCTTTGCCGTCTTGGTGGATTTGGCAGAGTCTTCCAATGGCTGAACACCAAGACACCATATGTCTCCATGCGTACCAGTCGCTTGCTTCTTAGGCCTTCTCTTCTCCAAGTCCCACTCGGTAACAGTACTCGTGTAGCCGATGCTGAACAGCCGGAGCCTACCCTGAATTCGCCGTCCATCGGAGAGTAATCGATCGGGTTCCGTCACCCAGACCAAGCCGTCGATGCTACGGTCTTTACCGCCATGGAGAATGCTTTCCTGGTGCCACTGTCCGCCTAGAGGGTTCTTTTCTCAATTGTCAGTCAGCCGTAATAGCTACGTGACCGGGGTGGGTATTAGATATCTACCCATATCTCAATGTCACCGTTGGCGCGTCCAATCGCGAGGCGGACCAGGTTGGGATTTCTCCTGCCGGTCAACTGGGAGCAAGAGAAGGCGACGGCATTAATTGCGCTTGTTGGGTAAGGCACAAAGCGGCAACGGTGAATATCCATCCTGAGGTTGCTGCTTCGATCGGGACCCGAGGCGGTCTTTGTAGAGAACGAGAGAAGCTGACTCCTAATTTAAGGAGCATGCAAAACCTCCAGGCGACTTTCTCGTCTCGAACTTTTTTCCCTAGCGGCTTCGACCTGCAGCCAGCAACCAGCCCAAACCTTTAGAAAATTTTAAGCTATGGCTCGTGCTTATCTTATCGCTTCATCGATAATACTGGATGCCCCACACCAAAACCGACTCCTGACCACGTTGAACTCCACTAACTATACTGTCTGCTGTACCTTAGGCACTAACTGCCTACGTAGGATGCAATATTCGAGATGGAGAATGTCAAGTTTCTCGGCTGTTCGTTGCCATGGAGATGACTTGATCAAGCTACATAGCTGACGGGCGATCGACGTGCACGGCATAACATGTCCTGAAGAGCTTGGCAAAATGACCTTCAAGACAGTCAATTCCAAAATATATACAGCTAAACCTATGCTGTTTATCATACAAGTGTGAACATGACCTCATCCAATCTTGACGCTCACACAACCAACAGAGAAACCATGCTTGCTGTGGATTGGTCCGGCGTCGTTCCATTCGGCCTTCAAATTTCGCGACTCAAGTCCTCGAACAGCTCGTGGATGAGCCGAAAAGAGTCCAAAGTGAGCGAAGAGCGCAAGGACAGAGAGCATACAAATATAGTAGCCCTGCCTCTGTCATGGACAGAGTATTACCGAGGCCCTATCATACTTGGGGGGGACCACTCTTGTTCCCGCCATTCCTTCTGTCGCCAACAACGCTAGTAGAAAAGCAAACCGACCAAAGCCAACGACTCGCGACTCCATCCGTCGTCTATTTTATAAATAAAGAAATGAGCTGCCCCCACCTAGCTCTGGCCAAATAGCACAAAGACCCAGATCACCGTACCTTACCCTTACACAGTTTGTGAAGGCTTTTTTTTGTGAGGTACGGAGACACTGCCAACAATTTGGGACTATTGCCCGGCAATGAGGACGGCTGGATTAACAATAATATCGTCGCACTTCGTAACATGCTGTAGTGGTTGTACATCACCAAACAACACTGTAAAGGGAAGCATCGGGGATGAAAAGGGGTATCAAGAGCTCGGCAAGAACAAGTGCAATCGAGGTCGAGAAATCAGAAGGCCGTATGCGTCGTCAAATTATGTAACATGCCGATAGTAATAAAGACGTGAGAAGGGACGTTTCTCTCATGAGAAATCATCAGCCGAAGGTGACATGACTAAGCGGCCGACACTTTGGGCCAACTCTTTCATCTCGCGAGCAATCTCGAAGGCTATAGGGGGCAGGGTCTGAGTCCACATGCGCCATTGGTTGTCCTCGGCGCCAAGACCCCGCGATGCTAGGTCTTGTCCATGTTCACCGGCTTCGAGAAGGCGTTGCCGACAGGACGCAAGGCGGTCAAGCATATCATTGCCAACGCCATTAGATTGTGCCTCGGACATGACTCTCCCAACAACATCTGCAATGGTGTCGATTTGATCGTTGATTTGTGCAATCGATGCGTCGCTGCGGACAGAGCTGACCAAACTTTGGATAGTTTGGACAAGAACCGCCGTCTGGTCCTCGACGTAAAACCTCAAATCTTCAGCGCGGTTGTCCTGCGGCGGGCCACCATAGCCGCCCGGAGCAGGGGGGGGCCCTTGTTCAACCCGTTTGGACCACCATTACGCGAAGGTTGGTTGTATGGGTTGACCGACTCGCGAGGAGAGCTGACTGGGCTATATGCCGAGGACTGCATACTATCGCGGGGCCCAAGGCCGTTGAAACGTGGGGGCGGGTCAAGCGGCGATTGAGTAGCTTGCGGCGAAGCTGATTTAGCATATACATCCTGCTGAGTTGACCGGTTCGAGAAGAAGGCGTTTGAATCAACAGGTGTGACGGTGCCGTCGTCGTCATCTTCCAGCTCACCAGCAGGCGTAGCTCGGATTTTGACGGTTCGCAACAATTCAACAATAGCAGCCACCAGATGCGATGCAGCAGCATCGAGAAGCGAGACAGGCGAGATACCCGCGGCGGCCGCAAAGTTCTTGGAAGCCGTGATTAGGTTGTTTGCCGTAGCGGAAACTCTGCTCTTGAGCCTTTGCTGTTGTTGATGTAAGCTCTCATCGTTGGGCGCCGACTCATCGATATCCTTAGTAATCCGTCGAACGCTGACAACGACCGCTTTCATAGAGTCGATCACCTTGTCTGGGACATCCGTTCGCGCCTTCTGTAGCAGTTCATCAATAGCGATCTGGAACCTCGTCACGTGGACGTCCTTGACGAGACCATTGTCTTGAGTGAATCCCTTCTCGCGAATGTATTTGCCGGCGTCCTGGTCAATGGTAAGGCCGAGAGAGGAGGCTCTCATGTTGCGCAACTGAGTCTTTGTGCGAGCATAACGGTTACGCCAGTCGCGGACCTCGTTTTCGAGGGATTCCACCACCTTCTCCAATTCTGTTTGCCGTTCCCAAGCAGGACCATGTTGTTGAGAGAGCATCTTCATCTCCCGCAGAAACTGTTGCGCTTCACGTCGGACTTCCTCGGTCACCTGTTGCTGTTCTTCCAATGCCATCCGCAGTTCCTCATTTTCCCTTCGCAATTCTGCATCAGCAGATCCGCTTGGAACTGCCATATTCCGGCTGCTCTGATTTGCCTCTTCCAGTTCTTGCTGCAGCCTCCGCATCTCTGAACTGTGCTGTTCCTCCATCCGCGCAAGGTCCTCTTGGAGGTTTGCGCTGAAGTCCTTGGCTTGAGCCAGTTGGTTCTCCAGGTCGGCTTGCATGTCGGTCCATTGTTTCCTCTCCATATTGTCGGATGACGCTTTGGACCGCTCATCGTCAAGAACACGCGCCAGCTCGTCGTCTTTCTTCTTCAGCTGATCCTCTAGGCTATCGAGCCTCGACTGCAGATCCCGTGCTTGGGCTTGGGATTCCTCAAGCATTCTCTTGTCACTCTTGAAGCTAAGGTCAGTACAACAATCACACTGCTAATGTAGTGTGTGGCTCTTTTGGAACATACCTCGGACATAATCCCACTCATACCAGTAGCCTCACTCCTCTTGCTTTCGCGGCCATTACCAGCCGCTTCCAGGCCAAATGCCTCGTTATCTTCAGTGTCGTCGGCACCGTCATCGTCCTCTTCAACCATGGTGCTCTTATTGGGCACTATCGTATTGCTCTGGAACTGCTTCTGCTGCGGCCTGTCATAATTGTTGGGAGGTATCCCGGGGAAGGCGGAACACCGTAGTCAGTCATACGAGGCGCCCCCGAGCGGATGGAACTAGCATCTGAGGGCCGTCGCATACCCCGAGGTAGCCCATTCATGCTGCTGACAGGAGTTCCTGATCGACTCGAAGGGCCGCGCGAAGAAGACCTGGGGCTTCCCATACCAACTTCAGGGCTAGAAAAGTGCGGGAAACGCCGCTCGAGCTCGCAGAAAACGTCGGTGGCCAAGTCGCGGAACCTCGGGGGTCCTAGTGTCGATAATTTCTGGCGTGCTTGGTTTCGCTTTGGATGGAAGGTATCTTCAGGCTGGAGGAAGGGCGGCACTTGCGGCCCAGGGGCTCTTCGACTCAAGGCCTGCCGTCTGAGCAGCTCATCGTAGACATCGGTGGATAACTCGAGAAACTGCACTGCTGAAAGACGCAGTAGCTTATCACGGGCTCGGTTGGGTGGTGGGTTTGCACGACCATCTTTCGAGGTCTGTTGCAAAAATTTCCTCAAGGCGACATAGTGTCCGCTGAGAACGGGTTCGTTGTTCTCGTCTCGCATGCTGCGACCACTTTCACTCCTCGCATACATGCCGGTGCTGGAACGGCCGATAGACGGTGGCGGAGAAGGCTGGCCGACGCTTCTGGGGCCACCAGGCCCAGGGCCGGGGAAGCCGCTCATACTTCCGTTACGTCCACCCGAATACGGTGGCGATATCACTCCGCGGTTGTTTGGGTCGTAGTTGTCGGGATTTTGGTATTTGGTGATGCCAGACCATTCGCTGCCGCCTACTGAGACAGGTGACAGCGGCGCATTTCGAGTATTCATGGTAGGAATATTCAGCCACTAGTTCATGCAAATGAATCAATGGAGTTGGTCTGTACCGCCGCAGCGCCAAGTTGCAAGAACAAAGAGCCTTCGAAAACCCAGCAAGCAGGAAGTACGTGTATGCGCCACTTGAACGTCTCGCGGTTTCCCAAATTCTAACCAGAACTAACGTCAGAAAAAAAATGAAAAAAAAAGCCTCTTGAATGCACCGTTGATGCGTTTCGCCCAATATCCCTGGATCCTCGGGTCGATATTCGGTGTATCGGTATTGATTCCGGTATCAAGTGTTGGACGGTGCTATCTCTCTGGGTTGCCGTTGCTCGGGTGACTGATGCTAATTGCACAATCAGGCTTGGTGTACTTGGTACGGAGCAATATTGCCTTCCAATTTCCTCCAAGTTGGTCGGGCGCCTTCAAGATACATGTATGTGAACGAACTGGACCACGATCGATTCAGTCAGCTGTCAATATATCGCACAGGAGCACGGTCTTGAGTTCAGTCTGCGGGGAACAGCGCCGGTCCGAGTCAATTGAGTTTATGTCGTGTCAGATGCTGTTTCAAGAACACACAAAGTGCCTCCCTTCGAGGAAACCACGGACGGGCGGCAATGGCGATGGGACGAAGTAGAGACGCAAAGTTTGATAAGCAACTGTCGATGGGCGTTTCGTTTGCCGAGGTGTCTTTTTCTGACTTGATCTCTGTTTGGTTCTCGTTGGCACTTGTATACTCGACTCTTGTTGGCCGGGACCGCGAACAGCGCTTCGAAATAGCGACGGGACGGTAAGGAGCCGAGAGGGAGGAAAGCGTAGCAGGCAAGGGCCTTTTCGGTGCGCGGTGCAACGATTACAAAAGAGAAAGCAGCGAATATAAACGATAAACACTCTCTCTGCCTTGCTCGTTGGGTGAGTTGATGGCCACAGTCGGGTAGCTGGCTGCTGGGGAAACTGTGGAACAATCAATAAGGTTTCTGAACAGAAGAAGGCGAGGCCTGGAGCATAAGACAGGAACGTGAAGGGGAGCCGCAGGCTACAGGCACAAACACCCCCGAGAGACCGAGCGGCTGCAGGTCGCTGGAGTTCCTAAGTCTCAGAATGTGCCGGGTTCTTGAGAGCGTCTTTGCTGCGCTGTGCGGCGCGAGTGGGTGTGGAGGTGGGTGGATTCTGGTTCAATTGGTCTGGTCGCTGGCAGGTCTAAGGTCAAGTATTTTCTATCCGAGAATACCACCTTCTGATACTTCCAAACCAAGGCAGGGCCTTCTTAGACCGATGAAACCAACCACAACCAGCAACTTGCAAGGAGAGGCGAGCGAAGGACTAGGGGGTGGTTCGGGGGGATCCTACGAACTAACGAAGTTGGTTAAGGGAGGACCACCGCACGCACCCGATTCGATCAAGTCAACCTAATCGCTATTCGCTAAGCCTGCCTTCTCTAGTTCCCTACCTATCGAATTGTTAAATTGACAGGTACTTATTTCC
Organism: Apiospora phragmitis; assembly: GCF_038363925.1. Lineage (NCBI taxonomy): Eukaryota > Fungi > Ascomycota > Sordariomycetes > Amphisphaeriales > Apiosporaceae > Apiospora > Apiospora phragmitis. The sequence continues at coordinate 2,772,333 of NW_027117407.1, read as the reverse complement.
TCACCCCCAGCCTGCACTAGAAGGCGACATCAGACCTAGACTCAAGAGATCTACGGCTACAAGGACAATTAGGCTATCCCTTTTTTCTTCTTTTTTTTTCTTCTCGCCCTCTCACAGATCGAAAGACGTCTCGATTGAAACAGGTTCCCGTGTTGATTTCGCTGTGCACTTCATATATATGACGTTCATGGCAAAGCGGAAGTTCACACGTAGCACACATGACCTTTCATTAAAACCATAAACCCCCCTCTCAGACTTTCATCAATCAGTCTTGCTGCTTGTCAGATTGTCTGGGTCTGGTGAAAGGAGATGAATTAAGATTATCAGTCATCAGCCGCCATTGAATGCTATGTAGGTATCTGACATGGTCTACCCCCCCTACCAGGTATCTTGGTCTTTCAGTAGTGGCTAGCAGCTAGGCCGGGCAACCTTTCGATGGCAGCAACCAAGTGCCAACCGTGAGCACGGAGGCCAGATGTCCATGTCTCCGCCCCTTTGGCTTCCATCTTCCCCAAGTGCCCTTTTCTTCAGCAGTGATCGCTCCCCGTCTTCAGCATGATCAGTATCGCGTCCGAGGAGATCGACATGCTGTTTTCCCTTTGCAACCATAGTGCTCGGCTGACGTACTGTTAGAGCACGCACCACGCGTGTCCCATTCCCATCACTTACCTAAGTCAATAAGCCGTCCAGGGAAGAGACAACACACCTCGAGACACCTAGGAAGAACCATTGCACAGCCCCGTCTCCTATCTCAAGTCATGATCTAAATCATTCCACCGCGAAGCAATTTAGAAATGCCCACCCCCTGTCACCGATGAGCTCGCTATGTATGGGGCTTTCCCCTGAGGCGCAAGCATTTCTGGAGGTTAGATTCGATTGGTTATGCGCTATCCGTACCTACATTAGTCGTACTGTATCTCTAGCGTGACCACCATGCTTCAATGGGCTTGAGACGGACTGAACCGGCAGGTCTCCTCGACTGCATACTGGCGCGCGCCAACGGGACTTATTATCCAAGGGAAAAAAGCCGACAACTGGCAAGCTGGTTTGAACAGGAGATGGATGTTCATCAAGTACGCTGTTAGGCGGAGCAGTTTCGAAATGACGTGACGCGTATCGAATCCACATGACAATCCTATCGTCTTCCATACTTTGGAATTTACTGGGTGGGAGAAGGAACCAACCTCCATTGCTGTGTTACTGAACTGCTACGGACAATTTGGCCGTCTGCACGAAGCCCTAGAGAAACTGTTCTTCGAGGAGCTATTTGCAGTAGAAACATATCGCAATTAGCCAACATGTTGTGCTGCATGTCCCAGGTTTCCTTCTGCAACATTTCTGGATAAGTTCGATCCCGAGAGCATGAACGCGACAAGTTGTGTGGCTATCGATTGGCTCCTGACCTAATTCTACCATGCTAAACGTGTCTTCTGCTTGGATATTGCCGACTTACCTATATGAGTGCAACATACGAACTCACATGCACTCCATTAATGCGATTGGAACATAATCTTCCATGAAATGACTGGAAGGGTGTATGCCTGATGGAAAAACTTCGATCAATATGTTATTTTCGTTCTACAGTATCTGCAGGTCTCTCGGGACATCCGAAGCATGGACCGCGGTGCGTGTCGTGCCTAAATAAGCAGGCAGGGGGAGGTTACATGTGTACTCTTTGAGCCTCATGTTTCCGGGCAACTGCATCGCGAGTCATGTTATCCACTTGAGCGCTAAGTACAACAAAAGAAGTGGGTCATAATCTATGTGAATTGATTGGTCGCACAGCTCACTCAGTGCTACGTGCTGGTGGCTCACGGCCTTTTTGAGCAGCATGCACGCTGTTTGATTGGTTTAAAAAATGTACCCCACTTGTTTTGTTGTACTCAGCACTCAAGGGGATAGAACTTGGGATGATTCCGCAATGATTGGTCATCTTCCGTCTTCTAGAGCTTGTCTAATAAGTACTGACTGCACTGCTACTTGCCAAAGGAGGTGTCGACTGGCATGGCAATAAAACAACTCAACGGTACAACAATATAGCACGTGCTTTGTATCACCATGCTATACCAACTTGCAAGTTTTCTGACTTGTGAATCAAGTTTATATATGGGTGTTTGGGTATCATCTTGTGAGCTCAAGGCTCAATATGGTTTGTGTAGACGGCAAAAGGGCAATGGTTACCTGATCAAAACCAGGCTAATGTCCATGTCGCCGGCAGGTTGGGCCATCTTTCCTGCCACTCACCGATTATGTCAGGTACTCTTTCGTCAAAAGAGGCCCGACCCGCTGCGCTTCCAGTATCGAAGGACATAGCACCGACGACCTCGCGTTCTTCTTGGGCAGCTTTGTTTAAAGAGTTCGCGAGGTCAAGGATGCCCTGGCCTCCGATCGAGGCTTCTTCATGATTATCCTTGATGTCAACATTGATGACATGAACTGGTTTGTTCAGCGGGGTACCACGATTATGCAAGTCGTCAATAACAGCATCCCAGCAGCGCTCCTCGCATGTGAACACAACATCAGCTACGCCTCCCTCAATGCCTTCACTGCCACGGTCTGTAGCATGCTCAAGGCGGGGGATACCAATCTGCCAGTCTTGCCAGCGTTCTGGGCCCCATTTGACTCCTCTATTCCTATCAATCATCTTGAGGAGGCCATTTCGTGTGTAAAGGTCTTCGTCTTTCTCCTTCAGTTCCTTCCACATGCTATCATACGAGGTCTTGTTGAACTGATAGACATTGGGCTGGGTGATGCTTGGGCCGGGCAATCTAACAAGAGAACCGGTTCCGAAGGAAATGACTGGGTAGTTGGCTTTAGAGAGCTGCAGATGCGCCTCCATAGACCTTTAGATTGAGAAAAAAAAAGAGTAAGTTATGTAACAGGCAGTTAGACAGACAACGCCACAGGTCTTCGACTCACCTATTCTGATTACTCGCACATACGGTGCAGAATTTCAGCTTGTAACCTGACGAGCCTACCCCCTCAACACCATTTTGAGCAGGTGGCTGCGATGCCGGTACTGCTGCATCAGTAGACGCACCGTTGACGTCCATCATGTCAGAATTTCAAGTCGTCGGTAAAGTCTCAGCCAGTTGTGTCAGGTGGCAAAAACAACTACAACACACAGTGTTCGCGCTCGTCGGGAAGGGCGAGATTAAATAAATAGCCTGTGCTGTTGACGTAGTGTCAGTGGATTGAACACTCTCGGTTTGGAAGAGAATGGTGGATGTGGTGGACGAGATCAGAAAAGTTGCGTAATTAAATTAAAGTATCAACATGAGTAGTCAGACAGCTCCAATAAAATATTTCATCATTCAGAGGGCAGAGGTGCAGTGCTCCAGCGCGTATTATTTCAACGTGTTCAGATAAACGGACATACCTGGGTGAAGAACGGGAGATGTTTCGATTAGAAATTGCAATGACGCAGGACTTCTCAACCTGGCCGTACGGAAGAGGCGAAGAGAGTTGTGAAGCCGACCGCTACTAGTCACATCACGTTGAGATGAGGTAGAGACGGCCCGTGACGGGAAGCTGGCCTCAGCTTACGGTCTGAAACATGCGAAAGCAGGCAGGTGCTGATTCGGGCAGCATTTGCGTGGACCTGCGATCGCGTTGGAAAATGTTTACAGAAGACAAAATCGCCAAAGCAGTTTGTGATCGGTGGAAAAGTTATGGTGGGAAGAAATAGCCAGGCTGATTGTGTCAAGGTGGGGCACGTTGGATAGCGATAAGTTCTGGCCTGAAACTGCATGTGGCATTCAGCATTCAATGTTCAATGCACCACTAAGCATGGAACATTGTATTTTTTCACTGTCCTCCGTATATCTTTACCTTAATAACAGCCTGCTGGGCATTTGTTACCGATAATCGTAGATAGAAGCGAATCGATACGCATACCCAGGTGGAACAAGGGGTATAAAGTCATGGTAGTCTTGTGTCTCATCAAACCAGGTGTTTGCAATTGGATTTCATAGCTGCGTACCTAAATACGTATGGAGAACAACTAACCATTACCTTGTCTCATGTAGGTACACACTAGCAAGAGTAAGCTACTGAGGTCCGTGGGGATAAAGGCATTCTATATGTATGTAACACAGTAATCCAGCCATAGACACACGTGGCACTGTATTCTCTGAGACCAGCACATTCGTGATCCACGATGGAATCGCGAGGTTATGATCACGTCTGATACAAAAGTCTCTTCGTACCTAATGTAAAAGAGGTAACAGTTGATGACCTAAGAAGAGTGCGTGTTTCGTACTACTAGGAACCGGCTTCCACAGTCGTGGAGTATGGTAACACAAAGGCACGCCATATCGATGCCCGGATATAGTTGCTTCTATTCACCCTTGAACTGGTATAACCTACAATGACAAGGGCAGTCGGCTACTTCGACGCAAGAGAGCCACAAAGCCACAGATACATATTGAATGCTGTATTTCTAATACGAAAAGACTGGCGGGCAGGGACAGGTCTCCCGAGCTGCCAAGCCCGATATCTAGAACTTGGGAACGAGACATTGAGGTGGGCAAGCCTCGACAAACAGCATCATGACTGCTAACCTTACATAGAAATCATGAGACATGCCCAGTGTACCACGTCAACTTCCCTCCAAGATGGGCATCGGCATACACGTATTTGCGTGTATGCTAATTTGATATCCATCCGTGGGCTTGGCAATACCGGGGTCGCAGTCTAGAGCCAGTTGGAAACGAAAAAAGAATGAGGCTTGGCATTTTGGGATCCTCGACACTGACTTGGAAACACAGAACAAATTTCGGGGACTTCCCATTATGTCGGGCCCTCAGACTGCGCAATCTAGGTATCCCGGCCTTTCTGCTCATAGCCACTCAATTATAGTCTACAACAAAAAACCGCTTCACGATCTGGTGGTTTTTTTTTTTTTTTTTTTTTTTTTTTTTGCAAAAGAGAGGGTTTGGTCGCTAGAAACTCCAACCAGTGACCGATCCATCATCAGTCGGAGCTTGATAGGTAGTCGTCGATAAGCCAAAACCTCCCTCTTCCTCGTCCTCCCTCCCCTGGCGGTTCCTCCAGACCCCTCTTGTCTTCCCCCGAGAGCCCCGACCAGTAGAATCAAGCCTCACGCGCTTAGTAGGACCAACTAGAACTGCGCCGACGCAACAACTGGCCATTCACAACGATTCCTAGGAAAACCTAACCTGACCTGATCTCGGCCCAGGCCTTAGGTTGCAGTTAGGTCTTTTGGGGGTGGTTTGACTAGGCCGACCTAAGATAGGCTGAGAGCGAGACACACACACACACACACACACACACACACACACGCACATACTGCCGTGGTAAAGATAGAGCAGCGCAGCAGGTAAGTTAAAGGGAGGCAGAGACAGAAGGCAGCCCAGCCCCAGCCCACCAAAACAGATAGACAGATTGACAGTCAGTCAGTCGCCTCTACTTGACCACACCTTCAACCCGACTCGACCTCGCTCGTCAAGGTTAGACGCTCAATCCAATTCTCTCGTCGATTTCCCCCCATCGCTGGCCCGTCGCTTATTCTTTTTCTCGGTAGCAGATCACCGCCTGCACCTGCCTTCATCGCTGCTACCTTCCTTACCTACTTACCTTAGTTTCCCCACGCACTTCGATTCTATTCCCATCACGTTCCCTCGCCTCCAACTACAGGTCACTCGTGGCTGGGTGGAAGCTCTCAAGTTGTTTTCTGTATATTCTAGGGCATTTACTCATCCTGGTGGAGTAGATACGTAGGCAAGTCGGCCGACTGGAGTAAACGATCGAGTTTTAACCTACCTACGAACCCTCCCTCCAACCCACTTTGTGAGCGAACCCTCGTCGGCCGGCCATTGCTGTCGCCAAACACCGGCGGCGCTATTTCTGGAAACATTGGTACGGGCCGACAGCAATCCCACCCCTCTATCTTCTCGAACCCGGCCAGGCGCATCCCATCTCTGCGAAATTGTTTACCTTCCTCCCTCTCAAGCGTCCCGTCCGTCACCTCTGATCCAGCTCGCTCGTTCTGGGCACAGGATTCTCGGCAGAGTCACCAACGAACAAACCCCGTTGCACCTGCCTTCGCTACACGTTGTCATTTTCGCCATTTAAACCCCATATTATAATTCAATCGGCGCTTCACTTCGATTCCTCTTCGACCGCCGCTCTGTGATCGCATGCATTGCGCCTAACAGCTTGCTGGACAAGTCTGTTCAAGGCGGTAACAGCGTGCCCCGTCTTGTGGCACACACACAGCTGTTGCAACTGCGCGTTTGCCAGTATTTCAAACGATTTTTCGTATACGTCTCTTAAAGGGTACGCTGGACCAGGACTCTTTCCTCTGAAAATGGCTGCAATCATGTCCCCCAGCTCATCACCGGCTCCATCGCCTACTGCAGTTTCTTCGCCTTCGCCCAACTCGAACCACCCAACGCTCCCTCCTCTGATTACATCGCCGACAAGTAGTCGAGCCAGCGCAATACCGCCCCCAATGTCGCACGCATCAAAGAACCGACTCTCTCAATATTCGGTGGGGTCGGTCCCGTCGCGTTCGCGACCGCCTTCCTATCTCTTCCCGATCTTTCACTCCAGTCTTACGTATACCATCGTTCGAGATTTCGCATATCCTCCCATACATCCTATGCATTATGGACCTCCGCCGGAAGGATCGAGACCTGCATCTGGTATGACTACACCAGCAAGTGAAACACGCCGTCTGTCAGACCCTCCAACAAGTTGGGAGTGGACTACAGATGGCGGATTGGGGAAGGGCGAGAGACTGGCACCAATCCACTTTGGTGATGGCCCTCCGTGGAGCGAGGATGAAGACCTCCAGAGTCCGGTTGTCAGTTCTCGCCATAAGAAGCACAAGTCGTCATCAGCATCGCTAGGACATCATAAGTCTCGCTCGGCGCAAGAACACGGAACTCTCGGGGCAGCCTCAATGATGAGCCCGGATAGGTATGAGAGACAGAGGGGTTATTTCACTGGGACTGGGAGTACGGGCGACGGGAGCGAGCGCTACTACGTTAGCCAGGAGGAGAGGCCAATGGGCCTGGTGGGGAGTATGTTACGTATCCTTCGGAACAGCTGCGGCAATCAATGCAGGCCCTGTATCAAGCGCAAGAGCAGAAGCCGCGCCACTATATGGAGCACGAATCTGGGTATAAATCCGAATCAGACGTCTCTAGCACCGCCTCTTCTCCTGGCTTCCGCCCCTACGACGAGTCGCGCTACTCGCGAGACTACCAGTTTACCATCACGTCACCAGATGAGGAGATGCATGGCAAGGCAGTGGCACTGTTTGATTTCGAGCGGGAGAACGAAAACGAGCTTCCCCTGGTCGAGGGCCAAATTATATGGGTTTCATATAGGCATGGCCAAGGCTGGTTAGTCGCCGAGGATCCCAAGACACAGGAGAGCGGACTTGTCCCCGAAGAATACGTGCGCCTCTTGCGAGATATCGAGGGCGGCATGAACAGCCTTACTGGAGACTTGGGAGCTGCAGCAGGCACCCCAAATGATACTGGAACTCCAACACAAGCTGAGCATGTCGTTCCATCCACCGCCGCCGCCACCGCTACCGGCGGCACTAGCAGCAACAGCAGCAGCGGTCATGCACCGACGCAGAGCACCTCAAGCACAAATGGATATCATCAACCTGTGGTTTCGACATTTTCTACGTCTAGCAAGGATTTAGACCCATATCCCCCGCATTTGTTGGGCTCTCAAGCTGGGCAGCCGCCTCCTCAGGTTGTTCATTATCACGGGCAGCGCGGAGGCAGCCAGGCGAATACACCGACTGCTCAGTCTTCCTTCGACTCGGGCATGGGCAGGCGGGGCAGCCAAGACACGATTGGGCGCAGTGACTCGTCGTCGAGGAAATCCCAGCCACTGGAGATTCTGCCAGACAAGAAGCTGGCATCCCCGGTCGAGGAAGCGAGTTCGGAATTGGATCAAGAGCAAGACAAGGGGCCAACAGAACGATGAGTTTAGAGAAATCGACAGTTTAGTTTACTATCGGAGAGATCCATGGTGAAAACTTGCTTCAGAGCGGCTACTATAGATGCACTCGATGCTTCCATTACAGCGAAGCATCATACGCATCTTGCCGGGCCTATCCACTGGCTCGCAGGCCGTGCAACTTGGCACACTGGTCCTAGTGCACTGGCCATGCCGGTGCCTTCGCGGTTGGTGTAGATTAGCGTCTGCATGCCCTCATCTGAGCAAGTCCGCACATGCGAGCCCCGACCAACACGATACTCGTCTCTTCAATGCAAGGGAGGTGCTTAATCGAGGCGGTGACACCCAGCCAAGGGTGCGATAGCCAAACAGAGGTGGTTGAAAACACAGGTAGTGTTTTGTAGGGAGATGTGGTAGAATGAAGTTGCAAGTCAACAGAGATGAACTCCGAGAGTTCGGATGGAGGTTAGGAACTCACTCTGCTGAGAGTCTACATGAATTGGAAGAAAGAGAAGTTCGTCAATACACACTTAATCCCAATACCTGGCAGCTTGTCTAATAATCACCCAGCATGTCAAGTAGGTAGGTTTGGTACATAGCATACGCTTTGATACGCTCGGTATCAGAACCGGAGACCGGGTCGGAGGCGGAGGCGAAGGCAAGCCGAGTTGGACCAGGATTGTTTTTCTGTTCTGTCCCCCCTCCCCTGTCATCCCCTCATGTTAACACCGCCATATTATCAGTTCTTCACAAATCACCGACCAAAGAAACTCCAAGCGTCCCCCCCCATGGAGACAGAAGCGTGCCGAATGCGGGAAGTAGCCCTAGCGTCCGCTTACTTTATCTCTACATTTCTACCAATAGCGATGATCAATCCGGGCACTTCAGCTTACAACACCATTACCCCAGCCCCGATCCTGGCCCTCCACCATGTAGCCAGTGCGTTTGTCAGCTAGCTCGAGTCGGCACATACAGTCTGTGTGCGGCGTGTACTCACACATATATAGCGAAACTTAACTTAGTTGAGTCAAACAACTGGTGATTGCTATACCCTAGGCAGCCAGAAGAAAGAGTTCCTCATATGTGCAACGTTGTTGCCCACTGCTGTTCGGAGTTTGTAAACTACAAGTAGCCTGTCTCGATAGTGATCTGCATCTGCAACCCGATAGGCGATTGATTGGTCGTGGCAGCCGAATTCCTTCGTCGAGACAAACCCACCACGGATGAGCGAGGTTCATTGCTGCCTCGTCTTCTCACCTCTGAAAGTGCTGTCGCCGGTTCCTGCTCGCCATTTCGGATCAGATATGGCGGCCTCATACAGTGCTGCTGGTGCGGGGGCGCCCACGACAACCAAGGGTACGAGTCCCACGCAGAGCACACGTTCGATCAAGAAGCCTCGGCCTGAGGCCGAAGCCCAGCAGTCCGAGGCAGACGAAAACGATGATGGTATTGCGTCGACGACAACTACCAAAGAAGAGGCTGTACTGGAGCGCCGTCTCCGCCTCAAGATCGACATGCGTCTCTGTACCATCGCCAGCATCCTGTGCTCACTGAATCTGCTGGACTCGGGCGTCATTTCGTCGGCGTCAGTCACGTCGATGCTGGAGGACCTGGACCTGACGGGTAACCGCTACAGCGTGTCCATCTTCATATTCACCATCGCGTCCATCGCCTTCCAGCTGCCGTCGACCATTGCCGTGCGCACCGTCGGCCCGCGGCCCTGGTTTGCCCTCATCACCTTCGCCTTCGGCCTCATCACCTTGTGCACTGCCTTCGTGCAGACCTGGCGCCAGATGATCGCCCTGCGTGTCCTGCTGGGCATGGCCATGAGCGGCGTCTACCCCGGCCTGACCTACCTCATCTCGACGTGGTACCGCCGCAACGAACAACAAACCCGCTATGCCTTCTTGCAGTCGGGTGAGGTCATCGTGCTGGCGACGGGCAGCATCGTCAACTTCGCCGTCAACAAGAATCTCGGCGGCCGCGAGGGCCTCGCCGGCTGGCGCTGGATGTTCTTGGTGCAGGGGCTCATCTCGTGCGTGCTGGGCGTCGTCACCTACTTCTGGATGGTCGACTTCCCCGAGAACGCGCACCGGTCTCTCTGGTTCCTGACCAAGGACGAGCAGGCCCTCGCCGTCCGCCGCATCCAGGACGACCGCCGCGACGTCGAGGCCGACCCCTTCGCGTGGGGCAAGGTCTTGCGTCACGCCACCGACCCCAAGGTCTACGGCTTCGCCGTCCTTTCTTCCTGCTCAACCTCGTCTCGACCTCGCTGTCCTACTTCCTGCCCATCATCCTGCAGAGCGGCATGGGCTTCTCCGAAGACGCGGCCATCCTGCTGAGCGCGCCGCCCTTACTACTACAGCGTGATCCCCGTGCTGCTGTCGTCGGTCGTCGCGGACCGGCTGCGCCTGCGCGGGCCCGTCATCGTCTTCAACTGCCTGTGCCTCGTCGCGGGCTTCGGCATGCTCGGGTTCGCCCGGCAGGTCACGGTCCGCTACGTCGGCACCTACCTGGCCACGGGCGCCTACATCTCCAACTGGGCCGCCCTGTCGTCCTACCAGGCCAACAACATCGCGGGCCAGTGGAAGCGCGTCTTCACCGCCGCCGCCGTCACGGCCTGCAACGGCGCCGGCGGCATCGCGGGCAGCTTCATCGTGCGCCAGCCCGAGGCCCCGCGCTACATGACGGCCGTCTGGGTCTCCATCGGCTCGCACATTCTCATCATTGCTGTTATCGGTGCCTTCTCGCTCCACTTCTACCGGGCCAACTCGCGACAGAAAAGGGGCAGGGTCGTGCTGGAGGGGACGGAGGGGTTCAGGTACACGTATTGACGAGGTATCCGTGGGGCATCGGAACGTCGTGGCTAAGCAAACATATTACGAGATATAATACACAATGTTGATTAATAGCAGCACCCTTCAGTAAGATCATGGATCGCATTAGTTTTCCTTATGTGTTTGTCCCCTGGACCATTTGGCAGATAGGTTATGAGACTGAAGTAATCAAATTAGCCTGTGAAATCTGCTCTTGCTTGCCTAGACCAACGAATTCGCACACCACTCCAGTCGCCTAAGGGCATCGACGCCGCATAATATCGGACTGAATTGGTAGAGCGACCTTGGACACCTGGGAACTTCATTTCTTCCGTCCGCCTTCATCCAGCCAGACTGTGGAAAACTCAACTATTAGACCTACAGTTCATTCCACCATCGACTATATCAGCCCCTACAGCGAGAGACTATCCTCAGAAGCAGCAAGCTAGCCAGCGACAGACTACTCCGAGAACTTGCTGGATCTGAACGGTTCCCTGAACTAAGCATCAGAACCTGTGATCACGCCAAGTAACAACTAAGAACTCCGATGCAGTCTCTCCCTCACAAGCCTTCCGTCGCCGCGACTCCATCATGGCGTTCATCCACTTTCCGAAGTTGCCTCTAGAAGTTCGCGAAATGATCGTAAGTGTCTTAAAAGCATTATCGTATCTTTTTGGTTTCGGGGCTGCGTCTTCTTCGACAGCCGGACCTGCTTCCGCACTAGTCAAGGAAGCTTCATACATTCAGTCTCCGTGGAAAAGATGTTGACCATTACATTGGCAGTGGGATATCGTTCTGATAAACGAAGAGCTCACACCGAGGCGCTTGTTCTTCCCTTCCCCGCGGGCGGACTCTGTCTACCTGTACAGAAGTAACCGCTACATCACTCCGCTGTTGCTCGTCAACAGAGAGAGTAGAACACGTACTTTACGAATCTTCAGTCTCGAGGTCCCTGCATACGCCGGCTCGATGAACTCGTACGAGCAACTTCTCAAGGGACTGCGCCGAACTTCCGAGGAAAGCTTGGTGAACATATGCTCTCCCGCATTTCTAGCCAAGTACGATACGATCCCTCGAGGTACACTACACCTTAGTCCTAGAATGGACCGAACAATGTTCGGGATCAAGATACCATACAAGCAACTGTCGTTTGCGTACCAATTGCAACGTGGGCATAAGGCAGATTGATTTCCTGGATGATGTCTTTGGCTCACCGGTGCCGTACACGACTACAAATCTTGAATTGGATTCTCTCCGATCCCGTGTCCCAGAGGTCTTTGGCGTGCCCCCTTGGCCCCATCATTTGTTGGGGCCCGTTGTCAGCGGAGCTTTTAGTTATAGAGATGTCAATGGCGAGATGTCGGTGTTTATTGTGTCATCATGACAAAGAAGGGCACATAGGAGCGATGGATATGTGGCTGATGGGTTGATATGGATGTGCTTGGAGCATAAACAACAACTTGCCTCAGGGTTGAATCCTGTGTCAACCAGTTCATAACGAGTAGCAAAGTACCATGTAAAATCGCTATGACTGATCACCAATATTGTGCTCTGACTAGTATATCACAATTCGCTGGGCACTAGTATCCCAACTCGACTCTTCGGCCAGCTCGCCGTCCATGATGCTTTCAACATAGCAGTCGCCTACCAGTGTATAGCGTGGCTCTTGGCTATGGCCGTCGGTCACCGGCCTCAGGATAAACGGGACTTTCCCACCCGCAAGGATCCAAACTTCGTCACCGGGCTGAGGATCGTAGCCAAGACCCATGTGTACATCATCGGTGACGAAGAAGCTCTGGAACTGCATCGCTACGAATAAGGACTTTCTGATGCTCGCGAAGTCAGGGTGCGAGGCCGCCAGCACCGACCGCTTGGAGGGGTCTTTTTCGCCCAGCCACACGCTGACGATATTCCAGCAAATCCAGTCTCGGGCACTGGCCCGTCGACTGGTCTCGCCAACGACGGTGTCGCGGAGTGTCAAGCGCAACAGGGCTCCGCTGAGTCGCTCAGGTGATCGAGACGACGGTGTATTCTGGGCCGCCGTTCTGACCAGGTCGCGACATTGTCTTATAGCATCGTGATCTATGTTATCCTGAAACGGCGGCAGAACCTCTTGAACTTTCATCAACCGCCTACCGCTCGTTCTTAGTTCCGTGCCGCTGAAGGAACAGTCGAGGTCCTTGCCTGAGGCTGCATTGAACAACGCGGTGCACGAAATCCTTTTTGAAATATTTTGAAAGAACAATATGGCGCCTCTTCCATCTTGTGGGACGAGATCCGGGACCCAGCTTGGTAAATCCGATTGGCGTGTCCTGGGCCCTACCAGCGCCATGAGGTCCTTTTCCGATTCAATCAGATATTGCGTGCAGCGTGCAAACGTTTGCGAGGCCGCGAGCGAGTAATCGGGCTTCAGCAGAGTCTGCTCATCGAACGAAACCTCGGGCAACAGGCCGAGAACACCATACACCTTATCCCGTGGATCAGTGGAACTCTTGGTCCGTAGCAGCCATAACAGTTCTCTCAACATGGTCCCTGGGTTTTTCTTGGTGTTGCCCCGGGCCCCTGATAGATGCATCATACGAACAGCACTAGAACCCCAGAGCGCAAGGCGCTTCTGCACAATGTCATCCCATAGCTCTGAGGTCATCCGCCAGGTGACACTCTCATGGCAACAAGCACCGGGCGGCAGGTGGTTCGCATAGCTCCTGTAGAAATCCCGGGCGAGGCTTGCCGGTGCCGCGACGCTGCCGACAACAAATTGGGCGTCGCGAGCCAGAGCAAATTCCTGCTGCACCCATATCCTTGTCCATCATGGCATTTGGAAGAGCTTGAGGAGAGACCTCCAGGACGCCTCGTATCCCGGTACAAGTCTATAGCGTAGATCTGCGCCTACATGAAATATTGACTTGTGGCACCAGTGCTCGTTGATGGAGAGCAGATATAACATTGCAAAGGCTGTTAGCGCATCATCTTCCGATGAAGACTTGGCCAGCGCATCTGCTCTGTCGACGAGCCAGGAGAACGGCTTCGCGTCCTCTACCGATAAATCATGGCAGAGCTGTCCCGCATTGCTGCCGGACTCACAAGACGCTTCGCCTGCCGAGCGGTGCGCCGGTGAGATGGAGTCACCTAGCCAGATCAATACCTCGCGAGCCTTGGAGTACACCTGTTTCATCAACGTGACTTGGGCCGCTCGTTCCTCCAGATCATCCTGGTTGATGCAGATGGCGTCAATCCACATGACTCGGCTAGTTGTTTTCTGCCGCAGGCGACGGAGAGCGGCATATAGATTGGCAGACACCGAGTGCGGTCTCCCGCAAAGCATGATGCCCCTGGCGCCCGGTTCGGAGGGTGTTTCCCATGTGTATGAAAGCGCCTGGAAGTTGCTTTCACCGCTCTGCAGAGAAAACACATCCAGCTGCAACTCTAGGGGCGCCGTGTGGGACGTGCTGGGGAGAATGCGCACCAAGCGAGTTTCATCTTTGGAAGAGTCCAAAGGTTTATACACGTCGTTGACCGATGAGTTCGGCATGTTTACCATCTCGGGGACTGGTCAAAGTTCATGAAACATCAAGCCCGTTGTTCTACTACGTTGGGGACAGTCGAAGTCCATGTAAGCACTTATGTACAAGAAGTGGCCAATCAAATCGAGTTACACCCAAGAATCCATCGCTGGTGTAATAGCGAAGCTCATCAACTGTACTTCTCAGCCCCTCGTACAATAATGCGTTTGTACCGAGGATTATCATCAAGTCACTTGCGTCCAAACTAGCGCTTCATACCACTAAACACATACGTAAGTATAATATATGATTGGGCGGAAGAAATAATCAATGAATGATCAGTGAAATAGTCTATAGTGTAGCGCCGGTTACATTCATGATTACCTACACAGAGCGTGATCTGGCAAGATTGTGTAATGGCGAAGCAGGGTACAAGCCTGGCGCACCACGTAGGTATGTAATGCAAGGGATGACGGGTCGCAGCCCTCGAGAAAGCTATTTTGAGGTTCCAGCCGCTTTCAATGCCCTATAGTTTTCAATGGAATGTATTAAACCTGCTTCCATTTGTTCTCGGCCAGTGCCCCGATCAAGTGCTCGTCGCTGGGTGGACTTCTCACCCGTGCGCCGCATTCGCCCCCGGAATGTGCTGTCGCAGAGCCACAATAGGCACGCCGGCTGAAACCGTTACCATCATGACGAAAACGTCCAATAAACGTCTTTGAATCCCCAAAGCGCACCAGTCTTGGCTTTGTTCCTATTGTGTAGCTCATATACCACGGCTGTATTTGCCTCGCCGTCTTTATTCCGTTGCCCCTTGTCGTACTTCACGGGTTACCCATACGACACCCCACCTAGCTCTGGCTCGTACGGACTCTGGACCATTTCCCTACAAATCGAGCATAATCGTCGGAGAGAAAACAATAAGGATGATTTCTAAGTTTCCGCGCTGGGACTCGCTGTCTGCCGAATATGGGCGGTGGCATCAAGACGTGTCCGACAAGAATGGCACCTCTCTCGGTTTCCAGCCTTGGCTGTTGAAGCAGCGTACCGTCGCCAACGAGCTGTTCTTCGACCTCAAGCGCCTTGCGGTGGTCAAGAAGTGGTCGAGGGCTAGGTTCTTCAGGAATGCGAAGGAACTCATGAAGCTGAAGGGGCACTACTTTGGAGACTTCGAGGTTTCCTTACTATGAGGCTGTCATGGATGGAGTGGCAATCAAGGATATGGTGTACCCATGGAGTGTCATCTCACAAGGCGGCGCGGCAACCAAGGCCAAAGAGGAGGAGAAGGTCGACCTCCCTTCTCAGCTGGTTACGACGCCGTGCTCCGCCTGTGGCGAGGATGGCAGCAGGCCAGCGTGGGGTCGTCCAATCAGTTTCACCTGGGACGGATCCAAGGCGTCCGAGAAATACTACACTTGTCCCAAGCCGGGATGCACGACGGCCTGGAACGAGTATGTGCGCCTGAGTTTCCTGGCCAAGAAAGAGGGCTACGGTGCCTTCGTCCAATGCCCCCAGTGCCTGTCGGACATCTGCGCCGAGTGCGGCGCTATCAAGCCGACCGCCGCCCAGAAGTACTGGAGACAGATCATGACCGCGTTCGATACTACTCCGGGGGAGAAGTCGTACGGATCCAAGCCCTTCCGCAAGGCGGCGCATCAGAAGGGCTTCACGGAGCGAAACCTGACCGACGTCTATGCCCCGCTATGTGTAGACGACTTCTTCTTCACTGCTGGGACGCGCTCCAAGAAAACCAAAGAGGAGGAGGAAGGGGATACCGAGAGCGATCTTATCTCCATACCGGGGACGACGCTGAAGTTCCGTCCCGACCAGCCCAAGGAGGAAATCAAGGAAGCGATAGAAAAGGAGAGGGATATGAAGCAGCTCTTTGAGCTGCGAGCCCACAGTAGCGACAGTGGGGGCGACAAGGACGAGCCCCGCGGCCGCCAGATCGCGCGGATCGACTTTGCCCCGATGCACGACAGCAACCCCAGCGACAAGTGGTTCTCGCTGCGCAACCGGGAGCTCTACGAGGAGTCGGCGCGCTTCTGCGCCCGCTGGTTCGGCGACGTCGACTTCCCCGCCGACTACAAGGGCTCCGCCTGGCTCGAGGACTACGGCGAGCAGTTCGTCCAGTACTCCAACCTCGCCGCCGCCGAGGACTGGCTCATGGCCCCCTGGGACACCATGATGAAGCAGGGCAAGCACCGCAAGTGGCTCGTCATGGGCATCTTGTCCCAGATCATGGAGAAGAAGATCTATAGCGAGCTTCTCTTCGGTGCGTCCGAGGCCGAGAGCGAGGAGCTCGAGAAACAGGATTCCATGTTCCTTGCCGCAGACGGTATGTGTGCTTGAACCTAGCTTTTACCCCCTTCACATGACGACGATCCCGGGTGACCTGCTATTGGCTAGTGACTGACTGACTGACTGACATGAACGTTACATAGGCTACCCCCGAACCAAGCTCCGCAGCCAGATGATCAACATGTTCCTGGGCAGCAGCACGACGTCGTCGCACTTCTGGACCAAGGTCGACCACCTGACCAACAGCACCATGGCGGTCCTGCTGCCCCTGGCCAACCTGCTGTGCTACTTCCGCGCGCCGGAGCGGTGGACCGATACGTTCGAGATGTACTCGCAGCTGCACTCGCTGATCGCGCAGGTGGGCTACTTCGCCGTCTGCATGGCGCGCGACCCGACCATCTTCCACGTGCTGTCGGCAACGCCGGGCGCCCGCATGGACTGGGGCATGGAGGCGCAGGCCAGCTACGAGCTGTACCTCGAGTGCAAGGAGGAGGCGGAGCGCCTCGACAAGGACTGGACCGAGGAGCAGCAGGCCCGCCTCACGGAGGCCCGCCTCGAGTGCGACGACAGCAGCGACCCCGAGGCCGCGCAGCACCTCGCCGCGCTGGAGCGCCAGTTCCGCGTCGACCGCCACCATCGCCTGCGCGGCGCCCGCGTCAAGTACGCCATCTGGCCCATGGTGACGCGCTACCGGCCCGAGAACGAGGGCGTGACCCTGCCCGGCGGCGGCAGCATCAGCCAGCGCCAGTACGACCCCCGCATGTCGGACGCCGACCTCGAGCAGGCCGAGGGCCAGCGCATCCTCGACATCGGCAAGTGCGTCGTCGTCTACTACCAGGGCCTCATGTACCCGCGCCAGAACGAGCAGACGACGACGGGGCCCGACGGGACGGTAGTCGACGCCACCGTCGAGCGCGACGGCGCCACCCTCTTCGACTACCGCGACGCGGTGCGGCAGGCCCACGACGAGGTCAACTGGTCCCATGGCCGCCGGCCCCGCTTCGCCGTCGCGCTCGCGGCCTGCTCCGTCGTCATGGTGTACCGCGTGCAGATCTACCAGGCGCTGCGGGAGTGCGTCCCGGCGTCGCTCGCGGAGCTGAGCGCACTGGCCCGGGACCACTGGCCCGCCCTCATGTGGGCGCTCTCCGTGGCCGGCGCCGTAGCCCTGTTCTTCCGTCGCAGCCGACACGTGCTGTTCACGCTGGGCGGCGCCGCCACGGGAGTGCTCCTGGCTGTGGAGAGTAGTGCGTGGGCGGCTTCTTGGTCTGGGCCGGCTAATTCGCTGTATGCCTATGTTTTAGCTCTGTTTGCCTATTTGTTTGCCTTTCTCCAGAGCCTGGTGGGAGTTTCCCTTCGTGGACAGTAAGGAAGTTTGGGGCTGGTGTAAGATGGTGCTTTAAACAAGTCTGCTGTTATTACCCTGGGTTAATTGAATCCCCCCGAAGCACTTCCTAAATTACCATGTGTATCTATATACTTCCCGAGTCAATTCCATATCTACTAGCTAGCTATTCTTTTATCGATTGGTTCTGTTTCTCGATCCATCTTCTTCACAGTCCAGGCCAAACCTGACGTTGCGATGAAAACGAAGATGGGGAAAAATAGAAGCATGAGGTTACGCATCAACCTGAAAGCAGTGTAATATCAGGGACACGAGGGAGACAGAGGCACCACCATGGCTAGCATGCTGGGCCTCCGTCACCTATTAGTTTTCTAAAAATATGAGATCGGTTGGATCGGCGCCCCGGTAAGTAAGCGCTACCCAGCGATTAAACTGAGCAAGAACAGATACTACACTTGATCTTAGCCAGAAAGGCAAAAGAAAGCTGAGGAGGGAAAAGAGAGGCGTTCGAATATAGGAGTGAGCATGCGGCTTTTATATACGAAGACAGTGGCCAAGAATGTGTAAACTGACTGCTGCCTGCTTGGTTGGAGCTGCTGCCTGTTGGTGGCGAGAATGCTGAGAGCATGTACAGCTTCTGCCTGTTTGTTATATGTAGCATCTTTGGCATCGAGTAGGCTGGCTCAAGTCGATCTTCTGCTGTTCAGGAATACAGAGGGTGGCTAAGAAGTGTCATTGATTAAGTCTGTTTGCTGAATCTCCTCTCCAACCGGGGAACTCACTAATGAGTATTCTCTCGCAAGAATGCACAAATGACATATTGTAATCGAGTTGTCTAAATGGTATTAAATCATGCCAACATCGCTTGTATGTCGGCACCGCGACAACTCCACTGTGTGCCTGCTACCTGTCTATTGCGTAGAGTCCTGTTATTGTAAACAAGAAGACTGAAAAGGCCTGGGTATCCCGTTTTTCTTCTCAACCGAAATCAGAACGCTGCCGACCCGTCTCTAAGCGATTAATCAATGTTTTGGGCCCAGCCAAACTCCACGTTTTGTCCAAGTATCATCATCGACGCAATGAACCCCCGTCGCTCCTTATTTGCCCCATCTTGCTGTCTCATCGCCCTCCACCCACTCCTTTTCCTGATATCCTAGCTGTTTCTTGACTTCGTCCACCTTCGCCTGGTCGCCTGTGTTCTTTCCAGCGTTGTCGCTGATCTTGATTGCCGGGTTGCCGTCGGCAGAGCTCAGCTTAATCACAATGTTCATCGGGGACGACTTCTTGCCCGTCTTGAGATTGACGAAGTCGTTGGTGAGGAATGTCCCCACACCAAAGGTGGGTTGGAAGCCTGCCTCTTCGGAAACCTTCTTGTACTCTATGCACTTCTCGATGTTCAACGAGTCGGAAAAGACGAGGGTCTTGGACTTGATGCCCTGTGAATCATAGAACTTGCGCATCAACTTGACGAACTCGGCTGGATCGCCAGAGTCTTGGCGAACGCCTGTGAAAACCTCGGCGTACGTCCGAGACGATACGGCGCCATCCGCAGCTGCCGGCGCGTTAGGGGTGCCCGGGAGGTATTTGATAGGCTTGCTGAATGCCTGGAGGAAAGCGGGCGTGCCAAATGTGTCGGTCAATGCGATTCCGAGCACACCTGCACCAAAGCATCCTACCCATCGTTGCAAAGCCTTCTCTGTCGCTTCCTGGTAGTTATTCTCGATGGCTGCCGTGCCCATGAACCACTCGTGGGCCACGGTTCCAATAGGGGGGATGTTGAAGCGCATGGCCAGGTGCACATTGCTTGTGCCAGAGATCTTGCCGGGCAAACCCCGTTTCTCGCCCTCCTGGTTGGCCTTTACCAGGCCACGGAAGACGAGAGCTTGGGTGTGGTAATCTCTTCGTCTGCGCGTGCCGAACTCGGAGGTGATGCAGCCTGCCTCGAGCAACTCCATCCCTTGTTGTATGCCTGCTCCTCCTGGCCATCGTAGCTCCATTCCGTGTCCATAAAGCGAAAGTAGGCTTCCGAGGTGAGGGCGAGGAGGGGGATCTCGTAGAGGATGGTGTCGACCCACTTGCCGCGGACATGGATCTGGAAGTCGCCGATGTCGTCTGGGCTTCCGGTATCGTCGCCTATAGGCTGGAAGGTCGTGACGATTTGTTCGCGAGGAGAGAGGCGGAACTCCTTGAGGAAGTCGAGGTATTGCGTATTCAGGTAGTTGCAGTGTGTTTGCAGGTAGCGCAACTCATCGTCGGAGAGGGAGATGTTGCCAAGCTTGCTGATTTGGGTGGTGAGCCACTCGAAGGCCTTGCGCGACAGCTTCTTCTCGGGAGTACGGTTGGTAAAGGCATAAGTGACGGGAACGTCGGGGTGGTACTTGAGGACGGCGCATTGCATGGTCAACTTGTAGAGATCGGTGTCGAGGAAGGATATGACACCCTCGGGGAAGGGCGTCGACGAGTTGAAGTCCAACATGGTGTGTGTATGTATGTATGTATGTAGACAGTAACGCTTCAAATGGTTATGATGTTCCGGTCATAGGTGGGAAGCAATAATTATACTATATTGGTATGCGTCAGGTATTGCGGTAATTGTATTTCGGAGATGGGAGTAAACCTTGGACCTCAGCTACTCTCGGTCTGGGCCTACCATTGATCTTTTGTAGCTACTGGTAGGCATTCAGCTCCGGTGCTACTACAGGGACAAACACCGAATTACCCCTCCACCCCCCAAACCCTTCCAACAAACGAACAGACCCTGCCCCCACCTTCCTCAAACAGTAGTCTGCGATCGGCAACAAGCTTCTCCAAGCTCGAGCCACAGGAGGCTGAAAGAAATGGGTCTTCAAGTCCCTTCTTCAACATCCATCTTCTTCTCGTTGCGAACTTTGGACTATTCACGGTACTTCTATAGGCATTCTTGCGAAAGCCGAGTACGGGATAGTTGACTAGGCACTAGCTATCTCATGCCTTTTGCTGCTCCCTATTGTTATGCCTCTTCTCCATGTCGCTTGTCCCACTTCACGCACGCGCGCGCCTTTCTAGGGATGCTTCTGCCCCAGCCTTCGGATATGCATATATCTGTAGCGCATCGTCTGCCGCCGGTAAACGGTCCGGTGGCGCTGATTTCGCCGGATCAATTATCATGGCGCCGGTACCGTCTTTTGGTCGTACTTATTGATTGATACTAGGGGGCCTATATCGACACGATAGTTTGTCCGTTGAGGTTTGATCATTAAAGATTTGATGGACCCTTGGTAACGACTAACACTAACACTATAGCAAAATCTCAGAAGCAATCCATGGACATCACACACTATGTAAGTAGCTAACGATATATTAATAAGATTGTGGACCAAATAAGACATTGTCGCAACGGTTTCTCTCGACAAAAATGCTTCTGATGCTCGCCATGGCCTTATACAACAGGATCTAGGTACTTTGAAACATGTCCTTGATCTTGACGGAGCTCCCGTTGGAGCTCTGGTACGAAATCATGTCCAACCTCACGGCCCCATCTCTGAGGAAACTATCCCAAACCTGCAGAGATCTTCACACACTCTGCTCTCCATGGTGGTGGTATCGAAAGGTGCGCGAATCAGCCAAGACACCTTCGGATCCCTTCAACTGCCTCCTAATAAATGCCACCTCCTATGGCAATATGGAAGTCCTGCGGAAAGCAGTCGATGCTGGGTTTGCGCCATGGGACCCCAAGGAGGCTACATTCTCCTTCTACTTGGATTCCACCAAGAGGCCCAGACCATTGCGCCCAGAAATGCCAGTGTTGGCCAGACGTGAGGGTAACCTCGCCCAAATCTCGATTTTGGGTAAGGCAGCATCCCACCAGAAGTTGACATTTCTCAAATGGCTATCCAATCTCAAAATACCACTCGAAGATTGGCGCTTCCATCAGATAGGCAGGCTAACTCTCCTCATGATGGCGGTCCAAGTAGGGGAGCTTGATGTGATTAAGTATCTCACGGAAATCTTACCAAGCCCTCCCTTTTTTTGCTGATGACCCCGAGAGACTTTTCGATATCGCCCTCCGCAAAGAAACTCCTAATGATACCTTAGAGTATCTTATGAGACGCCTCGGCCCCCCCAATCATGCGACGTGTCAGGACTGGTTTAAAACTGCCATATGTTTTAACCCCAGGGGCCTGAAGTTTCTGATGGCCCACGATGGAGATCTCGGATTCAGCGGAAGAAACGCAACGAAGGGGGTTTTGGAGATGGCGTTGGATGCGGCATTGCCTCGAAAGAGGATTTGTAATGTCAGCGTAGAAATCATCAACTTGGTGCTTCGGTGGAGCGTAGGAAAAGTGCCAAATGCAAAGGAGCGCCAAATCCACTACCCTATTGGGAACTTTTTGTATGCTCTACGGTCCGGCAGTTCCAGGAAAGGAAGGACGCTGGCATATATAGTAAAGAGGTTGGTCCAGGACTACCGAGTCACATGGACTAATTCCAGTGAAGGGGGAGACGAGCCTGGAGTTTCGCATTCCTAGAGGACTGCAGCTGTAGTCAGGCGCGCCTGGAAAATTCCTGGCTGGGGTTTTTCAAACTCCTATACCATTACACCCCGCAAGACGCTTGCCGTGCGTCCGAAAACCGCTACGGCTCAGAAGACCGGGCGGGGCCACTGCGGCTCGTGTTAGACCTGGCGTTCTCCGACAAATTCAAGAAGGGGCTCTGCCGGTGCCGCCGCAGAATCCTGGACTTCCTCATCGACCGGGGCGAGGTCGACGTCAGCGGGGGCCGCGGCACAGCGCTCGGGACACCGCTGCACACGTTCTGCGAGAACGTGTTCAGGCTACAGTCCCGCGGCTGGTTCGAGGGCGGGCCACAACCCTGGATCAGCTTCAGGAGGTGCTTCCCTGCCTGACCTTCCTCGCCGAGAAGGGCAGCGACGTCGCGGCCCTCGACGAAGAAGGGCGCACCGCGCGCGACTGGCTCGTCGATGGAGAGCAAAAGAAGCGCGGGGAAGGCGAGGAGGCGTGGGCGCTATACCTCGAGTGCAGACCGGACCTTTACTATTTCACGAAACAAGCGCTTCAGTTCTGGCCGATCAACCACAGGGCTAAGAAGAGTTGGGATTCTTGGATCAATTGCCATGACATGGCAAAACGATTGCATACTTAAGTGGTTCAAGTCTTCTTTGGACCTTATATATCTCGGAACAAAAAGAAGCTGAAGCTTGTTATACTCGATAATATGATTGCAGGATATACTTACAAAATTTATCTACCCGCTCAGGAGGGCCTCCAGCGTCGCTTCAACAAATAAAGATGAAATGCTTCTTTCCAATTCATTGATACCATTGAGTCCGGTATCGCTTATTAAATTGGTCATTGAGTGTGCAATTCCACTACTTGCACCGTTTACCTGCATTGCGTCGGTCAAGACCCCTTTTCTTTGCCTGGATTCGTCGACAAGGTTGACATATTTGCTCTTCACCTTACGCACCTCGGCGGGCCTCTGGCCCAGCATAATCTGCTTTGACGGCTACGCACGCGAGGCGCGATCATGGCCTCGAAGGAGCTCAACAATCACCTCGGCGCTTACAGAATGTCATAGCAGCATCACAAGCGCCCCATCCAACGACGGTGGATTTGCCGTCCGGCTTGCCATAGGGAATCTTGGCCAGTAGGATGGCGACTAAAGGGGCTGCATCACAAGCTGTGCGAACGCAGAGCAACTGATCCAAAGCACTTGAGCTCCACTGATTGCACTCTTGCTAATGAGTTTCGAGATACTAGTAGAGCTGATGCCGGTCTTTCATTTGCCATTTTGATTGTTGGAGTAGGCAGGGAGGCTCTCCTGCGATGCTGGGAGTTTCAGCCCCCAATGAGGACATTCAGCAGTGGAGCATTATAGTCTGGGCTCCCCGCACTTTTCATAGGAAACATCCTTCGGGTTTCGGGGTAAGATGGGCTTCATTCGGCGTAGTTGTCGACGAAGATGAGTTCGTTCCGGTGATGTTCTTCGGACTCTTACTTCCACAATCCATCCACTGGTATGTTTTGTAGGTACGTTTCGAGCTCGAAGTAAAAGGTAGAAAAAAAATATCGACAAGCTAAGAGTTATTATCATGTCCGACTCACAATTAGCTGTTGACCGGAAGAAGAAGTACGCCATCGTGGGTACAGGGGGTCGTGCCATCTTCTACTACACGGCCATCGCCCAAGACTTCTCGACAACGTCCGTGATTGTGGCGCTATGCGATACCAACCAAACCCGAATGGCCTATGCGAACTCCAAGCTGGAGGCTTTGGGCCATGCCTCGGTTCCAACATATCCGGCCTTGCAATTTGACCAGATGATCCGGGACACCAAGCCCGACGAGGTAATCGTGACGACCATCGACCGCACACACAACCTATACATCGTCCGCGCCCTGGAGCTGGGCTGCAGCGTCGTGACGGAGAAACCCATGACCATCGATGTGCCGCGCTGTCGGGAGATCCTCGACGCCGTGGAGCGGACGTCGGGAGGCGGCCAGGGCCAGGGCCAGGGGGGTCGGGTGCGTGTGACCTTCAACTACCGGTACGCGCCGCACAACACCAAGGTGTTCGAGCTGCTGCGGTCGGGCGCCCT
Source organism: Apiospora phragmitis (assembly GCF_038363925.1). NCBI lineage: Eukaryota > Fungi > Ascomycota > Sordariomycetes > Amphisphaeriales > Apiosporaceae > Apiospora > Apiospora phragmitis. The sequence continues at coordinate 2,747,827 of NW_027117407.1, read as the reverse complement.
CGGGACCGTCACCTCGGTCCACTTCGAGTGGATGCTCAACACGTCGCACGGCGCCGACTACTTCCGGCGGTGGCATCGGGACCGCCGCAACAGCGGCGGGCTGCTGGTGCACAAGAGCACGCACCACTTCGACCTCGTCAACTTCTGGCTCCAGACCCGCCCGGCCACCGTGTACGCGCAGGGCGATCTGAAGTTCTACGGCCGCGAGAACGCCGAGCGGCGCGGCGCCACGGAGTTCTACGCGCGGGCACGGGGGAGCGAGGCCGCCAAGAATGACCCTTTTGCCCTGCATTTAGAGGACCACGAGCAGCTCAAGGCGCTCTACCTCGACGCCGAGCACGAGGATGCGTATTACCGAGACCAGAGCGTGTTCTCGGACGGCATCAGCATCGAAGACACGATGAGCCTGCTGGTCCGGTACCGGAACGGGGCCGTCATGACGTATTCGCTAACGGCCTACGCCCCCTGGGAAGGGTTTCGCGTCAGCTTCAACGGCACGGGCGGACGGCTGGAGCTGGAAGTCGTGGAAAACAGTTACGCCAATAGCGGCGGCGAACAGGCGGCGGAGGGGAGCATCGAGCGGACGACGTTACTTCTGCGCCCACTGTTCGAGAAGCCACGGGAGGTTGAGATAGCGGCCGGGGTTGGAGCTCACGGGGTGGCGATGCGGTGTTGCTCAACGACCTCTTCGGCGTGCCTACTACAGATGCCTATATGCGGGCAGCAAGCCATATCGATGGCGCCTTGTCCATTCTGACTGGTATTGCGGCAAACAAGTCGATCGCCACGGGACAGGTCGTCCATGTGGACGATGTGCTCAGGATCCCCTGAGGTCAGAATGTAGGGGCCACAACATTGAAGATAGGTACTAAAGTACCTAGAAATTGGGAAACGCCAAACTAGACCCCCATGACTCTGACAGCATTGGACGCTTGTTTGTATACCATAATCGCCCGAGTTGCAGTGGTCCTTGACTTATCAATACGCGCTTTCCGATCGTAAGAGAGCGTTCTACCGTGTGCAATGTTTGTTGGGTTTGGAGGCAGTAGCTCTCATGAGGGAATACAGGAAGTGACAATATGTAGCGCCGTGATGGCAAGAGCTACTGCTGATACTGACCAGGAAATCATATCAAATCCACATGATGATATCACCAACGTAGAGAGGCATACAAGTCATGGAGCATCTTTTTATCACAATCTCTACTCTCTAAAACTCCCATCAACTCGCCATCTATATAGAAATAATCCTCTCGGCATCGTTTCAGCATCATACCTTTCACAAACCAACATGCCTTCGTTGTTTGGCACCATTCTCTCCCTACTAGTCTTGTGCTGGGCTGTCTCTGGCACCCCAGTCGAAGCAAACGGTGTCGACATCCTCCTAAGCAAGCTGCCTGATGGTGGCTATATCATTGCCGTCGACGAGAATGGCAAACCTTTCGTGCATACCAATCTCACCGATGACTCAATAAGTAACACCACTTCTATCGCCGCGAACCCGTCGAATCCGGCCGTGACCAACTACTCTCGCCTCACTCCTCGCACCAAGGATCAATGGGACTGTATTGACGGTGAAGTGGTTAGCGAGTCATGCTACCACGACGTGGCGGGGAGGATGTCTGGTTGGTGCGATAGAGGGGAGATGGTGGGTAGAGCAATCCTTCCCTGTCACTTTCCCAGGTCTTGACTTGGTAAACTTGGACAACTGCTGATACAAAGCGATCAGCTCCCCCAACACAGATGGATAGTATGGATTGGCTGTGAAAGCACAGTGCAGGTTTATATCTGTAATTATGCGTTTGCCCAGAACTGTCTCGGCTCTGATTTAGACAATTACATGGCCGAAATCGATACCCGATGCCGATCAACACCCGGTAACTATGCCAGCGGATGGCACCTCCAGGGCAGCGGCGACAAAACCTACGGGCGCGGTCTGGCCAATAGCAAAGGGAGTGCTGAAAAAGTCTGCCATCATCTGTAGGATCAGTCTCTTTCAGAGCTGACCCAATGCTTCCCAGATGCTGCCGCTGGGCTACAGCCTCGAAGAAGGGTTTCTAGGAAGGTATGGCCCTTTTGTATTAGTTAGCAACAGCAAGATGAAGTCAATAAAAAGACATCTTCTCTTCCTGCATGTAATATGTTGTTTGTGTCATGTTGCGACTGCGTTCTGTGGCTGACAGCTACCCCTGCCCAACTTTTCGGTTTTTAGTGAGGTCATCTGTGGCTGGTGCATTTAGCCGTTGCAAAGTCTCAATGCGCTGAACGGACTGCACTGCGTACGTTGCGTCGCTTCCCGATCAATCAATTCAAAAGCAACATTGCTTTGGAGTTCTTGGGGCAGCTCATACATACAACATCGTGAAGCTGTAACGTTACCGAATCAATTTCGATCTGTATCATAATGCTCTCTTTGTAACCATCGTTACCATACAAATTGCCCGGCTTCTCCATCATCCCTAACTGTCCTCTCAAGACCTTGGTCGCTCCGTCATGTCTGTTCTCCGGAAGACGGGGCCCGTCGATGCTGGTAAGACCAAACGATGTTTTTCTACCCTTTTCTCAATCCCAGTGCAATCTTGGGTGAGTAGGCCTACTTATTAACTACTTGATAACTAGGTCACCGACTCGCGTCAGCGACCTGCTTCTCGAAGCGCACAGCCATTGCCCGTAACAGCAACTGGAGCACCTCCACGCATGTCATCGATGCGCTTCATCTCCGTCGACAATGTCTTACAATATGCTTCAGAAATCCCCTCCGGTCAACCTCGACTTCCCCCAGGGGTCTCTCCTCGTGCAGTCAGCGGCGCCCGCCGGATAAGTGGTGGAGGCCTACCCAATCTCGCCTCGCGGACAGGCCAACACAACATACCTTCACGAACCTCGAGAATCAGCGAGAAGCTTGTTTTGCTGCCGGTGACAGATGAGGATGAAGAGATCTTGGATGACGAGGGAGACGGCATGATCGAGGAAGAGGACAGGCCTCTGAAGGACGACGAGCGTGATATGCTCAACAAACGGGGCGCATTGCGAGGAAAGAGTTATGCCGAACGCCTACCCAAAGTGCAGAGAGCCGAGAAGCTTTCCAGATTGACGGCCTATTGCACGGCCCAATCGTACAAGATTAAGGCGACCTCGGAATTTTTGCGCAAAGAAGCACGATGCGAAGACGAAACTATACGACGACTGCTTGTACACTGTATATCACATCCCGCTCTTACCTGGCACGGATGGATACCGAGTTAGAAGTCGGCCAATCTTGAAGTCACCGGGCACGGGGAAGACGGTGGTGGATCTCGAGATTGAGAGAAACGAGCAGAGAGACGAGCACATGGGTTACTACGACGAGTACGGCTACGGCCAAAGTCCCAGCCCGACTCGCGAGAACGGCCATCATCGTTCTGCGTCTGACGATAGTAATTATGATGCGCAGGAAGCCTCGAATAATCCCACCAATCATCATGCGCCCGACGCTAAGCAATTTGCCGAGATGTTTGTCTTTTCCTATGGTGTGGTGGTGTTCTGGAATTTTACCGAGCAGCAGGAGAAGAACATTTTGGCTGATCTCGCATTTGCCGAGAACGAGTCAGGGGTGTCGCTCGTCACACGCCCCCTCGAGCAGAACGACTTCGAGACGGAGGAATTTCATTTCGAGTACAACGCTAATATTAAGCGACCCCGGATTTTCAACGACATGATCACGCTATTGCCGCGATCCGACCATATGGTCAAGCTGACCATCAGCCATGCCATTGCCCAAAGTACCAAGCTATGCTTCTTTGAGGAGCGCATGTCCGAGACCATGCTCAACGCCCAACATGTGCCTAAGCGGTTGGCTTTAACCGGTGACTTGAGTATGACAAGGACCGAGATTCTCAAGATATTAGGACGCTTGTTCAAGAGCCGCGTCGACATCAATCTATGTAAGTGGCACAGTCAAGCATTCCAACCAAGCATTTGCCGAGACAGTCTTGAAAGGGTTACTGATTCGTGATGCAACAGCTTCGAATATCCTCGATGTTCCTAACTTTTTCTGGGATGCCGAGCCCATGTTACATCCCCTTTATGTCGCCATTCGGGAGTACCTGGAAATTGACCCCCCGCATCAAAGTGCTCAACGAGCGTTGTCGCGTTTTCCTGGACCTGGCTGAAATCCTCTCGGATTCCGTTGCCGATGCCAAGATGAGCGCAATCACCTGGATCGTCATCGTCCTAATTATCATCAGTATCCTAGTCACGGTAACGGAGGTTGCGCTTCGCTTCGCCATCTTGAGCAAGGAGAAAGAAAACAGTAACGGAGGGAACGGAAACGCTGCCGACATCCTCAGGGTGAAGCTTCATGGCGCCATTGGAAACGCGAGCTTGGCCGAGCTGAAGCTGTGGAGCGCTGGCTTGAGCGAGCAGCAGCGTGGTGCGGTATGTGGCTCTGATTACGTCGGCACCACGTTCGCGGGTATTTGAGATTTTCCCCATCCATCATTCTCTACGGTTACACAAGGGAAACACTGTCTAGCGTGAATGGCGTTTGATTTTACCATATTATCAGAAAGCGATCGCGATACCCTTCCGAAAGAGGGAAACACAAACCATTCATGGGAGGGCTTGCCCATCTTAGTGGACATCAGGCGGCGTTACGAGGCTTTCTGTTTTATGTAGGAGTACTGACAAGTGGCCTTGCTTGTGCTTTGGATTTCGACTCAACGGGAGTCTTTATTGTTAATGCAAATACAAATTGCCCATTATTTCCACATCAGGCAACCGCCAGTGTCTGCTCCCTCGTGACCACAGGTGCGTCTTTCATCGGCTCCATGATGCGAGGGTTGCCATCGCTCCAGGTCAAGATACGGTTATACTTGCGAACACTCCAAGGATTCTTCCCAGCTTCCTCGGGCTCCTTGATGCGGACTAAGTCGAATTCCCATCTCCCCTAATATCTAACAGTCATTGATAACCCTTTCTATCTGACTGCGAAGAATAGAGCCGTGACAAATAGAAGCCATATAAATCAGTATGCCGAACTTACATCCTCAGTGTTGCCCAGTATAAGACATCTTGAAGCCGCACATTGATCCGTCTTAGTCAAGAGGATTAGAGTAATCCATCATGTTATAGTTCCGGTGTTAGATCACTAAGCGCCGGGCGACCCTCAGTTCTGGGCGTTACCACTACTAAACCCGGTTCATCTCCCGTAACGGTCTCCGACGAATGATTGTTTTCACGGGCTGCCGAGTTGTTTATTCAACTTATCGTGGAGTAATAGAAACATTATTCTGGCTAGGCTAGAGTGAGATGGTAAGAAATGGTTTGGGAGGGCAAATATCGTTCATTGCCCACCCATGTTCCTCCACCGCTAACATTACGAGTTCGTACTCATCAATAAACATGATCTCATTAATCCCATCACATACATCCAACATAAAACTACACTTCAGATGTAGGTATAGAGTCGGATCTCTTCCCCCTTTCGCTCCCTAGATCAGCTCCAGCGCCAGGTTCACCGGGCGGCAGGTCGGGTTGCTCGGCGGCAGCGAGAAAACCCACGAGACCGTCTCGTACCAGTAGCCGCCGCCGACGTACTGGTAGCACAGGTGCCAGTTGGTGGCGTCGACGATGGGGCCGGGCCCCTGTTCGGGGCGCGCGTCCGTGTAGCCCGAGTCGTCGCGGCCGGTCAGGTAGACGGAGTGGTTGGCCGGCGCGCCCGCGTCGTCGTCGTAGAAGCTCACGGCGGCGCCCTGCTCGTCGCCCGGGTAGAACATGGCGGGCGCGACGTTGGAGGCCCAGTTGCCCTGGGTCTCGAGGATCATGGCCTCGGGCACGTACGTCGTCCCGTTGGGCCCCGACAGCGGCAGCTGCCACACGAGGTAGCCCGGCTGGGACACCGCGCCCGTCTCCGGGTTGTAGGACAGGTAGTCGTAGTAGTACTCCTGCGACGTGCCGTTGGCGGGGCCCGCCAGGTAGACTAGCGCCTCGATGGCGGCGCCGGCGTGGTACGATGCGCCGTAGCCTAGGGATCGCCTTGTTAGTTCCTGGGTTCTTTGCGTGTGCGCGTAGGAGGCGCAGTGGGAAGAATAAGGGTAGACCAGTTCTTACCATCGATGGACTTGTCCGTCTTGCCCGTGATGTGGATGTGATATGGCCCGGTCTGGTTGGCGGCTAGGACGGCACCGGTGGCGAACGCGGCCAGAGCCGTGAAGTATTTGGAGAGCATCGTAAGATAGTGATTTTTCGATTATGGTGAGAACTGTGTCGCCGATGTAGGTGAGTGAGTGAGTGGATAGACAGAACTGTGCGACCTGCTTCTGTCTCTGGCTGAATGAGAGCGCGATCCAGCGACCTACTTATACGATGGTCGAATGCCTTCCTACGTTACCCGTCTTTCGTTCCTCAATAGTGCGTGGCGATCCTGCGACATTTGGCTTCTTTGGGTGTGGAGTAAGTACGATCGCGGAAGGAGGTAGGTAAGTGGCTCGGTGGTTGGTAACCTACATGTACTGAGATGGAGACCGACATGCAGCCTGCCGATGATGAAATCTTTGCTGGGAGCTGAAGTGTCTCATCAATGTCTTGACCATTTCTATTTGGGAGGGGCTAGCTAGCCTCCCTAGATCTCGTGCTTCTAGGAAACGAACGACGACGATCTACGTGCAACCCCGCCCTCGCTGCTTGTGCGAAAGCGAGCGAGATGCAGAATCCCACCAGTCGCTTGGTATCGCAGCATGTTTCTTACTAAGGGCAACCTCGTATCCAGCCCTGACCTTGGTGAGCACTAGGACTTGACTCAAAAGAAAATACACATGATCGTCCAGATGACACGCTTTTCTCGTATTCAATATGTCGTGATGCAATGGAAAAGCGATAGTAGCAGCCTCGGCGCCCAGGAATCTTACCACCCCAACGCGATATGTTTAATGCTGACCTAAAACCACCAATAACATATCTACACCAGCCACCGACGCCTCGCCTCTCTGACGCCTAGCATCTCGAAAGCGGGCCGAACCGGCTATAATCACTGCATAGCATATACTGGCGTTATGTGCACAAGCTGAAAGTCCTTGTTTCTGGGCTATGAATATGTTTTACAATGTACAGATTTGTGCTACGGCTGTTCGTATAAACGATGCGCGCGCCAATGTCAAGCGGGTGTATATGACAAAACTGCAACGTTCCACATTCGATGCTTCCCCGTACGAGCAAGGAGCATCTACGCATGTATGCAAATAAAATAAACTCATCGACTTTTCTTTTCCTTCCCCGGGCGAATGCAAGGACAATGCGCTATGTAACGTTCGAACCGACACTGGAAAAGGAGAGAAGGCGGAAAAAGTGCATCATCATGTGTCAGTCATATGAACAAATGAGAAGAGGAGAAAAGGGGAGCTCCGGCATACCCGCATCGTCTCACTATCCCTATTGAAGGCCCAAGTAGAAAATAAATACGAGAAAGCCCCAAAATCGTACTGACGTGCATCTTCATTTACCATGCAGCTTCTCCTTCAGATATACAACGGCTGCGTAGCCAGAGCAGCACTGCGTCGTCATGCCGTGCGCACACCAAGGGCATTTGACCATAGTCGTGATGGTCGCCGAGACCCCGAGCAGCTTGTCTTCGACCACCGAGTCGGGCTTCGCCATACACTCGTACACCCGGGAGGGCATATCGTGGAAGAACTTGCAGTTGCAACATTCGACGAGCATCTTGGCCAGCGGCTCACCTCTCCGCTCCGGTGACGCCGGGCGTGCTGCGGGAGGCAGGGTGCCCTTTGGCGGGTAGACCGGGCGCAGTGCTCGGGAAGATAAGGGGTGAACCGGCACCGTCTTTCGAGCTTCTTGAAGGTAGGCAGCACTGGCCGATGCAGGATTCTGCTGCGAGTCTTGGCTGGTCGAGCTGCTCTTCCGCGACGATTTCAACGAAGTCGGCCGTAAAGCTGGAGCTTCCGTACCGAGCTCTGGAGGCGGAGAATTCGGAAGGCTGGTAGGAAGACTGGTGGTGGATAAACCTCTCATCTTGGCTTTCCTTGGGTAGAGAGGTTGATGTCTGAGCGGAGGTAGGAAACTGGTTGCATGTAGGTCTATCGCAGAATGTGCCTTGGGAGGAAGGGGCTGCCGCCGTGGCGCTTCTGGGACCTGTACCGACTCTTCTGTTCCCTCTTTCAACTCATCAGCGAAGGCTACCGAGGTAGGCGTTCCCGCCGGCGAGGGCGTCGAGGCCATTGCGTCTAGTCGGTGCGAGCGTGCAGACGTCACAGAATGGGTGTCGTGGTCGATCGGCAGGGCGGTGCGGCTCCAACTATCATCTTGGATGTATGCGTCAGGATTGAACGTGCGAGAAACGCGTCCTCCAGTAGGTGAATCTACTATCGATGCTCTGTAGGCCTTTTGAGCTGCTCTTTCGTCGGCTTGTGTGAGTGCTGACCTAACGGTAGACCGCGGAACAATATCCACTGAGTGTCCTCTGCGGGAATGTGGCCGTGAACTGTTTGGAGTCGTCATCGCCGAGGTCAGGGGGCGAGCTTCCCCATTCGTAGAAGATGAAGATCTCTCCGAGTTGTTGCCACTGGATTGCTCCTCTTGCAGAGATCGAGGCTGATAGTGAGTCTCTGCATAATTTGTCTCGTGGGCCGCATCACCAAGATGTTCGAATGCTGGCACATCACTATCCGATTGGTCAACTGATATGGCTGGTGATATGACAACCGCTGGGCCACCCAACAATGATATTGGTACCAGCGTAGGGTCTCGAGCAGTTGCGTTCGCCGGCTGTGTTGATGGTTCTCTCGCACTTTCTAGGCTCTGTGCCATGATGCTCCAAGGTTCTTCATCATCTTCTTCTTCGGAGGCTTCTTCAATTCGAGGTGATGATGGCATTCTGCCCTCTGCAGGGGATCTCAACTCAAAGATGAAGGAGCGTAGGACTCGGAAATGAACGCGAAGTAATCGGCAGGCTTCTCCATCTTGTAGGGTCTCTGATGAGTGCTGGAGATTATGAAAGGTTCTTCTACTCTGGTAACTACCTCGGTCACAGGTGTTTCCTCGCTTGAATCCGTGGCGTTTTCAAAGTCATCATCATAGCTGACGGCCCTGCCAATGACGCTTGGTGAAGGTGATGCCTTTTTTGCCGGAGCAGGCGCCTCATGTTCCGTCAGTCGCGGGTCGAGTGCTCCAGAAGTTTGTTTGGCCGTTGACACATGTCTGCCTGCAAAGCCACGATCCTCCTCGTGAGGTAGATGATGTCTGACACTCAATCGATCGATTTCATCCATGTAGGGTGAAGCATAGCTGTCTATGTTAGACTGGTAGTCTGGTTCTTTTCCGGCTTGTTCCATGCGCTGCACCTGGTCTTCTGGTGCTTGTACTGGGCGCTGGGAAACCCGTTGCGCCTCAGCATGTTCCCTGGCCTGGCTCTTCTGGCTACTGGTGGTCTGGTCTCCGCTTGGTTGGGCCTCGACCTCGCCATTGCGGCTTTTGGTCTGGGCGGCATAGCTGTGAGGACGTCGGCGCCCTTCGTTCGCGACAGGTTGTTGGGGGGCAGACATATATCCTGTGGCATGTAGTCGTCGTTCCCGTCTTTCCGTGAGATCAGCCTCGTCATAGTCGCTGCTCGAGTCTCTTGGACGAGATGATTGCGCCGCTGGCTGTCGTCCCCGAATTTCTCCGTTGTCCGGTGCCCCTTCCATCTTCTGCAGGAAAGAGGTGGCTGACGTTGGGCGAGTGTCGTGCTGTGGGGAAGGCATTACTTCTATGCTACTCATTGCTGAGCGCGAAAGAGGCGGGCGAGGTTTGTCCTCCTTGGTCTCTGAGTCCGAGGGCTGGTAGTGAGATACGAAGGCCCTTTGAGTCTCGAAAGTAGGGACATACTGCGACCGTGGCCAGGGTTCGAAGGGTGCCGACCCAGCCCTGGCCTTTTTTCTTGGGAAGACATCGACTGCGTTGATCCCGAGCCACTGGATCTGATTGACGGCGCTTGGCGCGGATTGATGAAGTCATGGTCATTGTACATGTGCGAGGGAGGTCCAGCGGTAGTACGGCCATGAATAGATTGTGCTTCTTCGACACTGCTCCTCGGAGTCGATGCCTTCTTCGGTCCTGTGGAGCTGCTTCTAAGACTCGCAAGAAACCCTCTGCTCTTCGACTTGACGTTTTCATCGCCTGAGGCCTGGGGTTTTGGATTGTGGACCGCCATTGTTTCCGGGGGGAAGTCACTCGTTGACCGATTGAGACTCCTTGGATTTAGTTTCAGTTGCCGTTCCAGTTCCGGTGCTGATAATGAGCGATCTGAAGCTTTGAGCGCCTGGACGCTTTTCGTATCCTGGGAGGAGCCTTGCTCAGTCTGTTAAATTGTTTTTTTGGAGGCCTTAGTCGCTTTTTCCTCCAGCTTCTTTTTTCTCTTTCTTCTCTCGCTTCTTGGCCTTCTTCTTGCTACTCTGTCCGAACCCTTCCCAGCTGGGTGAATGACAGATAGAAGACGCCGCGTCTGATAAGTCGTCCTCTTCGTCTTCCTGAGGCCCCGAGAACGTCACGGTTTTGGTACGTTCTCCAAGTTCCTTCCTAGGCTCAGAAACTAATTCCGGATTCTCTGTGGGAGGAGGCTCATCATCTCCGGCACCCTGGGTCGAAGTTGGGGACGGAGGGATTGAGATTGACAGAGAAGGCAAAGCAGCAGACCTCCGAGCGACTTTCATATTTTGAGTGGGTGGCGGATGTGCAGAGGCACGCCGAACCCGCAATGCTAAATCAGGAAGGGCGGATGGTGGTGGTCTTGTACCTATTGGTCCTGCCGGGGTGGGACGAATTGAGCCATTGTCTTGAGTGCGCTGTATCTATAGGGAGTGAGAACAAGACGTGTTAGTGGGTGAATTTATGGAGGGGCCGTCAATATGACTGGCAAGCATTGCCGTTCTCCGTATGTAGAGTAGGCAAATACCCGAGGCAGCGTACCTTGTAGTGCTTCTCCAACTCCAACATACGCGAGAGACTATCCTGCCTTCCTGGCATGCCTGGCCTTTCTGACCTGGCACCCCGTACTATGGCCATATTGGACATGACGCGTCAAATCAGGATGTATGAAAAGAGTAATTTGTCTCGGCTAAGGGTAGCTACGTGGTTTGGTTCGCAGTGGGATAAAGGGCCGTTCCCCCGTTGCAATGGCATCAGCAGCGAAGTCTGGTCCGCCGGTCTCAGATTCCTGTCTTGCAGGAAATCTGGGGAATTCTTTTTTTAAGTGATAGATCCTGAGGGTGTGATGGTCGGGGTGTGTATAGAATGCAAGAATACTACTACACACTGATCTGGCTCTTGCAGTGCATATTCTCACTGTCGGATCCGATACCTCGAACGATCAGGTACTTGTTGCTTATTGAAGCTTTTGCCGAGAAGCGGTAGGCCCCAACTTGTGCGACTGACTGGTGGATGGCCCGCTACGAGACCCGAGGTTCGGTATGGGCAAAAAGGGAAAGGAGAAAATGAGATAGTGTCTTTTAAATGGAGTTAATGTGACCACGGACTTTTTCGGTGGTGTAGCCGTTGGATGTAAGAAGACACCTTCCTTATAGTGCGCAAGCGAGGGGCTGAGGGGGAGCAGAGCCAACTCGATGGGGATGAACACGAAAGCCAACCGGTCAAACCAACTTTGCAAGAAGCAATAAATAGGATCGATCCAGTCAAAAAGAGACGACAGGAAAGTAGACGCGCACTTGTTTTCTACTTCTACAAACCGGCAAAGACATGGTACCTCGTTTAGCCCCTGAAAGACCGGGAGACGGAGAACTGGGGATGTCCAGGATGATCACGATAAAGTTGTTACAGCTGCAAATCGGCCCTTCACATGGCCCCATCCAAGCCAGCTCCCTGTCCGGCCGGTTCGTCCTACCGTGAGCAAGTGATGGGGAAACAGAGGTGGGCGGAACAAAGAAGAGAAGGCGAAGGGGGGCCCAAGGCAGGACATTGCCAAGCAATGTTTGCTGGATGTACTGCCTCAGGTGAACCCAGGAAATGTTGGCTAAAGCAAGCGGACATAGCGAAGCAAGACTGGCTGCTCGGCAGCTCGCATACCAGGTTGACAGGTCTCCCAGCAGCTCACCGATGCGTAGGATTGGGTGTGTGTGTGTGTTCCTGCGGTGTAACAAAGCCCTAGAAGGATAACAAGAAAGATACATAGGGGCGGGCAGTCAATCAATCAGTAGTAACATGCATCGCCGTCCAATTCAATAAGCCACCGATGCCTGGCAGCTACTTTCAACACGTAATACGCCCGCAGGCAAAGAAAATACGTAGAGAGCCTGGTGGTCTGCACGTGGTGCCAGCAAACTGGCTAAGTATCAAACTGTGACAAAAGTAACACGAATGATGTTGTTTAGAGGTCATTGGAATAACAGTAAGCTCCAGTGGTGTGTCCAAGACCAGCGGACCCATTAAACCCCATCAGCTTACCTAGGCCCACTGTAGATCGATCCCAATCCCTGGATTCAACTGGGGGGAGGGGCGCCGGGGAGGGGTTAGTCTCACTGTAGCTAGGCCGACTACTATGTAGTGACTAGGCGGGTCGTCTAGGGTCTTCGGGACTGAATGTATAATCCTGATGTTAGCTCATTTTCTTCTTCTACAACTTTCGTGCTTTAAATCCGTACCAGGTAATTATCCGCCAAAGAACCCGGAGGCGTTCGGGCCCTCGGGGGAGCTCACGATTGAAGGCATGTATGCTTGGATCCCTGTTGTCCTCGATCTATTGAAGAACAAGCTTAAAATAGAACATATTAATCGAAGTAGGTATGCACAGTGGTCCACCCCTTCTTTGCCGTACATGACTTGGACAATGGCCCTCCGATATCGAGATGCAGATGCAAAGAACTCATGTATGCTTGTCCAATGCCGTCACCTACGTCCATGTCATACCCAGTCAGCTTTTGGTTGCTTTGCATCTAAGCGACCTTGGGAAGCAGCAGCCTTGCGGTTTGACCTGAGTTCGGCATTCGATATGGACCCGGGGGTGTCTTTTTGACATTTTTGTCCCTGATTCGAACTTGGTCCAGCGTCTCTCCCATTCATTCATGGCCCCGTCCGCTTTGCAGATCACTTTTACAACGGAGCCCTCAAGATACTCAGCCTTTTGCAGTGTAGCTTCGTCAGGCTTCTCATGTACAGCATACGCGATCGATTTCGGCAGACTCAGACGGGACCTGCATCCTGACTGCCCGACTTTGGACCGCCTGAAGGACCTGTGGAATGGACGGCAAGTGTCTGCTGACGCCGAGGCCTTCCGCGGAATGATCCCGTTATGGTAGCGATCAGCAGTATGCGTAGCATCCACCAATCCCAAGCTAGCAAGTGGCTCTCCCCGGAGTCCATACTCCTGGACACCCTATTGGTATGATGCTCTGACCGACCACCACCACATCAAAAGCTCGCCAACTCGACTCACGATGCCAAAGTGCGCTTTCGGCGATTATTGTAGGGCCACTTTAACCGAATTAGCCGCCTAGGCTTGGCCAAGCCCGCCGTCCGCAACTTCCTTCCAGCCGCACTATAACCCCACATCGCCCGTCGTCAATGACCACTCCGGTGGCACCATCATCGTCCAACCATGCTTCCCACGCGGCACCGAGGAAGCGTCCTCCACGGACGCGGGAGGCGACAAGCTTCCTCGTTCTAGCAATGGGTTGCAATGCAACCCATGGTGCGCGAAAACTCACCCGCCACCATGCAATCCAGTTTCGATCATCACAATCTTTCCGCAATATATTGACAGGGCCGAAAGCGAACAGAATTTTCCGGCTCGCATGCGACTACACCATCCAACGAGAAGGGCTGAAGCGCCCTTTGCTTACTGGCCGCTTATGCGTTAGAGGATCGGAATCTAGTGGAGTGCGTCACATCGCTGATACTTGCTGAATCCAGCAGTCTTCCAGAATCCACCGTGCCCAGTCAGCTCGCGGAGTATTCGATGGTGCCTGGCTAGTGGACTAGTCCAGACGATCCAACTACAAGTCTGACTTTAGGCGTTTGCTATGTATACCAGGCGTGGAACACGATACGTTGATTTATACGACACATACCAAAACTTGTATGCGCTTGTCAAGTTCAGAAAATGATGCCACCTTACAGCCTCACCGGACCTTCGTATAGGACATGATGTTCGCCCGAGTGTCATGCAAGGGACTTACGAAAGGCCACGACGGCCGAAAGGGCGATAATCCAAGTTGCCAATAAAACCATGCACGTGGGTTTTGTTCTTTTTATAGAACACAGACTGTGCGACATTGTATTGGATGTACATTAGCAGTATGCAGCCTGTGCCGCCTGCAAAACAGCAAATGCATCCCAGAAAACACCGCATCATGTACCTTCCATCCCGCTTCTCGCTATGCAAAGTTCACTCGCCTAGGGGTATACAAGGAATCGCTAAAGCACAAGAAGTGTCGATTCTTTCGATCAACACCTGATCCCACCTATCATACCTTCACTGATGATGACAAAGTACTGCCGTTCCGGGCTATGCGTCCACTGATGTGGTCATTGCGACGGCGAGTATCGTTCTTGGAGGGACTGATATGCATCCAGACCTCATCTCCCAGAGCCCGTGTAATGACGGCGACGAGTGGCTTTCCATTTGCGTCCGTAGGCGCACTTTTGGGAGCTCCGCAGAGCCAGTTCATCACTCGCAGACGCAGTTCGTTCGGGACCTTTAGCCGCGCCGTGATCCATCTGTCATGGGGTCTATAATCTGCCGGTACGGAACTGTGGGTGACGAGAGGGGTGGTATCCAAAATATCTTCAACCAGCCAGAGATTTACTACAGTTTGGTCTTCGGGTAGTGTTCTCTTGCGGGATTTTAAGGAAGAGTTGATGGCGAGGTAGATGGCTCGTTTTGCGTTGACCAATGTCTTGCCCAGCCATGACATCCACGTCGGATAGAGCAAAGTAAAGTCTGTCTGCCTAAGATGTGTTGAGCCTTTGATAGTCATCATCCAGCAGGGGAAGTAATTGCCCCTGGTCTCATTTCCAATGTCGACCACCCTCTCAAAGGTATTCTGCCAATGCATGAAGGCCTCGGAGCCGATGGCAAGGATCGGTCTTTGCACTCGGTTCTTACTGCTCTCGTCGACTACAGGTAAGCGACTCTTGGTGATTATTCCTTCCTATTCCAGCCATTATTCCTCGTTATCACAGTGTCTCAAGGGGGATGGATTCACCGTTTATTCGAGGAGTTGGGGTTATTCCCTCCAGAGACATTCCCTTTACTCCAAAAAGGGTAATACTTACGCCATGAGTCGGTAGGTGTTGCCGGCCCCTAGGCACCTAATAGGATCCCTTGTCCGACTCAAGGGAACCTCTCTGTTTCCCGACAGATCTGCACAGATGTAGCTCCGCCAAAGGGGCCGCCCATGATGGTGGAACGTTCGAAGAACATACGCCCAGTACAGTCCAACCAGTCTACACCTTCAAGATCTTTGGAACTCGACCCAATAATGCCCTCCTTACGCAGATTCGACTTGGCTACAAGATCCCCTGTCCAGAGTTCATCAAGCTTAGCACGCTAAACGCCTCTTCGATCTCGGCCATCCGCATTTCAATCTGTGCATTTCGAAGCTCTGTATCAACCCCTTTCGCATTATGCGGAGCAGTGTCCTGAGAATTGTCCTTGGGGAAGATGCAGTCAACTTCATAAAGGGTCCTAGGTTCCGTGTTGTCGATACGGTTGCCATACGTGAGATTGCTGCTTGGTGGGATGTTGACATAGGACCGCGCACCGCTCCCATCGCAGTGTTCCATGGCAACGACAGTGGAAACCGTTCGACGCCAGTTCGCCGCAGAGTGCACTATAACACGTCCTGGAACTGTCAAGCCCGTGAGAAAACACGACGACCGGAAATGGTAGTGACGGTGATGTACCCAGTGACGAACATATGAGGAACGTTGAGGAACTTCACATAACCCCTCTAAGTCTGAACCCTTGGTCTCGGCAGCCAGGCCGCCCTCGACGGTTTGTTGCCGTGCTTGGCGTAATAGGTAAGGTCCGTCGGATAGTAGACAGATAACAGAACAGTTTCCATGCGAAGCGCATAGTCGTGATCACGCTTGATGTGGGAAAAGTGACGGCGCTCCCGCTCGGGAACCTCCATATCCATAGTACCTACCGAGTAAGGGTACAGTATACGACGGCAGCGAGTGGAAAATTCGTCCCCTCCATCTTTGAGGCAGGGGTCGTGATCAGGAACTTGCTGCTTTTCGGCACCACGCTTGGTAGGGTCTTTCGTAGCGTTCGTGGCATGAGTGGGTGTGGTCTATATGCAGAACAAGATACGATATCTGTTATAAGCAATCGTGGTTATTGGTTGAGTAATACCTAAACGGTAAAGGTCATTCCGTATCGTGACAGTATTATAGCAAGTTCTATTCTGAATGCAAACGAAGAACCAGAGCTTGGGTTGCTCAAACGTTCGTTCTCTCACACGGGCTTGTAGGTTTGTTATTGTGTTATTCGGGGTTTCCAAACAAGAAAAGAAATAGAGAAAACCGAAAAGGAATAAACACGTTTCCTGCCAAGTTAGGGCCCGTTCCACTGCATAATGTTTGCCCTTCCTTCTCGCCATCCACTTCGACGTCTCTGCTCTCTTACTCCTGCGAGACCTTCGTCGCTCGTTGCTCGTATGCCGCGTGCCTACGGAGCCAAGTCCGGGGTCGGCGATCCAGAATCTGCCCGAAGATTTGTCAGGGGAGCCTACGTCATAACTACAGTAAGTATATACCAGCGAAACCCTGACCAGAATGTTTCTAGCTGGCGATCGCGATGATACAAACCCAATCTGCCAATGACCTGGCGCTAACTGACGTCGCCATCTCTAGTTTTTCTTTGACTTTTGTTCTCTTTGCTTTCCACCACTGGGATTGTTCCTCGTGTGGGCCACGTTTTAGTGTGACCTAGGCTGTCCGGCCTGTCGGACTCGGGCAGTCAGGTACCGTGTTAGGCATCTGGTTCTGTTGTGGCATGTGCTGTTGCTGGGTAGGAGGTAGGTATGCTACCACTCCTTGAAGTCCTATCCAACTTGCCAACTGTCGCGAGTTGCACTTATTCAGCAGGCTCGGATCGGGACAGGTAGACTTCAAGTGCATCCAAGCCCACACGCAACTTTCCAACGTTTGCCAGTCGTTAGGCTACGCAACTTTGACAGGTGCACAGAGTCTGGACCTACATGCATGTATCGGAAGGTTTATGTCACATTAGCAGCGATGCCTTCTGTTACATATGGTATTCGGCCAGCCTCGACTTGCTGGAGACACCTGATACCGCAATGCCTGGTGGGAACAGAGGTACTAAGTCCGAACACTCGTCAGGTCGGAAGTAGAGCAGGTGGGGTGTGGGCCGACAAAATACGAAATACGTCATGCGCTCGGACCAATGGCGAGCTTGGGAGGTGCTTACAGTAGGTGTGCCTTCCCGGGCTGTGCCGTTGCTGCAATGATGCGGATAGCAAAACTCGTAGATTTCTAATCAATTTTGTTCTTTCCTTTACGAGTAGTAGAACTTCGCACCATCCGCGTCCTTTCACAATCTCCAATTGGGTCCTTCAGTAAACGTATTGATCCTTAGCAGCCCCGTCGCAATGTTCGCCAGATCTGCATTCCGCGCGGCGCAGCCGTTGAAGCGCGTAAGAAGCCCAAAATACCCTCAAAAGACCTACAACGTTTCGAATCCATTGAAGCTGACACAACCCTTCACAGAACCTGCTTTCGCGATCCTATGCCACCGAGCCCGCCAAGGGGGGCGCCAACCCCCTCCTCTATGCCGCCGGTGCTGCCGGTGTCGGTGGCGCTGCCTACTACTTCACGGCCACGCCCTCCGGAAAGAGCGTGGCCCACAAGGCCGAGAAGGAAGTCAAGGGCGTCGCGAGCGGGACACCCAAGGTGGCCTTGACCGGCGGGGACCAGGGATTCATCTCCCTCTTGCTCGAGGACTCCGAGGTCCTCAACCACAACACCAAGAGGCTGCGCTTCAAGCTGCCCGAGGATGACATGGTCTCGGGTCTGCACGTCGCCAGCGCCATCTTGACCAAGTTCAAGACCGAGGGCATGGAGAAGCCCGTCTTGCGTCCCTACACGCCTACCAGCGATGAGAGTAAGTTTTGAGCAACATCCCGATGGTTAATGACTCCCAGTGCGCAGGTGATCGCTAACGCCAGCTTCCCCTCTAGATGAAAAGGGCTTCATGGAGCTTATTATCAAGAAGTACCCCAATGGCCCCATGTCCACACATTTTCACGACATGGTCCCCGGCCAGCGACTGGACATCAAGGGCCCCCTTCCCAAGTACCCTGGGAGTCTAACAAGCACAACCACATTGCCCTGATTGCCGGTGGTACCGGTATCACGCCCATGTACCAGCTCTGCCGCGCCATCTTCAACAACCCCGACGACAAGACCAAGGTTACGCTCGTGTACGGTAGTCTCAGCGAGGAGGACATCCTGCTGAAGAAGGAGCTCGAACAACTCGAGAACACATACCCCCAGCGCTTCCGCGCCTTCTACGTCCTGGACAACCCACCCAAGGAGTGGGTTGGCGGCAAGGGCCACATCGACAAGAACCTGCTGAAGACTGTTCTGCCCAGCCCAAGGCAGAGAACATCAAGGTGTTCGTCTGCGGCCCTCCCGGCATGTACAAGGCCATCTCAGGCAACAAGGTCAGCCCCAAGGACCAGGGTGAGCTCACCGGTATCCTTAAGGATCTGGGCTACACCAAGGACCAGGTCTACAAGTTCTAAACAACAGAATTGTAATATTTAGCAAGCAACCTCCTTTATTTTTGGCGACCAATGAGACGATAGACTAGATTTGATGCCTGGCTGGACATAGTTGGTCTTGTTCAACTCCGGGATTGTTGTACTTGTAGAAATAAACTCTGTTAGCCCAGCAGTAGATATTGGGAATTAATCTGATCCCACTTTCAAAACTCTTTATGCGTCAAAGCCTACACCTACATACAGACTTGTTGCTGAATAATGCTGCCACTTCCCCCACA
Organism: Apiospora phragmitis; assembly: GCF_038363925.1. Taxonomy (NCBI): domain Eukaryota; kingdom Fungi; phylum Ascomycota; class Sordariomycetes; order Amphisphaeriales; family Apiosporaceae; genus Apiospora; species Apiospora phragmitis. Next base: position 2,728,819 of record NW_027117407.1, on the reverse strand, counting down.
AGCTCTACCATCAACCTCTTGAGGCCCTCCTCATGATGCGTTGCCGGAGACTGTATCCTCGGCCATGACGTAGCTCCCCGCCAGTGCTGTTACTAGGGTGACTGAGACTACCCTCCGACGCTGATGGAATCAAGGTCGCCGAAGAAGAGAAAGCTGAATCCTCGCCGTCCCCTGGACTGGTCGTCACGACCGGAGCCAATGATGTCCCTGTACGTTTACGACGGCCGCCGCCGCCACTGCTACGGACCTCTCCAGCCCTAACACTACTCCGCCGACGATGGCGAGACCTCCCATATGCGGAGAAAGAGGAACCAGCCGAGGAGGAGAAGATGGGGTAGCAGCACCCGTCGCCTTCCTCCAGCGTGCTGCAGTATGCGCTGAAGGCGAGGGTCTCGACGAGGGCCGCGAGGACGATGCAGGTCAGGAGGGTGAGGGGCATGATGATGATGATGATGATGGAAGATGGTTTAGTGGTGGTGGTTCGCTCGGATATGTGCCTTTGGCAGCCACCTGCTTCCCCTGTTTATGATTCTTCTGAATGTCGTTTCTAAGTTTCGTTTTCTGTCTTCTGTTGTGGGTGTTTCCCCGTCGCTATCGCCAGCTTGCGTGTAGATGCGTGTGTGCTGAAAGGGGGTATAGTTCCGCGCTGGTCAGCTGACTGGTAAACGAGGTGCAATACAAGAAGGAATAGAATAAAAATAAGAATCAGGTCTAGAAGAAGATATCCCGCTGCAACAGCGATATATGAGGATGTTGTTTTGTGTTTCGGTGCCAAGGAGGCTGGTAGTGTAGCTCATCTCCTTGGGAGTCTGTTTCACGAAAGAAAAGCCAAGATTGAAAGCAACGCGGCTCACATTTGAGATTTGATTTACCGGGATAAACATATATGCTTCGCTTTATATGTCTGTCAGTTGAGTTAGAGAATAACGAGCACAATCACACAGGGTTTGACTCCATGAGTGTGCTCTGTAAACTATTGACTGCGCTGTGCGGGTTGGTGACGGACACCACATCACCGCAGCTGTTTATGCCTCCCCCTTAGTCAGGGTTTTGTAAGTAAAGTGGTCGTGGCTGCGCATGACTTCCCATGAGTTCGCTGCAACCAATACATACTTTATGATTGCAAGAAGTGATCTGGAGTGGCCTTATTATCTCAGCCAACTCAACACACCGCTATATAAGCAAGAACACTCGTTATTAAGAATGATCAGACGCGAGGTCTCCTTTTACGATTGGGGACGAGATGCATGAACCTGTGGGGCGCAACTGTTCTGTTTCTTTCATGGTAACGATTCCTAAATCAGACGAAAACAGAAGGGTCATATGATTGCGAAGCGCTGTGATGGCTGAAACATTAAAAATTATATATACTTTTGCGTTCCCATGTTACTTTTGAGTTCATCAAGACAACTAAGTATTGGTGACCTACGGAGTTCTCGTCCTCGGAGGTCGAGCTGGCTAACCTCGGGAATCGAAGGTAGTTTTGGGGCCGCACCGGGCGTTGCAGCATCAGCACCACCCTAGAGGAAGGGAGATGAGCCAGGACCGGAGCCGCGACGGAGCTGGTTGCAGCGTCCTTTTCTGCTTCCGCCATGGTGGGCACCATCGCCTTCTCCGAGTACGCGGCGTTCTCCGGCTTCAGGAGCTTGTTGTCTCGGGCACACTTCACGATGCCCCAGATCGCCACGCCGAGCATGACGAGGCCGAAGATGCTCATGCCCACGATCAGCCCGATGATGCCGCCCCGGGAGAGGCCGCCGTATTCGTCGTCGTCGTCGTAGCCGGAGCTGCCCCGGCCCCCCATGAGAACCATCGGGGGAAGAACAATTGTAATCGTCCGAATGATAGTTGCTCGGCGACTCCAAACAGATGGCGTGCGTCGACTCGGGGATGTTGGCACCATATGTCAGGAAAGCTAGGATATCGCCTTCCGTGTTGCTGACGCCATACTTGACGGGCGCCATGGCCATCTCCTTGGAAGCGAGGTCGAATACGAGGTAGCTACGCTTCAGCAGCGGCGCCCCAATCGTGTACTCGGGGTCTTCGCCCCACGATTGCTTTTGGCGGTTGTACTTGGTCGCGTTCTGGACACCAAATAGGCAGATTGATGTAGCACTGTGCAGGTCCCAGTCCCATTTCTGGGTGGTCCAAGTATCCGTCGGCAGCACCAGATCAGACAAGGGGACAGTGAGATTGGGCCCGTAACTGCTCGAAAATTGGATCCCGACCCGGCCCGTCAGATTGTCACGCTGCGAACAGTTGATTGTGGCCAAGTCGAGGGATGAGTCCCAAGTCGCGCCTGCCATGGACCAGATGTGTTCGGCGAGGTCCTGTGGTAGCTCGGAGATGGTGTAAGAAGGGTCGATCGTCACAAAGGGCAACGCGGTCTTGTTCTGGACAGGCGTGAGCACGCCCTCGTTGGCGGTACTGGTGTTGAAGGACGAGACCCAGGCGCTGAAGGTGTTGGTCGTGTAGGTGTAGCCATCGGAGTGCTTGTGCGATTGCTCAATGTCGAACCGCACGAGCGGCGCCTCGAAGGACGACTTGTCCACCGCGCCAAGCAGCAGATTGCCCGTGGTGGCGTCTTCGCTATCCAACCACATACTAAAAGCCTTGGAGTTGATCTGGCCGCCGGCAAGTAGGCGGTCAACGAAGGTGGGATCGTCGGGATCATAGTAAGAACGGGTCGAACTGTTGAAGCCGAGGGACAGCATGCCCGTAGCCGTGGTCGTGCTGCTGGCCAGGCCGAGCGTCAGGTTGGTGACTTGAACCCCGCCGGGTAATTCCATGACATCCCGTACGCTGTCTCCGTACGCCGATGTGCCGTCGAGATAGGAGACCGAGAAGGACTTGTTTGTGTCGTAGCCATAGTTATTGTCGAGCTCGTACACCAGGGGTGGAACTCGCGTTGGCCCTGAAGCCAGGGCGCAGGCAATCCTCCCTGGTCCCTTTGTTGTAGTAACTGTAGTAGCTAGAGCGTCGATCACATCGAGCGGCGTCAGGGACCCATGAGCGGTAATCAGAAAGGGTCAAGGCCAGAGACAGATCTTGCGGCGGTGTACCGACGGATACGTTCACCATGTAGGTCGTATCCATGTGGAAGAACTTCAGGTCGGTACTTGTATCCTCTGACCCGGACCGACGCTGTTGGTGGGCAGAGCCATGTCGTGGTGCCTGGCGCGAGAATGGGAGGAGTAGTTGGGTATTCGCTCCGGTAGCAAGGGCAGTGATGACAATCGCCACCAAACGAGTGGACGTCTTCATTGTGGAGATGGAAGACAGCTATTAGGTAGATCGTATAGATCTGTATACAAAGAGGAAAGCGAATGACTCATCGACTATAACACCATGATCGGCAGTGGCGCAACCCAAAAACAGAAACCTATCTATCTAGCGAGACATAGTTGGGAGGGGGAGGGGAGGGGGGAGGGGGAGAGCATTAAGTAAAATGCCAATCGAAGGACCGGTGGCCAGCATCGTGAGCAAACCCCGTTGGCGCGTTGCGGACCGCGGCACAGCAAGGAGTCATCTCATCTCATGTCGTCTCATAAAGTCACAAATTTTCCTCCGAAAATGTCTGAGGCCCGCCTAAGCGATATTGGTTTGGGGGCATGGGTTGGGTTAGTTGGTTCGGCGAGTCTGCTTTGGGATGAACCATGTGGAGTTTATCTTAACGGTCCGGCGCCGTCGACAGACTCTTTGCGTCCAAAACCCCTCTACTAAAGCATTGTCGGATTTGTCAAGTGAGTCGTAATTGAAGTAGTAGTAGTAGTAGTATAATAGGTATGTTGACATATGTGCAATGAATATTAAGTGGTTGCTCGTCTATTCTCATTCAAGTCTACCGCGGCGGCGTGATAGATAGATAGATGAAGTTGAGTTGGACATGTAACAGACCCATGGCAGCTACAGCAAGCTAGAGATCTACTACTAGGCAGCCAAGTGGTAGTGGAGCCGATAGCTGCAGCCCAGTGCCAGGGGGTTGTTGTGGTCGGTATTTCTATTTTTAGTGGACTGGCTCGGGCCGTTAGTCAAGTCAGATGCACCCATGGTGCTCCTGGTCTTTGCGATACGGCCACCATGTGTCGCCAGAGATCTTTCGCGTATCCCATCGCTCTATGATACATCCAGGGTAGTCTACCGAGTAGTTCCGCAGCGACAGCTGTGGTGACGCTTTGGACCACTTCGGCAGCGCGAACGACTTCCACTTCCACTCGTCCTCGGGCTCCATGCTTCCCAGCTGGTGGTAAGCCACAATGTTGAGCCAAGTTCGCGCCCGGCCCCATGGCTGTTCCTTCGCCGCGCCCGGCCCGTCCGTCTCGTCGGTTTCCGAGTCGCTATCGGACTGGCTCAGGCTGAAATCCGTGAGACACATGGGACAGAATGCCCGGTCATAGTCCACCGTCGTGATGGTCGATCCCGTGAGCTCCTTCTTGCTGACAGCGAGCCCGGGCACCCGAAAGGAGAGCCCAGGCAGCTCGGCCCCGGTATGAGTTCCATAGTGTCCACAGATGAAATGGGGCTCGTGGTCCAGGTAATCTCGTACTGTCGGTGCATCATTGCCATTGTAGACCAGCTCGTGGGAGATGGCGAGGAACAACTGCTCGTCAATGAGCCGGACTCGGGTAGTCTGGCGCCAGAAGGGCTTATGGGGCACACGCTTCATGACGGCTTTCGGGTCGGCCGTGACGTGCAGCAGCTCGGAGAACTGGCCATAGTCGTAGAGCAAGTCGTTCCTGATGAGGCGGGCATGATAGTGCCGAAGCTGGAAATGCGGGTTGAAACTCGTGTATTCTGATTTGACGCAACATAGGGCGATGTTGCGATAGAAGAAGCGGCACCACGGCGACCACGGTAATGAGGAAGCAAAGGCCTTGGCCACTTCTCTTTCAGCATCGCAGGCATGCAACAGCTTGCACGTATGGCAATAGACGAAGCGGTTCTGCAAGTCTCGCTCCAACAGCAGCAGCAAGTCGGGCTTTTGCACTACCAGCGACTCGAGCCGATGCTCGAGCAGTTCGAGTGCGGCGTGGCTGGTCAAAGCCAGACAGAGGATAGCTTCGGAGGAGAGGTTCTCGACAACGAGTAGAAATATCTCAACCGGAAGGCTCAGCAGTGTCGATTCGAGTTGGAGAGATAGCTTCTTGGTCCGAAACCAGCCGCGCTTAGCACAGTTGACAATCATGGTGGGCGAGCAGAGATCAGGAGCCGTAAAAGGTTCACCCAGAACTCGGCAGACAACAGCGGCCCAGCTGTCTCCTTAAAGGCGAATCCTGAGCAGGCGGCACGCTTTGATGACTGTCACGCTTGTTGAAGCTGGAAAATTGCACCGACATCTCGGTCTGAGACCGCAAGATGCCGGACGACTTTCGGGTTGAGGCGTTGAGTCAACTGTGTCGCACGGCAATACCACATGGCATAAACTCTGCGGACTTATATCCCAAAGCCACAGGCACGAACTTATCAGCCTCAACTGAGGGCCATCAGGGTGTCTCAACTTCATAAATGATTTCCCGGTTAAAGTGGCTGTCTCAGCTCTCCGCTGGGACCTTTCCCCGTATCATATGGAGGTTGGCGAAGCAGGCAATGAAAACTGCGGCAAGGTCGGAAATCCAGGGTAACGCTTTGACTGCGTATCTTAACTTTGAACTGATTCTGAGATCAGGAAGCTGCATGCAATTAATGGCTCAAGCAGGGGAAGAGAGCCTGAACAGGTGATTGGAGTTCGACTGTGATCCATGGGCATCTCCAATCAGATACACGCCAATTCGGTGGCAGATCACTTTGATTGCCTGTTCTCTCTAATAGGAAACGTAACTCCGTAGATTGGTTCAAGCCCCTGACCAGCATCCCCCCTGGCTCAAGTGGCAGACGGCAGGACATGACATGAGAAGCATAGGAAGCCAAGGAACACTCCGGGATATGTGAATATTACCATTAAGTCCAGGGTAAGATTGGCATCCTGAAAGATGGTCCCTCATATCTGTAGTTTGCCGTCATGTGCCATGGGCAGAACTCGTGGTAAGGAAGTATCGAAGCTTCCGAAGGTACGGCACGGACATGGAAGAGACGTAAGGGCTCTGGGTCTGAGAACCTCCACGCTTGCGCGTGTAACTTGGCATGGCCGTGTAACTGACATACTGTGATAATCCTGAGAATCGTTAATGAGAATCCCTTCCACCTCCTGGGTTTCAGTATCTGTAAGCTGGGGTGGTCGTTGCCATTCCGTACAGAACAATACGGCCACGAAACTATTTCTGGGAGAGTAGGCAGTCCCGATTGTCCTGCCATGGCAATGTAGGGTGGGATACGACGTGAAAGTGAACAGCCAGTTCTGGCGTGCTGCCGTTTGTTTCGCGACTTGTATACGCGTCTCGTGCTGTTGCACTGGTGAAATTTTCATTGAACGGCTGGTCATCAATAAAAAAACGCATAATAAGCGCATCCAAATGAGCTTCTGTCGTTGTTCACGCCGCCACGTATGCAAGGACGGTGATAGTACGAAAGGGAGATGGGTCTATACTGAGACAGTAATACGAACAGCACGTAGGCCATTATTAGGCAAGTCAAAGTTCAAAAATCGTGATTGCCGTTGAAGAGAAGATTATTGTCAGGCAGGACAGAACTCGTCGGCCCACGAAGGGAAAGTGATGATGCAAATCCCCTTCCCCTTATTGGCTCGTAAATCTTCAGCCAAAACTGTATTTTTTGCTTTTGGTACGATGTCGCAAGCCTCTGTTCATCTCGGCCTCCTCACCGTCCATAATAGCATTGGATCGGTCAAGGGACCAATCATCCACCCAGAATAGCCTTATCACAATTACTGGAACTCCCGGATAACCTCCATGGTGCTTGTCTTTCGTATGAGTTCTTGCAGATCTGGAACACCGTTATGGATGCAGATCACAACAAAGCGTTTACTCTTTCAGAAGCACCCGAACCGGAGACAGTCTTGATGCGATGCGCCGAAGAGGCCAGTGTAAGGTACGTAGGGTAGCCATGATAGAGTCTGAATATAAAGAGGCATCGACTGCCACATTATCCAGTATACCATTTCTCACTATCACCACAATCTTCCTCGGCAACTCAACCAGCCCCAGCTACCTCTGGGTTACCTGAAGCATCAGCTCTCTATTCACTCGTTTAGCAACTCACCACTTTATCCACTCTCTAATAACCCAACCCACGCGAAGATGCAGTTGAACCGAGCTACCATCTTGGCCATCTTGGTCACGGTGTCCCTGGCGGCGCCCAACTCCAAGAAGGACAAGCACGAAAAGGACCACAAGAACGACAAGGATTATGACGCCGTCGTCATCGCCCCCGGAGGTGGCTACGCCGCTCCTGATGTAAGTTGGTCCCGGGGCATGTATATTTTTTCTACATTTACCAAGACCAAAGCAATGTACGGAGCTGACAATCGCCCTGCCATAGCCGTCATACGGAACTAGCTACCCGCCAGCCGGTGGAAGCAGCAACGTTGACCCAAAGACGGAGCATGACGGTTATGAAGTTGGATATCCCACAGGCGGAAAGGGTAAGTCTGACCCTAAGGATAGCCACGACAAGGACGACAAGAAAGATAAGGACGACAAGAAGGACCACGACAAGAAGGATCACAAGAAGGACCATGACAAGGACGACAAGAAAGACCACAAGAAGGGCGGCAAGAACGACAAGGACAAGAACGACAAGGACGACAAGGACGATGGCGGCTCTACATATGGCTACCCAGTGCGCGCGAGGAACAGCAACGACTCCAAGAATGACAAGGAATCCAAGAATGACGAGGATAACAAGGACAACGAAAACAGCAACTATGGCTACGGCTACCCAGTTGGCGACGACAACACCACCTACGACCCCAAGGACGACAGCCCTAAAGACAACAACGGCGACGACGGCTACGGCAGCTACCCCGCCGGCGGCAACACGGACAACAATGGTCCCGCCGCCTGCAAGGGCAACACCAAGTACGGCAAGCGCAACAGCAACAAGGCCATGTGCTGCCAGCTGGATGTCATGGGTCTGGTCAGCACGCCCTGCTAAGAAGGTATGTAAAAAGCAAATACACGACACATGATACATCTCTTCTTTCTTTTGTGGGAGACGATCTTTGCTAATCACGATAACTCCGAATAATAGCCTCGGACAGCAACCTCAGCGCGACCCAGCTGATGAGGGAGTGCTCCTCGTCGGGCATGACCGGCATGTGCTGCGCCGGCGAGATCCCGCTCGCCAACATCGGGGCTGTCTGCTCCAAGGCGAAGCGCCGCTAGGCAACTCCTGTCACACGATGCCATTGTTATAGGCGTAAACTTGGGGTGGCTTGTTCCATTCGATCACGGAATACCGAGGCGTCGTGGAGAATAGGTACGAGTTCATGAGATGGGGGCCTCTTTAGGACATGATTTGAGGGGGTACATGTATGTTGTCAGAATGTCTGGACAACGCGAAGAAGAGCTTGGCGACACATGTATTACTGTTAATGATAATATTATTAACTTCCAATTCAGGGGCTTTCAATCCATTACTTGGTAAACTCTATACTCGGTTTAAGTTAGTTGTGGTTTGTGTGATTTGTTCTAGGCGGCTGTTCGGTGCTTGCTGAGAAATCACTGAAGGGAACACGAAGATGTGTTAATGGCAAGGAACATGTAATTAACTTGTAATCGTCTCATTGAGTCATCTGTCTCGAGCAAATCATAAGATCGTCTACGCAACAAATCATAATAAACATAACAGTCATTTTCCGTTTCCAATTTCCAATTCCCATTTCCTTCCTTCCTTCCCTTTCTTTGTTTCTCTCCCTCTCTCCCTCTCCCTTTACTGCCCCGGAGGCAACCCCAGCTCCTCGTCCCCGCTGACCTCCACGACGCCCTCGACCCCCTGGTACGTGTACCGCACGTGCAGGACCTCCTCGAGCGCGGGCGCCGGATCCCAGAACCCGAGCAGGTTGCTCTTCTCGAGCCCCGCCGGGATGCACAGGCGGCCGTCGCCGACGAGCGCCGCGACCGCGACCGTGACGTCGGCCACCTCCTCGCCGCCCCAGGCGATGCTGTGGCCGCGGCTGTGGCTGCGGCGGGACTCCGCGAGCGCCGTGGCCTTGACACCGTACTTGGCGCTCTGGATGACGAGCCCGCCGCGCTCCGCCGCCTGTCGCGTCTGCATGTTGTCCGCGAGCAGGAACGTGACCTCGTCGGCCTCGGCCTGGCGCTGCTGCACCGTGGCCAGCCATCTCGCCTCGCGCCGTCTGGCTGCGGCTACACGGCTGCGCTGCCGGAGCAGCTCAAACGCCGCCAAGGTCGCGAACGGCACCATCGCGCTCCAGAGCAGCGCGGTCCGCGCCTTGAGGGCGGCGTGGCTGGCGGGGCAGACGAGGAAGGGCAGCCGGATGGTCTGGCCGCCCAGGCGCGACCAACACAAGGAAAAGTGGAGGTTGTGTGCGCTCAGGCCGATCTCGAAGCCGAAAGCGGAGAAACGCCCTGTGGTCCGCAGGCAACGCAGGGTGAGCACGCTGGCCCAGATCGACGTCCAGGATACTCCGGCCTCCATGCGGATCCGGCGGCCAAAGCTCAGTTTGGCTTCCTCGGTGGGGACAGCGCAGGCTTGTCGTTGCTGTTGAAAAGCTTGCCAATCCAGCGTCGGGGGTAGCTCAGAATTGAGCTTAGGCTGGTGGAAAGCATGGCGGACGAGCCCAAACAGCCAGGCTCTGCGTTTGCAGCGACTGTTAAAGAGACGCCGCGACGATTCAATGGTTTATTCTTTCTTCCAGCAGATTGTGTGGCCAGAGGCCCCAATAGGCTGGTAGACCGAGCTGAATATTGCGTCGTGTATGCTAGGTCTAATCTCGGAGGGAGGGCCACTGGGAGTACGAGGCTGAGGAACCTCCTGTTGATATTGGAGAACTGAGCGACTGCGTGGCATATCTGGTCCGGCCTGGCAATCCAATCTCCGCTCTCGGCCTTGCATAGCAGAAGACCGCCGGCTGTGGGCCGCTGTATAAGAGCTGACAGACGAGGGAGTCTTCCCTGCCAAACAGGGGCTTTCGTAGCTACTTGGATAATGCTTTGCTTCGTGTCCATGGGCAAGGCCACACAATGAGTGACTCGAAGTCCCACTGCAGGCAGCGGAATGATATCGGACTCCAATTCAATTATAGGGCGGCTGGACTGCGTAGGTCTCGTAGACGGCAGGCTATGCTGCAAGGTGAGTGTGATCAGTGGCTGAACCAGGCCGTCTCGCAGCCTTGCGACATGATCTCTGGGCATGTAGCCGGGCAGACATGGTTGGTAATTGTCGATCAAAGCAGCACTGGGCACAGTTGCAAGGTCCTGCATAAACCCATATATACTGCTATTGATTGTTAACCTGGTGGGTCGGGCCTGTAGAACTGGAGACCAGGGTCCTCTTCATCAGCCAATGGAGCCGACTCCTTTTCCGACCCGTCGCCAGTAAGGACAATGCGCGGTTCACTGTCGAGAAGATGGTGTGGCGTATAAAGCAGATAAACCATGTCAAGATTCCTGCCAAGTCCAGGGAGCGGTACAGTGAAAGAGTGGCTTGTGAAGAAATCAACCGGCTTCAGCATGGAGGGAGAAGGCTCTGAGCCGTCCTGAAGTGCACGAACCAGGCCCTCCGCATCCACGCGAAGGCTGAAGTCGAAGGTGTCGAGGCTATGGTCCAAGTTCAAACGAGCGCGGTCGGCCGTCGCCTCGAGAGTCCGAAACGGGGAGACAGAGAGCGGCAAATCGCTGTCTTGGTCAGGCTCCCCCAAGCAGTCCCGTTCGTACACCAGTCGTTTTTGAGGATTGCTCAGGGTCTCGAAGGCTTCTTGGACAATAGCCCAGTAGATATGGGCAACCTGGCGAGCTTTCGCCGGATGGGCGTCGGGATGTAGCAAGGTGAAGTACCGATAATACGCCCGGCGCACCTCGGCCGCGGGCGCGTTCGGGGCCAGACAGAGCAGCTCGTAAAAGTTGCGGGCCTGCCAGACGTCGCGCAGGGCCGCGGGGATCGGGCTGCCAGCGGCCTGCTGCTGCGGCTGCGGCTGCTGTTGCTGCTGTTGCTGGTACACAGATCCGTAATCCGTCCCTTGATCCCACATCGAGGAGGCCCCGTCGTCGAACCCGAACTCGATTTCCTGCCGTGTGGCAGCGAACTGCGAGTTGAGCGAGAACCGCGACGGCTGCGCCTGGGATGCTCCGGACCATACACCCCTCCGGCGGCCGACTGCGGCTGGAGAAGGTCGTCATTGCTGACGCCCGCCCGCCGCGAAACTCGCGAGGCGGAATCCGTGTTGTCCCTGTGCCTGCGCGAAGATGAGGATTCCGGCTGGTCCCTGTGCCTGCGCGACGAGGACGAGGACTCGGGCTGGTCCTTGTCCCTGTGCTTGTGCTTGCGGCTGCTGCGGTGCGAGTCCCCCATGGTCAGATGCGGGCTCTTCCATAAGCGATTGACTTTTCGGTTGCTGTTTCTGCGTAAATGATTCGCAGGCTATGTGCGTCAAGCGGAGGTGAAAGGTCCCAACAGATCAATGAGACGATGAGTTCATTCTGTGTAGCGGGTATGGGAGGGGAGAAAGTGGGAAGGCCGGTATGGCACAGAACCTCTTCAAGCGAAGGTGTGGTGCGGTGTGACAAGAAATCAACATTTGGTCCCCATTTTCTGATATTTTAGCGGGCCGGGCGTGCGGGAGGAGATGGATGGGGATGGCTGGATGGGGCTGGAAAGCACGGAGCAACGCGTTGACGTGTATGCCAGGCAACAGCAGAATAGTGCGCCTCATATTATACAGGCAGACAGGGGTAGGGGTATGGCCGGGTTGCCGGGGTATCAGGTAAGGCCACCCAACCACATGAACGCGGTATGGTGTCACGACTTGACAGCAGCAAAATTTACTCACACAATGCCAACCAGTTTGTTATGATGACGACCAGCTGATTCGGATCCCTCTTCACCGTTTCTGCTGAGTCTGTCCCCCTACTTTGTAGCCAATCCACCGGATGCGGTCTGGAATAGCCAACGATCCAGTTGCGCTAGCAGCCAGCCCGATGGAGCCACCTTTACAGCTTGCTTGGTTGGCTGACGCAAGCTAAGAAGAACAGAAAAGAAAAGAGAAGAAAGGTGGCGGGGATCAGAGGGAAACCATCATAGTGAAAAAGCATGTTAACAATAGAAAGGAGGTATATTTGATATCATGAACAAGTGAGCCGACTAGGACCACTCTCAAAGGAACGAACAGCCCTATTTACAAAACAATTGGGTTCGCCAATGGGGGCCATTATACTCCAAGCTATATGCAGAAGGGAAACAAACATGTGCAGTAACAACTATACATCGTGCCTATCCAAAGTGGCCAGTGGCACATACCCTTCGTCCGTCTTGGGCCCTCTGCGAAGGACGCTACCAGCAACACCTTGAACCCTCGTCAAGATGCTGTCGAGGCCCCAGCCGCGTCCACGCCTCTTGATGCCGCCCTTCTCCGCCAGGAGCGCCTCGTCCATCCATCCCGGCCGTTTCCAGAATCGGAGCAGGAGCGAACTGACCACAACGCTGACGCTACTGCAAGCCATCGCAGCACCAGCAGCCATGGGGTGAAGGTGGAAACCGAGGGGCAAGAAGATGCCCATGGCAAAGGGAAGGCCAACGATGTTGTACATGCAAGCCCACAAAAGGTTCATCTTGATACGCATGAAGATCGTGCGAGCTAGGTGCAGTGCCGCAGGATATCCATCAAGTCGTTGGGTCGCATCAGAACAACATCGGCCGCCTCCATAGCAACGTCCGTGCCACTAGACATGGCGATACCGACGTCGGCTGTCGCAAGGGCCGGAGAATCGTTGATACCATCACCGACCATTGCAACGCATTGGCCTTGAGCTTGTAGCTGGCGCACAATCTCTTGCTTCTGGTCGGGCGACACACCAGCATACACATCAGCTTCAGCAATTCCCACCAGCGAAGCAACTGCTAGAGCGGTAGAACGTTGGTCACCAGTAACAATAGCGGTACGGATACCCATCCGGTGAAGGACTTCGATGGTAGCTGAAGCACCCTCCTTGATAGTATCTGCGAGGCACAGGTGGCCAGCGTATTTCCCATCAATGGCGATGAAGATATTCGTGGTACCAGCAGATGTGGAGGACTTGGATTTGTTTGCCTTGGAGTTGATCTCCTCCGATGCCTCGATATCGTCCTCGGACACTTCCACTTTGTTCTCCCGAAGGAAGCGGACATTGCCCACCAGCACCTTGTAGCGAATTCGCTGGCCGCTGGTGCTCGGCTCGACGGTAGCGCTGATGCCCCTGCCGACTGCTGCCTCAAAGTCACCTACGCTACCATCAATTGCGCTCTCCTTGTCGACACCAATTTCGTTACGCGCAGCCGCTAGCACAGCTTTTCCGACGGGATGTTCACTTCCCATCTCAGCAAGACCGACAATTGTCCACCAGAGGCGTCGGCGCCAGTCGTTGCCTTGCCAAAGTGAAGTAAGCTTGGCAGTGGCGACACTCATCTTACCATAGGTGATGGTGCCCGTCTTGTCGAGAACAACCTGCGTAATCTTGGTCGTAGTCTCCAGAGCAGCGCCTCCCTTGACCAAGATACCGTTCTCCGCACCAACTCCAGTCCCAACCATGACTGCGGTGGGCGTAGCTAATCCCAGAGCACAGGGACAGGCAAATACAATGACGGATATACACAGCTTGACGCAGACAAACAGTCGGCCTCCGCTCTGCTCTTGTATGAAGATCTTGGGAGGATTCTTAAGGACGTGACTAAGAACCATCCACACAATGAAGGTCATGAGGCCAAGGAAGAGAATCGTGGGAACAAAATAACCCGCAAGTGTATCTGCAAGCCTCTGAATCGGCGCCCTGGTGGTCTGGGCATCCTGCACAAGCTTGACGATCTGACTGAGTTGGGTATCACGACCAGCCCGCGTGACTCGAAAGTCAACGCGCCCGTGGCCATTGACCGTTCCGCCGATGAGGTGACTTCCCTTCTTTTTGTTAACCGGGATAGGTTCACCAGTCACCATGCTTTCATCGACATAGGTTTCTCCACGGACGATCAGACCATCAGCGGGGATTTTGTCTCCAGGTCGGATAACAACAACGTCGCCAACCTGAATGAGTTCGGTAGGAATGACCTTCTCCTCCGCAGCATTGCCATCCACAACCGGAGTCTTCGGCACTCCTGAAGCTTGCACATCATCCCACCCTTCGGCTGCCTTTTCAGCAGCGATAGGATCCGCGTAGATGGTAGCCATGGACGGAGCAAGCGACATAAGTCGTGAAAGAGCTTTAGATGTCTGGCCCTTGGCGTTGTTCTCGAGAAATCGACCCAAGGTAATGAAGGTGATGAGCATCGTACTTGTGTCGAAGATGGTACTCGGAACGGGTATGGGGAGGGAACATGAAGGACACACACATGGCCACGACACTGAAAAAGAATGCTGATGAGGTACCCAACACCACTAGTACGTCCATAGTGGGAGACCCATGCTTGACAGACTTCCACGCTGAGACGTAGAAACGCTTCCCAATGCCAAACTGGACAGGTATCGTGAGAACTAAGCAAATGATGTCGCCAAGAAACAAACCAGGCAGAATTTGCAAGGCACCAAAGTCGAGTGCAGGTATCATCATTGGGAAAATCATGCCAATGAAGAAGACTGGGACGGCAAAGGTAAGCGAGACCTTGAATGCTCGACGCCATTCTTGGATCTCGCGAGTTTTCGCCAAAGACTCGAGTTGAGCGTTGTTGTCATCGCTATCGGCAACCAAGGCGTTAAACCCCAATTGTTCCACGGTGTCAACGATCTGTCTAAGACCAGTCACGGCTGCCTGGTGTGTGACTGTGAGACGAGAAGTGGCAAGGCTCAGGCGTGCTGTGTTTACGCCGGGGGAGAGCCAGTAAGGCCTCTTCGATCCCTTTTGCAGCAGCGGCGTCTGGACTGCCATAGACTTTGAACTGGGCGGTGGACGAGTTGCCAATATGATCGCTAGTATCAAAAACCGTGGACAACACAGTTGTCCCAAAGCCGCGATCCTCAATAATCTCCGAGATCTTCTCAGCAGACAGCTTTGCAGGGTCATGGGTGATGACGGCCCTTTCGGCCAACAGACTGATATTGAACCTGAGAACACCGTCGACTCCGGAGAAGCCACCTTCCACCGCTGATGTGCAGGCGCCACAGGTCATGCCTTCAATAGCAATGGTGGTCGTGGCAGACGTCGGCCGTTTTACATCGCCGTCCGAGTCTAGGCTTCTCGATGGTTTCTGCTCTTCGCTGTCGACCAATGTCGCCCCAAAACCTCGGTCTTCGATGATTTCAACAATCTTCTCTGGGGGCAACAGAGTAGCATCGTGTTCGATTACGGCGCGTTCGGACAGTAACGATATACTGAAGTGTTTGACGCCAGTAACGTCAGCAAAACCGCCCTCAACAGCAGAGGTGCAAGCTCCGCAGGTCATTCCCTCCACCGCTATCGTCGTCACTGTCGTTGTCGGCTCGTCGTCGTCTTCGGCGTCAAATAGTTTGTCCAAGGGCTTAAAGGCGGGCGAAGGCAGGTCGGTTGAGAGAACCTCGGCTTCGAAGCCACGGTCTTCGATGATTTCGGATATAGCCTCGGCCGAGATGCGCTCGGGGTCGTGCATTACTACCGCCCCTTCCATGACCAGACTGACGGACACATTTCCTACGCCATCAACGCCCTTGAAGCCAACTTCAACAGCAGAGGTGCAAGCACCACATCTTCAAGCTGTTAGTAACCAATTGTTGAAAGCGTATGTAGCGCAATACTACTCACGTCATTCCACCGACTCTCAGAGTCGTAGTTGCCCAGGTGGCCGTCTTGGGGTTTGGTAGGGAGGATTGCATCGCTCCCCTCGGCGGGACCTTGATGTTTGCGGGAGCCATCGCGCAACTTGTTAGAAGACTGCCCGTATCGATTAGGTGGTTGGCGATGAGATCGCTGTAATGAATAAAAAAAGGAGCAGGTCGACTATAATGTGGTCGGCATGGTATAATTCTCGCGAAAACGCAGTAACAAACAGTCGGGTATAGAGAAACTTGGCTCAGTCGATCATCAGAAGTCCAGCTCCGGGCAACAGCAGGTGTAAGAGGATAGATAAATGGGTGGCTACAGTCAGCTTATGTAGGGTTGCTGGCCAAGGAAAGAAATGGAAGGCGGATTTGTGGCAGGATGCGATTATGTAGGAGTATCCGTCAGCAACCAGGTCGGGGAAGACCCTTGTGAAAATGCGCGCTCGGGTTTGAATGTCTTCTCGAATCTTAGGCGGACCGTGCGGATACTACGGAGTATTGCTGGAACAGTGGGCCAGGATCAGGGGACCAGACCAGGATCTTTAATGCATCCCTCCCCGTGGCCTGTAGCGTAATGGTGGCTCTCTCCGTCCAGAAGCTCCGTCTCTCTATGCGAACGAACGTAGGCCAAATAATAAGAAACCGGGACGGCGGATACTTCGACTGGCCACTGCAACACTCATTGATTTGTGAGCAGAAACGCGGGCGATGAATAAGATTGATGCTCATAGATGTAATCAAAGGTTCTTTATATTCCGCATGTGCTCCAAGACACCTTTGTCTCTGTAGGCTTGGGCAAACACGGTAGCGGCAGCGATTTGCCGAAGCTAACCTGCCTAACTTGGAAGCTTGGCCATCACACACTCAATGTCGACTTTATTGAACGCCACGAGCCATCTCCACCAAGCTCACCCCAACGTCCCATTTCAGGTTGCATGACTCGCAACATGGATGCAACCACAGATAAACGCTTCGGCATACATACATACTATGTAGCAGCGATGGCATCGGAGCTAAAGCTAGGCCTGTGGAAGGACGAGAGATGAAGCTATGTTGCCTGGTAACAAATGCTTTGAAACGAGCAGCTTTTAGCGATGCCAATGTTCCTGTACGGGCTACTAGGAAATCAGCCGGACAATTTTTTTTTTAAACAATGCACGACAACCGTTGATCTACAGTCCACTCCGTATAGACACCCGCGCAATGATCGCAAGCGGTTCCACGTGGAATAAGGGGTAGACTGGTATTTCATCGTATATTCGATGCCTACCGTGTTTTTGTCCTTCTCTGCGCGACCGTCCTGGCCACGAAAGAAAGTCGAGACATTCAAGGCCTATGTAGGTACTTGGGACATCCCAGTCCTCGCCCCGGGCTGTTTCAATGTTCGATCTCTGGTAGGCCTCTCTGGATTGTTTCGCCTAGACTTCGAACCGAATCCACTGCGAAACGGTTCCAGCTTCAGCAAGCTAAAACTTTGGACGCCAATACCCAATACGAGCTGAGGAGCCACTGAAAAGACTTGAACCCTCTAAGGCTCAGGGCTTCAACTCGTTCAGCTGAATTTCCAATCGCAAAGCTTAAGTAAGGTTCCAACCCAGAGTTATTGTAGTGGTGCGTGTTAGGTACGTGGCGACATCTGACTGTTGATTAGGATGTACATGCGCATCTCCAATTGCAACTGCATGTACGCTAGGTAGGTGGTACTGATTGTCCTGCTCTCCTCAGAGGCATCATCATTAAAGGTGTTGGAAGGACGAGCTGTGAATAAGTACTTCACACTACACCATGTTATACTGATACTGTGCATCTTCAATTCGTATTCCCGTCCATTAGGGATGCAGAATTTCGGCGTCATTCTCAAAGGAGGCATTAGCATATCAATCACCCTCTATTTGCCGTTCGTGCTCCCCACCAATGCTGCCCCTCCATCGGGCTAGGCTTCCTGTAGCCTAGCGGGTTCCGGGCTTTGAAGGGCAGGTGGATTGGCTGCCTGCGCTTGCTTGGAAGCTCAAACAACACTGATACACTCATGATACGAGAGACCAGACACCAGGAAAATCTAAAGAAACACTCAACCACACTACCGGTACTGCTGCCGGAAATTAGTAACTCTCGCGGAGTCTCAGTCTTCCTTCTTTGACCTGCAAGTGGATTCCTTCCCCGAGATCATCCGAACTATTTGATCTGCAGCGCCGCACTGGGTAAGCGTGCCAAGAGGAGAGAGAGACGTCAGTCAGCCGTCGTGCCGCCTGATTAGCCCCTCCAACCGTGAACGAGGCTATCAGGTCTTGGGCTTGTCTCTGACCTCACTGACCGCAAGGCTACCTCCATCACCTCACGGCCTCTCGTAGGGCTCTTTACATCCATCATGGCGCAGATAAAAGCTTTGAATGCGTTAGAGGTTAGTGGAACCTCATCATCCTGCCTGGCCAGATTTATTAATCTCACGACGTACAGCCTTTCCTGGCCCTAACCAAGTCGGCAACCTCGCCCCGCGCTGCCGCCGATCTGGTCACGAGAGCCACCTCAACACCAAACACTTATGTCTTCGCAGAGCTCTTGCAGTCACCACAGATTCAAGCACTTCCCCAGGCACCTGAATACGCCCAGTACTACACCCTGCTGGAGATATTTCCTACGGCACCTACTCCGATTACCGCGCCACCCAGAACCTCCCAAGCCTGAACGAACAGCAGACCTTGAAGTTGCGCCAACTTTCCCTGTTGACTCTTGCCAAGGATCCCCACAACCTGAGCTATGCCTCTCTGCAGTCCGCCTTGGGCCTGAGTGATGCTCGCGCCCTAGAGGATCTGGTTATCAGCGCCATCTATGCAGATCTAATCACAGCCCAACTTGACCCTCACAACCAGGTTGTCCACGTATCCTCTGTGTCACCTCTACGCGACTTGGCTCCCAACTCGATTCCCTCGATGCTGGCCAGTCTCCAGGAGTGGTCTGGCCGCTGCACGACAACCTTGGCCGAACTCGAGGCGCAGATCGCCGCCATCAAGGATACTGCTGCACAAAAGCACGGCGAAAAGAAGGCGTGGACGAGCAAGACAGAAGAGTTGATAGATGACGAAAAGTCATTCGAAAAGGGTGCACACGGCCACAACCAGAGCAACGTGGTTAGCCGTGCCGTTGCTGGCATGCGCAGTGGACGATATGGTAAGCGGGACAGGGGCGGGAATAGTATAGAGGTTGAGGCTGACGATGACGAGGCAATGGACCTGGACGATAACCAGGACCTCAACGAAGGCTTCGAGGGGGCCGCTTCCGGTGCTGGGAAGAAGCGAGTTAACAGACGGAAGATGTGAGGCACTTCGGAACCACAACATCGAGTTGGAGTGGTGAATCGGCCGGCATACGACCTGCCCTTGTGCACAACTCTGCAGAAAAGGACACGGAAGCTGTGATGTGCATCTGAACCTGCCAAACAGGAAGCAGGGCTGGAATAGAGGTTGGGTTGGGCCTAGAGGAAGAAGCAGACATGCCCACAGGCATCATAGAATCTATGTTGGGCATGGGAAACATCCATAGCCCTCAATGAAGCACATGAGAACTCAGTACTTTGCATTTTTGCTCATGTGGCTTTCGTTCTAGTAGTAGAGAGATCGGTGGCATGGATGATTTTATAATCTGGATCATACACTTGATTCACAGTATAACCCCCACGAATAACCCCAGGTCACAGTCGGTTGATAAGAGGTTATGGTATATATCAGTACCTATGGTGTGCAATAGCGCTGTCTACCTACCTGCCGAGGTATACAACGGCATCAACGAGATTTCACCACCCTTGCCACAAAACTTCATGGCAAATACATTTGATCCCCCAAAGGTGGTATCATTTGAGCTTCCTACCTGCTCATATTCCAAAGACACGTATATTTCTGGGCCGAGTTGGAAGACCAGATGTAATATGTTACTGGCAACTATCTAAACACTACTAGGATGAGTTCCTGGGTATAATTTTTACTTTTCCTAACTAGATTGAATGTTCACCCCTTAACAATCGTCGTCATGCGACTTTTTGCTTTGCTCGCCATTGGAAGAGCTCTTCCTTACTTTTTGGTAACGTAATCCAACAATTCGGACGTAGGAAACATTGAATAAAAGAAAACCCCAGCTGGAACGTCAAGTTCTGGAATGGACGTGTCCAAAACACCCAGCATATTGTTGTGTCTCAAACACATGACATAACGCCTTATTTTCGCCTCTGAAATCTCCCTATCTCCACTAAGCGATTCACCCTTAACCCGGTCGAATATTGGAGGATAACGAAGAGAAGGTATTATTCAGAATACACGCACGCCGGCTGATGATGATGAAGAATACAAAAGACAAGCAGGTAAGGAAAGAGTCATAACATCGTGAATGATTAATATCCCCGAGGAACAAGGCATACTGCGGAAATACACCTATAACCTCTTGCCTGGTACGAGGATGAACAAGACACATAGTGCAGCATCTATGAGCACCGTGATGCCAAGCACCATCAACGACCGCTTCACGAGCAGCTTACGTACGTATGGCTCGGTGATGCGAGAAAAGTTGAAGGGCGTGTACTCGGAGAACCCGATGAGACCCATGATTGGATCGAGGGAGTACTGGTATGAGGCTAGGAGGTAAACTCCTACAGTGAAGGGCAAGATGACCTGGAAGACGTAAGTATTTCAAGATTAATGACGGGGGTTTTTCAAAATGTGGCACGTACCCAGCATCGAGTTTGCCTGGACATGTTCAGGAAGATGAGAACAAACGCAGTCCAGAAGGCACCAAACATGGCAATGAGACCAGTAATCAGCCTTGCTATGATGGTGGGCGGGATCAGGTTACCCAGAGCACGGGCACGCAAGAAGCCAGGGAAGGCATCACGCTCCATGGCCTGGAAGACATAATCCTTAGCGACGTCAAAGACCTCGGGGTCATCCCGTCCATCTTGTTCGATTGCGGTTGTGATATCCTGAGTGATGGAGCCCGGCAGCGTGATCTCACGTTCGGCACCTGGCAGAAGAAAGGTATACAGGATCTTTTCTGCGCTGGCCCGGATATCCTCTCTCTAGCCACTGCGTGAGCTGGCGAATTCGAGTCGGTTGTCAACCCACGGGTAGTACTGAGATGGCTACTGGCTCGAGCGCGGCGTTCTCGACTGCTCGCCGGGGAATCCTCGTGCTGCATGCTGCCAGGAGTGACGGGTTGATCACGAAGGTATGCCGACATTTGCGCATTTTGCTCTCTCTCCTTCTCGGTCGAATAATGTGAAGGGCCGGCCGGGCCATCGCGCATGTCGCCCATAGCTTCCAATACTGCCGATGACCGTTTCGATCTACTTTTCTCCGTCGGGGGTTCCAACTAGGACTGATCTTCTAAGTTCACGAACATAGTGGC
This sequence comes from Apiospora phragmitis, assembly GCF_038363925.1. Lineage (NCBI taxonomy): Eukaryota > Fungi > Ascomycota > Sordariomycetes > Amphisphaeriales > Apiosporaceae > Apiospora > Apiospora phragmitis. Next base: position 2,707,596 of record NW_027117407.1, on the reverse strand, counting down.
GGCAGAGGGACATGTGCTGAGCAACATCGAGCCTAGAGTTCAATTGTCAGCATCTTTCGCTCGTTCGTCACCCTCCAATTACGGATTTGAAGTACCAGAAATCAAGGTAGTCGACGGATCGTTGTTGATCACGCATGTAAATGTAGAAAGAGAACAGGTCGACCGGGGGATGAGTGCGACGACTCAGCACCTCGAAGAGCGTCGGCAGCCGATTCCTAGTCATATCGGGGATAGGCGACGGGGTGCCTCTCGAGAAGCTGTTCGGCGGTTCATGGCCAGAGTAGGCCATTTTGGCTGCTGTATCGAAACGAAATAATTGATACTGTAAAATAGCCTTTTTCCGTCGGGCGCGATACAATGTGTCGCTTTGGGTTTCGGTGTGAACGAGTGTGGTTGAGGTTGGCTCTCCCTGAGCGGGAGGCTATTTTCGCGAACTGGACCGACCGAGTCGAGATTGGGTGATGAATTGTCGCGTGGTTGCTGGGGGAAGGAATGTGGAGCTGACAGGCCTTGGAAGATTCGGGTAAGGAAGATATTCACCAAGTGAGCGAGTGAATGGTAGTTGATGAACCGATTATCCGATTATCATCAGGAGTTGCGACGACAACAGATGTAACTTGGATCAGAATGTGCAACCATAAGGTTGGCTCGGCACCTTGGAGTAGTGTTTGGGCTTGTCAATAGGTTAAGTTAGTTGACAGCTTGAGTTATGCGGGTGTTGCGAGTGTTGCAAGCATTACGAGCGAGTTTGATAGAACAAATTTGAGATTAGACGTCACGACGGGTCGGAAATTGATAGCACAGTCCTGTCTCTGCTGCTCTAAGACAGGAATGGGGCGCAGCCATGGAATGGTACTGTAGTCGTACTGTTTGTGGTGGGTGTGCCTGTCGGGCTGTGAGCTGTAGCGCGTGATTGGCAGGCGATTCAAGTCGAGCTCAGAAAGCAGAAGTGTACCTGATTGACCTGCTTGATCCGGGCGAAGCAGAACCAAATTGTGATTCTCCCGCCAAGTCTTTCTTTTCCCTCCTCTTCTGTCAGTGTTTGACATGGACGGGCCAGCCTTCTCAGCTCTCAGCACAGCTGCTTGCAGTCGTCGTGTGCTGAAGGCTGAAAGGTTGGTCTAAGCTTCACGCGAGTGTTGTTTTGCAAAGACCCGCTCATTGCTCGATTGTCACTTGCTGTCTCCACTCAGCGCTAATTCTCACTAGCCACAGCAGGCAGATGCATTTATTAAGCCATTAAAGCCACCACAGCCACTCCCTCCAAGCCCCCACTTCTAGCCCTTCTTCATTGGCCAACGTTCTTGCCCTCTCAACCCACAAGCCCATCTACAATTTTCCCAGTGCAGCAGGAAATATTCTCGATCGGGACTTTTGGACTACAGCAATTCTGTGAGAATACACGACGTAGCCCGACACGACCACCATTTCGACTAACCACCCACAGGACAACACATCAAACAGTAAGCGCATTCGCTATCACTGCTATTCTTCAGCAAAGGTCAAATTCCCGAATCAATCTGACCACAAATCACAGAAATGTCGTCCGGAAAGAAGTCTTCAGGCAAGGGAGCCCTTGAGCAGGTTGTCGCTCGCGAGTACACCATTCACCTGCACAAGAGAGTACGTCTACCTTGAGGGATCCTGGGAGGAATGTTTGTCTGGACCATTTGGAGGAAAGTTGGTTTTTTGAATCGCGAGATTGCTGACGAAATTTCCACCTCCAGTTACATGGTGCTACCTTCAAGAAGCGGGCTCCCAAGGCCATCAAGGAGATCAAAGAGTTCGCCCACAAGACCATGGTACGATATTAACCCCCAGCCATGCTATCCTACGACTCAGCTGCCCTCGACGCCACATCACACCTACGATTGGAATACCTAAGACGAAATGCGTGTTTACTAACAGGAATTCCGGCAATAGGGTACCTCCGATGTCCGCCTCGACCCCCAGCTGAACAAGAAGGTGTGGGAGCAGGGTGTCAAGGGTGTCCCCTACAGAATCCGCGTGCGCATCAGCCGCCGCCGTAACGACGAGGAGGGTGCCAAGGAGAAGCTGTACAGCTACGTGCAGGCCGTCAACGTCAAGAACCCCAAGGGTCTCGTGACGACCGTCGTCGAGGAATAAGTTCGCTACCGGTTTCCGCGTGGATGAAGACGACGAAAGAAGAAAAGAACGACTTGACGAGCGGCGGCGTCTATTTGTGTGTAAACGGGTGTGGTCCGAGGGCTAGATATTTTTACACCACAAGAGTATGGTGGAATGGAATCATCATATCGAGGTTCTCTATCTCTCTCACACACGAAGGGCATGGTTTTGGAGTTCCGTCTGGTTCCTTTACATGACATGGATTCTAGCTTCACTGGTCAAGGAAAAAATCAATTCGAGACAATGTGAAAACCCACTTGCGCTGAGGCTGGATACACTGTCGCCCTGAATGCTTTGTGAAACTCTGGTCCAGTCGAATACTCATGTCTAAGACGATTCACGTTGTACTAGAGAAAGGCTGGTATGATCATGGCCTGAATGACTTACAACCACCAATCGCGGTATTTCGGGATACCACGGCCAACCTGTATTGAAAGAAGTATACTGCAGCTCAGGTCACAGATCGAATCCATCAAGTGAAGCAGAAGTCTGTTCGAGCAAAATCAGAGTGCGTAAACACCAAAATAATCAAATATCCATGCATGCTGTCTCAGGGTAATATATTGTTTAGGCACTCCCAGGTAAGTTCCCCGGATCCTTCTATAAACCCTGAACGTTCTGAACCCTGAAAAGCAAAACCATGTACGAGTGCAATGCCATCCATCCTTGAAGATCGGTATGGGAGCAAACTACCCTATGCAAGAAGCATGACTCCAATTTCTCCAATGCCGGCTATGCTTGTTTCGCGTAGAATCATATCCTCGAGCGGTAGCCGAGGATTTGGGGGGTATAGTACAAATGGCACCAAACCAGCGTCGTTTTTAGGCAAATCATCTAGTCATCGTCGACATCTCGGTGGCGAGCGAGCACCTTGCGCTTGAACTCCTCCATGTCCTTGTCCCACAACTCGGCGGCTTCTCCGTTCAGGGGCGAGGCACTATTTTGCGTATTAGCAGGCAAGAATCTTGATACACGTATCGATATAGAGAAAAAAAACCACGTACTTGTTGGGCTCGCCCAGAAGACTTTGCAGACTCAGAAGTACAGTCTGAATGTTGTATGCAGCAGTCCACTTATCCTTCAGGATATCCAGGCAGATACGACCGGAGAAGTCAAAGTTAGGGTGGTAGATAGGCGTCTTGAAAAGGACTGTCGGTGGCGCGTAAGGGTAGTTGTTGGGGAATGCGAACGTGAGCTTGAAGGTCAGGCCAGCATAGGGCGTGTCGTCAGGGCCCTCAATGGTGGCCGTCCAGGACAGCAGGTTGCCATCGGCTGAGGGAAAGGCAGACACGCCGGGAGCTGGAGATGTCATCAACTGCATGAGCTCTGTTTGCAGTCTGAAACAAAACCGTATCAGTAGTATAAACTTCGTGGGTAGTCTCGGGTGTGAGGCGACGCTACGTACCGCTTCGTCACGCTCTGAGCATCAGGTCCTTTTCGCGATCCGCCGAGCTTAGCGGCCTGGACGCTGCCGGGCGCAGAGTTCTGGCTGTTTTCCGACTCGAAATCCATCTTGGATAATCTATATGGGCTGTGGCCGACGTGTAGACTTTTTCAAGGCCAGTATTGTATTGCTTCGGAGAGATGTCTCTCAGTGTTCGAGCGACAATGGCACGACTGGACAAAGATGACAGCCGTTGAAACTGGCTTGCTTCAATCGGGGGCGGCTGGGCCGAAAGAAAGAGACAATCTTCTGGAATGACAATGGTTGTTAGTTTTGATTCGAAACGGCCTTAAAGAAACCAAAGTCGAGGACTACAGGCCGTACATGGAAGGAGAGAAAAATCAAAGGCGGGAATCGAGTAGTTTGGATATGTATCGACGACGACATGCAGATATGGCTGGGAGAATAGCACGAACCTTATGAGACCAACGGTCCTACGCAGGAAATCAGAACAAGAAGAGAACGGATACGCCCGGGAAACTTGCAATTGAGGTTAGCTTGAGGCTGGGAGGAAAAGAAAGACAGAAGAAGTCGATCAACAAGTCCAACAAGTGGTGTGGTCGGTAGGGTAGCAGGGGAGAAGATCGGTTGTCTCTCCGGTCAACCACCTCCTCTTCGAGCTGCAGTCTATTTGCCAATCGCGCGTCAACAAGCAGCAGCCTATGGCAACCGCGATAAGATCTGGGAGGGGCAGGGATGAGACAGGGAATAGGACTAGCGCCAAGGGGCCTACAAGTAAATCTAAATGGTTTTTGGTGGGGTCTGGCTGCCTGCCAATTAACTGATCCATGATGGCACCAGGCGCCCTTAGACAAAACATTGAGGACTCGCTACTTCATTTACATCCAGTCAAAATCTTTTTTAATTGAGAATACGCGACAGAATCGCGTAACGCAGCGAGAATGGTGAGTAGTTCGCGTCGGGTTTGGCGATGGCCTCGTCTCTACAAGTAGAAGCCACTACTACTTGAAGAACCACTTGGGCAACCCTTTTGGGACTCCCTAATGAGCGGGGTGCCTGTCTCACCGTTCACCGCACGCACACACAGACCAGAGCAGCTACTAACGCGCTATCATGCTACAGTCCCAACTTGATCCCCTTCCAAAGGACCTGCCCTTCCGAATCATCTCCAAGACCATCGGAAGGGGCGCCTATGCCTCGTCAGTATTGCCAGTCTAACATGCAGAACATCATCTGGAATCCCGACTAATACAATAGTTCCATACGCGTAGCATCAAGAAGGCGGCCCCACTGGACACACCCACTCCTGTCTTCGCAGTGAAGCTTATACACAAGGGCTATGCCGTCCAAAAAGGCCGGATATCTGCCAAGCAGATCGCCATGGAAGTTTCATTGCACTCGCACATTGGACAACATCCCAACGTGATCGAGTGGTTTGCAACTGGCGAAGACTCGGTCTGGCGTTGGATAGCCATGGAGTATGCAGAAGGTGGCGACTTATTCGACAAGATCGAGGCCGATGTGGGGGTGACTGAAGACATCGCTCACCTCTACTTCTTGCAGCTGGTTAGCGGAGTGAGCTTTATGCATTCCAAGGGAGTCGCCCATCGCGATCTCAAACCAGAGAACATACTGATGTCGGAGAGCGGAAACCTGAAACTGGCTGATTTCGGCATGGCGACCATGTTCGAGTACAAGGGCCAGCACAAGCTGAGCACTACCATGTGCGGCAGCCCACCGTACATTGCGCCTGAAGTCTTGACCAGTGGCAGGACCGACAAGAAATCGGGCGAGGTGACAAAATATGCAGCTGAGCTGACAGACATGTGGTCCTGCGGCGTCATATTGTTCGTCCTGCTAGTTGGCAATACGCCATGGGACCAGCCGACTAAGGATAGCTGGGAGTTCCAGGAGTATGTGCGAACGAATGGCCGCAGCACCGATAACCTGTGGGGGAGAATACCATCCGACGCACTATCCCTCCTTCGCGGTATGATGAACATCGAGGCGAAGAAGCGATTCTCGTTTGCGCAGATCCGTCAGCACCCATGGTATACTCGTCACAACAGGTTCCTCGCAGCGAACGGGCAAATTTCGGATCCCCTCAATTTGGCCACTCAGATGCTTGAGAACCTCCGCATCGACTTCAGTCAGCAACCATCATCCTCACAGCGACACTCACAACCGGCCGCGACTGGTGATGCTATGGATATTGATCCAGCCCCTGTGTTTGACTACAAGACACCGGCTACACAGCCAGAAACACCTATCCACGACGTGCTCTTCGACTGGGAACGCCCCCAATTGCGAACTATAGGAGCTCACAATGTCTCGTTTACTCAGCCAACATCCCGTGCGGATGCGGGCGCTTACACCTCGCACACGCAGTCGCCGAGTCTGGTTGAGGCATTGGCTGAAGAACCGTCCATATCGCAGTTCTCTTCAACGCCGGGTGTGGCAATAACGCTGACGCAGAAGGCCCGACAATTTCGTGACATTGTACCTGCGCATGGGTTCACGCGCTTCTTCTCCCCTATGCCTCCCCAACTCCTCGTGCAAATGCTCAGCGATGCCCTTCATAACCTGAACGTGCCACTGCCCTCGGGTACTCCGTACATCGGGCAGAGCGATCATATTACGACTCTGAGGGTGAAGACTTCGGACGGACGACGGCAAGGTCTATACGGAGAGATTATGGTTGACAAATACTACCTGCCTGAGTCGCAAGAACTGTTGGAGGTACGCTTCGTGAAGACAAAAGGTGATCCGCTAGAATGGCGACGTTTCTTCAAGAATGTGGTACTGCTCTGCAAAGATGGTGTTTATAAGCCGGATGCTTAGGAGGGCGCCCGGTCTCGTCTCGACCAGGGGTAAGTGCATTCGCTTTCCACGGTTGCATTGGGGTATGTATTAATTATTGGCTCACTACATGTATGTATGTAGATTCATTGGCAAGGAGTTTTTGTGCTAGAGGTTCTGGCTAAGGCGGAGGCATTGGCCTGATTGTGTAATAATGGCACGGATATACACTAGGTTTCCAGTAAGCCCTTTCTAGTGTAGATGAATAGCATAGCACATAGTCGTAAGTAACGTGTCTCGCTGCTAACGCTGATTCCAGTGGTAGGCAAACCGTTCAGATGGGCAGCCGCTGAAGTAAAATTCTCCCTGGGGGTAATATCTATACGAGGTGTTTGTTCCTCGCTTCGCCATAAGCCTTGTTGGGTATGAATCCCGCGAGAATGCATCTTTTTTTCATGGTCCATCCAAGACGCCATCTATTTGCCTGTTACCCTTCTGTTAAACAAGATTACTCTTTATCGTTGATTATTAATTTTGGTATTTCCCCCCGTTGTTTCGATTTCTTGTTAAATGCCTACTCTCGTTTGGTAAAGACAAGCTGGCAGCCGTCCTAAATCACGGATTAGTTCTGAGTATCTTGCAACCAGAAAGATACAGGTAGTAGTATCAAGACGCCAAGAAGGGGGCCAGCGTACCATGGGAAACAAGGTGGCAAACACTCTGATTTCCTCCGAACGGGGCGTGGGGTGGTGCACGAAGTCGATGTCCAACGCCGCCTTGCCGATCATGTGCGCCATCTGCAGCGGCACGTAGGAGCGCGCCAGGCAGTCGTGGGGTCCCGCGCCGAACACGAGCCAGTTCTTGGTCTTGGACTCGGCGTCGCCGCTGATCCAGCGCTCGGGGTCGAAGGTCTCGGGGTCCCGGTAGACCGCCGGGTCGTGCAGGGCCGGGTAGCACGACGGGATGACCATGGCGCCCTTGCCGACCGTGTAGTCGGGCGTGATGGGGAATTTCTTGGTCGCGACGTAGGGCACGAAGATGACGGGCGGCCGGTAGCGCAGCAGCTCCTTGACCACGGCGCGCGTGTAGGGTAGCGCCGGGTACATGTCGAGGTCGAAGGGCCGGCGGCGGTCGCCGCCGCGCGCCGCGAGGTTCTCGGCGCGCACGCGGGCCACCATCTCGGGCCGCTGCGCCAGCACCTGGAAGAGCCAGGTCGTGGCGCTGCTCGAGGCGTCCTGCGACGCGAACAGGAAGGTGAAGAGGGTGCGGCCGATCTCGACGTCGGAGAAGACGGGGATCAAGTTCGGCGGCTTCTCCGCGTCCGTCTCGCCGGCGGCGACGCGCTCCCGGTACCGCTCGCACGCCAGCATGTGCAGGACCCACTGGTCGACGACGCAGGTCGGCTCCGCACCGCGCGCCATGTTTTCCTTGCAGGCGGCGGCGCAGCGGGCAAAGTCGACCTGGCAGGAGTCGGCGACGCGCTTGCCGCGCCACGGCTTGGTGCCGGGGATGTACATGGAGAGGGGACGTTGACGAGCTCGAGGGCGGCGGTGACGAGGTAGAAGTCATTGGCAATGCGCTGGACCGCGTCCTGCGAGATGTAGTTGCCGAAGAAGGTACGGAGAGAGAGCGCGCAGTTGATCTCGCGGAAGCGGACCATGAAAGCAGTCGGCTTGCCATCGTTGGCCTTGCTGTCCGCGACGAACTGGGAGAAGAACTGGTCGTAGATGGACTCCTGCACGGGCAGGTACGTCGCGATGGCCTTGTTGGTGAAGAGGCCGGAGAGCCCCTTGCGGTACTCTACATGCTCTTTGCCCTGCTTGAAGACCCAGGCTTTCGGGCTCATGATGTCTTCTGCGATAGGCACAATGCAGGGCTTTAGGTAGGCCGGGACTTGAAGATCCTATGCGCAAGGTCCCTGTCGGAAGCCAAAACGACGAACCTGTTGTTGAGACTGTTTAGTACCTGGGCCTAAATGCCGACATCATATGGCGAACTTACTTATGGAAGATGGATACACAGCTCAGGGGGCCACTGGCCCATTGTTGCATATAGCCTTCCCATTTTGGGTGAATTGCCTGAATGAAGGGTCCTATGAAGGGTACCTTGAATGAAGGGCCGGCAATCGATCCTTTCTGTATGATGTAACTACCTGCTAACGTGTAAGTGGGATGTGGGAAGAACGGTTTATTGACGTTTAGGGATTTACATTGATCGTACGCGACCAAGGCAAGCAGAATGGTCAGGGCGATCTTCCAGAAACCGAGGTCCGCGATATATCTGGACGTAAAACTCTCCAGTTGGCCTGTCAGAGTCTGTTGGACCTTCTCGGTCGCATTAGCGTAAGAAGATGGCAGGATACTGCCACCCTGGACAATGAAAGCCATGATGGGTTTAGACTAGGATGAAGTCGCCCAAATACCAACGCTGGAAGCTAAAACTTCACCCAGAGACACTGGAGCCTGTATCAGTTAAGACAAAGAGCAAGACACTGCGCTTAGAGGACATGTGTCCTTTCTTATATATGGATATATGGATGGGATGTAAGTGCTATCAGGATTCCAAGCAGTCCCAGCAGTGGGTCCTGATTGACATTGAACAGTCCATTTTGCGGCCCGGAAGCGAGTTTGATCTCGCTACGGCCCTCATATTTGCAACTGTGCCTGTTTCTCCCTTCTGTAGCAGCAGGGGCAGCGGTGTCATCAGCCTACCTCATCGATAGAAGTCGACAACGGCATCTCGGAAAAGAGAGGGGCTAGCCGGAAGAGGTTTAGTCTCCGATGAGACCCCTTCCAGTAGCCATTCGCTCGGATATTTGCTCTCAGTCTGCACGTCTGCACGTCTGCCCTTCGTTGTGCCCCCCTTTTCCTTCTCTCGCCGCAGAAGCTCGGAGTCTAGTCCTCTTCTGGCCTAGTTTTACCTTAACCCCCAATAACCCGCAGTTGCGAAGTTAGTTTAGGCAAGCCTGGGTAGGTATCAAATGTGACTGTGGCATTCGACATCCCGTAAGCAGCAGCAACCGGCCCAGCGCGATTTCCTGTCCATTGAGTGACGAATTCGCTTTTTGACTTCGTACATGTTCATCATTGAGGTGGTCCAGTCTTTTCCAACTTTCCACTTGCTTGCACTTCCCTGGAGCGGTCTGCAGATTCGTTACTCCGTACCGACTTACTCAACCCTGTTACCCGGAATTGCTAGGGATGACAGCAGCAGCAGCAGCAAAATGAGCACTACGGTAGGGGCTGCTCTGCTCGCTAGCGCCTACCACACATCCCACCACATCTGCATCCGGCTTGCGCGAACCACTTCATGATGCGAAGAACCCTCCGGAGGTCTTGCGAAGCTTGCGCCAAGTCCAAGCTCAGCTGCGACCTCCGCACACCGCAATGTTCCCGTTGCCTCAAAAGGAAGGCCACTTGCTCATACGCAAATGAGCCTCTGACTTCGCCTGCCGAATCCCAGTCCCCAGAGTCGCCGGCTTCTCCCACTCGTAACGGCCACGACTGGACTCTTGTCACTCATGATGTGCCGATGCTGGCGGTCCGGAACCAAGCTCCGGAATCACCCATCTCCGAACAGCTGATAGTATCACTACCCACGAGCATCACTTCACTCGACCCCTTTGATTCGTTTCCGAGGACCCGTCTACCACGGCAGCATGTACAACGGTTGATATATCACTGTAAGATTGCGAAACGTTGTTCTAATCTTGTTACTTGTCTATGCTCATTTACCGGCCACTTGCTAAACGTGCTCTCAGTCTTATCCAAAATCGCTTTTCAATATTACCCACTAGACCTCAGCGCGGACTCCAACCCATTCATCGTCTCATGGTGGCCTGTTGCTCTGGAAGACCCGGCATTGTTCCACGTGTCTTTGCAAACAGCATCATTGGACGAAGAGCTAGCTGCCCAGAAAGGCTTCCCCATATCCGAGATGCTCATGGCAGATTCTCTGTCACTGGTGAGACAGAAGATCGGAAATCCCACGTCAGCCATCGAAGATGCAACCATGGATAGTGTTGTCACATTGGCCGCCATCGAAGTGAGACCCCCCTTTTGATCTTGTTGCCAACTGGCCGGGCTAACCGTACAAAACAACGAAGCACGGGAAGCGGAACTTTCAGATCAGCAAGCTACACATCACTGGTATAATACGAATGGTGAGAATGCGAGGCGGGATCAACGAGTTAAAGCTTGCGAGCCCCTTGACAGCACGGATGGTTGCCTGGTAAGTCATGTATTACTCGAACCCGACTGGACGATACTAATGTGACTATGTGCCTAGGGTATGTCTGATTGTCACAGGTTCTCCGCAATTTCCAGTCCAGGATGATGAGGGCTGTGGGGATGGGCTCAGCCCTATATCACAGTGGCGCTCTACCCCTATAGAGCCGGAAGTCCTGTCCATCCAAGCTCCTGATTTGGAATCTCACATACACGTCATCCTAGTCCGCCTAAATCAGGTTGGCCGAGAGTCACAAAGTGCAGGCTTATCGACAACTGACCTTCATGACTTGACCTGCTACGTCATTCATAGGCTATTGCTTTTACCGTGTCAGACGGATCAGTATTCTCAGTCTACGACAATATCGGAATGCATCCGGCACGCTGTGGTCCTTTATATGTTCATCATACATGGGCCAACCTATTTCCCGCATACGGCGATGATGAATGGCATCATACCTCAGCTCAAGAGCGGGCTTGAAATACTACTTGCAATGGGCCGCAAGCACGACGAGGTGTTGTTGTGGCTGGTCTCGGTGGGTCTTGTGGCCTCTGTCGACACCGCAGAGCATCAGTGGTTCAGAACACGAGCGGCAGAAAGCACGCTGGTTCTGGGGTTGTACACTTGGGAAGATGTGCTCGCTCAAATGAGGGTCGTTCTCTGGCTAGATACGCCCCTTGGGTCGTCCTTCAGACGAAAGTGGGAGGAAATACTTTTCAATACCGACTAATGTACTTGGACATCTAGAGAAATACTACAAGCCATATACCTATGTACTTCTACAGTGGGCATATATAGTAAATAAAAAACATATAAAAAGGTGGTTACAAGTTCAGCCACCAGTTCTGGCGGGTTCGGACTTCTTGTCTAAATAGATACCTAATTAGGTGTGAACAAAGCCAAGTGTTATATATAAGATACCTCGATGGGCTTAGACGTATGAAGCACATAAAAAGGTAAGTATGAAATATGCTCGCTACCGGACTCGAACCAGTATCCCCTTATCACTTCTTAGAGTCAAGGTGCTTTACCATCAAGCTAAACGAGCCTGTTGCGAGCTTGTGTCAGTGTATACTCGGCGATCACCTTATTGCCTGCTATTAGTTTAAGTGACGGTGTCGGCCTTTTTGCGAGTCGAGTTTTAAGTCTGTGGTGGGATTCACAGCACCTCACACGGTATGCCAAGTCCGTAAGCGCCTACTTTGGAGGTCTTGGGCCAGGTTGCTATATAATTGTGTTAAACGGCGCTCGTACTAGGGGGAACTCGCCCGGGGCTGTAGTTACATTATGCAGCATAAGCAGACCGGTCCAGGTAGCAGAGCTCGAGACTGCAGAATTCGCCCCCATTCCCAGATTTATTGAATATGGACGTCGGAGGATATTATATCGGCCGCATAGGAGCCACCTGCCTCAGGTAAGGCCTTTTATTAGACGGCTGATGAGGCTGTGTACTCTCCCCATCGCTTACTGTATGTTGTGTAAGCTGAGCAAACAGATGAAGTTCCGGCCATGGCAGTGTCTTACATCGTATCCATGTAGTGGATCTAGTCACTCCGACACATGATGCAAGATGATGACAAGTCAATGTCTCAAAGCAAAAGCCTTTGTAAATATCCATATTATCAATAAAGGATGCCATATGTATCTTTACGCGTGGCAATGGCGGAATTTCGGGAACAGACAACCCATCAGAGTCAGTGAGCAAACAAGATGCTTTGTGCAGTTTACAAGAGACAAAGGACAGAATAACGTTCTGGCCCTTTCGGGCATCTCGCTAATATTAAATCCCAGGAGCAGCCGGCTCAGGAGCCGAATATAGTAATGTCAGGATATAGTAATTTATGGGGCAATTGCTTATGCTATCAATGCATAATTGCTGCATAAGCGCGTAATGCTATTTGTGTCAGTCTATGCTTGTCTCCATGAGTTGACCCCATTTTATCCCAGCTTCTCCAGCATGGGGGGATGGACGAAAAGGGCGGACGCTACACATGGCATTGAACCAAACACCCGTCACCACTGATCGATGATCGACATAAGATCAAGCGATCGGATAATTAGGAGTTGCAGTACACGGGCAGAAACAGGGCGACACGAAACGCTCTGTGGTCCTGGCCATTTAGCTGCCAGAGTTGGTGTTATGATTCAGAGCTCGGATGGGCAAGCAAATGCAATCAGCTTGTTTGACCAGCTGACTGGCGTAATGTTATCTTACATACTTCTCTTGAATCTTCAGCATGCAAAAGAGAAAAGAAAGGAAGAAGTGCCGGCGGTAACAGGCTGTAATAGATTGAAGGGGTAGGGGGCTACATACGGTCTTACAGGTACGTCCAAAAGGAGGCACACGAGGCACACTTGGCCCAACACGAGTCAAGATGGGTTAAATGCTCACCTATTAATAACGAAGAGGGAAGCCGGCGTTTCATGCGCGGCAGCTGTCTGCGAATGCCCGCATTGGAGGAGGAAGCTTGGCAACTGGGGAGGACCCGGTTCTGGCCCGTGGGCGTACAGGCTAACCGCTACTGTAGGTACTGCGAGTTAGTGGCCACATGTACCTGATTGCGTAGCCCGTGGTGCGCAGTAAGCGTAACCGCAGTGGGGAGTAGGTACTGTTGCACGCAGCGGTACGCCCGCAACACCCCAACACGGCGGTTCTTGGTCATCCAATCATTCGGGTTTGGCTGGGGTGAAGTGTTAATCTATTCGCGAGAAGCTCGATTGGCTCTCGTGCGTCGTCGCTACGTCCTCCGTTCGGCCCCTCCTTACCAGACCTACCAGAATGACCGTCTGGAACCCCTTCCCCCTGCTTTTGGACCCCTGTTCATCAGTCCTTGTTGGACCAGGCGGATGCCCGGATTTGGCCTGTCGATCCATCTGCGGCAACGCTCGTCATTCGGTTTTCACCAAGTACCCATCGGTCGAGCCAGCCAAACACCTCTTTGGCGGGGGGCTATGCTACGAGTGCCATGGCGATTGTTCAATGTATTCAACGTTGGTTGTTGGCTTATTTTAAATTCATGACAATGCTCATTCCTCTCGATTCCATTCCCTCTTGTTGCTCTTTCTGACTGACCTTGCCATTCTTTTGTACCATCCAGTCAATCACTTTTGCCTTCCTCTCGTTCTTCCTTGTCCGTTCTGTTCACGCTTGTATTCACTAGATGCTGGCAGAGCCATACGCACATAAACCATACCCTTCCAGTCTCTTCTGCCCAGTAGCAGCTTCGATTCTCACCACCAACCTACATACCTTGGACTTCTTTGTTTCATTACTTTAAGGCACCCCTGAGTACCATATTCGCTTAGTAAACTTCATTGCTTGAAACACATACCCACACCAAGATGGGAAACATTGCTCGCATCGGACTGGCTGCGGCCCTGGCTTCCACCACCACCGCCTACACTCTCGCCGCAGACAATGATATCACCATCAAGGACACGGCCGACCAGATCGCCAAGGGTCTCTTCGATACTTACTACGACGCCGCCGCCACCACTGGACAGTTCAAACAGCCCCAGAGCTGGTTTTGGTGGCTCTCGGGCACCGCCTGGAACGGCCTGCTCGACTACACCCTCCTGACCAACGACACCACCTACAAGCAGCCCCTCCTGGACGCCCTGGCCAAGAACGTCGGCGAGAAATACGACTTTGTCCCCGCCTCGCAGGCTAGCTGGGAGGCCAATGACGACCAGGCCTACTGGGTTTACAACGCCCTCACTGCCATGGAGTACAACTTCGACCCCCTGCCCTGTCCCGGTGGTGGCTCTTCGCCTTGCGAGACGGCGTGGGTGAAGATCGGCAGCAATGCATTTGACCGCTTCGTGAGCCGCTGGACTGCGGACGCTGGAACCTGCAATGGCGGCTTGAAGTGGCAGTTCGACCCTGCGGCCAAGGGTTACGGTAAGCAAGCAGTCTATGGTTTTAGCTTAAGAACGATGATGGCTAATGAAAAATTACAGATTACAAGAACTCCGTGACGAATGGGGGCTTCTTCCAGACCGCTGCCAGACTCGCGCGGTACACTGGGGACCAGAAGTACGCCGACTGGGCCAACAAGGTCTGGGACTGGTCTACTGGCGTCGGCTTCGTCACCGCCGACTTCCACGTCGTCGACGGCGCCGGTGATGCCGGCAGCGACAACTGCACCAAGAAGGACAAGAACGAATGGACCTACAACAGCGCCACCTACATGATGGGCGCCGCCAACATGTTCGCCTACACCAACGGCGACAAGGTGTGGGAGCAGCGGGTCCAGGGCCTCGTCAACACGGCCAAGGCCCAGTTCTTCACCGAGGACGGCATCATGCGCGAGGCCTGCGAGGCCAGCAACAAGTGCAACACCGACAACACCAGCTTCAAGTCCAGCCTGGCGCGCTGGATGGGCCGGACCGCCGTCCTCGTTCCCAGCGTCCGCCAGACCATCACCGACCTCCTCGAGAAGAGCGCGACGGCCGCCGCCAAGACCTGCAGCGGCGCGGCCTGCGGCAACCTCTGGACCGCCAGCACCCCGTTGGCCGGGAAGCAGGACTTCGGCACCCAGCTCAGCGCCCTCGAGATCGTGCAGAGCCTGCTGGTCCTGGATGCGCCCCTGAAGCTGGCCACGGCTCAAGGTGCTCAATACCCCACGCCCGCTCAGCCCTCTGAAACTCCCCAGCCCCGGATCAAGTTCTCGAAGAGTGTCCACCAGAAGGCGTAAAAGGCTTCATGGCTACAGGATTTATCCCCTGTAAACTTATTATAAACAACGAGTAACGGCCAGAATATCATCACATGGATATTTGTGTAAAACATATGATCAATAGGGAGGCGTAGTAGGTCTGGAAAAAACTTCGAGGGTTTTAGATTATTTTCTCCCGTATCACAGCGGCGTTTTCAGTGTCATAGACGAGCAGATCTCGGAACATCAAAGACACATTTCTATTCTGCCGTACATGGCTCTAAATTAACTCTTCGTGAATATTAGTGTATTATTTATGAATCTTATTGTATGAGTATGCAGAAGAATATTTTTGATCTGGGAACTCGCGAAGCGAGTAGAGTCAAAAATGATTGGTTTAGTGCAGAACTGGCCAGCCCATCACATCCCCGACGAACTAATTGAGGAGAAGAAGGTAATGAGAGTGGTAACAAGAAAGAAAAAGCTGAACGGGACGTAAGAGAATCTCCCTTTCTTCTTTCCTACAAACCCTTTTTGGCCAGAGAATGGAAAATACACCGGTCGACAGACGAGGGGCGGAGGGGACGACGCGACCATAGGACGGCACAAGGGGGGTGTACCGGGGAGCCGATAACGACAAAGGCATCTTATATTACTGCGAAGGGGAACAAAGGTATGACCGGCGGGGAAGGTTGTCCGTTTGCAGTGAAGAAAGGACAAAGAAGACGGGAGAAGGTACGCATATTAACACAGGAGTGTTGTGCTTCGAATTGGTCGTGAGGTAGGGAAACGCAACGGAGACCGAGTGCGATAGGAACCAGTAACGAGGAACCAACAGGATACATGATGCCTTGTGAGTGCACGACGACCAGACCACCTGAAGGTGGCGGCTAATGGGAGCGTAGTGACAGCGGAACAGTACGATCGAGTCTATGAGCGACTGGGGGAGCAGCAACGCGGGGCCGTCGACAACGCGTTGGAACTCTACCGGGAAGGGCGTGTGACCAAGGCGGTCTCTTTCTTTCTCGAGAACAGTGGGCTGGGTCTGCAAGAGAACGAGCTGGCACCCGTGATTCTGTCTTCGTACGCGAGGGACGAAGGGGCGTTCCGGCGGGCCATGCTTGAGTTCTTCACGGTGGAGATACAGGCAGTGGAACAGAGCTAGGAACATCTACACGCACGAAAGGGGTGTTTCATAACTTTGCTATATGTTGACGTTAGCCCAGCTGACTATAGAGGCACTTGTGATACATTCAGATGGAAACTTGTTCTTAAGTTGCGAAGGCATTGGATAGAAACCCTATTTTTGTGCTCGTTGGCTGTTTAGGGGTAATTTTCACCCTGTTATGTATCTTTCGATTTTGTGAAGGTGACTCAGTATAGACTTAGTCTCCTCTCTAGCTTTTTTTAAAAGAGTGGCAATGGAAAAAAATGCACCAGTAGCCGCAGGGCCCATTGGGAACTCAGGTACGAGTCCTGAAAACCACGATACTAAGAATAACCAGGAAGGGAGGCGTGGTCTTGTTAATAACCACTTGGAGACAACGCCTGTCAAGCACTGTCACTCATGGTAGACAAAAGCGTTATTGGAAATAATGGGCTTTGGATCTATAAGGGTTGAATGCTTCTTGAAGAGGAATTAAAAAAGAATCTCTCTGTGTTGTCCTCAGGGGGGCTTGTCAGGTATTCGAACCCCGGGTCGGAAGTTGGCCGTACAAAAAAAAGCACAAGATCTCGGCTCACCTGGTCAACTACCACTCGACGAGGCTCGATTCCGACAGATCAATTCAGGGTAGAAAACAGTGTTATTAGGATTCATATGGTTTGGCTGGCTCTATAGAAACTGCATCTTCAATGTAAAAAACCACAAATTTCTTTCGAAGCTTCAGGCTTATTAGGGATTCGAAACCTGCACCGACAGGTAAGTAAAACCCATAAGCAATGAAAAAAGGAACATCTGATTAATCGAACCACTCGGTGAGATGGCAATTAACCAGATGCTGAAAGAATCAAGACATTTTAGGCTTTATAAGGTGATTTAATCCTATGATAGGGGTAGGGCGAAGCCCGACACTCCCTCACCGGGGTAAGGATTACAAGCGACATGTGCATCTACTACAAAGACAGCGCAGGTAACACGATGCCCATGGGATGTTGCTGTTATCACATACCGTCTCAACCCTAGTCGAGAAACCCGTATAGAATAGTAGCAATGTATGATCCCCTAGGGGCTAACCAGCCCCCTCGATATTATGAAGCATACAGTCATTGTTACATGGATCAACCAAACTCAGCGTGCTCTTCACTTCTGTCCAATACCGGTTGAAACAAAAAGTGAAGCATCTATTGGTGTCATTGGCGGTGATTTTGTCCCCTATTCCTGTCATTATTTATCCCATTACTACGTTTTCCGTCTATCCAACTATGGGCACGCAATCCACTTCTTCCTTAGCCCCCTTTAATAACTGAAGTTTACACTAGCCCCGGCCCTAGGCTTCTAAAGATGGCCTCGGTCTCCGCCGGCATCCTCAGCACGCCGGCCCGGCTCAGGGCCAGGTCCGCCAGCATGGGCTCCTGGCGGCAGAGCCCCTGCGCCGAGTCGACGCCCCAGCTCTCGATCTCCTCCAAGACCTTCCAGCACAGCGCCTGCCACAGCACGCCGTGGCCGTCGCCGCCGTGCCGCACAAAGGCCTCGTAGTCGGCCGCGGGCCACGCGGCCTCCCACATCTTCTCGACGTACGCGTGGCACATCTCGTGCACCAGCGCCCGCACCAGGTGCTCGATGCTGTAGTGGCCGCCGTCGTCGGGGCTGCGCAGCACGAGCCCGATGCGCAGCCGCCGCCGGCGCCGCAGCGACTTGGCGCTCCGGCAGAGCAGGCTGGTCCAGACCGTCGCGCCAGGGTGCTCGTCGTACTCGACTTCTTCTTCGTTCTCGTCCTCGTCTTCCCTTCCGTTTCTGTCGCCACTACGGCAGCAGCCACGACCAACACCAAAACCATTACCACCACCACCACCACAGCTAAGACCACGACAGCGCTTGCTTAGACCGCTGCCACAGCCACCAGAGGAGAATGCGTGCCGGCGGACTCCCAGGTAGCGACGCAGGCCGCCGCACCATGCTGAGGGCATGGACTCGAAGATGTCGAGGCGGACGCGCTCGCAAGGCCTGGTCCGGAAGCCATGGCAGCGGTACTTCAACCGCAGCATGCCCTCAAAGAAGAGGATGTCCAGGCACTCGTACAGACGGCGCAGGTCGCGGACCAGCTGCGTGCGCACCTCATAGTCGGCGTATTGATGTAGCGCGGTGCGCTCCCAGCTGTGTAGGATATGAATGATGACCTTGTGCTGGTAGTCAATGTGAAACTTGCCTCTGCCAGAATTATACGACGGCTTGGGCTTGGGGGTGGTGGTCCCCAACCCCATCCCCGCCTCTGCTGGTGCAGTAGTGTCGTCGTTATCGCCAAGGCTGAAGAATTTGGTGGTGTAGGTGTAGAGGTGGTAGACGTCATCGAATAAGCCCGTAAAGGGCTCTGTCATGACGCTGGCGCTCCGAGGAGACATTGCGCATGATTCTGTGGTTGTGAACGAATGGGTGAATGATTGCGTCTTGATGGCTCGTGAGTGACCCTGAAAAGTTTTATGTGAGGTTTAACCAGGAGTAATTTGGTGTTGACAGTGGCGACTTGACGAACGCCTCCCAAAGCTTGTGATATATAGCAACGGGGGTGTCAGATGAGATGGCTGCGCTCTTAGCGTTGGTGTTCTCCAGATTCCTAGTAGTAAATGGTTCCCGCGAGGAGATTTCAGTCGCCATATAAACCAATTTAAGAGTATGTTTGACTCAAGCTGGTCTTTGCTGCATTGCACTGGTACTTTGATATACTGGGTTGAACCCAACAGACCAGTGTCGAAGAAAGAAAACAGCCCGCCGTCAACATACAACTGGCTTGCTCATATAGAACCTGGTTGTGACCACATGGTTCGACTGGGTTGTGGCATTGTCAGAATAAACCGTTTTTCGCTCTTCTTCCTTCTTCAGGGGGGCGCTTCGGGGTTCGCAGAGGAGGTGGCCCATTACTCTAATCAGCGATTGATCGGATGTGACGAGAATTAGTCCAGCGCCATTTGCATCCTGTATATTTGCTTATTTTATGTATTTGTGACGCGAGGTATTCTCAGCTGCGCTGTGTGTTCTGAGACATCCGTGGTTGCTTTTCAGTTCTACTTGATCAAGTAATGATTTCTAGACAGGACAACGCACCAGGTCCTGACCGAGGAATAAAGCTTTGCTGTCGTGATACTGTAGATTCAATATCAGCTGTAGATGGCACGAAGGAGGGCAAGAGTTTGTGAACGGTAACGGTCGGGGGTTTCAATGATTGGTTCGCTTGAGCGGTGCCGGTGCCGGTGCCTTTAGCCCCCTGATGGTTTAGTGCTTAGCCAAGTCAGCCTAGAGCCCTAGGGGACGTTCAGTGAGTGGACAAGGAGTAAATAAACTAGTGCCAACACCGTTTCTCGTCACATCATAAACCCAGGTCACACACATGACCGTCAGCCACAGCCAACACCGACCTCTGTAGAGGCTGAACACTCGAGTACTGCAAAGACGTCCTCCCAATCTCCTCCTGCCGCTGGCGGTATGGCCGGACCGTTGGATCTAGTCGACGAACTGGTAGAGTCGTTCAACCGGAGTCGCGACTGATGCAGGAGCATCGTGTGGAAACAGGGACGGACCAGCATCAGCATCGACCAGACGCTGGCCAGCATGGTGGCCGAGATGGCTTTGGCGTCCGAATCCAAGCTGCATGCCATGTATGAGGCTCGCGGCGCGCCACCTCGCCTATGTCACCCGAGTACCTGACGGAGATACTGTTAGTTCCGGACAGGATGGGGAGCTGAGAGGGACAAGATGTCCTTCCACAGTGATGCAAATTCAGATCCAGCGGATAGAGTAGACCCTGTCCCCAAAACGAATTCGTACAATACCCACATCCACAAGTATCCAAATAGTCTGACAGACTGCAAGCTGATAATCACGGAGGCTCTGAGAGGAGACTTGTAACCATTTTCGGCAGGTGACAAGACATGCATATCCATCTAAGAACCGCCCCGCTGATCCTTTCCAAGTCCCATGGGACCCCCGCACCCCATCTCCCGGACGACCCGGCTAACATCTTGGCCGAGCCGCCATACTTGACGGTACTTTCCGGCTCAGGAAGGAAGCTCTACTTTCTAGTTCATTCATATCGCCGGGAGGCAAACCCTAATGCCCAGGAATCATAGGATTTCGGCGAAAGAGTCAGCTGCCAAATATGGCAAGTTGAATGTTCCCCAACGGTTCCCGGCAATATTCTACGAGAGTTGTCTGATAACAAAATCGAAAATGTATCAATACTGCTAGTCAGCCACGATGCAGTCGTCGAAAGCTGAGTACGGTCGGTAGATCCAACTTGATGGCTTCAACTTTGCAAGCACTTTAACGAGATATATCCACCGCTAAAGTCATTGACTTGTCTGAAGCTCATAACCCCCAGAATGGCGGATCAGACCAGGCTCTATCGCAGGCCAGACAACCAAATACCAAGTTGCAGCAGATACTGCTACCCCTGGTCGGTTATTGAATTATTCCAAGAATCTACTTCTCTATATGTGGAACTTTCATAGGCAACTGCCTCTTAGGTTGCCTCAACAATATGCCAAGAGCCAAGGTTATCGCCAAGATTGTTATCATTTCTTTTCGCGCAGTCGCCACCACGCAGCCGGGATACAGAGCCGAGATAGGTTCCTCCGAATGTCTGCTGTCGCCCATAACAATACATGTGCTATACTCTAGAGCAGTTGGGAGCGGCACCTATTGCTATTTGCGGAAGGTCCTTGCTTTTTCATGTAGCGGTCGATGGAGTGCCCAGCCTTGATTGCGAGAAAGCGAATCGTATCCATAATCCGTGGGGAGTATACAGATGGACTTCGTACTGACAGCATATAAGTATGTCCAGTGGCCCAACAAACACGGACACATAAATGCATATTGGCACACAACTCCCGACTTGACAGTGAAAACCGGCACCATATAGACGAGTGTCCTTCTTGTTCCCATTCGGTATCCTCACTCGTCTGATTGAAGGCCAAGTCAAGATGAAGACCACTGCTGCGTCACTTCTTCTAGCCGCCATGTGCGCTAGCAGTGAGGCTCGACCTCACGAAGCCCAGGTCAACGCTCAGATGTTCGGTCCTGCTCAGCTTCAAGCCTTCAATGCCCCTCAAGCTGTTTCTATGGCGACCATGAAGCAGGAAAAGATCGGACACAGGGAAGCACAGCGAGCTGCAGGAACCTACGATCGTGATAGATACGAGAGAGCCGGCCCCGCTGCATGTGTCAATGGAACCGCTGCTGGCTATGCTTGCAGCCGCGTTGACCTGTTAGACTTTCTCCGCCATCAGGACATGGGTGCTATCGAGGTCTTAGAGGGCAACGATGTGTGGGGTAAGTCTTCCGATGTCTTTCGCGTACCACGGAAAAGCTAACCTGTTGGAAAGGATGGACTTCTGCCGATGGGCGTGAGTTTGGCGCTGTCGGTCAAGCTGAAGGCACCGCTTTCGTTGAGGTCAAATCCGACGGCAGCTTGGTCTACTTGGGCCGGCTGCCGACCCAGACCGAACCTTCAACGTGGCGAGACATGAAAACGATCAAGAACCACATCTACATTGGTTCCGAAGCGGAAGGCCATGGCCTTCAAATCTTCGACATGAGGAAGCTTCTCGATATTGACCCAGCCAGCCCGGTGACCTTCCCCTTGTCGTCTCTTACAGCTCATTTCGATGCCTTTGGCAGCAGCCACAATGTTGTTGCGAATGAAGAGACAAACATGATCTATGTCGTAGGAACCGAGCGATCCCTGCCATGTCGGGCTGGGCTCTGGATGATCGATGTTCTCCATCCCGAGCGGCCTCAAGACATGGGCTGCGTGAGCTCGGATGGCTACGTCCACGACGCGCAGTGTGTCATCTACACAGGTCCGCAGGTGGCATACCAGGGCAAGGAGATCTGCTTCAACTACAACGAGGATGCGTTAACCATCGTGGACGTCAGCCGCAAGCCGTCGCCCGTGACGCTCTCGCGCACGACGTACAACGGCGCGACCTACACGCACCAGGGCTGGATCGCCAACGCCGACATGATGTATCTGCTGCTCGACGACGAGCTGGACGAGATGCGCAAGAACGGCCCCGCGGCTGACCAGCGCACCACGACCTACGTCGTGGACATCACGGACCTCACGTATCCCGTCTTCAAGTCGGTCTACAAGAGCCCTGCCAAGAGCATCGATCACAACCAGTACACAATCGATGGCGTCTCGTACCAGTCGAACTATGGCTCGGGACTCCGCATTGTCGATGTGCGCTCCATTGACCGCGACGAGGGTGCCTCTAGTGGCTTCATGGAGGCTGGGTATTTCGACTGCCGTCCTGAAGATGACGCTGTCAATGGCGAGGCCACCTTTGATGGATCCTGGAGTGTTTACCCCTACTTCAAGAGCGGTTACATCCTGCTCAACAGCATTGAGCGCGGTGTCTTCTCACTCAAGTACCAAGGCTAAGACTATTGACTAGGCTCATAGTGGCCGAGTGAGAAATGAAAACAATAAGACAGTAACAGTTACAGGCCGCTTTTGTTTATTCTGCACCAAGATAGATAGCGAAATGGCATTTGGCGATCACGTGCATAAAGTAAAACGGTCAACACTTGTAACACAATTCGCTTAACGTAATCCACGGTCCAACTGAACACACGGTTGAACTAAACACTTAAAATCGCATAGAAACATTATTAGTGCGTAACCGTGCACTTTAATCAGTTTTTTATTAAATTAAACCGGGGTTTTAATTTTATATTTATTATAAAATACCTTATAAAGTAAAGTTTTTAAATATTTTATAATTATTTTATTAAAAGATTTATTCTTTATTTATTATAAGGATTATTTTAATATATTTTAATTTATAAGCTTTAATATATTATTTTAAAGAATAAAAATTAAATAATATTATATTATACGTTATAAGGAATATAAAATTCAAAATCCGGTTTAATTTAAATAAAGATTAATTAAAATACACGGTTACGCACGGATAGTTTTTCTATGCGATTTAAAGTGTTCAGTTGGACCGTGTGTTCAGTTAGACCGTGGATTACGTTATGTGATACAGGAACTGTCACGGGCTTGTTCTGAGCAGGCCTGGGCCCTTCCCAACATAGCCTATGTCAATGTCAAAAGTGTTGATGATGATACATGGAGCACATCCGAGCCTCTAGTTTCTCCTCATGCTTCTTCATACGATGGCAATGTGACCGCAAACCCCCAAAGAAAGGCACCTGCATCTCTCCACAAAGTGTTATCTATTCTACGATAAGAGCTGGTAACATACAGTACTGCGGGGAAACAGGCTGGGGAGTTGGGTGCGGGGCACCTAGCAGGTTAATTGATTTCCAACTCTTTCCGTAATTGATTAGCTAACCAACCCTCCAATCACCTCCACATACCATACCCGCCGGCCCAGCAGGCTGGAAAGAAGAAAATACAACCGCAGTATTCATACTACCCGTTATTTCCTTTGAACCTTTATCGCCTAGATCTATAAGCTCTCTTGTCCATGCACACACGCGTGTAGTCCGAGACCGTGCCCCAATTGAGGACATGGCGGGGCTTTCGGCTCTCGAGTCTCTCCCCCACGAGATCATCCTCGAGATCCTGTCTTGTAGGTCCCCAGAATACGGCGCGCAGGCGCAAATATGACGCCGGGTGGAGCAACACTGACTGGGGTTTGATAATCCAGTTTTAGAAACCAAAGATATTATCCACTTCCAACGCTGCTCTCGGAGGCTCCTGAAGCTGAGCCGCGATAATGTTTTCTGGCGGACAAGGTGCCTCTTGACGTCCTCCTTCCTAGAGGGTATTAACCTCCGACGTGGCGTACGCCTCCCCAATATATTCGAAGGGGCTCTCAGCGACGACGCAGCCTCGCAAGACCACCACAGCTCTGACAGGGAACCCATTCCGCCGTTGGACTTCCCGTGGGCCTCTAGGGGGGCGCGGAAGAAGGAGATCCAGAAGATCACGGCGAACTGGGACCCCTCCTTTCCTGGTGAAACCATCAGCTGGTACGACGAGTACATCCACCGAAACAGCCCCATTTCAGTCTCGTGGTTTGAGCGGCCTCAACTCAGGGACGGCGGCTTGAAGGACACTATCGAAGTTAAGGGCGTTGCGGTTTACCAGCATGGTGACGAGGAAGTCTTCGCCGTCTCCCCCTCGATGACGGCTCTGTATGCTTATGGGATGTCAAAGGCATGCGCCCTGGCAAGAAAAAAGGTTCAATTTTGCAGCAGAGTAAGGCTAGGTTGCTCCGCATGGGTAGTTCCAAGAGTCCATACTTGAGCCCAGACTGCGTGAGTGTCGACAACGCCAGAGGCAGAGCGTTCTTTGCAGGTGAGTGGATTCATGGATGGCGAGTTGCTTTCCGCGCTACATTGAAGTGCGGGTGTCAATCTCCATATTAGATCATGTACTGACTCACATCTCACAGTGCAGGGCCATGTCGTGGAAGTAGACCTGGGAACACTTCAGGTCGTAGGGGATCAACCTTATGAGTGGACTATTACGACAATGTCTAGCGCTCAGCCGGGAGTTCCGCTAACTATAGGTACTCTCCATGGTATTCATTTGCATGATTCTAGGTATGGGCGTTATGTTGAACAAACTCGCCAAGAGCGTATCGACGACTTTGACAGATATTCGCCACGGCGATTATCACTACTGTTGTCTTCAGATCCTCTTCCCCGTACGCGCCGCTACCTCACTCAAACCCATTGAGCATATTACACCTTGAACAACCTGGAAACAAACAGGCGGTATCCGATGATATTTTTGTTGCCGGGCGTTTCTCCAACATCTTGAACTACGACCGACGCATGTTTCCCTTCAATCAAGGGCTCTCTCCACTCCGGCGCCAGACTCTGCAGCCTCACGTCACTCCCTTACCCTTTCTCCGGTGTTGATAGTGAACTCCGTCGAAAGGGCGAGCTCTCGATTGAACAAGTCGAGAAGATCAAGGAGACGACAGGGGGCAGAACTCTGGTTGCTTGTGGGGAGTACAATACCAAGGGCTCACTTGAGATATACGGCCTAGGGCCTCCGCTGCCGGGACAAGAGTCCTATGGGGTCAGTCTGAACTCGGTGATGAAAAACCGACAGACAGCTTCTAAGTCGAAGCTGCTTTCGGTGATCAACCATGGCACTTGTCTCGTGGTCTCGGATGGCCAGGGCTATTTGAAATGGGTTGAGAGGGACGGGTTTACCGAGGTCCGCCGTCACTACATTGGGCCAACTGAAAGGGTTGTTGATCACCCGTCTCTCTTCACGGAGATGCCCGGCTCTGGAGAGATTGCACGGAAGCTCCTATCCACACAGTCACGTCAAGCTAGTGATGACAAGTCCAACGACGACGACATCCTGCTGTGGACAGGCGAAAAGCTGGGGCTGGTTAATTTCTCATCGAAGCAAGGCTTCACGGCTGATGATTTCGAGGAAGGAGACACAAGAACGCCCGAGGAAGTGGCAGTCGAGAAAGAGAAACAACGCTATGAGGAGAGAATGAGGCAAGCCCTAGAGCGAGATGCTGACGGGGTCCGCTTGTTTAAGGTCCTTGGAGCAGGTATCGGCGGCTGAGGTTTGGGAGAACGGGGATAACGGCGATCACGAAGTTTATCGCGGCTGTTATGGATTCCCATCGCAGCGAGAGTGGTTTCCCCACTGTGGGTAGGATCATCTCGATATGTCCACGTCTCGTTTTCCCCTAGTCTCCACAGCGGGTTCTTTGTCTACTTCCTATCTGGTCCACTTGGCATTACGTAGCAGCAGCAGCGGTTCTACATACAATATAGCAGCGATAAGGCAGTGTGCAAGCGCAGCACCGAAGCAATACGATCACAAGTAGGTAGGTAAGTGAACATTAAAGTTCCTGCTTGGTAGACCCCCTCTGAGACACTGAGATAACGTGGAATAACGACTGGAATAAGAAGGAATAGACCCTGAAAGTCGCTTACCTACTCGAGTACTGAGCATCAGCCAAAAATTTGTGGTCATGCTGTGTGCTTTATGTTGTGGAGAAGCTTCTCACGCCATCTCATCTCTGTATAGCGAACGAATCCCTAGTGATAAGATGGCTATGTGTAGTCTTGTGTAACATATAGGCTCTAGGCAAATAAGCACAAGGAGACTCCGGGAGGGTGGTTATGGAAAAGATCGGTTCTCGGAGCCATTATTTACTTGAATTCAAAATATAGCCCCGCATACGTTGCCGGGCTTGCTTGGAGCTTGAAAGCAAGGCGGGTGATCCTGCCAATTGCCAATGCCGGTGAGGCGGGGCAATATGCTCAGTATTCCAAATGCGCGGTAGTGGACTTGGAAAATGTGGTGATCTATGGTCAGACGCAGGAGGTTAGGAGGTTCGCTCCAGCAGTCGGGTCCCATCAAGTGGTAAAGTCGAAGTCTTGTAGTACGTGTACACTGGATACCCTACTTGACTGCATATCGTACTGTTTTGAGTGCAGCATACCTACTTCTCGCCGAGTCCCATGCAGCCTACAGCCTATTAATACCATCGACGTTCTCCAACAAGAACCTTTCCATTAGAGGCAAATTGGAGTGGAAATGACTGCCAGCCTCGAGAATTTCCTTCCTTCTGGTTTGCCTTGCTGTTGTCGCAGCGAAACGTGAGGCAGCCAATGAGAAGAGGCAATGCATTAAACCAGTGGGCAGTTTTTGGCCAGCAGTCTACCGGTAGCAGTCCCCCCCTGTAACCAAGCAGCCAAGTGGGTGATCCACTGGTCCGTGTCTGATCTTCTCGAGTGCAGGCGCACATGTCCAATTCAGTCGAGCAACGTGGACGATGCCCGTTGTTTCCCATTCCAAATTCTGAGATATTTGACGACATCTGTCGACGACTTTGTTTGTCAACTTCCCGATTAACTACAGCTTGCCCCGGCCGGCCCAGAGCTCAGGTGGTTTTTGCCACCATGCCCCTCCACAATTTTGGAGTCGAGTCTAGACGTGCCAACTGTACTCTAGTCTTGGGGATGGTACAGCACCGTATGTATGCAAGTGCAGTCCGATGCAGTGCGGTGTGGTGAGGTGGACAGTAGTGGGTATGCAATATGCTATGCTGTACTCAACCTGATGAACTGCATTTGCTGCTGTCTCAGACAGGGAAGAGAGGGTGAGAAGAAATCAGGTCTGAGTGATCACCGAAGGACAGATTGGCTGCATGGGGGCTTACGGCGACCGAGTCAATATATCTTCCACACCGCTGTCTGCCGGGTCATTACTGCAACTGCAACGACAAAGCTTTGGTCATCCGTCCAGTCCAGTCCTCTAGTACAGGCATACTGTGCCAGGAAGGGATGTGCTTGGCTGGCTACAGTAACGCTCCAAGCTCTCCCTCTTTGAACCCTCTATCTGTTTACCCACTCCATCTGAACCATCCAATCATCCCCGGTCGAAGGGTGTGATCCGCGGTCCCGGCAGTCAGAGTGCATCCCGCGTGCGCCGTGCTGCAAGCGCACACGCCCAGCGCATTGTATCCAAGGAAGACCATGCATCCTTTTAATGTGGTTCTCCCTCTCTTTCTAGGTTCTGTCTAGGTTAACCCTGGGTCCCATTGCCTCGAACCTGAAGACTGGTTGCTGCTGGTCGACTCTGACTCTTGAGACAACCACGATCCACCCATTCTTTGTTCCAATCGGCTGTTACATGGTGTCATTCCGTCCAATAGATGCCCAGTGAGGCAAAAAGCTTCCTCTCTCTCCTCCTTCCTTTTCGTGTCTGCCAATATTCTTTTTGTTTTGTTTTTACAATTCGTCCAAGGGTTTTTTGCTCTCGACCTCTTGTGTCCGAGCTTCCACCGCACTGCTCTCCGTGCTCTACCACCCTGGTGTTCCGTCTCACACCGCATCTGCTGCTGCAAGCAACGATGTCTGCTTTCTGACGGGTGTGAAGTTCTTACTCAGTCCCCCAACAGATCGATCACTTGCATCTTTTCATCTTCTCCTCACCAACATCGACCCTTCGTGATCTCTGGCCTGTGTCCGTTCCCTCCATCCTGGTCAGTCTTGTTGCCAACTATGATCAATGGAGGGCTGGCATCTTGGAGGGACTGCCATGGAGCGGTCATCAAGTGCCTCCGCCGTACCCGATCATAGGCAACTTGCTTATCCAACACTGGCCGGAGGCAAACGCTACATTGATAGATATGACTGTTACATTCCGTCGTATGATGAGACACTGTTTCGACAGTCAAAACGCCCACGATTAGCAAGCCGCCTCCAGCAAGAAGACCGGCCAGCCTTCTTCATCATCAAGGAAGCTGGTGATCCCTGTGTGGTACCAGACCGTAGCCCCCACGGCATGGGCGCAGCGGCGAGGAGCCAGGTCGGCGAGGTCTACGAAAGTGTCAACTTCGCAGCACGTGGGCATAACGGCTCCGTTTACCAACGCACACCAAGCGGGTTTTCGCCGGCTGTTGAGGACGGCACGTTGGAGAAGGCGGATGGCGACCTCGACAGTCGCCTGGACGACTTAGCCGCTCGCATGGTCCAGAGGCACATCTCACAGCGTTCTCGGCGGGGCCGTAACACCAAGGTCGAACGAGTCTTGAGGAGCCTTATCTCGCCCAGGTCTCCAGGCCAAGAGTTTACGCTTGACAACGACGCTCTCGAGAGCATATTCTATGCGGCAAACGAAATCTTCTTCTTCGGCAGTCTCAAGGGTCGTGTCGATTGGGACTGGTCCGATCGTTCCAACGCTAAGTTTTGCAGCACAATTATTGGGACCACGGCGTTGCGGGAGGCGGCTCATACCGGAGAGATCGAGACTCTCATCATTCTCTCACACCATTACTTGAGGGATAAAAGATATAGCAGACGGCTGCTTATCTCTACGTTCTTGCACGAGATGATTCACAGTTACATGTTCGTTCGCTGTGGTCACAGCGCTCGACGCTGTGGAGGGCACACCGAGGGCTTCCGCCGCATTGCAAAGCTCATCGATATATGGGCCGGGCCCGAGACGTTATTCCTCAGCAATATGGAGGCAGACCTGGACGCTTTCCGTCAAACACATATTACGCACGATCACGACGACGTCCACAGCAGTTGTAACTTGCAACTCCCCAGGCATGATGACTGGGCTCCTCCCATGGCCAGGTCTCGGAGCGCCTGGCCTGATATACGTTAACTGGAACGCCACAGCTTGCGAAATGGAAGCAAGCTCAATCCGATGTCTTTTTGGCTTAACGTTATGGCATTTTTATTGGGAACCATGGGTTGGGATTTCTTTTGTTTACTTGAAAGCATGGCACCGGCGTTCCATGTCCTGGGCTGTGTGGCATTTTTTGGGAGTCATGTATTGTTCATGGGTGTACTAGATCCGGGGCGCATTAATTGTCAGCTTGTAGATACTCTTATCTGTGTATAAGGCTCTCTCTCTCTCGGCGGCTTCAAGGGTTACTTGGGTTCTGGGATACGGCGGTTTGGGCACTGTTCTTTGTAGAAATTCTAGACCAGCCAAAGAGACTGGTCTACATTGAGATGGGCAACACAGGCACTCATCTATCTATTGCATGTATTACCAATATATTATAAGCATGAATCTCTGGCCAGACCAGTTGCAGTGCCCGTACGCCCCTCTGAATGGTGAAGGTCAAAGTAAGGCTGTCATCTGCGATTATGATCCGAGTCAATCAGAAAAGGAGTAGTCAGTAATACTACATACATGTAGACAGGCGCTTGGTGTGAGACAGCTCTTGATCCCCACAGCCTGCCTGCCTCAAGGCGAAAAAAGAATATGCCCTCCTGATCTGCCTTGAAGACACGCATTCTGCATCGGCATGTGATAATACAATCACGTTATACAGCTTGCTCTTCCTTGGGAGCCTGGGGTCCAATTGGACAGGTAGCCTGCTTCCCAGACTTACCAGAATCACAACTACTACAATGAGCCCGCCTGATACTGAAGAGGTAGGGCAATGAGCATGCCAGATGGTGAGTTTTCTACTTGACAGCGGCAAGCTTATGACCCTACCCCTACCTACTCACTCCTGCCACCTCCACTACAAAAACAATCTGCATCACTGAAAATTCCAGTAGAAAACGCCATCCGGCCCATCACCTATCTATTACTAAGAGGCTTACTTGGGCTCTTGTGTTCTTCTTCGCTCTGCCTCTCCTGCTGCTGGAGGTGTAACCTGTGCTTAATTAGGGCTGCGACCAACTGGCATGATGCCGACCTGCTCTGTAAGGTCTGTAGGGCCAGTGGTGATGGTGGGGAGAAGAAGGGGATCGGAGAGTAGGGAAGGGAAGCGATGTTGAACTCTGCACGTGGCTTTGGGATTTGTCTGAGTACGGTATTAGGGAGCAACAGAGTACAAGGCCCTCATGGAATTATATTACACTTTCCCGTCAAAAGGCTCCCACGCCTGTTCAGGTCCTCGAGCGGGTTAAAATAGCCGTGGAGAACCAGTGTCAAAACGGAGGAAGATTAGGAGAAATAGAAAGAATACATCATCCCCTTACATACCTCGCAAGTACCAGGTCCATAATGGCTGACATACGCTGGAATCGTACGTATATGCTTGCAAGTCTCTATCTATCGATTTTGTGTGGAATACCTGGGGGTGTTAGTGTTCCTTTTCTGAGAGGTTAGATGCAAAATAGGGGAATCGACGACATAGGTATCATAAGGATGACACCTCTTCAAGCAGCAGCGGGAGGAGGAAGTTTCATCTCATGCTGCTTTCCTAAATTGTAAATCAAGTAGGGTGATGAAGGAGTGTCTATCAAGTGAATAGTGAACCAATTTGACTACCATAAGGTGGGCCACAAGCTGTGTCCAACAATACGCACCTGTGACTGCGAAAATGATGTGAAGGCAATGTGACAATGCGATTGTTTGTGAATATCCAAAACACCAAATGAATATTCTCGATTTAATCGCCGACAAATTCCACCAGCATGCAACACAACACATGCATACCCCATACTGCAATCGTCGAGACTGGGGAACACTCTGTGATCCATTGCATCTCAACACCACCATCTTCCCAGCAGTGTGAGCCTCGTAGTATCTGCTAAGGAGAAAGCAGACAATTCACAGCATCTGAAGGCTCTTGTCCTTTTTTTGTTGGTCCATCTCAAGATCAAGGAATGTCACAACCTTTCCCCCCCCCCCCCACAGCAGCACATCAGTCGTACCTTCCCTCGTTTTCCACTTCACAACCGGTACTACTCTTTCTTCCGGTTGCACTTCTTCCTTCTAACGGTGTTGCCATCTTCCCCCCAATTCCGTCTCAAGTCCATCATCATCTTGAAGTCGAGTTTTTCAGGTCTTGACAGCTTGTTTGGAGTCTTCAGGTAAGCCCACCTGCCTCCTCCCCTAACCGCCCTCTCCTTCCAACCGGCCAGTGGACTTACACGCCTCGTTCTAGGGCGGCAAATTTTTGTCAGCACCTACCTGCGATCCCCGAATTGTCATTTATTCTCGCAACCATTAGGAGGTAAGTGGCTGCCTGCTTCGCACCAAGGCTTGGTTACCCGCGATTATCCCTTGACTAACACGCATTCCCTTCCCAGGTTTTACTACCAGTCATCATGCCTGGAAGCAGCAAGCACCGTGGAGAGGGCGACTTCCCCCCTCTTTCCTCAGCCATTCACCTCCGGAGCTTGTACATGAGCAGACTCCAGATCGACCCAAGCGAAGTCTGACGCCCCGCGGCCATATCTTCCGCGATTTCAGCGAGGCCCACCGCAACATCATAGGAAACAACCGGTTGAAGTCGAACAACCCATTCGCAACCCCAACTCATGACTCTAGCCATGATATCCCTTTGCAAGACCTTTCGAGCCCAAGTCTACCTGACAGCAATGGAAAGATGCTCGGCGGTCAGCTGTCTCGTAGACCGGCCGAATTTGTATCGGCCTATCCTCAGCGCTTGGACAGTGGCAGGTCTCTCACCCATAATGAGCGTATTTCCCAGAGTTCTTCGATGTGCGCTCTTTCATCGGCCATTGAGAATGTGTCTGATTTAAGCTCAGAAGAGGTTGTGGGCGAAACGACAGCCAAGAACCAGAATCCCGACGCCTCCAAGAGTACGGTTGGAAAGATTCTTCATCGGTATGTTGAAACGGGCATTAGGAGACAATCAAGCCATGGCAGCTTGAACCAAGATTATGTCCTCACCTTCCCGAAAATTCGAGGCCGCAATCGGAACTCCAGCCAGCCAGCTCAATCGCATTCGAACCCCCCCTGCCAGAAACCATCTGCTCAGGACAGTGGACGGGCAGGATCTCCGGCAGTAAGTGAAAGGTCCCAAGGCTCAAGGTAGTATTATCTAACCATCAATAGGGCAACCGCCATACGAAGCCGCTTCTTTCGACGCCTACTCGCAGTGTGTCACCAAACAAGTCGATGTTGGATACACCTGATGACGATGTCAGAACCCGCACGAGGCCGTTGTCCCATGAGGACGTCACTATTACCGAATCAGATCCTTCTTTCATTGATGAGGACACCTTGAGATACTTGAGACATGATCATCGCAGCCTTTTGCCCATGCCATTGCGTGTGCCGTCCGATGCCAATGATGTATTTGCCGACCCAGTTCACCAATCTGATCCGCGTGTCGAAGCCAATTCGTCTTCAGAAGGTGGCAGCTTCTTCGATTCACACAGCGATCCCTTCAAATACGACAGCAGAGAGTACAGAGCAGTACTCCAAGCTGCCAAAGAAAGGGAGATTAGCCAAGCTTTGGAGGTCGGGGCAGATACGGAGTGCGCTCTCACGTATCCTGGAAACAAACCAGCAGGGGAGGATATTGTGAATGCCAATGACAAGGTTGACAGAACTGCTACCCGTCCACATCTGGCCCATTCAAAGGGAAGTTTCTTTGATGCCAGAACGATGGATGCTCTGGGTGGCTATGGACCAAAGCCAGAGTGCGACGACGGTGATATCAGAATGATTATCATGACACTAAAAGCACAAGGGCACGTCCTCGACAATGAGTATGCACATGATCACTTGTTTGGCTTGGAAGCCAAGAGGGCCAGTGGCACACGCGCTGCAGTTCCGAGGAGGCGACAAAAGAGGGTGACTGGGTCACTGAGGCGACGAGTGAAGTCGGATTCGACACTGGTGCTACTGCACCATCCAGTGATGATGGTGCCAGCCAGGTCATCAAAGCTACAGGAAGCAGTGTCGCCGATATTTCCGACCACGAGAGTGATGAGGCACCACTAAGAAGATTCAACTCACGCAATCACATACTCCGACATCCGCCTGGTGATATTACTGCGTCATCGAAGAGATATAATGTACGCGACCTCAAAGACACCAAGCAGCGGGTCATGCTCCCAAGGCCGAACATTCCGCGTGTCAATGGGTTTGCCCATAATTCGCTGCGGGTCAGACCGGACGTTCCCTTCAGGTCGAACCTGCACCCTTTTCCCCCAAACATGCGACCACAGATATCAAACCCCTTCACACGGAGACGAAGCGGATATCAGCGTGCTGAGCCTAGCAGCTACTTCAGCCACGCACGAGATCGTACTAAGGCTTCCAAGTACGACTTTCGTGACTCGGGTTCCAGCTATGGACAAGTAAGCGCCATGAATCAAGCTACCAGAGGTACCTACGACACTCTGCCATCCACTTCGATGGGTTCAATCAACACGCACAAGGTCCTGGAATTGGCTAATGCACAAGTTAATCCATATGATGAACGACGTGACACGGAGATCCAAAATCCAGGCCCGAGTCGTGATCGCAGCATCGAGGACGCCTATTTCGATCCTGGGGAGCAATCTCAACCCGTGGCGACAGTCAGTCCTACAGATAATAGGACTACTCCTACAGGCACGAATTTTCCTTTCCCCCTTCTGGATCTACATGAGGCACAGGATTTGCAGATGAAGCAGAGGGAAAGTGGTGTTACAGACGAAACTGAGGACAGCACACAAAGATATCAGCGTGCGATGAGTGGCACGGTTGGCCGGGATATGGCTACGCCTACTCAACTGCAACAGCCACGTCGTGCTTACGTTCATCGAAATTCGAGCACTAGACGGTTTCGGAGGGCCTCGACCCTATCTTCATGCTTTTCGCCACCTTCTTGGCTTGTAGGCGGAGACAAGAATGGGCTGGCTGTTCTAGATACGCCCACACCTACAGCAGGAGAGCGTGGTTCTATGACGCCCATCACAAATGTGAATACTGCGAACTCCAAGGCTCCCAGAATCAACTGGTTCACCATCGGGCAGCCACCGCGCCAACCACGGCTACTTCCAGTTGATAAGAGTGCTCGGAGAAATGGCGGACATGCAATTGACGAGCCCAGCGTCACCGATGTAGAGTCCGCCGAAGTCGATATCACGTCTCCTTGGGGCTGTCAGCGACGTAAGCAGTTCTTCTACATGACATTGGTTCTGTCTATTCTTCCTTTCTTTGGGGTCATGGCATTGCACGGCTCTTTCAATACACTTCTTGCATCTTACACGGACGACAAGGTCTTCCGTCTCACCAAGAAGCAGAGGGACACGATCAAGTTGATGCTCGTGGTCGAGGCAGTAATCTACATTCTCATCGCCATTATCGTCATCCTTGTCCACGTCTCATAGGCTAGTGGCCATTGACACGCCGGGGCAAGCCCGACTTAGGACCGTT
Source organism: Apiospora phragmitis (assembly GCF_038363925.1). Taxonomy (NCBI): domain Eukaryota; kingdom Fungi; phylum Ascomycota; class Sordariomycetes; order Amphisphaeriales; family Apiosporaceae; genus Apiospora; species Apiospora phragmitis. The sequence goes on along the minus strand of NW_027117407.1, from coordinate 2,672,587 downwards.
TCCTGCAGTACAGATTGGCTGACACTACAACAACCTTCCTCCAGCCCAATCTTACCCAACACACCGCAAGGGCAGAGAATCTACCGATATGCCGTCAAGACTGTCTTTCGGCATCACTCGCCTGTATGTTGTGGCCCATACTTTTTCATATACCGACTCCGTTGCTTGGAATATCCGGATCCGTCGCCTCATCATTCGGCCTGGGGACCCCCCTGGTGCCATGTAATAATACCAAAAAGTCAGGTGCATTTGGAGACACTTGACATATGTTTGCTGGCGTTGTTAGACACTCGTTTCCCAGCACAATGTCAATCAAAACATCCGAGGATGGGTTGACAGGTTTTCTTTACATTCGACACTCATTTGATTCTGTTCTGGCTCCCAAGGGATGCTATTCTCACTTTGTTATGTCTTTTCTTTCTTCTTCTCGTGGTCAACGTCCGCCTCTTTACAGGATGAGAGCTACACGCAATGATAGATGTTCGCTAGCGACACGATATACTATTGTGAAACCACTTGGATCTACACCCGGATGAGTTTCTACACAATGCTCGCCGATACGAGTCGAGCAACCCCGCCCTGCTGGACCTTCTTTTTGGGATTTCTCACTCTTGCACAATCTGGTCTTGCCTTTGGAGTTCTCGGACGGTATCAATCTTGGAAGACAAAAGCAGGTAGCTATTGGTTTTCCCCTTTGCATGAGGGGTTCTGGTCTGGCGAAGCTTCGTGGAAATGGATCACATCGTTTGAAGTGGCATGGGCATGGATGAATGCTGGGGAGATCTCGACAGTTCGTATATAGACAAAAATGTGGCTGTATGAAACAAAGCCTAGGCTTATCCTTTGCCTTCGTATGTGATCCAATGCGAGTGACATGACACAGCTGTAAACTGGCTGGGGCTGTTTGACGGGTTCCTCTGTTCACAATAAACGATACATCTCAAGATCTCGTCAACTGAAGCTAGTTAGACGCAGGTTTTTCGACAAGCTACTAACTACATACACAAATGACTCCCCTTGACGGCCAATAGAAATGAAATGGTATCTCTCCAGTGCAACAACCAGAGTATGCACAGCTCCTCCCTTCTCTTAACTTTTCCCATGTAAGCGGTAGCACAACCCTGCCGAGCAAAAGCAGTCCACAATGGCACACAAATACTTACAGGCAACCCAAGTCTGGCTCTCCTGGCTACATGGAATAACAAAGAGGATGAACGAACCTGGCCTTAGAAAACATGGGCTTGACAACAACAAACTCCTTGCACAGAACGCGCTGTTTTACATACATCCCGCCTGTAACGCCTGACTATGCCTGAAACCTCCAGTGTCCTCATCTCATGTGTTCCCTCTTTGGGTACGTACGAAACGTTCTCATAAGACTCGTACAAATCAAACGTGTCGATCCTCCTAACGTCGTCGGGGTCTGATGGATCTTCAGCAAGGTGTTGACTGGCTCACCGACGTCCATCACCCAGCCACCTTTCGAAGCTACATTATGCCGTCGAGTCTTTGACAAGCGTAGGCGCTACTCGTCTCTTTTTCGGCTGGCTGCCAGCACTTCCATCGTTCTCGCTCTCGCTTGCTTCACGCTTTACACCAGTAGCTCCTGCAGTAGTTGCGGTACTGCCAGCGCTTGGTCGGGGTGTTTCTGGGGGCGTTGTGATAGGGACGCCTGTGACTTTCCCGGAACTGGCAGCCGCAATTCCAGGCACGCTGCCACCAATCAATGTTGGATTCGTCATGACAGCCGCTGATGCTTGTGTGGTGACGGATGATGTGCTATTTGACCGCGCTGGCGATGACGGCCTCATGCTGACAAACGATGCCGTAGTCGGGGAGATGGCGCCGCAAACGAGCTCGCCGAGTTTCGATGTTGATGCGAGACGCCGTGGAAAGGTGAAGGAGGCGCAAAGGACGTGGGCGTAGGCAATGGGGTGGCTTGGTTTGAAGATGCTATGCCTGCAGATGGCTGGGCTTTGGACGTGCCCATCTCGCCAGTATAAACTTGTCCCAATTCCCCGGGCTCGAAAGATAATGTAGAGCAATATCCATCTGATGATGAGATAAGCAATGTTAGACCGTCACTCGACCTGATCAGGTGTTAGTAGGTTGTATTCTGCAGGTTCACTCTGCTCCATGTAACTTACCACGCCAAGTCAGTGAAAGTCGCAAGATGAAGATTGCTGACAACACAGATGGGGGTCATTTGCTGCGTATCATACAGAAGGACTGAGTCTTGGGTAGCCACCGCATACATCACGCGATACGGCAAAGCGAATGTTGGTTTAGGTCCTGGTGTAGACGCGCCTGTCTCCAAGTTGAGAGGTTTTGACGGAGTACCGTTCTTTTCTGATTCTGTCGCTGTTGTCGCTGCAGCCGATGTTGGTGGTGGTGGCGGCGGCGGATCCATCACTGAAGGCGCAGGAGACAGTTTTGAGATTGGCTCAGGCAACGCAGGGATTGGGTCTTCAGCTGACGACGTATCGATGGTGATGTGTTTGGTTGCAGGGGGATTCTGCTGTCTTAATGTGTAGAGGACCGGCGAGCACTTGACAGCCACAGAAGGCTTTTTGTGTCCCGGCAGATGTGCAATAGGTGGTTTGTTAATCCCACCTCGTGTGTATATATAGACGGTGTTGATCACCTCATAATTGTTGGTGGACCGAGCCCCTTCTGCTGTAACATGCTGTATCTGATACTGGCCGGCCGGGGTAAGTAGAAGACTCCCATCCGGGGTAAACGTCAATCGTCTGAAGAAGGAAGTCAAGGTTTCGTTTGCGTAAAGACTAGCGTTTTTCATCCCCGAACTGCTCGGTTTGGGCGACGGCTCCATGGGCATCACTGCAGGCAATGGAAGTGAGGGAGCAGGCGAGACGGAACGCCTCGAATGAGAAGAAAAGGAAGACCGTCTGCTGTGGCTCACCACACTGGGAGGGTTCATGGGCAGGGGCACCGAAGTTGGCGTACCAGGGGCCGAAGGGACAGGCGAACCCATGGAAGCCCCCGGCGTATCAACAGCGGCCGCGAGTTGCTGACGGTAGTCGGGTGCGGCGGGACTCTCCGAGGTAATGCGTTTCGGTGGTAAGTCCATCTTGGCGTGGCTGGCAACCTTGGTGGTCTTCTCGTCGTGGTTGTTCAAGGTGTACTGGCCGTCCTTGGTCTTCAAAGAGTAGATGTGCACCGACCTATCTGAGGACTGGGTTGCAATGTACTCATTTAGAGGATCCCAAGTCACGCCTTGTACGTAATGGCTGTGCTCGGCAATCTGTCGCACCAGAGAGCCAGTTCCTGCGTTGTAGATGCGGGCTACATTGTCCATGCTTCCGATTATGAAGTAGGCGGCATCCGGAGACCAGGCAAGGTCGTATATCTCGGCCCCCGTGGAGCGACACATGTGCTTCGCCCGCCATGTTTCCTTGTCCTCTCGCTGTTCGCTGCCAAACACAGGCTGTTGACTGTCCGAGGGGACCCAGAGAATCACGTTGCCATCGTCACCGGCCGACGCGAGGACTTCGCCTGTGCAGAAACGACCACATGTCAGTACTCTAGATCATAGGTTCTTCGAAAAGCCGGTGCTTACCCTTTGGAGCCCATCGCACGACATTGACAGCCTGGGTGTGCTTTGCCAGGGTCGACAGATACTCGACCTTCCTGTCCTCGCCTTCACAGTCGACCTTCCATACGCGGACGTTATTATCTCCTCCACCGGTAGCTAGTCTGCCCTTGCCGTGAGGTTCGAAGTGAGCTGAGTAAATGGGCGAATTTTGGTCGTGCCAGTGTATGATCAATGGCGTGGACTTCATCTTGGCGACCCGAAAGACATACGAGGGCCGTACACAGTCGGGAGAGGTTGCGATAGATGATGGGTTAGGTAGTTATGGTAATTGTCGGTTTGATCAACACTCAGGAGGCTGTCGTGGTTGCTCACGAGCCTTTTATTATTAAGGTTGGTTGGCCGTTGCCCCGCGAGCCTCACCGAAGCGACGGCAGACTATCAAGGTCGGGGAGCAGCTCGATTGGGTTGATTGGGGCGCTGATAGGTGTATTCTTGGTTGCCTTAGCTGGCTGGTAAGCCCGTGTCTTGGCTAAGTTAGGGAGGACTCTAAGGTCTCAGCTGGGAGGAAGTCGGAATACGATGGATGATTGGCTGCAAGTCAATCAAGTGTCGACGAAGAGACACCCAGCAGATATATTCCTGGTTGGATAATGGAACCTCTCGCCGAGCTGGGGGTGCCCCTTCCTTTACAATCGGGATGGTAAGCTGAGATGGACTGATGGACAGCAGATTGGCAAAGAAGAAGACACGAGGGAGGGATGGATGGGTGGTGCGTGAAAGGGAGGATGATGGAATCGAGTGTTTGACGAAACTTGAATCGCCGTCCGTTTGTGCTGTGTCGAGGATGGGCAATCGACAAGCAACCAATCAAGCATAGCTGATATAAAGGACAAGCAAAAAGGTTATACACACGCAAGCCAGGCCCAGTGGCTGTCAAACAAATTGGATCGATTCCCTGTCTTGCGATGCAGTGCTGTAGCTGTATTGGGTTACCTACATGGACCATTCCATCCAGCCCTGTTCTGGTGCCGTCGCAGCGAAGACACTCATTGGGCCTTGGAAGCTTCAGTTAATGGATGGATGGATCCATAGCGGGCAGGCGCGTCTGGGACGTGGGACGTGGTAAGGGACGTGTTTTGGCCTGGCCAATCAGCTGCATGCGTTTGGATCCCTGGTGTCCGAGGTCAGCAGCAGACACTCCTTCTGTTCCTCCTCTCCTCGCTTTCTGGCACAGCACAGTTCACTTGGACGACGATTCAAACGGGAGGTTTTTACAGGGACATAAGACTAAATACCCAGCTGTGATAGTCAAAATGATGCATCCGAGTATCAAACGTTTTGTTAGCAAACCTACCTATCGTTTCGTCACTTGCCCCTAGCTGTCTAATTCCTTAGAGTCTAGTAGTACCTACATAGACTGACCCAGCACACAGACCATCGTCCATGGATATCAGCCACGCTTCATTAAGTCATCCTCACAGGTGCTCCGTATTCACTGGTGAATGTTAGGTCGGATAGCTTCAAAGTTGATAATAGGTAAATGGCTTACTTGCTTACACGTCCATTCTGTACAGTTCATAGGGGCTAAGCTACATGCTGTGTGGTCAAATGGCTGGATTCGGCTTCAGCGTTGGAATCTTTGGCGGATCCAACTTTGTGCTTACCCACCGTTCCAGTCGCTGAGAAATGTCGGGGCTGGGACATGTGCAAACTAACAACCCGAACCGTCCTTTCACGATTATGGATACACAACTTTAATACCCAGTCCTTGAAATCTGGCTGGGACTGCCAGTGTAAAAAGTCGCTATGCTATGCTATGCTACTGCCAGCTGTGCGAGTGCAGATAGCTGCTTCTGCTGTCTATTGTTCTACGTGGGTGCGATCATGATCCAGCTGGCGTCACGGATACCCGGACCCGGAGGCATCGGCACCTATCAAAACTTTCGTCCACCTGTTGGAGGCTCTGCGTGTTTCGGGGCTCAGTGCTGTTTGTTTCTCTGGCCTGGCACGGACTACTGTACTTGATCCGAAGCACGGTCCAGAATCTATCTTGAATCCCTAAGGTCCTATCGTCTCACCAACTTATCAGTGCAAATGTTAAATTCTCTGGCGGTTATGGTTACTATGATAGCATGTTTGGCCTGGGAATTCTCACAAGCAGGCGCTGTCTTTTACAGGAATGACTGCGTTGCTGAGCTCTTCTCTTCTCACATTGCCTTATACTACTACAAGCACTATTCATCTCGCTGCAGGGCTCATACTGTTTGTATATCGTCCTTGCATCTGCGGCGCACTTCTCCCCACGAAGACTGGCCACTGGTGAGGAAGGAATTACAGTGAGCTCGAGGCCTGAGGCGGTGTGATGGCGGCAAGTTTTAGGCGCTCCAAGCAAATGCACGTATTCAACCTATGGTACGAGGGGCCAGCGTCACCATTGGCCCAGATGTGTACTCCAAGCAATTGCTGCTTCCTAAGTGCTAATCTTGAGGGTTGCCACCCGCTTTCCGCTACGATTCAAAGACATGGCATCTATCTTGGCCAAGTACGAAATCTCGCACGTAGATCCGATTTCTAGGCGATGAACATGCCCATCTAGATTGGCGGTGTCTGACCATGTTGGTGGAGGTAGAACAACACAAGGAGACCGAATCCTAGCAAGACCGAATTCGAGATATGTAATACTATGACCCGAACCAACCATCATCTCTTTAACCGTTGAAACAATTGTTGTTGGGGCCCAATGCAGGCAGGAGAAGAGTTCCTGTATCCCCCCACTGGCGGCATTCTAGACAGTCAGATAATATATCGTTCGTACATTAGCGTCATCACCATCCACTATCATCTGATCAGAGACACGCATACCAGCGTCATCAGTGCAGTATCTTCTTAAAGTCCGTTTATGCACCTGACCCGACGGCCGCCGATAACACTGTAGGGACTGTGACAAGTGTCAGAGCATAAGGTAGGGTTTTGTTTGGGGAATCAAGGTCCGGCCTCACTCTCACTCACATCCGGCATGGCCTATCCCTTATACTGTCAAACAAGTACCGAAGGTCCATTATGCATGCTGTTTGGAGAAAGTAAGGGGCCGGAGTAGGACTTGTGCATCTATCTGTTCTGTTCTCTTTGGAACTCATCTCGAGTCAGATTCTATCATATTAGTCTGTCATACATGTACGTCGTCCAGTTCTGCCTACCACTAAGCCTATAGCCGAGATGCAGGTAAGCTGCAGTGGAACCCAGCACTCACTACTGCCAGACGCATGCAGGTCTCATGGTCACCTACATGCCTTTACCAACTCCGGTATCGTTGTTCAAGAGTACGGGCTCAACAGAAAGTCATTCTAACATGGTATTCGTCGGCGGTCATGATGAAATGGATGCGCAGCAGCAAGCACGTTGACTCCCTGACCAATTGGAGGTTAAGCGGATGTGAATGTTGGATGCCAGTACTTTCGCCTGTCTAATACCCCTCTTCTACTAGGTTCGCGGCCTACCTTATTTGTATCAGATTACTACAGTGTACGACTTCTCGAATGCACCCCAGAAACGAATACAGTATTTGATGTGCTTCACGAGCTTCACCTTCTAATCTTGGATAGGAGCATTTCGGATATGTATCCACTCCAGACCTAACCTACCTAGCCTCCTCCCCGGTGGGTACTTGCGGCAAGGGAACGTAAGCCATTGTGAGCCATAATGAGCTTCGGCATCCGAGCGCGATATCCTGGCCGCCTTGCCGCCTACTCGCCCTTGAACACAGTGCTTCAAGCCATGGGTGGGAACGGTGGAAGCGAACGACACAGTTTGTCAGCACCGGATTGCCCAACCACCTCATATTCCTCCTCCTCTTGCGACCTTAGCCTAGAGAAAAGTAGGCATCTGGCAGTAGGAGCAGCCTTGCAGCCTTCTTCGGCGCCCCGGGAGTTGCAACCTATCATGCCGGGAGACGCGCACCGAGTCGGAGCTGGCAGGGCGTAGTGGCTTCTTTGGCCCACGGCGTTATCTGGCTGGTGGTCTTATTGGCGCATCGGGGCTCTGGTGGTGCTTCGCATGACTGGGGTGCATTGGATGGCACTAGGGGCGACTGGGCGATTGGGGGGGGGGGGTGGTCGGGTGGCACCCTTCAACCACATTCCTGCATCGGGATGGAGTCAGGGAGCTGGAGGGTATCTGCTAACCTAGCCCGGGATACCGCTTCGCCGCAATGAGTCAACCGGGCAAGTAGCAGTCAGAAAATTCCCATCTCACGCTCACCATTTCCCAAACCACGCAGGCAAATTACCTCAGAGTACGGAGTAGTATATCTACATGTATGTACATCTGTAGCTCTACTTGTCGTCACAAATTAGACAAGTGGAGGGCGTCCTAGGCTTGAATCGTTGGGTTGGATTTTATCAATCTTTTCACATCTGAATTCCCCGAACGGTAAAGGTCCGAAGACTTGGACGTGCTGTGACTGACAAATCGATCGCAAGCGGGCCCATAACCGGGGTCTTTTCCAACCTCTTAATTGCCTGCCTCGTTCTGTAGCTTTTATTATTATTTATTTTTCCCCCGTGCCTCTAGGACCTTCTCATCGCAAAGAAGTAAACAAATACCCCGAGGCAAGAAGGATTCGCAGACCTGGTTAATCTCGGCGGATTCGTAATTGGAAGGCTCGGCGCGCGGCGCTGGTACGGTACATACGGACGACATCTGCCTCGAGTAAACTCCCAAAAAATTATGTCGGCCGAAACGGGTTTCTTGGGGACTTCTGCAACAAGCGTGGGGCTGATCGCACTCTTCACCATACCAGCCGTCACCAGACTGGTCCTGCAGGTTCGAAACCGGGATGCGAAGCCGTCAGATATTTATGAAGACGAGGATGGCAAGAGTACACCAGAAGCCGTCAAGGCTTTCAGCGCAAAAGTCCCTAAAGCTTTTATCCTCCTCTTGTCCCTGGTAGGCCTAGGTCTCTCCATTGCATTGGCTGTACTATCCACCCTTGACGAGGGAAAGGGTCTCTTCCTCGAGAACTGGCTTACTGTTGCAGCTTGGGTAAGTTCACATGGATTTATGAGCATTCTTAGAATTGCGAGAAGGGTCCTCGCTAAACCGTGTTACAGGCACTTTTATTCTTGCAATCAATCTGTATCGCAGCAAGCCACAGCTCTGTCACGGCCTATGATCTGGGCCTGTATTCAGCACTTTCGTGCGTCGTGCTTGCTGCGGCACTAGCATTCCAGGATAACCGAGTCGCACAAGATCTCCTCAGACACGATAAGGCTGCTTTCGTTCTTAGGGTCATCGAGATTGCCACTATTGTCAGCCTAGCTTTTGCCAGCTTGTCCGTGCCAAGGCGTCCTGATGTCTTCCATAACGACCAGCTCGTCGACAGATACTATACCAACTCTGCATGGGCTCGCTTCAACTGGAGCTGGCCGGCCAACGTGCTCCTGCATGCAGCAAAGAAGAAGTCCCTCGATCTGACTGATCTTCCAAGGCCAGACCACTTTACGAGAGCCAAGGAAACCACGGCTGACTGGGAGAGCCGCGGATTCACCGGTCCGCTGTGGGTTTCTATTATTCTCGCACACAAATGGAAGTTCGCTCTTCAGTGGTTTGCGACTCTGGTAACCTCGTTCCTGAATTTCGCCCCTCAATGGTGCGTTCTACAACTTCTTCGGCTCCTCGAGAGACGCACAAACCGTGAGCCCCTTGGATATGACGCGTGGATCTGGGTTATCTGGATTGCTGTGGCCATTGTCGCCCAGTCATGGGTGGAGTCTCAAGTCTTTTGGATGTCATGGGCCGAACTATGTGTTCCCATTCGAGCTCAGCTGTCATCTCTGATTTTTAAGAAATCAATGAGACGGAAGGACACGAAGGGCGCAGGAAAGAAGAAAACGCAGGATGCCAGCGCTACCGAACCTACCATTGCCGCGCCGTCCGGCGAGTCTACTGCCATTGATAAGCCTGACACGGAGGAGACTGAAGAGGAGCAAATTAAGAAGAGCAAGCAGAGCACCGTCAATCTGATCGGAGTAGATGCGAAACGTGTTTCCGATTTTGCATCCTTCAACTTCTACTTCCCCGGCAGTCTTTTCAAACTGATTGTGTCGTTGGTGTTCTTGCTGGATCTGTTAGGCTGGCAGGCTCTGGTAGCTGGGTTCTCAACCATGCTTGCCATCACTCCCGTCAATGCCTACTTCAGCAAGCGGTACTCGGCTGCGCAAGATAAGTTGATGAAGGTCCGTGACGAAAAGATGGAAGTCGTCTCTGAAGCCCTCCAGGGTATTCGTCAAATCAAATTTGCCGCTCTTGAGCCGCAGTGGGAGAAGAAGATTGGGGAAGTTCGCGAGAGAGAACTTAGCAGCGTTTGGAATGCGTTCATCAACGATGTCTGTCTAATCGGATGCTGGCTCACCAGCCCCATCATGCTTGCAGCCGTGGCCCTCTCAGTGTATGCCGCCATTCACGGCAGTCTCATCCCCAGTGTGGCATTCGTCTCACTTGGTGTCTTCCGCGCACTGGAGGTTACCCTTTCCGTCATCCCTGAACTCATCACAGATCTCCTCGATGCTTGGGTCTCCGTGAAGCGTATCGATGATTACCTTCAGGGTGCGGAGATCGTCAAGTCGACCAAGGAATCCGAGGAGATTATTTTTGATGATGCGACGATTGCGTGGCCTGCCGACGAGAAAGACAATGATGACCCTGATAGATTTATACTGCGCAACGTCAACGTCACATTCCCGAAGGGTGAATTGTCTGTCATATCTGGGAAAACGGGCAGTGGGAAGAGTCTCATGCTATCAGCTATCCTTGGCGAAATAGACGTTCTATCCGGTTCTATCAGCCGGCCCAGGGCTCCTCTCCTCAACGAAAGACATGATACGAAGGCGAATCAAGGTAATTGGATCCTGCCAGGTGCTATTGCTGTGGTGGCCCAAATCCCATGGATCGAAAATGCCACTATCAAGGAAAACGTCTTGTTCGGACTGCCATTCGACGAACATCGGTACCAAACGACCCTCGAAGTTTGTGCATTCAAGAAAGATATTGAGATATTCAGCGATGGAGAAGAAACAGAAATTGGCGCAAACGGTATCAACCTCAGTGGTGGCCAGAAATGGCGGATTACCTTGGCACGTGCAATCTATTCACGAGCGGAAATCCTTGTTCTGGATGATATCTTCAGTGCCGTTGACGCCCATGTCGGACGTCATATATTCGAGAAATGCCTCAATGGTGAGCTCGGCGTTGGTCGAACCAGAATCCTGGTAACGCATCACGTCGCGCTCTGCGAGCCCAAGACGAAATACCTCGTAGAGCTCGGGCGAGGAGTGTCCTTCATGCTGGCCTGAAGTCGGAACTTGAGGAAGACGGTACTTTGCAACAAATCAAGAGCCATGAGCAGACGGAGGCCGAGATTCAGAGCGGACGTAGATGCGACCATGGTCAACTCCGAGGAAACATCCCAGGCCGGTGAGGAGCAAGGAGAGCCCCTTGCGAAGGTGCCTTCGAAAAAGCAGGCCCGCAAGTTTGTTGAGGAAGAAGGTCGCGAGAAGGGTGCCATCAAGAAGCACGTCTACGCCACCTACTTGAGCGACAGCGGCGGTTGGTTCTTCTGGACAAATGTTGTCTTCTTCTTCATACTCGTCCAGGCCTTGACCGTGGGGCGATCCTGGTGGTTGAAGATTTGGACTGGCATCTATGAGGACGAGAAGGCGCAAATGCACACCGCAAAGGAGGCATACGCATACTCAATGGACCTTCAGCAGACCAGCTTTCAGCAGACCAGCTTCCAGCCAACCAGCCTTCACAGACTCATGCAGCCTGTCGTCGAGCCTCACCGTGGTATCGCCTTCTACCTGGCCATTTATGTCCTGCTGGCCGTGGCAAGTGCGTTGCTCGGCACCATCCGCTACTACTACATCTTCTGCGGGTCTATCCAGGCGTCACGCAAGCTCTTTGCGCGGTTGAACTTCGTTATACTTCGATCGCCTCTTCGATGGCTCGATACCGTTCCCGTTGGAAGAGTGCTGAATCGATTTACTGCCGACTTCCATTCTGTTGATACCCATCTCGCATATTCGCTGGCTTTCGGGTTTGCAGCCTTTCTGAATTTGGTCGGCGTGATGGTTGCCGGCCTGTTCGTCTCACCAATTATCCTCGCCCTTGCAGCGGTTCTCCTGTTCATCAGTGCATTCTATGCTTTCCAATATCTTCACGGCGCCAGACCGGTCAAGCGCCTCGAGAGTACGACCAAGTCGCCCGTTTTTGAACAGTTCGGATCGGCGCTTAGTGGCGTGGCCACCATTCGCGGATTCGACAAAGCGCCCGTCTACGTGGAGCGCATGTACAAGAAGCTCGACGACTGGACTGTTGCTACCTGGCATCTTTGGTTGTTCAATAGATGGATGGGCTGGCGCATGTCCGTTGTAGGTTCGTGCTTCGCGAGTTTCGTGGCGATGCTCATCCTCCTGACTCCGGATATGGACTCCGCCCTCGCCGGTTTCGCCCTCTCCTTCGCACTGGACTTCTCGTCAATGGTCATGTGGACGATTCGCCATTATGCTAATATCGAGCTCGAGATGAACGCCGCTGAACGTGTCGTCGAGTACACGGAGCTCCCGACTGAGGATCTTGGAGGCGAGGATGCGCCGGCAGCTTGGCCCACCGAGGGACGCGTAGAAGTCAACGATCTGGTCGTCGGTTACGCGGAGGACCTGCCCCCTGTTCTGAAGGGTCTCAGCTTCAGCGTCAACCGCAACGAGAGAGTGGGCGTAGTCGGCCGTACCGGCGCCGGTAAATCCTCGCTGACCCTTGCGCTCTTCCGATTCATCGAAGCAAGGTCCGGAAGCATCTTCATCGACGGCATCGACATCTCCAAGATTAAGCTACACGACCTCCGATCACGCCTCGCCATCATCCCCCAAGACCCGGTACTGTTCTCCGGTACCGTACGCTCGAACCTAGACCCCTTCGACGACCACGCGGATGCCGAACTCCTGGACTCGCTCCACCGCGTCCACCTGCTGTCCGAGAACGAGACCTCGCCCGGCACTCCGGTCGTTGCGAGATCCGGCGAGTCGGCAGCCAGCGGCCAGCGGTCCAACACCAACATCTTCCGCGACCTCGCCTCCACCATCTCCGAGGGCGGCCTCAACCTGTCCCAGGGCCAGCGCCAGCTCCTGTGCCTCGCCCGCGCCATCGTGTCGCGCCCCAAGGTCATGGTCCTCGACGAGGCCACCAGCGCCGTCGACATGGGCACCGACGCGCTGATCCAGCGCTCCATCCGCGAGGAGTTCGACGACAGCACCCTCGTCGTCATCGCCCACCGCCTGAGCACCATTGCCGACTTCGACCGGATCCTCGTCCTCAGCGACGGCAAGGTGGCCGAGTTCGGCACCCCCAAGGAGCTGTGGGAGGCGGACGAGGGCAAGGGCATCTTCCGGGGTATGTGTGAGGAGAGCGGTGAGAAAGATCATCTCCGCGCGATTTGTCTGGGAGAGAATAAGAAGTAAAAAGAAGAAAGAAAGAAAGAGATGGGCTACGGATGCGCAATGCCTATGATGGTCTGGGATACATAAAGGAATTACGTTTATATAAGTGATAGACATATCTGGATAGGCGTTCTTGTTTAATAATGCAAAACAGAATTTGGACTCAAAGATTTTATCTCACCTACCCCTGAATACTGACCAACTGTGCTTTGACTCGAGCGAAAGTGGCTTCAGCGGCACAGAAAATGATCACAATCTGTCAGGCGCAATAGCAAAGTGCCAATAAATATGTAGGTAGGGTTATTAAGACCAGGAAGTTATGAAGTAACGATCGTGATATCTAATCAGCCCGACAAATACGCCCTCCTAAAGATCCATCCACCGCCTGATTCCCTGGCCAGTTAGAAAAAGCCCAAGGCTCCATCTACTGTTCCCAATACTTATTCGAACTCCTTTGGAATTCGGAACGAATCATTCTTCCGACTCTCCGCCAAGTACGTTTGACGATCAGCGAGATACCTCTCACATTTCCATACCGGGAAGCTCCTTCAGCCCTATATTAGAAATGCCAAGTCAGTCTCACTTGCGCCACGGTCACTAGAGGGGACAAATGGGGTTGCAGTAAAACGAATAGTAAGAAAGTGGAGAAATGGGAGGGCTCACATTGGTCGTCACCAACGCTCTCCTTGAAGGACTGCGACTTGAGGCAGGCGTTGGCCTGAGCCTCGGTCTGGCGCTTGAGGGGCGCGCAGCGGTCGTTGGCGCAGTGGCCGTCCATGGCCTTTTGGAGGGCGTCGTCCTTCCAGCCGAACAGGTAGTCCCCGTGGATGCCGTAGCCCGTGTTGTCGCCGAAGCTCCAGTAGAAGGGCTGGGAGCCGTCGGCGGGCCACTCGGGCCTTGTTGTTGAACTGGCGCGTGTCGAAGATGATCTCGTACATAACCTGAGGGATCTTGACCGGGTGCGTGCTGGGGCAGGCGGAGCCCATCTCGAAGGCGCCGTTGGGTACGCGATGTGCGACTTGTGGTCGGGCGAGTCCGTGTTTCTGCCGTCCCAGCACGAGGGGAAGGTCACCGTCACCCGCCAGCCACCGCCGCAGGGCTGCTTGGGGAACCCGGCAATGTCGGAGCCCGTGCAGGGCCCCCCGCGAAGGGACTCTGGTTCATGTTGGCTTCGCAGCGGAAGCAAAGACCCTTCGGGACCTTGTTGGCGGCGCGGTTGGTACTGTCACCTACCCAACATGCGGAACCCCTGAAAAAGTAATTACGGGTTAGCTTGGACTCAACCGGTCCCTGGATGCATATTTTCAAACTGGTAAAGCCCCTTGGTTTCGTGGTGATAGAGAATTGAGCATCACGATCTTTACACGCATTCAACCCATTTCAGGCTTCAGGGGAGGGGGTAAGAGAATCTTGTCGTTACCTTCGGAAAAGCCGTGACCTTGGCACTCTGCTGGTACCCTCGGATGTAGTAGATGGTCATGCCGGCCTTTGTGCCGAGCCCAAGGTTGGTAGCCTGGGGCACGCGTTTGAAAGTACCGTTGCGGGCCTTGAAGTAGACGCTTGCGGTCCAGTAGTTGGAGAAGTCCTCCGAGTATGTGCACGAGGTGCAGGTCGAGTCGGCTGGGGGGTCGACATCGGACGGCTGCATGCTGGCGTTGAAGGAGTTGCCGCCGATGATCTGGTGCATGTGGGCGGACGGCATGTTGCCCGGCTCGACCAGGGGGTCGACACGGTCGACGGTGAGCTGACCGCAGCCAAAGCGCATCAGTTCCTGGGCCATCGCCAGCGAGGCCGTGGCGGCCGCGGTTACCAGAACTTTGACAAGCATTTTCGGGGCTCTTATGAGATATTCGTATGAGCTGTGATGAGGAACAATCGGGAACGGTTTGGGCTGCAGTTTGTTGCGTAGTAAACCCCAGCTCTAGTAGGGAACCGGGAACCTGGGTGTTGTGCCATGCTCTTTATCTACCTGCGCTCGCCGGCCCTTTTCGAATATTCTCTCTCGAACAGCCCATCACTTCTACCGAGCCATGGAACCGCCGTGTGATCAGTAGCTCCGGGTAAAAGCCAAGGACGGGCGTCATGCTGCGGTGACGGCAATTGCCAAGAAGCGAAATAGGCATTTGCCGGTATTACGATTAATATACTGCAAAAACTCCGCATGGGCTGGGGTAGCTTGACAGACTCGGTACAGACGCCTGATTGGACCAGCGGCCTCGTACCCTATATAATAACACTAACAGGCCCAGCCAATATGAAGGAAAATCGACCAGCCTTGCCACAATGTGGACATGAGACTGGTCACCCCCCACAGACTAGCTGTGTTGGGAGCTGTCTCGGCACGTCTTCTGCGTGTTCAATCATATCTCGAGTCCTGGATACTCTGGTCCTTTGGGTATCCTTCCTCGTCAACCCTCCGGTTAGTGACTGGTCAACCACGCCTTTCATCCGGTTGTAATCGAACCTTTTCTTTCCCATCATAAAGCATGTCCATCGATGTATATGTCGCAGGGTACACATCACCGATGCAGTATCGACTCAAGGGGGTCAGAACGAGGAATGCGGTATCTGGATTTACAACCTCCTCCGGGTAATCTCACACGTGGACCACATCTGCCGTGGAACGCTGCAGTGCCGTGTCACTTTGGCATGCCAATGTCCGATTCGGGAATACAGACTATTATGCAGTCTTCATCGTTGCAGGATCAGACCCAGATCCGCGAGAACAGTGCTGGAGTAGGAACACAGCTCGAGCGTCAAGCTTTCGCCTCCCGTATAAGACGCTGACACGTGCGGCAGTAAGGAAACCAGTTGATTGACTGACAATCATGGGCACCCATGGCGTCCAGTGCCTTCAAGGGTCGTTTCTCCACGTGTCGACCCTTTTCTCTCTGCAACAGATTCGAGGGCCTGTCGACCCAGCAGAGAGTACCTAGGCACTTTGATTTGGCTGGCTACCAGCCTATCACACGGACCAGCACAATAGGTGCGCAAATCTTATGGCCAACGTAGATTATGGCTTGTAGCATCGCCATCTCCGAGACCGCCAGGAAGTGGCAGCACCAATGCCACGAACTGACCTATAGGAGAGTCGCCTGCCATCGCCTTTCACCGTATACACCATATAAAGAGTGAAGGAAGGAATATTAGCAAAGAAGACCACGCATATCACTGTAAAATCAATAAATACTTCAGTAGACAGGCAGGTATGATTCGGCACGTTTGCTGGTTATATGAGGCCCCAGCAGCAGCGAGATTTGTATGTTTATACGTGAAAGTTGGTCGTGAGTCGTAGTGCAGCAGCCTAGCAGTAAGTAGCACGCCAAGTAAAGACGCCAATTTTTTCCATTCGGCCACTCGGACTAGGCTTCCACGTGCATTAAACCAAATACAAAATAGCGATACTATACATCTGCCCGCAAAAGAAATCAATGACGTTATCTGCTGGGTTCGGGGAATTTCAAGGGCGAGTCCAATCCGAGTCAATTCAATGACCCTCAATCAAGGGCCTTTGATCTTGACGTAAGTATAGTGGGTACTGATATCATCTCGTCAGCCATTCTCGGTGAGATTCTCGATCTAGATTTCGTCGCCAACATCGCTATCGATCGGCGTGTAACAAAGGGTTCTCGTGTATCTTTTATTTTCTTACTTTGATGGCCACGCAGCCTGCTGGCATGTAAAAACTGCCAAATACAGAGTTGCATCTTGCTCGTTTCGTTTCTATAATTAATGTTTCCATGCTTATAGCAGCGACTTTCCGGCTTCCGTGTTTCAGATCGTGGGGATTGATAGCTTTGAAGGCCAATCTCTCTTTTTCTTCAAAAACTTCCCAGAACAATACTGCCATCTATATATCTTTAATCTAACCAGACCCCCAAAATGGCCGGTACCGTATATGTTTTGGATAATTACTATCTTGCCATCACCCTGCTCATCACCGTTGCATATCAGCTGTTCTTCTTCTCCATCGCCTTCAGCTTCAAATTCGATAAGCTGACTGGTACGTAAGAAGCTGCCCTGGTCTAGACGCCCCGTTCTCCTGCTAACCACCGAAAGACAGACTTCGCCGGCGGGACCAACTTCGTCGTCCTGGCCATCGTCACCCTCGCCTTCAGCGGCCACCACCATGCGCGCCAGGTCGTCGCGTCGCTCTTCCTCATGGCCTGGGCCCTGCGCCTGTCGGGCTTCCTGCTGTTCCGCATCCTGAAGACGGGCAAGGACGACCGCTTCGACGACAAGCGCGACACGTTCCTCCCCTTCCTCGGCTTCTGGGTCTTCCAGATGCTCTGGGTCTGGACCGTCTCGATGCCGGTCACCGTCCTCAACTCACCGAACGTGCAACAGCAGTACGCGCAGCCGCCGTTCGGCACCGGCCGCGACATCGCCGGCGTCATCCTGTACGTCGTCGGCCTCGTCATGGAGACGGCCAGCGACACGCAGAAGTTCGCGTTCCGCCAGGCCCACGACAAGAGCGCCGTCTGCGATACGGGCTTCTTCTACTTCAGCCGGCATCCCAACTACTTTGGGGAGATCCTCGTTCAGTTCTGTGAGTGTTCCGACCTTGACGCAGATGATGCGATGCTGGGTTAAAGAAGTCATCGCTAACAAGCATATAGCCATCTATATGATTGCCGTCTCGCCTGCTGCCGATGGCTATGTCGGAGGCCAGGCTTTCAAGGCATTATACGCTACCATCGTGGGCCCTTTCCTGCTGACCATACTGCTCATGTTTGTCTCGGGTCTTCCGCTGTCCGAAAGGCCCGGTGCAAAGAAGCGGTACGAGAAAGGATTGAACTGGGAGGGCTATCAACGTTATCTGAGGCGGACGAGTATCCTTATCCCATTTCCACCGCAGGTATACGAGCATCTGCCTACCATTGTCAAGCGCACGCTGCTGTTGGAGTTTCCGATGTACGTTTTCGACCCCGCGAAACACTCAGAGGGAGCGCAGGAGTCCGGTCCGCAGAGGAAGGCCAGAACGGCCAGACAGGCGATGCCAATCACGGCCGGCAGAGCGGCGAGCCGCTGACGGAATCGTGATCCTGGTCGTTATAAGGGGAACTGTAGCCAGGCATTTACAGCAATATATGTTACATGTTGCTAAAGTACATACCGAGGTCCATTCTAATCAGCTTTTCTATTCCTTTTTTCACACAAACAACTGATATCCAAGGCCAGTTTCAGTGACTGGTCTATAAAACCTACGCTTTGGAAAGCGGAACCAGACACCCTTTAGTCGTTCAGAACCCTCCCAACTCACAAGGACCACGCCGCACCTTGTGAAACTTCTCCAGCTCCTCTAACTGTTTAGGCTTCGGGAACACACAGGGTACCTCCACTCCCTGTCAGACAGCCCGGAGCCTCTAGAGGCTGATCTAAGCTCTCCTGGGACATGGAGTATTCAGAGGGAGGTGCTTCCTCCTCGTGAGACTCGCAGCCCTCGGGTATGGGGACCATGGCGGACTTGGTGTAGATATGGATGGCCTTGGTCCAATCCAGGCCTTTGGTGATGCACCCACCCTTGACTGAGACCACGTTCTTGCCCTTTTCATATTTCCATGTATGTTAGCCAAAGAGAGCCCCTCTCTCCCCAGGTTGCTAGGACGAGGTGCACTTACAGGGGTCGTATGTACCAAACGAGTTCCGCAGGATTGGCAGAAATAACTAAGGTTCGGTTATGGATGTTAAGCAAGAGGCTTGTCTTTGGTTTCATTTTTCCAGCCAAACCAAGCCTGGTTCGGGGATGTCCGGTCTATGCAGCAAAAACACCCCCAAGGTTGACTTACCAGTGCATCGTATGTCCCGAGGGTGTGGGTCGTCTGATACGAACTGTCAGCAGCCCTGATATTGGTATTTGCGATAGACAAGACTCACGTATAACTTGACAGGCCCTCCATGTTAGGCAGCTGGAATTTGGGGAATATAGCACTCGTCCCAAAGGCCGAGGAGGGCTGCAGGCGACATTCGAAGCAGTGGCAGATGTACAACGCGAGTGGCTGCTCAAGCGGGGTCGTGAATTGGACGGCACCACACTGACATCGACAATCCATATTTGCTTGGTGTCAGCTTTCCTTAGGATGACTTGGTTAGAGTAGGAAGAGAATTAGAGATCAGCTTCTGCTGATTTTGTCAAAAATGTTATGACTCAAAAAGAGCTATACTTATCAGGCAAAATAGGTATGTATGTAGCAACGTGAAAGAGTCGACAGATCGGTGAAGTGGCACTGTACCTATGCTGTACAGGTACAGCACTGTATAACGGCAGAGCCCCGCTATCGCTAACAACAGCTGCATAGATGCAGCCGATTTGAGTCATCGGCCACGTGCATACTATGGCGTTGCAATCAAGCCCATCATGTCGCAGATGCTGCCTAAAGTAACTGGCCATACCGTGCGCAGTACAGTACACCAACATACATTTAATTGGATAACGGGATGCAGCTCTCCAAAGCTTGCGCCACGTCCAATAATGTACTTGGGTAGTAAATGTGTAGTATATTTCATGTCCAACTGTACTATGCAATTGTAATATGTTATGTTAAGCATGCCACCTATCTCTATCAGACGCATCCCCCGCCGGGTTCGGCGTCCTATCGAACTCGTCAATCGCACAGCGCCTCTCTATGCGCCGGGCCACGTCGACAACCGGCTCGTCCACCCACCGGCAGAACACGTCCGCGGCGGCCATGACGAGCGGCACGAAGAAGACGAGGCCCAGCAGCCAGCACAGCGTGCGCTGCCCCCCGTCTCCACGCCCGTCAGCCCCTTGAGCCCGAAGCCGGGCACCGCCGAGCTTGTACCCCGGATAACCATATTTGCCTAAGCTCTTCCGGCCAGGCTCGCCCGTGATCTTGGTCTGCAGCAGCTCCAGCACAGGCCCGTGCACAATGTACACGGCGTAGCTGACGCGGCCGCAGTACTGGGCGAACCGGCTCTCGAGCGCCTCCCGCGCGACGCTCAGCCGGCCGCACACCACACCACGCCCACCGCGCACAGGGCGAACCAGAACTTCTGGGGTGTGGTCGGATCGTTGTGGGGGAACGCCGAGGGCGTCCAGGCGTCGAGGACGTTGATGCCCCAGGTGTAGTCGGGCTTGTTGTTGGGCCACCCGGCTACATAGAACGATATTGCTAAAATGGTCCAGTGGAGCGCTTTCTCCAGCAGGAGGAGACGCTGTCACCGTCGGGGGAGTCGTAGTGCTCATACAGCTTGAGCTGCGCCTGGCGCCGCTCCGCCGCCTTGAGGTGGAACTCGGCCAGGAGCATGCCGGCGATGAACTCGAAGGCGGCCCACCGCCCGCAGCTGAGGCAATAGTTCATGAGGAAGACGGTGACAAACAGGCGCACGTGGTACCGCACGCGCGATAGCGTCAGCAGGACGACGAATAGCAGCATGGAGTGGCACATCTCGATGGGGATGGTCCATAGGTGCAGGTCGTAGCGCGGCCGCAGCTCCGTGTCCCAGCTCCAGGGCCAGAGAACTTGGTAGAACGTCGAGCTGGCCCAATGCTCCAGTTGGTCCCGGAAAGTCGGCTGCGGCTTGTAGACCAGCCCTAAGCAGACCATGGCGAAGACTATGCATGACGAGACCAACGGCGGGCCGTACAGCCGGATGGGTCTCCGGAAGGCCGAGGAGGACAAGGCGGCATGGAAGCCCTTGAAGTTCCGGGCGCGGATCTCTCTCAGCGGCTTGTAGGATAAGGCGAAACCCGAGATGACGAAGAAGATGTGCACCATTGGCCGGCCCGAGAAGACGAGGCGCAAGAAGGGCAGCTGGAAGGGCGAAGAAGCCACATTGTCGTTTTCGTATGGCACGCCATACGTCGGCAACATGTACCTGTGGTTCTCCTCGGTATAATGGCAGAGGAAGACGAGGACAGAGGCTATGCCGCGCAGACCATCTAGATACGATGTCGGGTGCAGACGCCTAGACTTGGAGCTCGTCGTCTGGGGCTGGGATGTCGTTGCAAGATCCGGGTTGAGCTTCTGCGTCACGTAGCTCGAGAGGAAGGAGTACATTGACAGTGAAGATGAGCGAATCCGCGCCATTGTGGCACACTCACGTGGCGCACCACACGGATTCCGACAGCTCGAGTCTTATCCTATGGTAGTGATAGAATGCAATATGCCCATGCTGGTGGGTTAAGGATGAGGACCCTCGCTCTCTATCTGTACCACACTCCCAGGCGATAATGTAGTGTCTTAGCAGCCTGGCGCGTGAGGGGAGTGGCTGGTCCAAGTATTTAATAGATCTGGGTTTCCGAGGTCGCGGCACTTGGTGTCTCAAGGCTCATCCGATGTCCCGACCTCTTACAAACCCGGGCCGGACACGGGATATGATTGTTGGACAGCGGTTAGTAAGAAGGCGAAGTCAAAGTCACCGGAATGGTATAGCGCCGGAATGCGAGAAAAATCTTAGAGAAGGAAATACTAGCAACAGCAGGCTCAGGTGCGAAACCCGTTCTCGAAACCCGTACACCAAACCTTGGGGACGCTTAGGCGATGGATGAGTTTGGAGACGAGATATGTATGTCTGATGGGAATGTGAAACGGTTGGAAGTGCGTGTTTCCAAAAGTACGTAAAAAGACACACAGAGACTCATGGGCTTGCCTACCTAGTTAACTCGCTGGTCTGGACCCCCTGCTGCTCATCGTCATGCCAGGTTCCTGAACCCATTGAAAACGAGAATAACGGGGCTCGGGGACTGCGCCGTACCTGACTTGCGACGCTATACCGTTTTGGCGCCGTCCTCCACCTTTTCAGTAACGGAATCCATAGGTAATGTTCGATCCATTGAAGGATTTCAAACCTTAGGTAGGCAAGGAACGAAAGGACGGTGGTGTCAAGCTAGGTCGAGTCAGCTCATCAGAGGCCGCCGGCCCGGTAGCGGCGATACACTCATGTCGATGGTGCGATGCTTGCTGTGTGCGCAAGAAAACAGGGTCAATCGACCATGTGGGACATAACGATCTGCTTGCGACGACGAACCTTACGGAGAGTTGATTCCCCCACAAGGGCCAAGACTTGTTTATGTAAAAGGGCGCGAGGGACCATTGGCAGTCTGAGCAATAGTCTGGGCACGTATGTAGTTGTAGTAGTCTGGGGGGGACCCCGTTATTTCGCTGACACGCCTTGGAGAAATGCTTAATTTTCCCGCTGACCAGGCTGCCAACATTGAGCTAGGTTGCTCATGTCGAAGTGCCACGCACACTCCTATATTTATTCTTTCTTGTGGGTTAGGTGGGGTTGGATCCCGCGAAGCTTCTTGTACGCAAGCAGCCAATCTTCTTTTCCTTTCCACGTGCGAAAAGGAAGGATGCTCAACCCCGTAAGGTTAGGCTTCCAAGCATTGCTATGTTAGCGGGCAGGCCATACGTCTTCCGGGACGATCTGTCTCGATGCTAACCAACAAACGTCACCCCGAATCCCCGGTGGACGTTTGGCACGGCGCTACTGCACATTCGACACCTTTGCCGAACTGCGCACAGTCGAGGCTCGTTTGGAAAGCGAACTCGATCAGAGGCTGATTAGGCTCGACGATGGAACACCACTCTGCCTTGAACGTGTTCTTTTTTCTTTTTCGGATGCACTTAATAATCACACAAGGTTGAAGCCCTCGTTGTTACTTACTTACCTAGGTAGGTACTCACTCTTAGCAAGGAGGGACCATAGTCACGTGGCACTCTTTTCGGAATAATGTCTTGTTATGTTCAACCCTTCCGTCGTAGAGTGCCCATGTCCTCGGGCTTCTTCTGCTCACTTGGTATTCTTGTTATTGCCACGTTACCTATCTGTGTGCCTCGTATTCGAATGACGAGATGCCAAGGAAGAGGAGGCCCGACTCTTGAGTCTCGGGTCCCCTGACTAGAGCTGTCGTCTGATCGATGAGCGCAATCGACTTTAAACATTCTATGTAAAATCCCAGGCGCAATCTCAACGCTCAGCAGGTAGGTTTAGTGTGGCGTCCAAAAGTACACAGACGGCCGGCATTGTGCGTCTAGCACGGCTTGGTCTTGTTTCGCCATGGCGACGGGACGCCCTTCTCGAGATCGCTCGCCTCGTTCGAGTCCAGATCGCTTATCACACTGTTCGACCGAGTATAGTTGCTGCTGCTGGCGGCCGCCGAATAGTAACTACCTCCTCCTGCCAGTATGTCCTGGCGTGTCCTGCAAATCTCATCCTCGTAACCATAGCCTCCGTCTCCGCCGCCGCCGTCACTTTTCTTGTCAAGCCAAGTCGTGCTCATGCCGCTGCTTCCGCCGCTGCACCCTCTGACGTCGTCGTCGTCGTCGTCGACTTTGCCGGCGTGTGGGCGAGAAGCAGAATAAGAAGAAGAAGAAGGAGAAGGCCATGCCCGCGATACACAGTCGAGTATCCGGATCGGGACGTAGACTAGGCCGATGATCATGTAGGCGAAGGCGAAGCCAACGAGCCGCAACGCCCGCAGCAGCAACTGCCGGGCCTCGCAGCGCATGTGGCGGACGGACAGGGTGATGACCGCGAACAGGCCGCAGAGCGTGGCGGCGATGGAAAGGAGAACGGTGTTGAAGTCCGCTATGGTTATTGGGGGTTCCGTTTCAGAGGGTACATGCCCTCCTTGAGTGAGGGCCATTTTGATTGATATAAAGGGCGATAACTGGGACTACTATACGTAGGTTTATAACGCTGCTGATTTGATCGTCGTTGCGGATATAGCGGCCTGATCGTCAACTGTTGGTTGGCTGCTTTACCACGGCTGTCCCAAACGGAAATTATCCACCTCGGCCCGAGTCGCTCATATATAGTAACGTTCTGGGGGACCTGAGACGTCTCCGTAGAACAAATGATGTACGGGCGCGGATGTATGACTGGATCGTCAAAACAATGAACAAAACTGCTTGGATACTGGCCACACAAGGGCTTCCATACGTCAGCCAAAAAAGAAGAATGGTATACACGTGATGTCGATGTACACGAAGTGCCCAAAACCTAACCAGCAGGCGTGGTGCAATGACCATCCTGGAGTGCCTGTCATTCGTTCCGTCATTCGTTCAACCTCCTATATTATTCCAAGTGACGATGTGTACGTGGCAGGAGAACGAATGACCACGAATGGCCACATGACAAGCGGGTCGCTGGACCCCGTTATGGTGAAGCCGCATGCCGGAAAGAACAGACGACATCGGAACCAACATCCGGTCGTGCAATGGGAGTAGAGAATAACAGCCAAGTGGATTATATCGAATTATATCCATCATCGTGACTTGAAGTTGTGAAGAGTTTATGCATCTTTTCACTATGCCCTTGACTTTCTGTGCCAAGGCCGAACACTAACTAATTAGGGACCCCCCCCCCCCTTTCATATATACCAATGGAACCGCGAATAGTATCCCCTAAACCTGCTCAACACAGATGACCTTCACAGGTCTCGAGCCTTTCTCCCTACCTTCGTCGAGTGCCCCTTCTAGCATGCTGCACCAAGCGAGCTTCCTCTCCGCATCCCATGATGGCAACGCCAGCTCTACCTCCAACTGCCGTAAAGCCCTGAGCAGCCGCAGCCCGGCCAGCACGACATGCAGCGGGACCTTCTCCCCCCGCCCCACAATAGCCGCCCCCGTCCCCGTTGCTGTGGTGATTTTCGACGCCACCGCTGCCTCCTCCTCGCCGCTCTATCCAGCTCCTCCCGAATATACCGCCACCGCCGCCCTGGATCTTGAGCCGCAGACCCCGCAGGCCCGCGGCCCAGAGCCGCACAACCCGACCCACGCCGACGCCGCGCCGCCCGCGGGGAGGACGATGTCCCACGCCGTGACCTCGAGGCGCGCGTAGCGCAAGGCGTCGCGCTGCCACGGCTGGGGCAGCAGGCGACTCGTGCAGGCGCGCGCGGCCCATAGGCCGGGCAAGCCCGAGTGCGACCCTTTTCGTCGGGCTCAGTCGGGCGGAATCGAACTCATTCTCCTCGAGCGCCAGCGCGCGCGCCTCCGCGTGGATCTGCCGGCACGTCTGGAGCAGCGCCGTGGGGATGACGGTCCAAGGACGGTAGGGAGAAAGCAGCGGTGGCGGTGGCGGTGTACTGCTATTGCTACCTCTCTCGTCTACTAAAGTTCCTCCCGCTTTGGCTGTCAAGGATGCCGAATCCTCCAACGCCCCTACACCGACGGCGACGACCCGTTTGCAGACGTAGGCCAAGGAACCCCGCAGCCCCGACCCGTCGGTTCTTATGGGATGTTGCAAGTGCACCCATTTATACAACTGAAGGCGTACCTCGGCGGGCAGGTCAAGGATGGGGAAGACGCCTGGTCTCGCTGGTTTCATATCGACTGCCTCTTGGTGCTGCTGTTGCGTAGAGGCCAAACCGTGGCTGTCTGTTTCTGCCTCTTCGGTCTGCTTCACGAATTGACTCCCGGTATCATGGATAAAGGGTGAGACTTGAGAGAGTGACTGCTTTGCAGCATTGAGGCATCCTTTCTTGTTTGCTTTTTCCTTCTGGCTTGTCATCTCCTTGTTGTTTGCCATCTCCACTTTGGATATTCGAACCCCGATTTAATCCCCTCGTTGGCATTCTAGCGATAAAACAGAGTAAAAAGCGTTGGGCATGGGATAGGCATAGATAGAAGGATTACACTGCCAGAGACGGCTAGTCCACCCTATGTTTATCAGCACCCAAGCCTTGGCTGATGCCAGTGCTGACTGCGATTGAGGCAATGATAGGCCATGCCATACGAGAGCTGCGTCTTATGTTGCTCAATCCTTTAACCACCCGCATCTTAAATGGCCTGGTAGATTGGTAAACCCCCATGGCCTTCGGGCGTGTTTGCACCTAGGATAGCGAATGAATCCTTGAGCCGATAGTATTGCAGCCAATCAAGAACCCAAACGCATCTTCTCATTTCAATAAGCTGGGCAGATAGTAGTGCTTTTGGTTCTCAGCTTGATGACAGAGTTCGACGTACTGTCTCTGTCATTAATGCTCCCTGGCGTCCGATCGCAGAAAACAGCTATCTCCTGACCTATCCTTGCTGTGGTTGCAACTGGCCTGGTCTGGGGGCCCGAGAGGAAACAGACTTCAGAGCCCCCCCAACCCCAGGCCCGGACCTTGGGCCGCCACGACCGTGGGCTGAGGTGGCCCATCGAGCATCACAACGTCCTTATTTTCACCCGCGCCCTCGTCGTCCTCCTCTTCGCCGTCATCGTCCGAGTCCGGGTCGTCAACCATCTCGACCTTCTGCCGCAGTCCCGTCCGCACGTTCTCGATGCCCATCTCCACCTCTTCCTCGGAGAAGGGCTGCGGCGCCTCCTTGGTCATGTACGTCGGGATCCGCTCGTTGAGCATGTAGTCGCGCGCCGCGAGCCATTTTGTCGACCAAGTTCTCGCGCACCTTCGTCTCGTCAGCGGCCGTGGTGCCGTTGGCCGAGGAGGGGCGGCGCACAGCTCGCGGAACGTCTTGCGGCCCTCGTCCAGAGAGGCCTCGACTCCGGGTTCCGCTTTCTTCCGCAGGAGTTGGTAGAGGATGCCTTCTTGCGTGCGGCCAGGGAAATTGGTCGAGGGATGGACGACGATTCTGCTGAAAGCTTCTCTATTGTCTTTGGACGCGATGATATCAAGGAGCGAGCTTATGTTGTGTTGCAGGATGTCGGCCGAGGCTTGAAGGGAGTCACTAATGGCGTGGTCATTGGCGGTTAGCTCTCTCTTCTCTTCCCTTCTCTTCGCTTCGCAGGTAGGTCAATGCCGTAATAGGTCAAGACTGGCCAGACTTACAGGTTGGGTAAAGGGTGGCTGGTGAGTACATCGTGCTTCAAACTTCCGATACTGTTGGAGAGTTGAAAGAGTCGCTGGCGAGTCTGCTCAACGGCTTTGAGCTCTTCAGGTGAAATATTTAATGACGCCATGGTGTCCTGGGGGCGGAATGAAAAGTGGCACAAGAGGATCATGCAATTAATTGAGCTGCTGGCTGGGAGGACGGGATCCCTTCGATAGCAACAATTCTGGAAACACTGGCGATGGTTAACCTACTAGGTTAGGTGGTAGATCTTGGTGGATTGGATTGGATGCTTGCAGAAAGCTTGTGTTTGGTCGGGTCGGATGTCGGAGTCGCAGCTGAAAGTCAAGGTGTGTGTTTAGATTTCGTCGGGCAGGCTGGGGTCTGCATATCAAACTGCTAATCAATCAATCGATGGGGTCCTCAAGTAGCGCACGCCAAGACTGCCGGGGTGCTACCAAGACCACCCCCACACCCGATCTCCAGCCTTCAGGGGTCCTCCAGGGTCGTTGTTGGGGTAGGAGGGGACCCCTTTTATGTACATCCCTCTACTACGTCACTTTGAAAAAAAAAAAAAGACTTCATCAAGTCTCAAGAGCCTCTGTGGGCAAGTATTATATACAGTATATATTGTGTAAGGGTCAAGCGACACGCTATCTAGTAACCTCTACGTATAAATTGCTAAGAGAGGAGGTATCATCATTTTTAGACCTGTCGCTTTTAGACCCAGGTTAATGTCAAAGCAAAAACTCCGTATCAGTTTCCTCATCATGTCATCATCGTCAAATCTTCTTTCTCATTCTTCTTCGTTGCAAGGCCGTGTTGCTGCGGTTTAGTCATCAGTATCGCCGAGACATCACTCGCCATGAGAGCCTGCTTGGTCGACAACCAAGCGCTTGGTTTCGTGCCCGTATTTGTCCACAGGTGGGTACCGGGCCTTGCACTCAAGGTCATCCAGGGGTAGGAAGGATCAAATGTATCTGTTTGGACAGATTAGTACCAGTTCAAACATGCCCATAGATGATGACCACAGCATACTTAGCAGTTCCTTTCTCGTGTGAAGCTGGGTCGAAGTCCCAGGAATCAAAACGGCCGACCTTAAGAGCCTCCCACACCACACGTCTCTTCCGCTGAGAAAAGTAGGACATCTTGCGTGATTGCATCAAAATCCCAACGGGCTCTAGCCTCGGCCTCAAACTTGAGGAACTTGAGCTTGGCCTCTTCCTCCTCTGCTGACAGGGGCTCCTGCTTGTTGATTACAGTTGCCAGGTTGACCAGTTCGAGGGGATCCCGCTCAAGGTTGAACAGCTGTGGCTCATCTGTGGGGCAGGTGATGTACTTCCAAGGTCCTCGGCGAATCATCATGAGCGGACTGATAGTACCCTCGCCAGTATATTCCGAAATTACCGTGTCGTGACCTTCACGCCCTTCCAAGTGGGGTAGCATAGAGAGGCCGTCCATCGGAAGATGTACAGAAGGCTTTGTGCCCACCAAATCACACAGAGTGGGCAATATGTCCAGTGTAGAGACGTTTTGTGTAACGCGATGAGGCTGGAACTTCTGTGGATATGAGATGAGGAGAGGAACCCGCACCGAACTCTCAAAGTAACTCATTTTGTACCTTAAAAGTGTCAGTATCAGGAACAGAAATAAATGCAGAGAAAATAGCTAACCAGAGACCACGCTCGCCAAGCATGTCGCCATGATCGCCACTAAACACGATGATGGTGTTCTTGTCGAGCCGGCATCTCTTCAAGGTATCCAGCAGCCGACCAATGCAGTCATCGACGTAGCTCACCGCACCATAGTATGCCTTCTTGGCCCGCTTGATCTGTTCGTCCGTGAAGTCATGATCCCAGATATCGGACACCTTCATCAACCTCTTACTATGGGCGTCTTGCTGCTCTTTGGGGATCTTGACCTTGGGCAGGTCAATGTCAACTCCCTCATAGAGATCCCAGTATTTCTCTTCAATTGTGTAGGGATCGTGGGGGTGTGTGAGCGAGACCTAGAGTGTGGCGCCCGAAGTTAGCATTGACATTATCAAGCGTTGAAGGCGGTTTGGTTTTGGATCTGTAGCACATGTGCCATTTCCCAGATCGATACCCGGCCACGTATCGTGCTCATCCGGCATGTTTGATATGCTCTTCATACACGTACCGTCATGCAGAATGGCCTCTTGTCCGGCCCCTCGCGAATATGGTCATAGAGGAACTGCTGACTCTTGTACATGACTTCCTCGTCATAGTCCAGCTGGTTGCTTCGCACGCAAGTGCCGGCCTGTAAGATGGAGCTGGCATTGTGATACCACTCCAGTCTGCGTTCCGGGTCATCCCAGTTGACGGCCCAACCAAAGTCGCCCGGGTAGATATCACTGGTCAAACGCGTTTCATAGCCATGGAGTTGGTCTCCAATGAAATGCATCTTGCCGGCTAGGGCCGTGTGGTAACCCTTGCTCCGGAGGTAGTGTGCATAGGTAGGCCAGTCGCTTGAGATCTGGCTTGCATTGTCATATGCCCCAATCTTCATGGGCAAGAGGCCCGTGATGAGGGACATGCGTGAAGGGGCACAGAGGGGCGAGGGGCAATAAGCCGAATCGAACTGGACCGATCGGGCAGCTAGGGAATCAAGGTTGGGGGTCTTGATCTGAGAGTCCGGGTTGTACATCTTGAGCTGAGGAGCTGCTAGCTGATCTGCCATGATAAAGAGAATATTGGGCTGCTCAGGGGTCTTGATCTGAGAGTCCGGGTTGTACATCTTGAGCTGAGGAGCTGCTAGCTGATCTGCCATGATAAAGAGAATATTGGGCTGCTCAGGGGTTGCAGGTGCAGGGTTGGAGGTGAGTGCAGCGTTACCATTGACGCCACCATTGGTCGCCGCCGCCGCCGGGGGCTGACGATGACCGTTGGTGGTGTAATGGGGAGAGGGTGATGTAGGCATGGAGTTGAGATCAGGTGCCATGGTGCCCAGAGATAAAGAGAGAGCAGGCAATTGGCTGAGGAAAGGAAGGGGTCTCAAGGGATAGCGAGCTGTCCCGTGGAATGCGTGTTTGGTTGCAGGGTGGGTGGGAAGAGACTCCAATAAATGTGCGATTCGAGCCAAGTGCAAAACGAAACGGGTAAATATCAGGAGATAGTAGTCTTGAAGAAATCAGATAGATAGATAAAGTAGACAGACGGATGAATAATAATGAATGATAGCCAAAGGTAGGATAGATCTGGCAGTTAAGCAAGAGGAAGCTGCGTTCCAGTCCACCTTTTCAGAACTAGGATGCGCTGATGCAATAATCTGGATGAATGAGAAATATGAAGCTTACGAATGCGCAATACCTTGGGCGAAGAGAAGTGGTCCAGTATGGGAGATTACCTGTTGCTTGTACTCGAGTGTCTTCTGGCGAAGCAAGTCGAGTCGAGTAGGTAAGGTAAGCAGCTTAGAGAGCAAGTCGTCGAGCCCTCAAGTCGTGGGAAAGGCCGGGAACCAAGGGGATACTTGTATTGTTCAGTCTTGCGTGCGAATGGTGAAATATCACGTTTTGACACCGCTTATTTAGCCCATATTTGATAATAAGACCCCCCCGTGGGAAAGGCTAAGCTAGGCTATCTAGGCTAGGCCGTTTTGTCGTAAGGCCTGGATGCCAAGAAAGGTTGTGTATATTAAAGTAGGACGAGCAGATCAAGGATGGGAAACTGGGGAGACGCAAGTCGGGGTCCTTTTCTTGTCCATTTGATGGTCTCGTGCTTGCTCTCTGTCCCGCTAGATGCAACACTAGGCGAGCCTAGCTCGAATCCAGATGCGCTAGTCATCGTGCATGCAGGGGCTTTTCTAAACACCAAGAGACCAAGCACCAAGTACAGCTGATCCGATGCGATACGCTGTGCTGTCATACATGGTACAGCTCTCACACGCTGTCGAATCAGAGCTCGCCCAGGCTGCGGTGGAGAACGATAAACACCAGAAGCGGATGTCGCCCGTCGATTGATTGCTCATCCAGCCCAGACCGACTGCCGCCGACCCTGGATGCCCCTGGATGACTTATCTTACCTGGGGCCTGTCTTTCTGCCCGTCTAGGCAGGTAAGAAGCGGCATAGTCGTGCTGTATGTAGGCCAGGTGGTTTCCTGGCATAGCCATGCCACGCAATATGGGCCAAGGAACGTTCTGAAACTGTGTGTTTGATAATCGCATAACAGGTACCTACCAACGCCTTTTCCCGGCTGCTGGGTCTGTTGTGGCGCGGAAACCCAAGATAGACGGGCCAAGATAGGAAGAATGCTGCC
This sequence comes from Apiospora phragmitis, assembly GCF_038363925.1. Lineage (NCBI taxonomy): Eukaryota > Fungi > Ascomycota > Sordariomycetes > Amphisphaeriales > Apiosporaceae > Apiospora > Apiospora phragmitis. The sequence continues at coordinate 2,641,523 of NW_027117407.1, read as the reverse complement.
AAGCCCCGGGTGAGAGTCGGCTATCATCAAAAAACAAAGCAATATAACCGGCTGGCGGTATCGGCTGCCCGCCCGCACAACGCTGCCACGCCGCATCTGATACCATGACCGCAGCACTCGCTGCCTTTAGCTGGTGGTATACACAGTAACTCCTTATGCAGACCAATGCCAGCATGGCTGCATGGGAGACCGCTTAGTCGAGCTCAGTCCCAGCGCAGCTGCGGTACAGCTGGCAAACATGAGTAACAGGATCATCATCCAGGCATAATACACTCGGGGTTATCTATACGGGGTGATGTGTATGTCTTAACAGGATGACGATAAAGGGGAATGGGACCTTTTTCTCCTACCAATCCATAATAATCCATCAGGATAAAACAAAAGGATCTGGGGTCAAAGTCTCCGGTGCGAAGTGGCTGCACGGCTGTTGCTGTGAGTCGATTAGCCGTTGAGTCTCACAAGATGCCTATCTTTCTTGGCAAGTGGGTTATTGAGGAAGCTGCACGAAGATCCAATATAGGTGACGAGGCTTGCGGTAAGGAGGATGCATTTGCCGGTCTATCCTTGCTTTTGGTGCTCGTTCTGCTCGGTGCCAACCCTAACACCCCCATCCCATTTCCCTGGTAGGCCTGAACCTAAGGTTTGAGAAGACGCTGCTCACGAGCTATCTGCGGGCCGCCATCTAAATTCTTGGCGCACAGCGGAACCCTAAAAGCTTTCGAAATCATCTGATCTGGCAGGCTGGAAGAAAATGAGAGCGAGTCAGGAGTCAGCCCGTACGCCACTTGGCCAGACCTCGGAGGGGCTCCCAGAGTTGCTGTGATTGGCGAGCAGTATAAAGTTGCCGAATCCAGTATTAGGAGACGAGTGATTGATAGGTCATGTACCGTATCCAGCATAACACATGATTGCTCCGGTGCTTAACGTCAAGTCCTTGCCAATAGAGCCTATCGTGGACCGCCGCTTTACATCTTCTGATCAGCAATCCCGCTGCGGCTGCCCGGAGGCAACCCGCCGTGCCTTGGCTCAAAGACTCTTTGGCTCTCGAGTGCATTCATTGATTTACGTAACCTCGACCGAAACAATGAGCTGGTCATGAGATTTAGGACAGCTTGGCGGACAAAAAGGTGAAGTGTATTAAATGCAATGAACTTTGCCTCGAGATCATCATACAGGCGACTGACCTAGAGACGTCTATGCACGAAGCCGCAGATTACCCACGGCGGCGTGTTGTCGGACCTTTGCTCTTGGGAGTAGCGGATGACGATCCGGAGCTCGTAGGCGCAGCTACGGGCGCTTCCTTCATCTTTCCCCGAACCTTGGCTGATGGCGCATTCCAGTAGTACACCATCTGTGCGGCTAAGACACAGTTCAATGCGAATCCCGCAATGAAGCCGTACAGAATCAGTTTGTCGTCCACCTCCTGCAGCGTGGTGAAGATTCTGGACAGGGAACCAGCAAGGTAGTTGAAGACCTGAAGAGGAACGTTAGCATGCATTGCCCATAGCATGAAACAGGATGAATATTGACAATGGCCATCGTTGGTCACCGCGTCTCGTAATGGATTCAATGCTTGCTGGGCCTAGTAATCCTGCTAGCCCCCCTGCCTGCAAACCGAGCCTGGAACCACAACCCGACAGGCGAGCCTAGGGTCCACTGCTGCTGATTCGACGCAGAGAAGGACAAGGGCAAATGAAGTATACTCGGCACCAAGGCTTTTCTCCTCAACACACATCACAAACTTACCGTGAAAGCACTCAACTGCCCAGTACCTCCCTGCTGCCAGATTGCAGCAATTTGGGGCACCTTGCTTGCCACACCCAAAACGCCGGCACCGGCTTGCAAGTAGCTCAGCGCGTTCGCATCGATTACGGATTCGGTGAAAAGCGACACGACGCTGACGGCGAGCGCGGCGACGAAGAGGGCGGCGACGCCCGCCCTGCCGCTGTAGTTTCAGACGAGGACGGTGATGACAACATTCTGGCACAGGATGAGGGCCGTCTCGCCAAAGGTGCTGAACGGGAAGCCGTTTCGGACGTTGTAGGCCAGTGAGATGAGGTAGGAGGACGTCTCGAGCAAGTCAGACAGGAAGCTGACGCCGGAGGCGGACTGCGACTGCACCAGCTTGAGGATCTGCGGCACTTTGACGATGGAGGACGCGCCGATGATGCCGATGCCCAGGCCCTTGGAGATAGCTAGCTTAACGCATTCGGTCGCGGTGGGGTCGAGATCGAGAATCAACGTCTTGTAGCAGGTGTCGCCGATGATCGAGACGCCGAGGTCGCGGATAGGGCCCGGAAGGCTGTTCGTAATGGGCTTAAGTGGCTCCAGTGCGGACTTGAGAGCCTCCATCTTGAGGGTCTGGTGGCGTTGAGATGATGTGGGCTTCAGAAGACGGTAAGGTACTCGGCAATCTCCTCTGAAGGCGTCGCCAGATGAGTGCTGTAATCAAGACCTGCCAGATTGCAAAAAGTTTCGCCCGAGAAGAACAGCTGTTGGAGAAAAGTTCAGGGTGACGAAAAGGTGGGGACGCGGCGACAAGGGGTCGGGTTTTAACCCAAACCCAGCTAGAAGGGTCGGCTGGTCGGGTCAGAAAGCGAGCAGGCCACAGTCGCAGGCGTGCCTTAGCTGGGCACCACAACACACTTTGTTTGTCTGCCTGCAGGGGGGATAGGGGGATAGGCAATAGGGGATAGCCTCGAGCTGTCAACTTTATCAAAGCACAGGCACGCATATCCAAACTCCACCAACTCGACACCGGAATGAAGTCACGCAAACGGTCGTTTTGGGGCTTGCTCTACAGAGTAGGTTTTTAATAAAATGGGTGACTTTTCAATCGAGGCCATGTCACAAATGCTTGCCAAAGACCGCCCTTTCACAATTGTATGTGTGATTCATGTCAATCCTGCCGACTATGTAGCAATATTACCGCTCGATCCCTAACCAGAGCTTTGAGCTCAACAATATCGATGTTCAGAGCGCTCCTCGAGTGACCATTTCATCAACGCCATTCTGGTCCATGAGCAGATGTACGAGCAAAAATAACCAGTGCCTGAGAAGTTATGATAGCCACTCAGCTACCCCCCTTCATAACTGGGCTGACTGCGACGCTCTAAAACCGCAGGAACCACCTTCCGTTGAAGCCTCCCATCAGATCTTCATCTTTGTGAGATATTCCTTAAGGGTCGTGGAACATCCCTCCAGGTTACCCTTTGGCTCCCAGGTATTCTGGGACTTGGGGAAGTTCTTCCACTTGACCTCGAACAGTGACGTTCCCGTCTTCTTATCGATCTGGTGGCCGACGATCTCCTCCACGATGTAGACTCCATTGTGGTCGTCGTCTTTGTTGTTGGCGCCTCTTTTCTTACCAGTAGTGCGACGGCGCTTAGGGGCAGGAGTGGCATCCCGAATCTCATTGGACTGTAAAATATCAGAAAATGCGAAAACAGCCGAAACGGTTTGCAGAAGCCACATGCCTTTTTGCCATCAGCGGCTTTGGCCTTCGCTGCCTTATCGGCGATGGCTGCAGCTCGAGCAGATCTTCGTGGGCTGGTTTCGGCTCCGACCTTGCTGGCGCCCTTTCGCTTCAGAGAACTGACCGGCACATTGCCTTTTCCGAGACTGGACTGTGGCGTTGAGCTTTTGCGAGGACGACCACGACCAAGGCCCGACGGCACCCACTTGGAGGTTGACTTGGAGATCGACTGAGTTGCCTCTTCCTTCTTGGAATTCTTGCGAGGGCGGCCACGTTTCTTTGCTGGCTCTGGGATTTCTTCCTCGTCAGCGTCCTCAGCCGTCTCCTCGGCCGTCTCCTCAGCAAGATGTTTGCCTTTCTGACGAGACTGGCGCTGTTCTTCCGCTTTCTTACCAAGGCGGTTCACAATCTCGTGGACTTGACGTGCATCCGAATCATCCGAATCATCCGAATCCATGTCATCATCCTCTGCTTCTCCGAGAGTAACAATAGACTTCTTGGGGCTGTCGTCTTTCTTTCCACGTCCCTTCTGTCCCCCACGAGTGGTAGCAGCACTGCTGCGATCTTTGAAGGGCCTATTAGCTTCATGTACTGCCTAAGTAATATCGACCATATTACTGAAACAAATGAACTTACGGGTTGTTTTCTTGCTCTTTTTTCCAGTCTCATGATCATCCAACATCTCCGGAAGGTCAGTGGTAACAAGAGGCGGCTGATCCTCCATGTCCTCAGAACTGTCTGGGTCCTCGAAGCTACAGTATCAATATTCAGCAAATATACAATAATCGTCAATCATGATCATGTCTTGAGCTTACTCCTTGCCATGGGGAGGTTGTCTAGAGGAAGGCGATCCACCGCCCTCGGAATCTGATGTGTCTTCTTGCGGAGGCATAGTACTGGCGGTTCGTCGAAGATTTTCCGATAGCTGTTGTGTTGAGGCAGTCGCGCCCATCAGTTCGTGTTCAGCTGCAATTCTGTTTAAACAAAATAGAATAAAAATATAAAATACCAAGATGCAGTTTACCCAATACGAATCAGGCTATGAATGTTAGGTATGAGGGCAGATTTTATGAAGAAGGGGGAAAAAGATATGTAAATAACACTCACTCGTCCTTGCCTGTGGGTCGTTGCAGGCAGGTGCTTGCCTCCAGGACACGGGAATAGATTGGCCGCAGAGGCAGGTGTGAAGAACAGAGACAGGAAGTGCTCTTTCTGAATTGCTAAACAGGCTGTTGATGGTAACGGATAAGTAATTAGATATTTTTCTGAAAATGTAGTTGAAGTCCTGGAGACCTACTGTTTGTGGGTGGGATGAGGGAGTGTTTAAGGCACCCTACGCGTTAAGCTTGATATTCTCAAGTTTGGCAGGTGCAGAAGTTGGTAAACAGAAAGTTATTTTTTTTCCCACAATAAACTTAGGCCTTTATATAATCATTTAAAATGCCTAGAGAATAATCGAGCACCGACTTTTCCTTTAAGTAATTCAAGTGCTTTTATTTCATTAATACACGTACAATAGGTAGCTCTACGTGTAATTCTGTCACATATTGCGTAATACATAACGGCCTCTCTATAAGCTACATACCTCACGTAGGTAGGAATCCATTTGAAAACGGGAAATCAGTCTGGTAAATATTACTTCGCAACATCCGGTCTGCAACAGGGTGAACTGGTATGCGAGCTATACGTCCCTTCTTACCATCAAATTCTGAGACTACCTACCATATGTTCCCGGAATTCTGCACACGTGACATATCTTAGGACACATAGGAACGGCGATCATTATGGCATACAGTTGTATATGAAGATACACTCCATGGAGACCAGTAATAGTCAATGTTTGAATATGTCCCATGGAAAGTATGTGTTGCCACTACTTGAAACGCTGGTGCTAACCTATGTACATGGATCTTGGGGATTACCACTCATCTCCCGATGAACAGAGGCCACTGGTTCACTTATCTGGACTCTGAACAACCATACTTCATTAAGCTGTGCTTTAGTCTACATTTTCTTCGTAATCGTCCGGTAACTCTTCGAACCGACCCGATTGTTGAGCCGTCCGAACCGGGTTTTCCGCAGTAATCAGGCCATTGGCTCTCAGTCTGCACGTTGTTAGCGATACCAAACTTCCGGGAGGTTTCAAGAGCTACTGACCTTTCAAAGAGGACGTAGAGCCTCTCGGCCTCACGCTCTTCTCTTCTTCAGTCATCTCAGGCACCGTTGGATGTTTCTCGGCGTCAAGGAATTGGCCCGTGATTGGATTCACTTCGCGGCCTTCGGCGTTTGCGAAAGCTTCCTGCGCATTCTGAGGTATGGGGAGGTTTCGGTTGAAAAGGAAACCCGACGCGAATCCATAGCCAACGTTGTCAACGAACTTTGTCGCATCCCTATCCGACATATCAAACAGAAGGTTGGAGATGGCTTCTCTGAACTGAGGCGTGACTGGATTGGTTGAGTTGTTAAGCAACCAAGATGGCAGCGTGCTACTCCGACCCAGTACTTCGTTCCGATCATCCTCGGTGGGCAATAGCTGCCCGCGAATCCAAGCCTTCACTTCTTCCGGGGCGTACTCGTGAATGGCCCTTATAACCCCGACCAAAGCTGTAACAGTAGTCTCAAATTCTTCATTGCTATAAGATTTTCTTGAGAGGTTCAAAAGCTCCACCAATCGGATGGCGAGCACATTGTTCTCTTCCTGTGGGAACAATGCTGCTTGGCTATCCTTCCCTCCGAGGTCCAGGTTGAGCAGAGCGTTGACTAGGGTGCCGATAGGTGGATCTAAGGGCTTGCTGGACCCGATGGTAGACTGGCACAGCAGTATGACAATATGCGGTATGCAGGGCGTAAACGAGGAAGTCCTGTCTTTGCAGTGGTGTGTAATGTTGAACAGCAGTTTGAGAGTCTCTACTAATGCCATTTCTTGCATAGCATCGCTAGGCGACTCCGGTGTGGCGGATCGTTTAGCATGCCGTTCGAGGTTCTTGGCGATGATACTTGCTATGTTATGCTTGTCGACTAAAGCTTCTATGTCCACATTGGTGTTATAAGTGGTGAGGAAAATGACCCTCGAGATAAGAAACTCATCATCCCTGTTATCATTCTTGAGTTGACTGCAAGCTTTCGATTCAAAGCCCAAGTCAACAAACATTTGCCGAGTCTCGGGCTTCAACAGCATGGCATTGCATAGACACCGCAAAGCATTTCTTGACGTTTTGCTTGAAGGGCTATGAAATGCATGCCGGGCGAGTGTCTCGATCCCCTGAGTGGTCTAATGAGCAAAACCCGGGAGCATTGGAATCGACTCAGCCTTACCTGCTTCGTGAAGATCGGATCTGCATTATGTGGGTTCCTTCCATATATCTTGAGTTCTTCCAATGCGGCATCTCGTTCTGAGGGCAGGTTAGAACTAGCCACTCGGCTTCGAAAAGTACTCAGAGACTCACGATCAGGTAAGAGGCAGATAGCATCCAAGTCCTTGCTCAACTTTGACATCAATTCAGTTACCGCAGACAGTTTCTCTGTTTGCACGTTTAGTGAATGAAAGTCCGGAACTTATATGCGGCCAACTGACCTGGGCCAACCAAGTTGCCCATGACAGGCTGCGGATTGTCTTGTGCCATCCCGGCCTCTTTAACGTCAGGTGCTATTTTGGGGCTAGAAAGGGGGCTGTTTTGGTGTGAGAACAGTCGCTTGAGACGGCTAGGTCTCTCTTGGTGAGGCTGTTGAGGCATGGTCAGCGTAAGCCTTCAGAAAAGACAGGTGTGTAAAAGTAAAGACTGTAGCTCTAGAAGTTGAACGATCTGGAGAGTGGCACTTCAAACGAAGCCCGTCAAAAGGAAACGATAGCTCAACGGTGAAATAAAACGAAACCAGAGTCGTTGTTATTTGATAACACAATAAGGAATGTTGCAGCGGCTTGGATGTAGACAAGGGGTTGTTGGAAGAGATCACGTATTGCCTAAGCCGGACAACCAACCGCGATTCGCAAGTAATCGAGACGTAGCAGGTCTAAAACAGATACATTGGAAGAGAACGGTAATTGTGTGCATGGGCGGCAGACGACGTACCTAAGAGGCTGATTGGGGCAGTTCGGATTCAGAGACCAGTAACGACCGACGCCTCCCAGAACTCAGCACTGAAAAGATACTCGACAGGAGCAAAGATGAAACTGCAGTACTGAACAGGTAGCAGATGGGGCTAGGTATGAATAGGTAGATGTGCACTGGAATCTACTACGCAGCAGAACATACGCTGAAGCAGCTAATTCCTAAGAAGACCGAAACCCTTAAGTATAACCGCAGCTAAGGGAGATGGGCATGTACGAATCCAGTAGCATGTAGCATGGGACAAACTAAGGCGAGCTGGAGAATACGACTACAACTCGATTCATTCATCCGGCCCGGTGCAAACGTCAAGGTGCGGGAAGACCCCGCCGAATGTTGGGATTCAACCTCTGATCTGATTCAGCTTGCTCCGCACGCTGTGGCGCAACCCTGGACCGCCCCGCATTTCCATTCCAGAACGTACTGCACTACCTTAGGTAAGCAGCAAGGCAGCAAGGCAGCAAGGCAACCGTCGTAGCTGGACAGCAGGTCCGTGCATCGCCCCTGCGCGTCGGGAACCGAAAAGGCTGGGGAAACCACTTTAACAAGGGTGCGCTGCTGACCCAAGAACGCGTCACGCGACCCTGTTACCTGGTCTTTCGGCGCGAGCTCAACGCGTTTCTCAAAAATCCAATTTATTCGGATGGGTATTAGTAGAATTGCACTGTAAAGGCAAAGCCACCTAACTTTGCTCGCTATACCTGGCTGATGGCATGATTGCCACTCCGTACTTGACTTCATACCCAGCTTCCTTCCCACGAAAAAGCGAGCCACAACCAAAATAATTCCACTCGCTTGCATTGGCCTTTGTCTCAAGAAGATTGCCGCCGTCTCTCGTCCCATCTCGGTCTCGCGCAGCGCCCCAACCCTAACCGTCCGAGCCCGAACATCTACGAGTTTCTCATGATATTCGACCTCACCGTCGACAGCAGGGGCATCCAGCGGTGGCCGAGCAAGTCAGCAAGCGGCGGGCTTGCAGTCATGGTACCGCAAGTGATAGTTCCCAATGCTCTAGAAGCTTTGCCGGCTCGACCACCGACTCCACCCAGGGAGAAGAGCATAAACTCCGACTTGACTTCGAGGAGAAAGCACATCTTTGGTCCCCAGTCTCTACACACACCGCCCAGCTTCTCACCAGAATCGTCCGATTTATCCAACCCCACCTCGCGGCGGAATCGCAAAAAGGTTGGCTTCACAAGCCAGCCTGAGTACTGCGAAGCTCCCGCCTATGTTGACCACGCGAAACTGCAACATCCAACACCCGTATCAACGTCATCGACAACATCTACTCTGTCTAGCGGTAGACCGATCAAGTCCATACTCAAACCGTCGCCCCCCGTCGTCAACCCGTTGGACCCCTCTGTGGGGTTGGATGGCAGCTCTAGACCTGTTGACATTGTCAAGATGTTGGAATCCACTGTTCAGCAGCTCGCAGGGGTCGATCGAGACCTGAAGGTCGATGCCTACATGATGCTTGTGCGGGTCTTGAAGAACTCAAACAGTCTCCCTGATCGCATTGCTCTACAAGATAAGATGGGCTTGTTCATGCAGTTCATACAGCGGGACATTACGGCCAAGGCGTCCGAGGGATCCTTGGACTCGTCGCTCGTCAATCATGCGCTGATGCTCCTCAGCACCTTCATGTTCTATCCTGCCATTGCTTCCACCCTATCAAACGATTTTGGTGTCTTCATCATCGACCACTGCATTCGATCCTTCGAAGATGCCTCGGCGCCTAAAGATGTGATTCGCCATCTTATGCAGGTGGTGGCCTACCAGGACTTCTCCGCCAAGGTTATGACTGCCGACCGCGTAGGGAGATTGGTGGCCTCTCTTCATACTATTGAGGACCGGGTCAAGGGCAAGAGCATAATCCAGTCTCGGCTTTTCATCTATCGGCGTCTCATCAAACAATCAAAGATGCACATGATCTCACATTCCGACTGGTTGCTTGACTTGTTTGAGGACATGCTCAGTAGCATGAAGGAAATCCGTGCTGCTGCCATTGCCTTGGGTTTGGAGGCTAGCTTCACCATCGCTAAAGAGAAGCAATTCTCAAGGCGAGTGATGGAGATCCTACAGATGTCAGTCGACGAGACAAAGTACATCGAACTGTACATTGGCCGTCTCAGGGCAATGTTGAAAGAGAAGTCCGACTCTACATCAGTACCTCAAATATGGAGTGTTGTGATACTCCTGATGAGATGCCCTGTGGACCGCTGGGAATTCTTTGGCCCGTGGTTGGAGATCATTCAGAGCTGCTTCAATAGCAGTGACTTTCAAACAAAATTGGAAGCCAACTATGCTTGGAACCGTCTCGTCTATGCACTCCAGCTCAACGATCAGTCATTCGCCAAAACGATTGGCACCATATGTCAACCTTTCTTGAGTCAGTTGAAGCGCAGGTCGACTGGAAAGCAGAGTGCAGAATTGCGCAAGGTTGTTTTTGGTAGCATCTGCAACCTCTACTACTATGCTTTCAAACCAAATACCAGCACTGCCCACCTCGATACCTTCTGGGATGCTTGTATTCGGCCGCTTTTCCAGCGTATGATCGCCCCTGAGGCGGAAGTCAAGTCAACAGAGAGAGCAGTTGGTCTCCCGCACGATCATACTTCTCAAGCCGCTCTCATTCTCACGGGTCTCCTTGACTCTACTACGCCTAGAATCTGGAAACAAGATCATGTCTGGGCAGACCCCTTGGTCAAGCCAGAAGATTTGCCTGCCCTTGATGCAAAATGGGTAAGGCATAATGCTTTGCGAGTGTTTGGAGTTGTGGAGCCAATATTGTACAGAAACTATCTCGAGCTGGCCAGGCCCGAGTCCGCCACCGCGAAGCTTTGGCGGGCCCTCGTTGGCGCCGTGGCCTCTGCCGCGAGCAAGGAGGTCAAGGTTTCTACGGGCACGGCGACTTTCGTAGCCCACTCCTTCACCTTTCTGCTCAAAGTATGGTCCCGTGGCATAGAAAAAGCGGAGGATACAGATTCTAAATCTACCACTTTCTTTGAAGCTACCAGCATTTACATCGGCACTATGATCGATGCTCTTGGGCTACTCCCATTCACCGAGAGGCAGCTTTCGATGGGGAACCAGAATACGTTTGTCCCCGTTGCAACTCCCTCTCACCGACCTGCGAAGGGCCAAGGGCAAATACGGGCCCCGCTACACCATCTATTCTCTATCCTTTCCACACTCCCACCGAATACCGTGGATGGTCAGGACTTGGCGACTCTCATACAAAGAATACTTGCGCCTTTCTTGTCCGCCGTTTCTAACAAGTCTTCACGGGCAAAGGTCGACCTCGCTCGGGAATTGATGCAGCTTATTCCCATGGAGACGCTCATTCCCTTTGGCCCCTGGCTAGCGATTTCTGATACTCTTTCCAACAGTCTAGAAAATAGTCAGGCAAGCCATTCGTCCTCTAGCTCTAGCGGTCAGCCCACAATCGGCCATGAGTATCGCGAGATTGTGAGACATTTAGAACGTGGCATCAGATCAACTCCCAATCTGCCTTGGGAACACTGGCAGTTCTTGTTCCAGAACCTCTTCGTCCGCGTTGCAGCAGACGTTGGTGAAGCATGCTGCGCTATCTCGATTATCGAACCTGTAGCCAAATGTGCTATGGATATCATGACTACTCAGCATGACACCATACCCAACCCAACTTTACTAAAGGTCGGCTCGGAATTGATATCAAACGCAAAGCACCCACGAGATCGCCAGGCTCTTGAAGTTGCCCGACGCCGACTTTGGGGTACCTCGGCGGGAGGGTCGAAATCTTCCTCTCACGATCCCTTCGACAATCTATACAGGCTCGTGAACCATCTTCTGGAGGTGACATATACCAACTACAATGATACAATAAGCATGGCTATATGCTCTCTCTTGGAAAATATATCCTGTTTTCTACTGCGATGCAACCAGGAGTTGGCGTTGAAGGCACTGGTTATAATCCAGAACGGGATCGGGGCCTGGATTCGCGACACAGATGAACTATACAACAGTCGACAGTCAACCACACTGTCTGAAGCGGTAAGTTGCTCGGAAAACACGGTGAAAAGTTGGAAAGTTGAAGCTAACGTTGTATAGGTCAAACAACTTTGGAGTCGTGTTTGCAATATCTTCGCCCAGGCAGATAGCCTCGAGGAACTTCAACTCGACACCATTGAGCCACTGCTGTGCTCAGCTTTCGAGAGCAAGCATAAACACATAGTCAGCACCGCCACCATCATGTGGAACGGCGCATTTGAGCAGAGCGACAGCATCCAATACCCCGATAGATTAAAGGCGGTGCTGCTTTCACTTCGACCCTATGTTGATATCGTGCTCCCCGGGTTGAACGATTCAAGCAACGAAGCAAGTGGGCAGCCGCCATCTTTCGTAGATTCCCAGGAGGATGATTCAGCTGCCCTGGAACAACCACACAGGGGTTCACGCAACGGCACACCTCAGATGAAAAGGCCAACATCCAGGCGATCAACGCCTGGGTCCGTCCAGCTGTCGCTGCCAGCGAAGCGCCACCCGAATAGCACACCTGAAGTGACGCGGGCAAGGTCTACTAGGAAGAGCACGACTCCTCGCCTGAGACATAATGATTCTCAGATTCAGTTCGCCGCGATTGCGTCCTCCTCACCTACAAACACTAACGCCGAGTCTCAAGTGTTGACCGATCGCCAGAGAGAAAGTTAGAGATCGACAGCGGGATAATGCCGCACTCTTCCCAGAGATCAAGTCGAGCGTTGAGCAGCGCAGATCGACGCGCCTGTCATTAGCCAAATCTACGACGCCTACTCCTTCGCCTGAGAAAAGGTCGACTCCTAAATCTCATCGTAGGGTCGAGGATTACGTCTCTTTGACGCCTACACCCGCCGGGTCAAGCTGCCATCATCGACAATGATCAAGAGATGACGGATGATGTGCCTTCTTCACCCCCCAACCCCGTCGGTACCCCCTTATGCCAGAACTCAGCAAGCCTCAGTCAAGTAGTAGTATCATTTTGGATGATTGGCCACCCTCGTCGCCCATATCTGAATCGCCTTTGCAGAACCGGCAATCAGCATCGCATCACACTGGATCAGTCGTGCCAACGCCACCCGACCCATCTAATGAAGTATTGGTAGAAGAGGAGCTGCTACAGCCAACAGCAGCGAATGGTGACGTGGAAATGGGCGAGGGTGCCGATAAGGACGGGGACGCCGATGAGGATGAGGATGAGGATGCCGATGAGGACGAGGATGCCGACGTCGAGGACGAGACCAACATACTGGATGCTGAGCAGGATCTATCCACGGTTGACCCTTCTCTCCCAGTGGCCGTTGAAACAACAGCTATCAAGGACCCAGCTACTCCGACCCATCCAAGATTACAGAAAGACCAGGGAACGCCGCGATCCGACAACGACGTATATGTTGATGCTCTAAGCAGCCCCAATTATTCACCTCGGAACCTGCGATCCCATATTAGGACAAAGCAGCAACCCGTTAAAGCTGCGTCTCAACCTGCTGCCGATTGTTCATTCGAAGCCAGCGACGTGGATGAGCGTAGCATGTTGCGTCTTGTTGTTGAGCTCGATTCGAGAAAATGCCATGCTCTGCCGAAGGATGGCACGGAACCGGCGGAAAAGACCGGCCGAAAGAAAATATCGCCTGCAAAGGAGTGTATTACTGTCAACACTATATCTGGACAAACACGTCGCAGATCGACAAGGAATAAGGCCTGGTCAGAAGAAGCACCGTCTGTCATCGCCTCCACACCAGTCGAACCCAACAGCTCCCAGATCTCCAAAGGTAAACCCCAAAACAAACGGAAGAGGCCCCAGGAAGGCTCCCAGGAAGACTCCCAGGACTCTGGCAGCAAAAGGCGCAAGCAGCGCAGAGACGTCGATTCGGACAACGAGGCGGTGCCTGACTGCCAGCTTCTGCCAGCCAACGACAGTAAGCTCCACCACCTACCTCGCCCCGTGAAACCCGCAATAGCATCATCTGACCTGTGGCCTGAGACACGTCGTTGGAGCCGTCCGAGATTTCTGGCGGAGAACAACCTTCAGGCTCGTCGCCCGGATCTTCCGAGCGCGACCATGACGAAATGGACGCAGACGTCCCTTCGCCGGCCGCTGACGCGGCTGTGGATGACAGCGAGGCGATCCATCTGCAGATCGTTCAGGAGGCTTCGCAGAGTGAAGGGGCCGAGACCACCGTCAACGACTCGTTTGAGAAGACCGAGGATGACGAAACCCGAGCTGCTCTGGTGGATCTTGCTGATGTGGCCATGTCAGAGGATATGGAGCAGGAGGAAGAGCCGGAGGAAGAGCCGGACCAAGAGGAAGAAGAGCTGGCGGAGAACGAGGAGGAAGACGACGATGTTTCGGTTGCAACAGAGCCATCTGAAGTTATGGCTGCAGCCACCGCAGAGGCACCGTCCTTGATACCGAGCGGAGGACCAGCGGAGAGCCCCGAGGCGCTCCCACTACCTGAGAAATCATCGATGGAGAAGGTCATGGTGGCGCTTCGAGGGGGGCTCGCGGAGCTGAGCACCGCGGCCTTGACGAGGGACGAGGTCAGCAGGATCGAAGACATGTTTTTCGACATCAAGAGGGAGCTCTACATTGCCGAGAGCAGAGGGCGAGCGCGCAACAGCCAGCCCCGAAGATGACGATACCATAAAACCTCCTTACCCCAACACAATGCTTGGGGTGGGAAGGAATAATAGCATGCACAAAGTTACGTTTACTGCTACCATTTTCTACTTCTCTAATTTTCCTTATATGTTGGGATGTACGAACAAAGTGGACGGGACAACGGACGGCGGAGAGACCGCACTGGATGAAACGATAAGGGAGGTTAAGAGACGGACGGACTTAACATAACGACGGTGACGGATGATGGGTGTCACATGGGATGGAGAGAGGCCCCTCTTGGATGAAAAATATGTTGGTATAGAGCCGGGCCCGGCCACCACTATCTCCCGAAAATTGCATATAGTTTTTCGAGGAAAGGGGGGAATGGAATGCCAACAAACCATTGTGCCGGAAAACAAACGATAAACTCATTACCATATTGGCAAGGCGTTGTAGGGTTCGGGCATCATCAGCGAGTCCAAAATAGAGATACTCCGACTGTTTACAAACGTCTTATATATATTCCGCTGTGGTATTTCGCAACATTATCTATCCATCAAACTTGTAAAGCCTGAGCTGTGTTGTATTGCCTTCTAGTTTACTTTTGGCCTGAGGTAAGCATCAAAGCCCCGAACAATCTCACGGAGTGCATCGCAGGCACAGCAAGACCACTGTATAGCTTTCAATGAATTGGATAAAGGATTCTACTGGTGTACTGTAATCATCCCATATATGCTCGCTCTTCTGCGGATGTTCCAGTTGAGAAATGCATAGAAATTGATTTATCCAACTTTTTTTTTAGTCAACGTAGATGCGCCTGAACTCCCATGCAAGATTTCCCCTTTAAACCCCATTTTCTTCGCCAGTAAATGTACTTTCTTTTTTTCTCTTTCTCTACTTCAAGTCTTCGCGCGCCTTCCGGAAGTGGTCCGCCACGAGGAAGGTGAGCTCGAGGGCCTGCTTCTCGTTGAGGCGGGGGTCGCAGAAGCTGGTGTAGTTGGTGGAGAGGTCGTCCTCGTCGAGCCCCTCGCTGCCGCCGACGCACTCGGTGACGGCGTCGCCCGTGAGCTCGAGGTGGACGCCGCCGAGGTAGCTGCCCTCGTCCTGGTGGACCTGGAGGGTCTCCTGCAGCTCCGAGAAGATGTCGTTGAAGCGGCGCGTCTTGACTCCC
This sequence comes from Apiospora phragmitis, assembly GCF_038363925.1. NCBI lineage: Eukaryota > Fungi > Ascomycota > Sordariomycetes > Amphisphaeriales > Apiosporaceae > Apiospora > Apiospora phragmitis. The sequence goes on along the minus strand of NW_027117407.1, from coordinate 2,626,155 downwards.
GACTCGGTCGACCGCGTGTTGCCGTGCATGGGGTCGCACTGCCAGATGACGCAGCCCCTGTACTCGCTGCCCTCGACGGCGCGGATGTGGTTCGGCAGGATCTCGCGCACCTTGTCGGCGCCGTAGCGCGTGATGAGCGTGATCTTGCCGACCTCGCGGCTCGGGTTCAGGGTGCGGAGCAGCTCCAGCAGGTCCGAGACGGGCGTGGTGGGCCCCACCTTGATGCCGATGGGGTTGGCGATGCCGCGGAAGAACTCGACGTGGGCGTGGTCGATCTGGCGCGTGCGGTCGCCGATCCAGACGAAGTGGGCCGAGGTGTCGTAGTACTCCATACGGGTCTCCTCGCCGGGGATGGCATAGGCCGGGTTCTCCATCAGCCGGGTCAGGCTCTCCTCGTACTCGAGCAGCAAGCCCTCGTGGCTGGAGAAGAGATCGACAGTCGAGATCTCGGAGCTCTTGTCGGCGCCGATGGTGTGGCTGAAGCGGATCATGTCGGTGAGGAAGCGCACGGCTTCCGAGTACTTGGCTTTGAGCTCGGGGTCCTTGACGTGGCCCAGCCCCCAGTTAAGGGGCCGGTGCAGATCAGCAATGCCCGAGGCCAGGGCGGCTCTGACGTAGTTCAGGGTCGCGGCGGAGTGGTTGTAAGCCTTGACCAGTCTCTGAGGGTCGAGCTCTCGCTCATCCAGATGGTACCCGTTCAGGATGTCACCGCGGAAAGAAGGCACTTGCTTCCCGTCGACCGTCTCTGTGGGGCTCGAACGGGGCTTGGCATACTGACCGGCCATACGGCCAATGCGGACGACCCTCTTGTTGGCGCCCCAGATGAGGACCAGACTCATCTGCAGCAACAGCTTGATCTTGGACTCGATGGCGCCCTGGCGGCAGTAGTCAAAGAGCTCGGCGCAGTCACCTCCCTGCAGCAAGAAAGCCTTGCCCTGGGCTACATCTCTCAGGTTCTCCTTGAGCTTGTTGATCTCGTGGGGGTGGACGATGGGAGGGAGCTTCTCGAGCTCTGCGGTGGCCTTGCGCAATGCCTTGAGATCCGGGTATTTGGGGCATTGCTTGACGGGCTTTGACCTCCAGGAACTGGGTGACCAGGCCGAGGCGGATTCGCTGCCATTGGTATGGCTGGTGCTGTTTGTTGTACTCATTTCGCCGTTCGAAGTTCTGGGAACCCAACTCTCAATTGAGTTCGCTACACACTTTTATGTAATGTAGCTGGGGGCTGATGTCGCGTCGAAAGCTCAAGCCTAAGGGAGTAATAAAGCTTTTCGACTATCGCGTACCAGATAAAAAAAAAAGTTCTATTTGAATCCGGAAAGTTACCACATAAGAACCCAAGGGCTGTGCCGAGATAGTACTTAAATATAGCTTTTGTGCTTTGTTTTTCCTCTGTAAGAGTGAGCAAGCACAGTGAAGGGGAGATATGAGTCAAACCGTCAACCGTCATCTGGAATGAGTCCGATGCTACGGAGTAGTCCGCGTCCGCTGTAAAGGATACATAACGTCAGTTGGTCCAGCCAGCCCAAAAAGGCATGGATTTGACCGCTACAGGGTGGATGGAGGGGTAAATTTGGGCGGTTTGGTGGACAAGGAGGGGCAGTTTGGTATGTAGGTACCGTCCCGTAACAAGCGCCCTTGTGCCCCGCCAAAGGTTTGATTAATTCAAGCTCCAGAGCTCCCATTGAAAGGTATCATCCCAATTACACGAATTGACATTCTACACTCCATCCGTGCAAACCACTCCGCAATCGGTTCCAATCGACTACGACTCTAACCACCAACCTTTCGTTTTTTTTTCCGGCAAGCTACGGTAATACGAGTAATACGAGTGACCAACCCCCTACACATCTCGCACACACACAAACAAAATGGCTGAGCCCCAACCCCGCAACCTGCACGAGGGCGCCACCACCGGCGACGTCGAAGATGAGGTCCAAGCCGCCAAGTCGGCCGAGGACCGCAAGGCCGCCGCCGCCATGGCCAGTATGGGTGCCAATGGTGGTGACGACACCAACGGCAGCCCCGCCGTCGACCAGGAGGCCGCCTCCAAGGCCATGAAGAGCCTCGGCGGCGAGGCCAAGAAGCCCGAGGCCGCCGTGCAGAAGAAGGTCAAGGTCGATGCTGCCGACGTGACTTTGTTGGTATGTCATTGTTCGTCTCCTTTCTTGCTCTGCAGATTGCCAGGTTGCTAATGTCATGTTTGTTATCCGGGGATAGGTTGACCAGCTCGACCTCACGAAACCCAAGGCGACAGAACTGCTCAAAGCTCACGACGGCGACGCAGTTAAGGCTATGAAGGCCTCCATAGCTGTATAACGAAAAGGCAAGCTTAGGACTACGGACTAGGAATGAATGTCTTATGACTGCATGTGGCGGCGTTGTTTCTTTCTTGCGTTATATTGATTTACAACACATGTGTCCAATGGCAATACCCAATAGATATACAATGGTTCAAGATATCGAGTTCCGGCAGGTGCCGACGAGAGTTGGAGTGTCTCAGAACATTGTTTTTATCTTGCTCGCGAGTCTAATTCTCATTAATTAGCCGCAAATGACCAAAGAGTCCTGCTTGCTGAAATACATAAAGCTCAAAATGAGTTGTTGAAGAGTCGTCCCTGGCTATGGGTCCCATCTTCTGTAGGAAATTCTGCTTCCTCAAAAGAAAGACTCGCTTCGGTCCTCCTGTCTTATTTTTCCGGCCAAGCAGCCCCGGATCCATCGTTATCACATCATGGCTTTTCCCTGGGGTCTTTCCCGTCAGACGGAGATGATCTGACCACCCTCGTACGCATCACCAGCCTCCAGTTTCGTCCAGGCCTTAACCGCACCGGCCTCAACGCAGATCATGTTTCGATAGCCATCCTTGGGCGCAAAGTCACCCATGCCTTGTGCTTTCTCAACCCAGGGATTCCAGACAACTACATCACCAAGGTTGTCACGGACAATGCTGAACTTGCCCTCGCCGTTCTCCGATACAACGACAGGCGTCGAAGGCTTGGCTGGATGGTACACGCGGTCCACCTCGCCGGCGATATTAACATCTCCAGCTTGTTGCTTTTCCTTTGCGCCATCCACCTTGTCGATATAGGCCGACTCTTCAAGTCCCGAGACCGAGACCTTAGTGATGTCGCCGATGCGGAAATACGTATGCAGCAGGGTCTGGAACTCAAAGGGCTGATCGCCGTCGTTGGTGATGACAATGCCGGTTCGGAGAGCATCGGGCGTCAAGGTGACACTATATATGAGGGAGAAGGAGAAGGGCCAGAGCTTCTTGGCCTCGTCGTCAATCGTAGCCGTGCTAAGGCCAAAGTCGAGCTTGACCGAGGCGTCGGTCTGGCCGGATGACTCGGTCGTCGACTTGCCCAAGAAATCCCATCGGGAGTTGCGGGCGAAACCGTGTTGCGGAAGCTTGGACGTAGGCCCGTGGTCGGGCGCTGTGCCGAAGACCTGCGGCGGGAGAAGAAAGATTGATTAGTCACATGTCTTCTTGAAAAGGAAAATAATACAATACTCCAATTACAGCTCGTTTCCTCGGCTGTTCTGGAATTCATCCCACCTATTGCCATATTACAAGGTAGAGCCGGGGGAGAACAAGGTACGTACAGGGAAGACCAGGGGGATACCGCCTCTCACAGCTTTGGAGCCATCGAGTTTGGCGGCCTCGCTGAGCCAGAGACGCTCGTTGCCGGCACGATCCTTCCAGCTGGTTACGGTGGCACCGTGGAGCAGAACCTCGATGCTCTCACCCGAGGGCAGCACGGCGCTGACACGAGAGTTGTTGTGTGTGATGTTGACTTGAGCTTGTGGGGGAAGGCCAGGCGTGGTCACCAGCGCCTGGGGCTTGTTAGGACGGTCAACCATGGTTGTGGTTGGTTGTCGCGGCAGTGAGGGCTTGAATCTAGTGAGGTGGAAGTGCCAAAAGTCCAGCAAAGACTTTCAATGAATGGGAGCTGAGAATGCAGTCGAATTTACTTGAGCAACCGATTGGATTGAATGATGAATAGACGGACAGGCAGAGGGACAGGACAAAGGGTCCTACTTTGTGCTGGAGGCTAGGTTGTGATGGATGTTTGGTGGGGTAGCTGTCCGGCGACTGCGGGGTTGCCTTGGCTTTTGGTTATGTTGTATCGAACTGTCAGATGGAGAGGCGGACAGAGAGAAGGAGAGGGAGGGGTGTTGGAAAAAGGGTATTTTTTTTTTTTTTGGATGGGGAACAGGAGAAGTATCCTTGCTTCGGGTTAAGACATTACGTTGGCAGATACAAGTAAAAGAAACGGTGTCTCAGTTGAACGAGGGTGAAACATGCGTTGCACCTCACCGAGCAATCTAGTAGAGTAAGTAAGTATAAATACAGTAGAATCGACCAACATGACCATCAATGAACCATAGTAACGCAACAGAATTGGCGGGGTAGTCGTCTCTTAGGGTATGCCTGTATTCCCTCTTTCCTCGTTTCCTCGCCCTCGATTTCTCTCTTGGGTTTCGGCTCTCATGTGAACGTGTGTCGTGTTGCATCATGGCCCAGGTAGTAAGCGAGCATGTCCAGTGCGACCAACGAAGCTTCTGCGTCTTGTTTCAGGTTGCTGCAGTGTACATCGTCCATCTGCAGCGCAGGGGTGTGGGTGCTCCGGTCGGACGGTCCTCAACCTCAACCTCAACCTCAACGACCATACACTAGGCTGCAGCAGTTCCAACTGGTCCGAAGCCAAGCTGCACGTCCTGGCGACGGCACGGCGGGCCTTTCGGCGTCGACCCGTATTTAGGCGGGCTTGCCCAAGTAGCAGTATGCATGTCAGCATTAGTAGTACATACATTATTAGTATATGGACACCTCATAAATGCTTGGTATGAGGGTTGTCAACCGAACTTGCTATGCTGCATGATGCCAGCTTTCACAGCAAGGCAAGAAGTACCTGAACTAAACCTTAGGTAGTTTCTCCCTTAGTTTACTACAAGTAGGTACAGACATGGATGGGTCTCTTAACACATGCATATCTGCATTTGAGTTGCAGTGGACCATAATGTGTTGCACAAATAACTACACGACAAACCTGATTACTAAGGGAAACAAGGCAGAGAGAGTATTGAAGTGGATCTACAAACATGCGGCCTAGCTGAATGTTTGAGCCTGGAAAAGCATAACACACGACACAATGCACACATCACAGCAGTATACATTTTTTGAAACACGGGAACATTCCGTCGTGATATGCGTTTCTGGTCTGCCCTATGCCTCTGGTGCCTATGTACTTGTCCATGGTGGAAGACAGACTATCAAGGACTGAGGATCACCGAACGAAGGCTTCGTCGCTATGCCTTAATGTAGTACATACCACTTCAGACGAGAATGTTGTGGATAGCTGAGCGAACGATTCCCCAGCTAGGTAAGTAGGCCGATTTACCCCCTTTTCATATTCCTGGTTAGCTCTTCCACCGCATGTACAATATTGTTACTCAGATACATATCGAAAGATTGTCAATTTATCATTTGTTTCATTTTGTCCCCGTCGAGCCACGCGCCATGTTCCTATTAATGTTGAAGACCGCCGATGAACCCGACGACGACGCCTCCTCTGATATGTCCCCGCAGGCAACCTCTGTCGTCTCCGGGGCCCACAAGCCCCGTTGCCAAGTAGGTGGCAGTGGGGACGAAAGGCGCCACCGCCGTCCCTCCCCGGTGCTATAATCTCGAGGGAGGAGAGTGCATTCTCTACATGTTGACTACTACTAGTTTTCCCTTGGTACCCGGAATACCCGGAAACTCCCAAACACTGCACTCCTCAGTTTCCGAGGAGGCGGGTGCTGCGACAAGCCGGGCGGCACGTACGGCGCGACCAAGCCGTCGCGCCGGGTGGACGAGGAAGCGGTCCTCGCATTTCTCGAGGAGAAGGACAGGCCGCGGGCTTTGGCGACGCCCTTGCGCCAGGTCTGGTGGATCCGGGATCTGCCGGACGCCGCCCAGCGTGCCAACGGCTTCGGCGCGCGGCGGGCATCAGGGATCGAGCGGCGCGCGGCATCAGCCAGCACTTCCTTGCCGTCATCCACTGCGACCTCCTTGCCGTCATCCACTACTACCTCCTTACTGTCGTCAAGCACATAGGCAGAAGAACCAGCGGGCGACATTGTGTTTGTCTGCCCAGATACGGTTGCAGCAGATTCGTTTGCCATGGCTTGATTTGGCCCAGTACTCTTATGTCGTAACGGAAGTAGGTGAGTGGGTACCTACTTATGGATCCGTGACCAGTGACTGATGTGGCCAGCTGCACCTTGCCTGTTGTGCGTCTGGGGGAGGGGGAGGGAAGATGGGTGGTGTTTGTTGAACTTGACAATAGCACGGAGAACAGTAGATTACATAAAATCATGATCGAATTCATAGACCGTCTAGGCATGCTGGGAAAACAACCAGCCTGTTCCCATTCGCACCTCAGGCCGCTGTTGCTGATGCTGGAAGTTGTGGCCTCACCAATGTCATACACAGTTCTAAGGTAAAGTATGTGATCTGCTAGTTATGGCTCACGTCCATCTACCACGTATGAGCCGACACTTGGTACGCTGTGCTGAACGAGCAATCATGACCAAAGCATCAGCTGGTGATAGTAAAAGTCTTGTCTCTTCTCCATGCAATACATACAAAGCTTGCCTTGCCCCTGGATGCGAGCATCCCAATGTCGAATAATGTCGAATGTACCCATTATGTATACCCTAACTCCCTCTAATAAGGGGTAATGTAGTTTCCTCCCAAGGGTATAAATCCGTGTGAACCCCGTCCATGCCCTTGGCGACCGACACCATTTAGTCCCTGTTTTTATGTACGCCATGTTCGCTATGTTCATCAAGTCATGGTATAATACGGAAGAAGAAGAAAATCATTCTCACAAAAAGAACCAACCCGCCGAACGATTTGAACCGCGCAATTTTAATGAGTCATGAGTGTAAATCAAAGAAAATCAAAGGGTAGTCGGCGTGAGAATGAGGCGTAGTCGCGTCGTCCAGGGAGCCGCCGCCCTCCCCAGTGTTATGGTAATGAATCCGTAACACCTGAACTCTCCCCCTTAGTCCGATTCTTCCGATTCTGGCCAAACCCTCACTTCGACCGGGGTTTTGTGGCTTCGTTCTCCAGTTTCCCTATGTTTTCCTCCGTTAAGGAGTCACCCTCTGGTAATGGGCTGGCGAGTGGTAGCGTCTTTCCGCCCGCAGCGTCAAGCAATTTGTCATCACGAAGTTGCATTGCCAACTCGGCCGGGTCGAGTTGTCTAGACGATTGTGGAACGGAAATGTTGTTCATGTTACCAAAAGGAAACGTCGTGACATCATGGGAGCCATTTCGCGTAAGTGGCTTTGGTGTTAACAGGTTGAGTCGCTCCTCTTCTGATGTGTCCAGCTCAGCAGCTGACGATCGTTCATCTGGTGTAGCCGTATCGGCGTCGGCATCGTCCAACCCAAATCGTGGTATGTTGACACTGACACAATTGTCGCCCTCCTCTGAGCAATTAGATACCGATAGTTGCGAGTCGTTCTTAACCGGCGTGGGTCGCCTTCCGCGTTTGCTCCATCGGACGAGCATCTTCTCTAGTATTTTGCTTTTGACCGGTTTGGCGAGGTAATCGTCCATACCTGCTTTGGTGCATTTTTCCCGGTCACCCTGAATCGCCGAAGCAGTCATGGCCACTATCGGTACGTCGCGGGAAAAGGCTCTATAAGGAAGGTGATGTCGAAGAATATGAGTGCACTTGTAGCCGTCGATGACGGGCATCTGGACATCCATCAAAATTATGTCAGGTTTGTCAAATTTGCCTTCTTGAGAGGCGTCGAGGAATTCGAGGGCTTCTTTGCCGTTCCATGCAGCATTGACCTTGAATCCCAGCTTTTTTATGGTCTTCGTAGCAATCTGTTGGTTTATAGCACTGCGATACGCGTCAGTTCGGTATAGAGGGCAGACAACCGAAGATCAATATACTCACTTATCTTCCACGACAAGAACATTGATGTTCGCTCGTTCCGACATCGGCATGTCTTCCTCGCCCGACTGTATTGCGGATACAAGGCTGTTTCGTAAGGGTGATCTACTTTTATCCACCGAGCCGTTGAGCAACTCTCCGGGCGGAGTTTGGAGGGCATTTTCGTATTCGGAGCTTGTGCATGAAACACTGAATTCTGACTGCAGCCTATCTGGAAGAAACCCAACCTCCATCAGTGTATTTCCTTGTGGGCTTTGTGGTTTGTTGAAAGGAATCCAGAATGTCGCGGTGGTACCGTTTCCATTCTTCGATTCGAGTGAGATTCGACCTCGCATTAAGTCCAGTAGATTCTTCGATATCGTCAGGCCCAGACCCGTGCCACCAAACTTCCGTGCTGTTGAGGGGTCGCCTTGACTGAAAGGCTTGAAGAGGCGCCTGCGAACTTCTTCATCAATGCCTATGCCGGAGTCCTCCACTACAAACTTGATTTCGATGTTGTCGGGTGTTTCCTTCTCCTTCCAAACGGAAAATTTGACGAAGCCTGCACTCGTGAACTTGATACTGTTCGTCAAGAGATTGGTGATAATTTGCCGGACACGCCCAGGATCGCCCAGCACGACCAGATCATCGGCTATGTCCTGAGACACATCCGAGTGGAAAGCGAGGTTCTTTCTTTCGGCAGCGAAGCCCAGCATCTTTGACACATCATGGACGACTACTGACAGAGAAAACTGCACTTCCTCAATGTCGAGACGGCCGCTTTCGACCTTGGAAAAATCCAAAATGTCGTTTATGACGGTGAGTAATGCATTGGCCGACCGAATGATGTTCTCCGCGTAGTCTCTTTGCTCCTCGCCAAGGGGACAATCAAGCAGAAGTTCAGCCATACCAATGACACCAGTAATGGGCGTGCGGATTTCGTGGGACATCTACGCCGGGACAGAAATAAGCAATCTATACGTGAGTAGGACAGCGGCCGAGCAGGACTTACATTCGCAAGAAACTGGCTCTTCAGACGGCTTGCCTCTTTTGCGGCTGCTTCGTTTGCCAGAAGCTGCTTCTTCTCCTTAGCTTGGGCCTTGATGTCTAGTTCGCGCTCCTTCAGTTCTGTCACATCCATGATAACTCCAATGACAGATTCCACTCGAGACCCAGATTGGCCTGCCTGTTTCTTGGAGAACGTTGGGATGAAACGGGTCCGGAAGAAGTGTGAGTCTGTGAACAATTGTTAGTGTCAAGTGGCCCGGAGGATGGACACGGAGGAAGCGACGCACCTATCTCATGTTCCTGGACCATCTCCTTCATCCTCTTTCCTGCAAGCAATTCTTTAACCGGCTTCAAGAAGCCAGGGATATCGCCTTTTCCAGCTCGTGTGCTGAGGTCACTGAAGACATCGTCAACGCCCTTCCCTATGTATCTCGATCCGTCCCTAGAATCGTCTTCATTGTCGATGGTGCCGTCTTTGATTCCATTCCAGATGAGAGCGCCCTCGATCATAGTGATTTTGCCCTCCCGGTCCACCGAGAAAATGGTGGTTTGAGCATGAGAGAGCACGCTGAGAAGCTGTTGTCGCATTTGCTTGGCTTCAAGCTTTGCCTCGAGACTCTCGTGCACATCAGTGCAAGTGCCGTACCATTTCTCAATCTCTCCGGTATGCTTATTCCTCAGGGGTAGTGCGCGACCAAGCATCCACCTCCACTCGCCATCCTTGCTCCGGCACCGATACTCGGTGACATATGGGTCGCCCGTAGCCAAGCTATGCTTCCACTTCCGAGTAGTCAAGGGCATATCGTCGGGATGAAATGGATTCTTCCATCCAAGCCCCAGCGAGGTGTCGGGATTCAATCCCGTATAGTCGTACCAACGACTGTTAAAGAAATCGTGCATCCCTTCCGCATTTGTGGACCATACCATTTGGGGCATTGTATTGCAGATTAGTGCAAACCGCTCCTCGTCCAGCTGTTTGATGTCCGTGATTTCTTGAGCCATGGATGTGACATCCCGACATGTTATAACTGCCGCCAGCATTTCTCCCGTTGTAGTGTCCTTGATGATCTCGCCAAGAACATCAAAAACAATCTTCTTCTCCTTTCGCGGGTGTCGCATGCCGACTCGCATACTCGAAAACGGTTTCCCTGTCCTGAGAAGGACAGCTATGGGGAACTCGGAATAATCAAATTTATAGGTGAAAGTCTCGTCATAAACTTCCCACTTCGGTAGTACATCAACCGCTACCCCATATTCGCCATCGACCTCATTTGGGTCTACAAAGAGTTCTCTCGCAGCTGCGTTCATGACAGGAGCACTGCCATCCTTCCACATGCCCAGAATAGGCATTTGCGTATTGTCCAAGAGCGCATCTTTGATGGTTGTCATTTTTTGGAGTAGGGTTGGCGTACTGCTAAGCGACGTTCTTGATGGAGGACCCAAAGGTGGGAAAGGACTGGACGACATGGAAACAGCGCTTGGGCTGACCCTATAAAGCGGCGATCCGGAGTCGTGGCCTGAACCAGCCGGAGGTGGGTTTGAGTTAGAAATAGTCCTGCGCTCAGCGGCCTCCAGAACCGACATTGATGGACGAGCTACCGATTTTCGTGGCGGAGGTGGCTGTGTCGCAGCGCTCTCGGTGCTGGTGAATGTCAAGATAAAGTACGTCTGATTATCCTCGATTTCGAATATAGTGACTATCATTTTCGCGTAAACTTGGTTGGCTGACTTTTTCGTGGCTGTATGGATTGGCCTGCCAGATGTGACCACAACTTCAATGACCGAGTTGGGACTCGGCGAGTTCGAACTGGCAAAGCCAGAGAGCCCATGATTCTCGTTACCAATGCCATTATCTGGTGTGCTGGGAACGGCATCGTCTGCCTTGGTATCTTTTGCGCTTGGAGTTGCGTCATCTCGACCAGCACCGGACTTGCGGAGGGAGAACTGCTAGTCCGTTTGGCATGCATCTCGCCCACTAACGAGTCCAGCAACGATTCCCACGATACCCATACAGGCCGGCCATCTTGTAGCATGTCAACACCAACTTGGGGTAAGGTCTGGCCGCGAAGTCTTTCGAAAGCCGTCGGGCAATCGTCTGCAAAGTCAGCCGACTCGCCGTTCATCCCTAGCAGCCTGCCCATCGCTTCGTTTGCCAAGACCACGGTCTTGAGGTTGTTTAAGACCAGTAGAGGAACGGGTAAGTATTGCATCGTGGAGAAGGCGAGCTGTCCGGGGGAGATGTAGGGCATCGATAGTCTAAAGGGACTTGCCGACGCCGATCTTCTACTCTTGGGGGACATGATTGGCGTGTCTCGCAAGGAACGATTCGTGTTCATGGCTGCCAGCGCTCCGTCCTGACTCCGTGTGATATCGGGTAACCGACGTGCGCGTGGTTGAATGTTCTCATCTGGAGGCGAAGAATCTGGCAACGGGGTCGACAGCGGATCGCAAAAGGGCGAAGGTTCCAAGGCCATCGGTCCCGGGCTCGACGAGCGCGTGTGGCCGGTATTGTGGGCACGTAAGGGAGGATGTTCGGGTGCCATGTCGTCGAGCGCCGTGGCCCCTAAGGGATTGAAGAGGAATTCAAACGAGTGCCCATCAACGGTATTGCAGGTGACAGTACCTAAACATACGAGGAGGGAGAGGAAAGGATTGGAGTAACGCCGTGTAACAGAGTACGAGAGTGCGTACTATGCGCTGGAGGGTTTGTTTGAGTTCTTGCTCGAGACCGAAGCTCAGACGAAGGAGCTTTACCAGACAGAGAGGCTTTGCGATGGTTGCAAGAAGCACTGTGAGCACCGAGAGCGCTGAGAGCAACCGAAAGTACTTTGACCTAGCCTAGAAGAAGGAACATTGAAGTGTGCCGTCGTGTGTAAGATCTAGACCCTAGATTTTAGTGGAGAGCTGCTGGGCTGGGCAGGTCTCTTTGCTAGCGAGACCTAGAACCGGGTGTACTTGCAGACGAGAGTGCTGCACAAGGCCCGGTTGCGATGGGCAAACCTGTACCGATCAGTCAAAAACTCCTTCAATGCCTCGAAATTGGGATGGCTGAGTCCAGTTCGGACTCTGACGAAGCTGAAAGTTTTCAGAAGACTCGTTGGTTCTGTATGCCCTATTCTCTCGGTCGTCTAGAAGATAGTGGGATGGATAGGATGGGTGTCCATCAAATGTACCAAACTTGAAGACTCAAAGGGTGTCCCCGGTCTGATCATGGCGGGGGCGTGATGTAACTGCAGGTAGGGCGGCGAAAAGCAAACACCAAAATGATGCCGTACCCTGGCGGGGACCCATTTATTTGATCAGCAGTCTGACATGGATGTCGGTAGTGTCAAATCGAGCCGTCCATACTATGAAAGTCGCATGTGCATTGCTGTGCTATGTACTTAACCTACAAAGTGTTGCGGTCTAACCCAGACCGAGGGTAGTATAAGCTGCTTGCAACATAGGGCAAGCAGCCGAGCACGGTTATGATATATATATGTGTATGTGGATATATTCCCCAGAATTCCTTCGCACTGTCGGTTATGTATCAAATACTGCAGGGGACCAGGTTGCCGCCCGGAATGGGGTGTTTGATTGCCCTATCGTGTAAGTTACAGAGCCTACCCCTGTTAATAGATAAGACTCGGGCATCGAATATTTATGCGTTTTCCCCAGTATATCTACTTAAGGGCTCACACGTGACTTTTTATGGGGCTCTAGAATTGGTGCATTTTCCCACCCAAAAGGCACCAATTCTGCACCACCGCATACAGCACCGCATGCAGCATATACAGCACCACTAACAGCACCGCCAACAGCGCCGCTAATAACACTAATTGCGATGAGATTAATCGCGATAACCCATGTGACCATATCAGGTGGTGCTGTATGTGGTGCTGTATGTGGTGCTGTATGTGGTGCTGTATATGCGGTGCTGCATGTGTGGTGCTGTATGCATATAGTGGTGCGGGTAGTGGTTGGGGGGGGAGAAGGCCTGTTGACACTGAAAAGGTTAGATTTTACACCTAAAATCAGCGTGTACAAGGGATGTACAGGGATCCGGATACTCCCCTGTACAGACCCCTGTAATCAGATATTTTTAGAAAGCGTATTTGTTACCTATTTTATCTATTAGTACACCAAAATCAGCGCTGACGGCCGAAAAATATGCATTAACACCAGCATATCTACTTTCCCCCATATCTACTTTCCCCCATATCTACTAACAGGGGTATGACCTGTAGGCAATATCCAATGTTATGTTAGTGAGGTATGACTTTAGACGAACCCAGCACCAACATACGAAAGCATATGAGACAGAGAGACTGTCGATTGATGCCTAAGAGGACTTGACTGGCTGTCAGTCTGCAAGCTTCCGGGGTGGCCATTGACTGGCCTCTGGCATGGCTGCCAACTGCTTAGAATACAGTGGAATGAATGCACTGCCCGTCAGCTAACAGTCTACCGGTATCAGGTATGGTGTGCTGGGAAACGGCCTGGAAATAACTGGAGTTTCCGGTCCCCGGTTCCCAACAATGAAAACTAACAGAAACAGTGGCCCACCTTGATGAAAGATACTACGCCGAGAAATGTCTAACCTTCAGCTGTCAGGGGCAATTGCCTCTAATTCCAGATCAGGTCAGGCCAATATTAGATTCAATGTTTTATGCCGCCTACATGACTTCTGACATGACCGCACAATTGACGGCAATCGGCTCCCAAAGAGATCGGGTTTATGAAGGCCCAGTCCGCCTAGTATCGTACCCTAAGGCAACCTATCAACATGGCAGCATTAGCTCACGCGCTGTCGTCCGGTAGCAGGTAGAAGTGCTTGCTTGATCACGGCTGCTGGCTGCGGTGTTAGCCCTTTCGATGCTCCCTTTCTGGCTCTCTCACGTCTCTATCCCCTTGATTGCCACGGCGCTGCTTTCCACCACATTTGGCAGTATTGTACGGACCAGGGATAAATTTAGTACGATCGGAGTTGCGTTTTTGACGTCCGTCTTGCTCGGTGTGTTATTTGATTGGTTAAGCGAACCCTGTTACGGCACGCACGGCCGTGTTGACCTTTTGTTGCTAGTAACGGTACGGAAAGCAGCGCCGTGGCAATCAAGGGGATACCAAAGCGGGGCGGTTATATTGCCCAGACTTGCCCCAAGGGAGGAAAGTCGGTGGTCGCCATGCGAATTAAGAATCCCGTATCTGGAAATGGCTGATCGCATGCATATTGGGAAAACAATCGGAATCGCCGATCACTGCCGGCCTGGCCACATCCAATTGGAATGATACCCCCCCGACCGGACTTGCCAGTGGTCCTTAGCGTCAGTGCGGCCGCAATCAACGAACGGTAATGGCATGGTCGCTCTGCCGAGGCTTTTCCTTACTTGTCTGCCAATTGCCTGCTTGCTTCAAAAAGGGGAGGCAGGAGGGGGCTGGGCAGAGCGATGAAGGAAAAGCAAGCTGAAGCCCAAGTTTGATACTGTTCAGACGCAGACCTAAATAAAATAAAAATAAAAGGATGAGAGTTCGACCTACTGTAATCTGAAGGCGCACGTGTGTAGTGACTGAGATTGCATCAAGTGCAATGTCAGACACACACGCGCACACGCACACACACGCCAAGTGCTGAAGGTGTGCTGTACCTGAGCCTAGGCCTGGCTGCCTGGGCATCGTGGCAGCGTAGACGTTACTAACGCAACCAGGTGCTAGTCGTCAGTGCTGGATCCTCTATGGGGAAGAAAGAAAAACAAGTTTTATAGGAAACTCTAATGATTGACTAGAGTAATTAAGCCCGGACGAATTCGCAGATCAACATCTGTCCACCAATCCAAGCGAACACACGACGGTTCTCTTGATCTCGTCCAGCAAGTCCCGTCACGCGTCCGGATTCTGCAAGGTACACGATGCTTTCAGGGCGAAGGATCCTTAGTCTGAGGTACACCTTGGCGGCTGTGTCAGAAAAGACGATGAAGACGTGGAGCTGCAAACATTACCTCCATGGTTGGGTTTGACAAGTCTGGGGCCAGTCAGCCGCTCTTCAATTTAGCTCTTCTCTTGTATGACCTGTTACAGTAGGATACCCGTTGCGCAAAGTAACAATATAACCGAATTCCATGAATGCATCTTTCCAAAGTGCACATCACGCATCACGTTGCACTCGAATGCTAAACGGAACATTCCAGCGTCATGCGGAGTACCATCATGAGCAAATCTCGGCGTTGCAGGGGTTGACCAATCTGCTTGCTCGAGCATTGCGCGATTGGTCCCCGCATTGTGCCAATCTCGAATGTGTAGGCATCTGGAGAGGAGAGCAACGTGGATGAGTTGTGAACATCGTGTCACTTCTCTGTTGTCTCAATCTTGCTGTGCAGCGCTGGTGTTGATCCTAATACAAAAACCATGTCCTCACGTGAGTTCGTGAAGGCATCAAGCCCAAAGAAATGAAGCCAACGAGGACGAATCTGGTGAAACGCGCCTGTAAGCAACCTTGCTTGGTCCCATTCACCCATATCATGTCGTTGATCTGTTCGCCGAATGTGTGGATGTCGGATGTTGGCGGATGGAGGGTGTTGTCTTATATTGCGCACCGAACTTACTTACTGCTGCATCTCGGTTCCTTTCGCAACCATGCAATCTAACGTCCAATCTTCTCTCTAGGCGATGCGTGTAAGATTCGCAAGATCAAATGTTCTGAAACCTCACCTTGTAATGCTTGCACGGCTTCTGGCATCGCCTGCACCTTCAAGAAGCTTCAAGCGACACGGGGCCCACGTAGTCTGCGTGCCAAAACTATCAAGAAGATCTCAGAGACACAAGTGGACAGCAGCAACCAAGACGACACTTCCACTCGGGATCGGTCATCAGAACCGGCGTTCCCGCCAGTCCCGGCCCCTGATTGTGCAGAGGCTGGATCAAGAGCGGGCCACGGAAGTGACATAAGCTCATTACTACAGGCTCTCGAGGTCTATCGGCTGCGTCTCTATCCTATCTGGCCTATAATCGACTTTGAAGAGATCCGGGATGGGCTGGTCTCCACGAATTTATCTTCTCACATTCTGCTCACCACAGCCATCCGCTTGGCTACGGTAGCTCAGTTACAAGGAGAAGCCATCTCGCCAGATGACGTTCCTCCGTCAAGCCTAGAGCACTGTGACTCTCTAGATCTTAACGGGCTACGCATTTCGTTCTTCTTGCACATCTACCATGAGAATCAATCGCCAGGTGGGGGCAAATCCTTGATTTACCTAAGGCAAGCCCTTACGCTAGCCCAGATCCTGAGGCTAGATAGAGAGGCATCGTACGCTGGGCTCCGGGAATCGGAGCAGGAGATGCGTAGACGGATACTGTGGCTTTTGTTTGTCACTGAAAGAGGTGTAGCCATGCTGCACAAGTTACCAGTATTACTGAAGCCCAACGTCGGGTTTCCGGTCCCTGGAAGCCACGATAGGACCGATGTTTTACCCGCTTTCTTGAAGCTTGTCAATCTATTCTGGGTCTTTGACCAATCCGGTGTCTTCGAGATTCTGCAGAATTCCGACTCCGATCTATCGAATATGACGGCTACGGCCCGGGATTGTCTGACTCTACTGCAAACCCGACTGCAAGACAGTGCGGCTGATTACGAGCCAAACAACGATATCCAAAAGGCCGACATCTTTGTCACTCGGCAGTGGATGCGCGCGGTGCTTTGGCGGGCAGCAATGAAGTTCGGTGCCACGTTGACAATCAACCCCGTGCTGGTAGGAAGGGAGTTCTTGGAATTCGTCTCCAAACTGCCACAAGCTGCGCTTGAGGCCCATGGCCCGACAATTGAGGCCAAGACATACGACATTGCGACGGCTGTTATCGACGCCGCCGTGAATCAGGTCTCCAAAGGCCCAGCTGATCGCCCCGAGGAAGTCCTACAGGGTTTGCAGCGTCTTCTTTCATCCTCGCGCGGTGGGAACAAGGCCTTGCTCGCTTCACTTTACTTCAAAATGGCATCCATGCCGTGGGAGATGCCCCCTGTTCTCGCAGGCCCACGGGTCGTTGAAGACGTTACAGACGACGAGGTACACTTCGTCGCTGCGGGATCTCCAAGCGGCTCGGTTATTCTGCCTTCGGCATGGGCTGATCTCGAAGACATGCTCGCCAATTCGAGTTTTCTTCGGGCACCGTCAGGCACTGCAACACCCGATTATCATTCAATAGAACAGCAGAACCAGCAAATGTCGTGGGTTCCACTAGACTTCAGTACGCCGCTAATGCGAACCCCGTCACCCATGAATCGCGTACTCTTCGGCCAGTGTCAGGTTAATATTGAAGGCGTTGTACCTGAGCAAGTTTGGAGCGAGCCACCACCGCCTTGAGTATGGCCTATTGACAAGAGAAAAACAAAAACAAATGCAGGCCTCATGTGAACCCAACCCAGGCACGCACCTGAGCAAGCTATAGCATGTCGTACACTGCTTAGGTGGTAGGCTGCCACAGTGTTTATAGAGTGGAGTAGAAGGACTATGCAATGCGTAATTCTTGGTTTATAGTGCCATTGTATGTAGATGTACGAAGACAGCTCTTGCAGAGTCTCGCAAGCCCACAGCGGACACGACACGAATTTGTTCGGCTGGTCGGCCCTTTCGGTTTCAGCCGAGAACCGAAAGCAGGGACTGGCCCAGGCGCAACGTCTTTTCCAAGGGTCCCCCGGCTGTACTAATGACAATAAGGGTCCAGTGGGTGTTTTCACTCTTGGCAAGCTTCACTCACCCGTGACGCATCATCAGTTCCGTCCGCAACAGCAAAGAGATGGACCGTGTCACGAGCCAGCATACATATATGCGTATCAAGATTCAAGCTGTTCGGCTGCCCGGAGTCAAGGAAGCGTGTGACTTGGCTGCCGGGCTATCTATAGCACGTGTAAGCAACTTCATGAATCGGGTTGGTCGCGTGACAAGAATCGAGGAATGTGCCATGGATGAAGAAGAGCTTCTCGAGTCTGTGCTCTGGCTTGGAGATATGTATGTCGCATGCAAATGAAGTCGACTTGACCGCTGTGCGCGCAATACTTGTAGCGACTTTGTTTATGATACGATCATGGCCCACATCCACCTACTAGCCCTGCTTAGTAAACGCTTAGTTAGGTGGTCAAGTGCCGTCCAGAAGCTCTTTTTACCACGTGGCAATCTTCAATCGGACTTGGAGAAATCTATTGAGCTCGGGTCACCATGTATGTAGCCCTCTTCGATTCTTCAAGCTCATTTGCTGCCTGCAGCTGCAATGACTTCCGTCGAGGTCCCATCTATGTGAGGCATTGGGAGCATCATAATGACCCCACCGGTTGTTGGTGTGCACTTACATCTGGCCGAAGTCAACTTGCAGGTTTTGTGAGAGCAAAGCTGAGCAAGTTCATCGAGAGATACTGAGAGGATATGCCTACGCATAGCGAGATATTTGAGCAGGTGACTCGAGGTGTGTAGTGCTAACGACATAAGATGAGAATATTCATTATCTTGGGAATCTCCCGTTGTCTGTTCCCTGCACCCCGCACCATCCGTTGTCGTGAGGTGCTTCGTCTCCGAGATTTGCTCCGGGAATTGGGTTTTTGTACCTAATGCTTAAGGGATTTCGAAATAGACCTCATCCTCCTCATATTAGCAGCATCCAGGGAAATAATCTACCACATTTCTGTTCTTGTTAAACTCAAAATGGCTTGGGAAGAACCTCGAAAGACCTGTATGGTGTACCGCCGCTTAGGCAACTCGGGACTCCATGTTTCGGCTATAGGCCTGGGAGGTTGGCTCACCTATGGTGGCCACGTTGGCGATGGTAAGCCGACCAACAACCCCCTGGTCGTGCACGCTTCCAGGGGCGCAGAACGGCAGGATCTAACCGAATGATAGAGAAGACGTTTGAATGCATGAAGCAGGCTTATGACCTGGGCGTAAACTTCTTCGATACCGCCGAGAAGTGAGCCTTTTCGCCCCCCTTGACGGGCGTTATTTTGGTGTGAATACCAGGAGCTTACTGGAATTGCTAGCTACACTGCCGGCAAATCAGAGATCGCCATGGGAAAGGCCATTCAGAAATACGGATGGAAGCGAAGTGATCTGGTTATAAGCACCAAGGTTAGAAGGCCAACCCCTTTTTCACCAAGTCCACGTGGAAGTTTCGAGCTTCAGGAAGGGAGGGTGTGAAGAAGAAGAAAAAACCATTCGTTAGGCCAGCCGACTGATACAGAGCTAGATCAACTGGGGTGCCGTAAACGGCGAGATTCTCATCAACAACCATGGCCTCTCGCGCAAGCACATCATCGAGGGCCTCCGGGCCTCGCTCGACCGCTTGCAGCTGGAATACGTCGACATCGTGTACGCGCACCGGCCGGACCGGCTGACGCCGATGGAGGAGACGGTGCGGGCCTTCAACCACGTCATCGACCGGGGCATGGCCTTCTACTGGGGCACGTCGGAGTGGAGCGCCGACGAGATCCAGGAGGCCGTGGGCATCGCGCGGGACCTCCGGCTGGTCGGCCCCGTGGTCGAGCAGCCGCTGTACAACATGCTGGACCGGCAGAAGGTCGAGGGCGAGTTCCAGCGGCTCTATCCGCGCGTCGGCCTCGGCCTGACCACCTTCAGCCCCATCAAGATGGGCCTGCTGAGCGGCAAGTACAACGACGCCGCCGACGCGCCGCCCGCGGACTCGCGTTTCGGCGCCAGCCAGGACCGCTTCGCCGAGTTCATGCGCTCGCAGTACGGCGGCGAGGACTGGCGCGGCAACATCGCCAAGGTGCGCAAGCTGAAAGCCGTCGCCGACAAGCTGGGCGTCACCCAGAGCCAGCTCGCGCTCGCCTGGTGCCTCAAAAACCCCCACGTCTCCGCCGTCATTACCGGGGCCAGCCGGCCCCAGCAGATCGTCGAGAATGTCCAGGCCCTCCAGATCCTCGACCAGCTGACCCCCGAGGTGCTGGCCGAGATCGATGAGATCACGCAGAACAAGGTCTCGTTGGACCCTGCGAGGCAAGACTAAGAAGGATGCAATAAACAAAATAAAGGGGGAAACCTAGCGGGCATTGCTCCTCGAAAGATTAGATCACGACACTGTAATTAGTCCAACATAGAAACTTCGTCACATGAATTCTACTGACTCTTGATTGGTCTCGGTGCGATGGTAGTAGTGTGTCTTGTCGACTCCATTACAAGACGTGCCAAGACGTGTTTAACCGCATCTCGCGAAGCTCAACAGACCCAAGATCTACATCCTGTACAGCCCATCACTTTCCATGATACGGGGTGGTCTGGCGTTCTTCACTTTTCCTGCACACCGATTGTACAACAGATTGCCGAGATATTACTTTCTTTTCTCGTTGCCGTATAACACCCAAGTTCAGGTCCGTATCTTACGGCATGATATTCCTTAGCCCTAAATACGAAACAAACGGAAAAGAAACTTGAAGGGCGTTACTCACGACCCCTACCACCTGCTCCTCGGCCTGCAGAGTCCGGGCTTGGGGCGCGTTCTGGATTTATATAAGTGCAAGCAAATCCACCCTCCGCCGAGTCTGCCTCTAAGCTCCCATTGGCTCGAGAGTCTGACTGCATACTTGTCACACCCTATAACTACCGGCATTTGTAGACATACTCTGTATGACCCCGCTTATGCACAGTCCGTATACGCACGAGATACTCTGGCAGGGGTTGAAGTCCAGAACGGTACGGCATATAGCTATGCGGGGAAGGAATCGCCGAGGCAGGTCAAGATATAAAGAGAGTCAGTCAATCCAAAGCTCACCTCCTTCTGTGCTTTCCGCTCATCGTAGATTGTTTCTCTGACGTTATTAACATGCATAGTCACATCGCAAGAGTTGCGGTCTTCGCCCTCATCCTATCAGTGGTTGGCGCTCGGCGGCGGCTGGATCTAGGGAAGCGGAGTCATGTCGCTGTCACCCGGGTGAATACGAACTCCGTCGCCGGAGTACCGTGGTTTCGAGTACGAGAAGTATCAGCTCACCCGCGATGCTCTCAAGAGCCTGCACACGCGGAGCTCCGAGTCGAAGGTGGCTGATCTGATCGGATTTGATGCCGGACCAGAACTACAACCCGGCGAGTGCAGGACTTTCCCTGGCGACAGCTCGTGGCCGTCGGAGAGCGAATGGTCCGACCTCAACGACCTGCTCGACGGCTCGCTCATACACACAGTTCCTATTGCAGCACCTTGCTACAAGAACTGGGGTGTCTACAATCAGGAACAGTGCGATGTCGTAAGGAGTAATTTCTCCAACCCCTATTATCAGTAAGTCCGACAGGCTTCTCTCTGTTAGGTACGAATGTAGACTGATGATACCACCAGTGAAGCTGATCCAACGTCGACTATGTGGCCAATATGGCAAGGGAGGTCCTGTCTCCCGACAGATGATCCAGATGGCACCTGCACCTTGGGAGGGTACCCCGTCTACGCAGTGAACGTCAGCAACGTCGCCCAGATCCAGATCGCGCTGAATTTCGCGCGTAGGAAAAACTTACGGTTCGTCATCAAGAACACGGGCCACTGCTACCTCGGCAAGTCCAATGGTGCCGGCGCGCTGAGCGTCTGGATGCACAATCTGAAGGACATCGAGTTCCTCCCGGACTACCGGAGCGACAGCTACCGGGGCCAGGCCTTCAAGGTCGGCGCCGGTGTCACGGTCCGGGAGGTCTACGAGGCGGCCCACCAGCACGGTGTCAGTGCCCTGGGCGGCATCTGCGAAAGCGTCGGCTACGCTGGCGGCTATATCGCCGGTGGTGGCCACACACCCCTCTCGGGTCTCTATGGTATGGCTGCCGACCAGGCCCTGGCCTTTGAGATCGTGACCGCCGACGGTCGGTTCGTCACGGCGAGCAAGAGCTCCAACCCTGATCTTTACTGGGCACTGCAGGGCGGAGGGGGCAGCACTTATGGCGTCGTGACTTCTATTGTTGCTCGGTGAGCTCCATAACTGTCTTGGGCCCTCGATGAAGCTCGATCGTCTAACAAGGTGATTTAGGGTACATCCGAAGGTGCACAGTGTCATTTCGGCATTCAGTTTCGAGACTTCTCCAACGCTCTCCAACGAGACGTTTTTCGCTGGAATCAAAGCATACTTGGAACACTTCGTACCCTTCACAGACGCGGGCACCTATTCCTATTTCGCCATTACATTTTCCAACGGTACCTATTTGTTTCAGATGCAACCGTTCTTCGCGCCCAATCACACAATCGACTCCTTCAACCGCCTAACCAAGCCCCTTTTCGACCAGTGGGAAGACCTAGGGATCAGCATCACGCCGAACACCACGTTTTACGAAGAGTTCCTGCCTGCCTACAACGACAACTGGAGCATGGACACTCCAGTCGGCGCGTCCGTCGTGGGCGGCACCAGCAGCCTGCCGGGCAACCGGCTGTTCCCGCGGGCCAACTTCGCGGACCCGGCCAAGTTCAACGCGACGTGGGCCGCCGTGGCGCCGCACCTGGCCGCCGGGCGCCGCATCATCGGGTACCACCAGGCGCCGCAGAACCGGCTGGGGGTCGACAACGGGGTGAGCTCCGTGTGGCGGACCGTGGTCGCCTTCCTGATCACGGGCGCGGACCTGCCCCCCGCGACGACCGCGGCCCAGCTCCGGCAGGCCGGCCGGGACATCAACGGCATGCTGAAGCCGTGGCGCGAGGTGGCGCCCGCGAGCGAGGGCGGCGGCGCCTACCTCAACGAGGCCAACGTCCTGGAGCCCGACTGGCAGGCGAGCTTCTACGGGGAACAGTACCCGGAGCTCCTGAAGATCAAGCAGAAGTGGGATCCCAAGGGCGTTTTCTACGCTACGACAGGCGTGGGCAGTGAGACTTGGGAAGTTCAGACGCAGGAACAGGGGCTGCCCACACAGAACGGAAGACTGTGTCGGCTGTAACAATGTAAGTCTGTATGGAAAACAAATAAGTCTTTTAGCAACCCTTCGAATTAGACAGGTCGTATGGCATCAAATGGATTGGGTTATGTGGCGAGGGACTTGTTGGAGTCAGGGGGTGTCAAGAACCATGAAAAGGAGAACATGCCTACCACGCTCTTCGACACCAGCACCAAGATAACATGATGCATAGCTGAGCTTAGAAAAATCCCTAATCATGTTTTTTGTGGGGTTCGTCACTCCCAGCAATATCAAGATTGGGCAATTTAAACTCAGTTGGTTTCAATATCGCATAGCTGTAACTGCATTTTCAACATCGTTTTTCCAAGTAACGACAAGGAACTTGCTGGAATGCATATCTAGTGTTGGTAATATGATACCCCATCCTCTACCCATCCTACCTACAACCCATTTGTTAGTTTGCCCTCAGATATACAGACTAATTCATCAAAACCCTAAAAGTCAACATGGAGGAGTCCCCTGTCTTAATATAGTTGGAGCAGGCTATAAATATTTGTGTCTTTATGTCCCACTTAGAAGGCATATCATCAGAAACCAATGATCATGTCAAATGCATCCAACCAGGGCGTTTTTAGCTACTATACGAAGCAGGGGCGCGAAGTGGCTTCAAGAAAACGTCCCTTTCCGATTCACGCGGTCACTGAGGAGGAGCTCGAAAATAAGACCTAGGAGGAGAGAAAGAAGACAATTATTCGAAGACTGAATGCTCTCATCCCATTACTAGCCCGTTCGAGCTCGATTAAGTACTTAAGTTCCAGAGACCCTCCCTATCAGTTATAGATTTTCATTTGGGTAAGCTACACCAAATATCAGTTGAAACAACCACGGAAACCTATCGTTGGTTTGAATTTAATTTGTAACATCGCAAAACACTGTGCTAGGGCTGATTATAAGACTTCATGTAGGAGACCCTGGGAAGTAGACTGGAAACACAACGATCATATATATAGAGAATAGTATGCTGCGTGAATTATACCAACAGGACCTTGTAAACCCGAATGGAAAAGAAGAATAAGTAGAGTGAGTGGTGGAAAGACGGGAGGAAATGAAAGAACTCATATCAGACAAGAACGGCTACATAAATATAAACGAGCCTGTCCCTTACCCCAAGACAGTTCGTGCTTTATATTTGATCCATATGGCCATTCGATTGCTAGCATTGAAATAGGGAGGTCGTGTCGATCTGTATGAGGTTTAATACGACAAGCGTTCGCGTAAATTGGGTATCTATCGAGACCAATGACAATAAAGGCCAAAGCAAAGGTTTATGAGACCTGACACCAACACTCCGTTCCCCATTACCTGCTGGTTTGATCGTGTCTTTTCAAACCTCGACTCCATGTCATTCCTCATCCTCTTCTCAGCAGGCTCAGACTTTCAGACATAACTGCGCGTGCCGGTGCCCCCTCTCTTGTGCAAAACCCAACCAAGAGCGATAATGGCAATGCCGAAGATGAAGCCGATAAACTCGAAGACATAGTCGGCCTGTACACTCTGACATCTACCGTGCAAATCATCTTTCCACGAAGGACTGCTGCTAATCCCACAGTAGGTTACGTCGTTTCCACCATCCGTGCAACCCCCATTAAGTATCTTATTGTTCACACGTTGCAAATCGCCAAGCTTATCACCGCTGGTGCAGCTGCTTACGTTCTTCATCGCTAGCGTCAAGGCCTAATATAACGCAGTGGTTAGCCACCACAGACTACGACACATGTAAAGGAATGGGGAGTGTGAACTCACAATGCCCCCCGCCAGGAAGAAGATGGAAGCCAAGGCATCAGCAGCCATGACGAAGAAAGTCGGGATCTTGTCGATGAACAAGGCGGCTAGGCCGACCAAGGAGACGAGGACACCGAAGGCACCGGTGAAACCGCCGAACGATGTCTCGGGTGGCGGGTTGCCAAAAACCTGGTGTTTGGCATTGGTGACGGACAGTCCAAGCACTACAGCGGCGGAAAGCAGCTGTTTGTTGTATCAGGTATTAGCAATACTCTCTCGAGTCGACCCGTCAATAGTATGTGTGGATATGACTTACCAGCAGGCCGCGCACTGCCATGGCAATGATGGACAGCATGATGTGTTTCCTTTATGGACAATGGACGTGTTGACTGCTTCCGAGGTTTGGTCTAGGCGAGGTATGTATGTAATTCAGCTTGGCAGGCAACCTAGGTATGACCGATGTACACTTGGCAGTGGTCGCCAGAAGATGTATTGATCCAAATGTTTGGCTCTGGAGGAGTATTAGAGAAGATGAAGGTAGGTAAACAGAGGGATGGGTTGGAAGGAGGATGTGCTTTCCCATTTTATCTGCCCGACCTTAAGGTCTGGTCAAGTTCTGAGGAAGGCGCAGCAGGCAGCAATGGGGTCGATTGTCAGTGACTTGCAGGAGGAACGAGGCTGGGTTGCAAATGTCCGGCCCTGTTGGTTGATCCACCATCTAACCTATCTACTCCATACCATCATACATACCTTCAGCAAAAGAAAAGACGATCCTTCAGGTCAGTTCATTCGCGATTGGGCGAGTTCCCTGTCCCTGGATGCTTGCTACCTACTTGCAATACGGAGAGAAACACTAGGGTCTTTTTTTGTTGGCTGTGCAAGCAAGCCACCTATCTAGGGTGTATATTACCAGATGAATCAGCTCAAGCTAGACATGTGTATATCCCACCAGCCCCAAATGATGGGGAAATAAAAGTGATATTTTGAATATGGATAAGAACAACATCGTAGCTCACAGTAATCCTACTGATTTTGGAAACAGTTTGTGGCGCAGGGGGCATGGCGGCAACGGGAAGCCGTGCACGGCTCAGACGGCCGCTATTTCGACTCACCATGGGGTGATTAGCATGCTGACTAGCCCCGAAATCGCCTAGATCTACAGGCCAACTTACTGTAAGGCTGGGGGCCCGTACAGCATAGTTGAGGAGTCAGCAAGGATCGTCGCCGCCTAAAATTAAAAATAGCTTTTCTCCTCTTACTCAATTGACTCGTCTTTCATTAGCCCGGAGGAACATCCCAGCAATGGCTTGTTTAAAGCATTCCACCATCATCAAAGCTGCTTCGTCTGCTGTGTGTTTTGGCGAGAGTAATTTATTGCCTACAAAAACTCAATTTGCCCACATCGCCAAGGGTAATGGTCGGTGCTCATATATAAAGAATTGGGTTTAGTGTACCTAAGGTAGGCACCGACTGCAACGTACCCCAATCGTTCAAGAGAAGGACGGCCCCGACCATGACGCACTGGGCAATATGGATCAATCCCAGTCGGAGATTGTGGATTTCTCAAAAACAATCTGTATGTACTCTAATATCTTGTAGCCGGAAGGACTGCTGCTTCGCTCTTGACATTGCTTGTCCAGACTGATACACTGAAGAACTCTAGTAAGGATCCCTTTGAACATTGGCATGTCCCTCTCTTTCCGGGGTCTCTCCTCCCTCCCGACTATCTCTATCCTCCCCCGCCCCTGCCTCCGGTTGTGGTTTTTTCTGAGCCTCTTGGTCGCTCGTTCTTCCAACTTTATATTGCCCTTTCGCTCCTTCTCTTTGGCGGCTTGTTCTCGGCCAATATCGACATGCTCGTCCTCGCCGCACCTCACCTCACATCCGTGATCTAGCATAGCTTGAGGGCGCAGTTAATAGAGGATATGCTGAAGGCTACATACTAAACGTTGCTCGAGGCCAAGCAAGAAGGATGGTGTTGAGCAGTGTCAATAGGTAGGTGCTTACTGGTTATTAGGTGGGATAGACGAGACGAGCTAATTGAGCCCATTAAAGAGTACCAAGGCCAGCTTCAGTGACAAGTTCTGGGCACCGCAGGTAACCTAGCTCAGCTTCATACTGCGTTTGTTACTTTCGAGTGGGAGGCATGCAACGCTTATAAATATATGGATGGAACAACTGTCTAGCTCTTGGTATGCAAGGAGCTGTACAGCTTAATTATATAAACGGGCGTGTATGGATCACAACTAAGCCCGGCTTATTTTGTAGACCAACTGCTAGGTTATTGGACGCATATGGTGATGAGAAGCCATAGAGGATATTAGTAGAGCCTTAGGTCTGTATAAATCAGCTTTTCAGGGGCTCTGGGTAAGGCGGTCGATCAAATTGGGTGTATCACCGAAGCAGGCAAATAGCTTCTAGTTAGGCCACATCATCACACAACCTCTCTAATGCTGCACTCGGCAATACGTTCCTCTCTCGCAAACACGCTCCTGACATTATTTGCTACTGTTTGGCAAGAGAAAAATGTAGGCCGTGAGAAATCACGTAAATTGCAACATGAGAAAGGTGTATTGATCTGCCTTGAAAATGTCCCTGAAGGCATGGAAGTGAGCATCACAGACCCTCACAGAGCTAGCGCATATCTTAGGACCCCAGGGCTACAATAATTATAAGGGTAGCAAAAGCAAGCGCCATGGTCGCTGTGTGTAGTTGGATATGGTCACAATATTTCAAGGATGAGTGTATCGTGGGAATAGGAAAAATAGTCTCACATCTTTCTTCTTCACTACTAACATATGCAGGCAACATATATATGCTGAGCTTTGCCATTGTTACTGTCACATATCTTTTTACTTATATCGTCACATGCTTAATGGACTTAGTACACAACTCTGTGTGGGATCTCATTCCTCTATGTCAGCTGGTAGTGGGCAAAATACTGAAGTTTATACTGCACACTGCGAAGAGCTCACAGCTATACTCCCGGAGGAGGTTCAAAACACAGACGGAAGCATGGAGAACTTGCTTGCATCAATAAAATAACTTGCCTAGGTAAATATATTCGAGATTGGATTACATTCTTAGAGATATTTTGTTTTAGCTGTTGTGTGCAACTTCTATTTATTCTGACACCATGCAGATACCCTTTTGGTTGAAGACTTTTTCAAGATTTGTCAAAATATGCCACTCAAGCCAGTCTGGTATTGTGCTGTTTTGAGGTGCAGCCTTTACTGGCCAGGAAACCAGTGAGTGGTTGATGTATAGAATATTGTCAGTTCGCTACTACCAATCCTCCGGGAAACTCGTGAGTATGCACATATGCACGCGACACGTATGGTCTGAGATCTGCACTTGGACGTTTGATCTGGCCGGAGTGCACGCTAGCCATGTTCAGAATTTGGCATGGATGGTTCAGACGAGTTACTGTTTAAAGCGGTGAGCATATGTACAGTAGGTATATCATCGACAAGGGGCAATGGTGGAGCGGACGGATGACTAACCCGACCCGGACACTTGGGAGTTCGCCCCGAGTCCGCGCTGAGTCCGAGCCCCCCACCCGTTACTCAAGCAAATTGGTAATTCTGGCAGGTCATGTCACGTCTCCCGCGCATCATTTGACCTTATCTGGAGCGTTACACACCACCATTGGGGATGTTACCAAGAAAGGGCTGGATACCACGTGATGCTGATGCCATGCTTGCTCTGGGCATCCCGGGCCGTTCATTGGCCCTATGCTTGTTTGACGACTACATCATGCAGCAGACCCTTACACTGAATGATGGCAACGTCGGTACTTGTGCTAGGATTATTAGGATGCCAGCATGGTGCAGTTGACAGCTGCCCTCTAAACTGGATGGGAGTCGTCACATGTACTTGAATGTTTTGGGGTAGGGGGAGCGGGGTGACGGGGTTGGGATCGACCTCCTGCTTACTGCTTGCTGACCGACATTAGTCTCGCATTCTTCTCCCTTAAGGGCTGAAGAGCTGGCATGGCTGGACCAAAAAGTCGGGGCGAGTTGCGACAAGATGTTACCGCCAACCATGGAACAAGGACGTTTTCCCCCTCGACGCAACACCAATGGGATGGCACGCAAGGGAGTCGGACAAGGGCCCGCGGAAGCCAGCCTGGTCGTGGGATGTGGGATGTGGCTGACCTACAAACGGGCGAAGCGCCCCAACCAACTGTGACCTCGATCCGTCAAAGCAGCGACAGTCTTACCGAAACCTGCAACAGGTGCATATTTGCTGACCTACTTAACCTCCGGATGGGGAAGACGTTGCAGGAGCCACGGCTTTCGCGTATCAGTTCGCTAAATGATCACATGCTGCTGGTGTTGGGCAGGCTGCACCATTAATCTCCGGCCATGTCGAGCGAAGGAGAAAAAAGATGGGGGGACCCAAGAACGGCGCAAGGGACTCGTGCCGGCCTTCACGCCTACATGCCGTTACACGGCTTGCTTGCTACAGCCTACAGGGCCCGGCTAGCATGATCAGATGAGGCCCGCGAATGAGGATAGGAGTATGTAACAAACACTCATCTTCCGCTCCTTTGTGATTGGCGGTCCAGAGCCTCCACCTGTCTAGTTACTAACCCTTGCGATCAGATCAGATCATCGACTGGAAAAGCGGATGCAAACCGATGGGGACTCGGAACTGGACTGTAATGATAACATCAGCAAGAATGACAAGAATGACACCCTCGGGTGGACATGTCAGCATCAGGGCCTGACAACACATTGTCTCGTTGGGTGCCAGTGTTTCCAAACGACAAAAGGCCGATCTAACGTGTGTGTGACAAGAATTTCCGGTCATCTGCCAAATACCTCGTCGACATAAGCCGGCTACCTGCTCGAGGGACATTGCATCTGCACCCTGAGGGGAACATCCACGCAAATACCCGACAATGCAGCTAGCAAATATTTATGTCGCCAACCTCGACAGGGACAGGACTCCGTATGAGGAGTGCTTTCCTTGGCAACCGCTGTGGGAAGAAGCTCGCATCATCCGGAGAGAGAAAGCTATAACCTCGGGGGCAACAGAATCGCCAGCATCTCTGGAACATCTCAAGAGGTTGTTCGGTGCGAATACCGCCGCAACACCCCACGAAGGCGTCCCTATCACCCAATCCATCCAGGCTGAGGGGCAGTCTGACCGCGAAGAAGACCTCACCGTCGCGGTGGAATTCAAATTTCTCGTCCCGTACAGGCCCCATGGAGCCGCAGAGACCGACGACTGCTATCGACACCCGCCGGTTGCGACAGCCGACATGATCAGTGATGCCGCCACCGCAACGGACGCCGACCATCAACGTCTTCAAGATCACGCCTTCCGCGCGATAGCAGCCACGATTCGGGCCTGCGATGGACAAGACGCCATCAGCTCCCACGAGATGCAAGAGCAGCAGCCCACTCAGCCCCTCAGCGCATACTGGGCCACACACTGGCTGGTGAAGCGGTCCAACTCGGCCGAGCCGTCGGCGGCGCACCCGCACTACGGCGACTGGGCCTGGGTGCCCGTGGAGATCAACTCGCCCAAGCTGTCCTGGGCGGGCCGCGCGCGCACTTCGGAGACGATCCGGACTGTGCTGCGCGCTCTGCACGCCCGCCACCGCATCGAGACTAACTACAGCTGCGAGGTGCACGTCCATGTAGGGCGGCGCGACGGTCGCCGCCTGGGCCTGCCCTCGCTTCAGCGCCTGGCGGTGCTGTGTTGGCTCGCGGAGCCCGTGCTGCGCGGCGTCAAGGACCCGCGGTCGCCCAACTTCGTGCACAAGTACACGTGGAGCTCGCCGCTGAGGGAGCGGAGCCGGCTTGCCAGCGAGCTACGTAGTAAACAGCAGCATCTGGATATTGCCGAGCACCGCCAACAACAGCAGCAGCAGACCTCGGAACTGCGGGCGATTGGCCGTATCTTGGCGAGCAGGTCACATGTCGAGCTAGGCCGGCTGATGACGGGGGAAGGCCGCCCCTACCGCCGCCTCGGCTTCAATTTCTACTCCCTTGTCAAGGATACCTTGAGCGAGCCCGAGCGCACCGAGCTGGAGACCGTCGAGTGCCGCTTTCTGGAGGGAACCATGGCCGAGGACGTGATCCTGGGCTGGCTACAGATCTTTGGTAGCCTAGTGCAAAGTGCGTTGGCAAGTGCCCCAAGGCAAGAGTACTCTGAAGAACAGCCGGATCTCATGCTACCGCTACTGGGCCTTCTGGAGCAAACGGACCAATGTCCGACCACCGCTACTGATACGTTTGTCAATCTTATGGAGGACATGGGTGTTGACAGAAGTAGCTTCGCCCCCGTTCTGGCTGTAATTCATCGCGCTCGACCAGTGTCAACAGGTGCCGACAGTTTGTTGGTTGCGGGTGATAACAGCCTCCGATCACATATATGATTAATAGTTCGCTACCCATTCGGTTTTTGCTTTCAGCACTTAGCATTAGCATTGGCGTCAGCATCGATCATACATAGCAAGAAGGAAAAGAAAGATCCGAGACAGCCAATCATCGCCATTTTTATTAAGGGAGGTTTAACTTAACCTACCTATTCTATCGAGAACAATTAAAAATGAATCCTGTCACACGCAAGGTTACCATGGAGAAACCAATAGCCAAGGTGCCACGCCCCCATACAAGTTCAACTTTATCAAATAAACCACTTCATTTGCTTGGTTTTCCCGTCATATTACCGTCGCATGATAGGCTGGTATTGAATACTAATCTATTTCATACCAAGTGTACGACGTTCAAGGCGGTGGCGGACGTAAGGTTATTCCAGTGTACGGCTAATCAATGGTTATTCTGTGCGTGTATTCGAACCAGCCTTTTCTCCTACGGTACTTAACGCAATAAAAATCGCTCTTTTTGCTTAGGCATTCCGCCATTATCAACCAGAGACATTCATTACCACGACTACAACATTCCCTTTTCAACTCGCCAATATGTCTTCAGCCAACGCCCGGACGATCACGGTCTATCCAGGTAGAGGAGTTTTTTTTTATCTCCGCGGTCCTTGGGCCTTGGGGTTTCCTAAGTTTTGCGCAAGTATTAACAATCCATTTCTTACAGAGGTATTCACTAATACACACCATTTTAGGTTACAAACAGAAATTCACAAGTCTCGCGACCTGGGTCAAGAAGCTCGGAACCAACATGGCCAATCTCAACACCAAGGTAGACAAGCTTGAAACAAGTATGGATAAGCTTGAAAGAAGTATAGATAGGCTTGAAACAAGTATAGACAAGGTGATAGGCCTATTGGAAAAGCAAGAATAGGGTCGCAGTCCTTGGTAGTTCTTGCGTCGGAATTAGGGAGGATTCTCAACGTACAAACAAATCACGATTAATAAGAAGCCAGTGTCCGTCATTTATTAGTAGGCGGTGTTGGTGGTGTCTTCAGGGGCCCAAGATAAGCAAGTTTTATTTGGAGCACTGTCAATGAATGAAGGATTGACCTCGAGAAGCCACCAAAAACAAACGGGCTTCTTCGGACACATTATCAACGAAAAGCGCTTTACCGCAGAAAGGGGTATCGTAACTGTCTAAAAACATGTAGAAAGTGACGACTGAAATGCCCTAGGAATTATATGCAGCAACCTCAACCAAGGAGCCACTACGTCGCTTACCATGAGATACTGGTTTTGGCCAGCACTCACATGGACTTGAACTCGGGTAGCTCTCCCCACTGTTGGATCAACTTCACAGCGTTGGAGGACTGCATGCACTTGGTGCAAGGCGTGAACGTCTTTGAGGAAAAGTGATCGCAGCGACAGTCGTCTCCGCTCTCGAGGTACTTGAGGGCCCGCAGAAGCGCAGGGCGGAGCATCTTGGCGATATTGCCAGTCCCGGGCAGTTTGAGCTTCGTGAGGAGTGATTCGATCTCCTCGGACTCCTTTTGCAGAGCTGCGATGGACTCTTCGGTCTGGGCATCCTGGAGCGCGGCGCCGCGTGTGCGCCAGTCGATCAGGCTTTCCGCGACAATAGCATCTTGAGCCATTCGACTAGCGAGGGAAACGTCATCCAATGTGCGCCTAACAGTCTCCTCGTACATCTTGTGGACTCGTAAGAGGGTTTGATCACCTTTGGCCGCTCGCTGGTTGACAAACTCGTTAAGTTTGGTAACTTGTGTCGCGGGGGCTTTGATCGGGTTATTAAGAGGTATACGGGGCAGTCCTAAAGATTGCAGCTTCCTCGTGAGGACCTCGAGGGGACTGGAATTCGCCTCAGTTCCGTCGCTGCGGAGAGGCTTTGATGTATTTGCCTCTGTGCTTCTCTGGGCGGCTGAGTTCTTCAATACAAATTTTCTCGCATAGTTATACGTCATCACGAGGCTCTGGTGGTGATATACAGCCACTCCAAGACGCCGGGCTAAGATTTGAAGACGCTCGTTCATGAAATCCAAGCAAGCGCAGATCTGCCTCTCGTTAGTAGGGCTGGTGACTGGCAGGAAAGTGTTTGCTTACGTAGTCGCATATGACCTCTTGCTGTAGACTCCTTCTTTCTGCGTTAAGGTCAAATCTCTTTAGGATGGGACCAAGGAGCTGCTTCTCAGCAGCCATATGCGCCACAGGAACAACCTCCTCCCACAAGGACTGGATTTCCTCTAAGATGGCAATCATCTCAGCCTCAACGGCTTGATTGTATTCATGTACCACGGGGGCTGAGCTGTTATAAGTTTGAGCAGCCTCGCGGAAAGCCGTATTAAGCGATACGCGACAGTTGCGAACATGTACGTAAACCTCCCTAATGAGCCGTCAGTTGCAGTCTCAGTCAAGAGGTGAATTTGAGGCACTCACTCGCTGGCATAGTAGCGGGCAGCTTCCATTATCTCGAAATTGCCCTTCGTGCCAGGGTTCAGCTCCCAGCCGAGGGCCTGGAGCTTCTTCAGGAGTGTGTCGTAGGGAGTTGGTGATTCAGTCCATGGGTATGGTTGAATCTGCACCGGAAGGGAGTACCGTTGGTGGCGACAGTTGCTATCGCATACGTGGCTTTCTTGGTCAGCGCGGAGGATATTTGCAAGAGTGTCAGCGTGATGCTTAATCTGCTCTTCCTTCTCTTTGACCTGGTCAAATCATCAGCGGTGAGATGAACGGCGAAGGGCAAGTACCATACCTCTTCCTCGAGCCTTCTCTTCTCTTCTAGTAGGGCAAGTTTCTTTGTCTCCTCCATTGCGCTACGTTGGTCAATCCAAGTGCCGCCGACTCGCAAAGCAGCGATCTGACGAGCTACGTGAGCCTGGTGAGTAGCCAACTGCTTCTCAATGGCATCCGTGAACTGGTCCATATCGGATATGGCATCGCGAAGTTGATCAAAAGTCACGCTTGAACTCGACATCTCGGACGCAGCCATGAGCTTCTCCAATTCACCGGATTTCTTCAAGTTCTCAATGCTGGGAACTTTGGTCAGTGGTAAAGAAGTATCAGCTTGTAGACACAACTTACAATTCCAGCTCATCGACCGTCAGAGCCTTCAAGGGTGCCGCGTAGTTGAGGATCCCATATTGAGCCCACAGCCTGCCCAGCAAAGGATCGTACGTGATCAAGTTCCTGACTCTTTCCTTCTCCTGGATAGAAGTAATGTCGAGCAGGTCACATAGATGGTTGATCCCGTCTGTTGACTTGTCGCGATCCTCCGCACGGCTTTCCGCCGTCGACTTCTTTGCAGCTGGATCCAAAGGCATGTTTCACAAAATTTGCACGGCCTCTCACTCTTGTTTCTGAGGAGCACACGTTAGCTGTAAGTATCGAATTAGCCAGAATGGCTCGCAATGTTGTGTTGCCCAGACATTCCGACATACGGGGGTACCTACAACGTAAGACTTGACCACCGGAAATAGGATGTACCGTAGGGGGCGATTGGGAGAGTGCGAACCCGATTGCTTGTACCCCTTCTAATGGCCACGCACTTCAGTCTATCTGGGTCGACAGCTGCACGTGTTGAACCGGCAGATCTTGATGCGTAAGTAGATGGCGTAACGCACGTCGAGATGTGTGCCTCACGTCCTACTGATTGTTTGGGTGCCGCCGCGCTGGACGATGGGTGAGTGGGATTGATCCACACACGTGATCCAAAGCTGGTTGATGCGATGACCAATGGGGAAAAGGCCCAAGATGGGAAAAGGCCAATCCGACATGTACTGTAAAGCCTCAATTGTCCGATTCTGGCCTTAGCTCTGTGATAAGTAATACTTTTCTTTCGGCGTCACCGCCAATGGAGAAGCAAAGGAAGTCGCGCGAGGCTTGAAGACTGGTTTCCCAAGCATCCGAAAGCGTGCATGTGTAAGGGTGTAATTCAGGGTGGAGTGGGTTTGAGTTAAGCTTCCGGGCTGGGCTACTGACTGTCAACGGTAACTAAAACGGCCGGCCACTGCAGTGTACCAAAAGATTCATGTAGCGCTGAGACAAGATTCGAACGGTGCAATCGTAGGCGAGCGAACAACGAACTTGCAGATACATGGAATGAGTGTACACAGCAGGAGGCCTGGGGGGTAGCCAGTCAATCCACCACCCAAAATTAGCAGCAGCTACTAATCATAACCCTACTCAGCCAGTCCTGATATGCACGATGAAAGCACGTCGGCATGAAATTATCTCGCAGTTGTTGGTTGATACGGAATCTGGAACCTCGACATGAGTGCGCGTGCACCTGTCAGACAAGTACACAGCCGTTTCCAGACCTGTGGCGTGCTAAAACACCCAACGCTATTGGGTGCGGCAGTGGAAAGGTCTCGCCTATGGGGCCAATTAGGGGCTACCTACTAAATTCTGCAGGGCATGTTTTGACTTCGAGTCGGTATATGCACGATTCTAATCTGTCATACATATGCAGCCTGATAAGGTAAAATAGGCACAACACACCTGCCTGGCCTTACCGGGGCCAACAGCATCGGATTAACATACATACATGCTTCCAGGATGTAATGGATGTATGTAAAGTGCCTACAAGATATCGTATCGGAACGCACGGGCCTGGCGCAGCACATCACCGCCGGACCGTCCCTGGCGAGCTTGGATCGGCTCCAGTTCCTGTTGGAGAAGCCGCAAGCATCCGTTGAAACGCAATCGCTTGCATGCTGATTGGACCTCTGAACATGTGCGTTTTCTCTTCCTTCCCTCTCTACCGTCATCTCTTGCAAACGCTGTAAAGACGATAGCCTTGTGCTCGTCATGGCTTGAAGCCCGAACGAACAAGCGAGTTACACCACCAAGGGCATTGTATACCTAGAAGGAGGAGAGGTACTGCCAGGAGCTCAAGAGTCTCTAGTCCAGACCTCAGCCGACAACCTCATCTATCACTTGATACTCCATTGGACTCACAAGTGATCTGGTTAGCGGCGATGATAGTTCTTCGTGATTACCAGCTGGATCGCTTGCAACACTTCCTTCGCTGGAGCCACCTACGCCTACACAGGTTTGGGCCCTCAGATTGGTACCCAGGCTCTGCTCAGAACCCCCAAGAGAGTCAGCTTGTAGTGGACGTGTGCTAGTTACATGAGACGAAACGTGTGTATTGTGGGTGTTGTTGTTGGTTGCTAGCCAATTTTCCTATTGTCGTTGTTTCTGTCTGTCACACCTTTCCGTTTGCACGCCACACCCATGCTCTGAGTGGTCGACGGCGATCGGCCTGTGTTACCGTTACTCTGTCGATGAGCCCACCTTACTTATTTGTATCAACTTACTTGGCGTAGCTCAAAGGGGCTCAGGAAACGAACGGAAAACAGATGAGTTACTTCATATCTGGCAGCAACAACCCTGATGGAGACCCTTCTCACTAGTTCATCTTCACGAGTATTGACGTATCTTGGGTTGATACAAATCCGAATACACAATCACAAGACCAGAGACTGTTGCACCATGGTCCACTTCCTGTGTGCTGGCGATGTTGAAGGGAAGGATGGCCCTTCATAGCCTGCGGACAAGTAGAGGCATATCCATATCCGGCTTGGCTCGTGGTACAAATTGTTATGCTGGCTCTCCAGCCACAACCAACATCCCGTTTGGGGGCGTCCTCACCTTCATGTCGTAGATCGACGAGTGTGTCCGTTAATCTACTCGGCTATGCAGTTGGTTCCCTATGTGCCGACCCGCCCCCACCCTGGTTTCCCGACTGGATCCATGTTGGAAAGGGGCAGTACCCGCGATGTGCCGGGACCTCACGGCTAGCTATGTGGTAAAGCCATATTGAGTTTCGATGCTGTGTTCAGTGCGAGGTCCCTGTTTGTATACCTTTGGTCGTTATCGTGTCTGTTTCACACAAGCTGCTAGACCACATCTAGCTGCCAACTTGCATCACACCACGGCGTGGGACATAGGCTGGACATCTACTTTCGTCTTCCCCGGTAGTTCGATTTTGTACTTCGGAGTGCCAACTACTCGGATTCGCCCCAAGAGAAAGCCTCGCTTTCCGCGAGGACTGACCACCTGCTCGTATGCCAGGGCGTAATCGGCAATGTAGATCCGTCCCTGTAGAGGCGGACTATCCGTCTTGACATGCACCCCTTGGGCCTATCATGGTTACTTTCGCAAACGGTTGGCTCTACCTATATCTTGGCCACTTCCCGACACCTTGTCTCAAGATGAGAACTGTTTCAAGACATCGTCAACTATCCCCCTCGCCTGCTGCAGCCATCATCTGCTGCAAGTCTCTGAAGACCCGTTTATAACACCCTTTGTGCAACGTACTTTGCAACCGCATATTAGAAAATGACTTGGATTTCTCAAATATGCCTGGCCGTTAAGTCCCCCGAAACCGCAGCGAGATATCGAAATGCTGCCATCGGAATCCTCTTCGTGCCCCTGACTCAGCTTCTGGTGGTGCCCATTCAGACAACCCTTCGGTCTCATGGGATCACATTGCCAGCATCTGTTCTGGTGATGCTGGTGGTTACAATGATAATGCTTGCTGCCAGCTTAGCCTCTAGGGGTGTTAGCAACTTCTATATCCGATACATGAAAGGGCCGGTAAGTCAGATCATCTTGTTGCCCATCCAGTGTCCAATCGACCAGTCACTAATCACCACCCCCCTTTAGACCGACTTCCTAGGCCGCCATATGGCATTTGGCTTCGTCCCCCCTTCGTTATGTTGAGCAAGGATCATCTTAGCAGCGCTGCTGATGTGCCACGGATTGCAGGAGCCTTTGGTATGCTACCTAATGTCAAGCACCCTACTCTTTCCCGACATGGCTGACTGAATATAAGTTATCACGACATTGATCAGCTATATCGGATGCTACCCTCTTTGCAACCAGTAGCTTCAAGCTCGAATCTAGGATCAGGGGCCTAGGGAAAAGAGCGGGAGATGTCGAGAGCCAAACCGAACACACAATGGCGCTGTCAACGAAAACGCCTTCCGCGAAACGGGTGTCACAGATGTCCCAGCTCACACTTAGGTTGGTTAATAACGAGTCACTCTCGTCAATCGAGACACTCTGTTCACCCCGGCCAGCATGGAGTTCCTCGTACGCTCGTCACCTTTGTGGATCGCCCTCCTCCTTCTGCTTACCGTAGGCCTGCCAATATACTGTGCTACGGGATACGACATGCCGTTCGAGGCATTTTGTTTCATATTCCTATGGATCGGCACCGTCCTCTTCCAACGGTCGCTTAGGACTTTCAAATCCCTCTCGCTCTATCCCCGCCTCAAGACCACCCTCGTCGTCCTCTGCAACCCCGTGCTCTTTACCGCGGCGCTTGGGACTGCCTACTTCTGGACCAAGACGATGGTGGCCGACCAGAGCATCGAGATGGTGCTGGGCACTTTCAAGCGCCACGACGACTGGGCGCAGATCGTGGGCCATCTTGCCCAGGATCCCAACCCGCGCCTGCACATCGGCGCCGGCGACCTCGCCACGGCGCTGCTCGACGCCGGCATCGTCTCGCTGGGCCTCAAGATGTTCGAGTACCGCGCGGCGCTCTGGCGCAGCTTCGCGACGGTGCTGTCGACGTCGCTGGTCGCGGCGGTCGTCGCCGTCTTCCTCAACGTCGCGCTCGCGCACGCCCTGGGCCTCGCGCCCGCCGAGGCCCTCGCCTTCGCCGCCCGCAATGTCACCATCGCGCTCGGCGCCCCCCCCGTCCTCCACCTCGGCGGCAGCACCACCCTCATGAGCGCCCTCGTCATCTTCAGCGGCATGCTCTTCCAGATGACGGGCGACCTCCTGTTCGCCTGGCTCGCCATCCCCGACCAGCGGCCGGCCCCCGTGGCGGGTGGCATCCCCGTATGCTCCGCGAGCTGGTGGTGGTGTGGTGACCGGGACGAACAGCAGCAGTAGCAACAACAACGCCAACAATAATGCTGCGACAAGCGACAGCGATGCTGAAGATGAGAAGCGAGAGGACGGTGCCGGCGGCAATGCCACTAGCCAAATCCACACAGAATCCAAGGTTATCGCTGCCGGCGTCACGGTCGGCATCAACGCTGCCGCCATGGGGACGTCACACCTGCTTGAGCGAGATTCGATGGCTACGGCCTACTCGGCCCTATCTATGACCATGTTTGGCTGTATCACTGTGGGGTTGATGTCGATACCTACCATCGTGCATGCATTGCAAGCTCTTGTCGCCCGATGAGATTTGGGTTCTTTTTGTTTATATTCTCCGTGACTTATTACATGGACATTTTTCGCCTCTCAGGGGCTGGCTATATTGTCTTTACGGTTACCGGCGCATTGGAGCATTTACTAGACAGGACTATCAGATGGGCTATGATACCACGCAGGCATGAACTTAAGCTTGAGAGATAAACATAGATGGTTAGAATATGTTTTTACGATCT
This sequence comes from Apiospora phragmitis, assembly GCF_038363925.1. Taxonomy (NCBI): domain Eukaryota; kingdom Fungi; phylum Ascomycota; class Sordariomycetes; order Amphisphaeriales; family Apiosporaceae; genus Apiospora; species Apiospora phragmitis. The sequence goes on along the minus strand of NW_027117407.1, from coordinate 2,586,833 downwards.
TACAAATTGGATACAAGACGATGGGTTCGCAGACATTAGATAGAAGGTGTGATTGGATTGCACCATTATTTGACCTTTGCGTCGCCCACTTACCTATAACTAGGTTAACTTATAACATGTATGTAATTCATATTAGGAAATACATGTAGACATGGAAGAATACAGGTTGTCCGTTGGTTACATAGCTGGCCTACTTCATCATACATCTTATACAGGACGTCATCAACTTTGCCTAAATAGTAGACACGTAACCCATCAGAAGCATCACATCACGTGGTTAGGTTTTTAATTATTGTTAGGAGCTTCCTTCTCTTGGGCATCTCCTCTTCAAACTTTTCGGATAGCACAGATAGAAGCCTTTTTTTCTGTCTTTTGAGCTTATGCAACAACATGCTGTGTAACAGTAACACTCAGATGAAGAGCCAAGCCAATCCAGGCTGGGTAATCCGGATTTGCTCTCGAGATCAAAGACCCCCATAGGAAAATTGCGTCATTGAGTCTTCCTTCATGCTATACCAGGTCTTTCTTATTCCAATCTAGAGAGAGTGTTAGCACAAAGGGTCATGGTACCGCATGACATCTACCCGAAACACAAAAAGCGGTCAGTTTTCCCGAAACCTGGTCAGGGGACTCAACACAGGTAACCATGTATTCATGTGGTACCGTCGGGCGTCACCTTCCTTCCCCGTGCCATTGCCATTGCGCATCGCGGATCCCCGAGATTGGGCTTGTCTGGCACGGGAGTTCGGCGGCGACGCCTATTCGTCACCGTCCATGGGTTGCCACCGCATGCAGTTCAGGACTGCCACACAAGACCGGCTATCGGCGAAGATGAAAAGGAAAATCACTCCAAGACGTACCTCTCAATCAAATGTAGACCGCTATCCGTCTCGATGACCTCGCTCATCTGGCCAGGCTGCAGCGCAAACGCCGCCTCCTCAAAGGGCTTCTGCATATCTCCCTTGCCAAAATATCCCAGATCGCCCCGCTTACGGGCGCTGCTGCAGTCGCTCTCGCTCATGGCCAGCTCGCCGAGGGAGATCTCACCGCGCTTGATGCGGGCCTCGTGGCCCTGGATGATGGAGCGGGCCTCGTCCTTGGTGCGAGTGATCTCGCTCTCGCGCCATGAGGCGGGGCGGCGGCTGTCGCGGTGCTTGACGAGCAGGTGGGCGGCGCGGATCTTGTCGGCGGGCTTCTGAGCGCCGAGCTGCGAGGCGCCGGTCGAGTGGTGCACGGCCATGTATCGCTTCAATTTCTCCGTGTCGGTGCCGGCCGGGGGCTCCCACCGCGAGATCTTCTCGGCGGCGTTGAAGTAGTAGGGGAGGTTCTTGGAGTTGCTGTGGCGCACTTCCCAGCCAGAGGGCAGACCGCTCTCGTCCTGCGCCAAGGTCACTGAATCAGCCATTTGCCCAAGACTGTAGGTAGGAGGGGATGTTTCGGAGCGTAGTGGTGTAGTAAGTGGGTGATTGGTATGTATGTAGGTAACAGATATCGCGGAGTAAAGTTCGGGGTAGGCACATGAATAGCTCGGGGAAGGATTGGGTTTGGATCGGCTATGCTCGAAACACGACGTCATAGGCACACCAAGAATCCTTCTCGTAGCTGCTGTCTCAACTTACCATGATGTCGGGTTTCGTAACGTGGAAGTGGTTAAATCGTAGCGACAGAAGTGGTTGAGACAATGACAGAACTGGAGAGAGCTGTTTGGAGAATTGTGTCACAGGATGTGAAGTAGTAGATGGTTGTACGGATGGGAAAAGGAAGACGGCTGCTTATTATTGATTATGTATTACTACTGGCAGAGAGGCAAGAGCTGTTTCGTTTCCCGTCCCTTTTTTTCGGTTGTCAAGGTAAGGCAAGGTCGCCAGTTTCCTGCGCTAAAGCATGCGACAGGTACAGTACAGGATTCACGCAATGAGGGGCAATTTCTATGGAGGGCCCTGTCCTATGAGGTATGAGGTAAAGCAGCCTGGCCGCCCGGTTTGCCAACTTGGCGCGTTGCTCCGAGAACCAAAAATGGATCCTGTCACGAGGCTCGAGGGCGGGGGGTTGTTGAAACGCGGGGGCCGAAAGAAGATTCGGGTAGGGAATAGACAGACGGTGATGATGGTGTGTCTTTGAAGAACAACTGACAGACAAGTGATGATGGTATTATCATTTGCCACATCCAATGCATATGCATCCCGCGGGCATTTACATTACACGACATACTTGCAAAGGGCATCTGACATTACCTAGACGAATTGATGCAATGCCAGCAGCGAGGTTGGTAAAGGGGAGGTGCATGTGCGTAGAGAGTGAATACTACCTACCATTTTAAATGCCCATACTGAAATGGTCGATTAGTAAGCCAAAACTGAGCCTGCCGTAGGAGACGTTAACTGAACCCGTAATGCTCGTATGGCTTTGTTCTGATTGGTCGCATGCGTATCTCCGACTGCCCGTTTCCTTTCTGCTGCATGGTCGACCGCCTCAAACAAAAAGTGGCTACACAGGCTCATTCCATTCATCAGACGGTCATTCCGCCTAACGCCTTCATCAATCAAAACCATCATCGCATTGTATTCATCGTCGTCCGCCAGGCCAGGTACGCCAACAACCCGTCACCATCTGTCGTTGCAGCCCAGCATTGGCTCAGTCTTCTGGAATCGCGCTCGGCCACCCTGGGAGAAGAACTTCTTGATATCAAGGCAAAACGCGCCTCACAAAGGATCTCAACCGCAACTTTTGCCTCACTACCGCCAACATGTCCAGTCCCCAGTCAATCCCAGGACAGCCGGAGCAGAAGAAGGCGCCCTTCGAGCAGGTTACCTTCAGGTTTTGCTCGGAATGCTCCAACATGCTTTATCCCAAGGAGGATGAGGACTCCCACAAGCTGCAGTTCACCTGCCGCACCTGCCAGTACACCGAAGAGGCTAACTCAACCTGCGTCTTTCGTAACGTTATGAACAACGCTGTTGGCGAGACTGCCGGTGTCACCCAGGACGTTGGCTCGGACCCTACGGTTCGTATCAATCTTTCTTTGCCCGATTCTGATTCCGCCCCTTCTGTTGCCGCTCCCCAGCCTGGTTTTGTCGGTGAGTCCCATGGTTCCGGCACGGAGCCACTCGATCCCTCTTCGGCCGCCTCCACGGATGCTGCAGAGAGCGACCCTGCCCTCTGTATGCGCTGCGGCTTCGTGCTGCTTCAGTGCAGAAGATGCGACCGTCCTGCTTCTGCGGATCAGTACAACGCCCTCGTTCTGTCGGACCCGGATTTCGCAACAAGGAGGGCTCTGCAATTCATTCACGTGGCCAATGCGTACAAGCACCTTTCGCCCAATGAGCAGGGGGTGTGGGAAGTCAACTTTGCATCCTGCGAAATGCCTCGTCATGCAAACGATGATCCAGACAGCATCAGTCATTATCTTCCTATGAGTTCGCTGGGGGACTCTGACGCTGATCCCCCAGAGGCTCTCGGTGTGGAGTCTGATGATAATGGTGACCAAGCCATGATGTTCTAGTAGCATGCTGTCTCTGGTTGTCTCAACTTCACCTCCTTCTGGTGAATATTTGGCACTCAAACTGTTCGAATCGTGTGAAAATATCCCCGCCATCGATGGGATGTTTCCTCTTTGCCCTATCTCTAGGCTCGGCCTCGGATGGTATAGGGTCAGCACGGATTCATTACAAGTCCAAGCCTAGCAAGGGGAGCTGTGAACTGCATACAGTCCGGTGGGCTGCTCGCAAGGTCTACGAACATATTGCAATAAACTTCGGTGGTTTGGAGGAAGTCCTCGGTTGCGAAAGCCCGACTGTGCAGAAACCGGGTTGTCAAATCGAGTCGAGTCGAATGTGTCACATGGGAACTACACCAGGGCAACCCAGCTGGGGAGCATGCATTCTGAATGTTTCGCTTTATGCTGGAGTTGTTGCTGACTTCTGGCGTTTCGTTTAGCTCCCGCGGTCGAACAAGACCTGCCCATCCTGCAGTCACGACGAAGCCGTTTTCTTCCAGTCTCAGCAACGCAGTGTGGAAACGGGCATGGTGAGTTCTTTGAGTCTATGCATGGCGTATGAGCCGGATTTTGCCATGCTAACCCTCGCCCTCAGAAACTGTTCTACGTGTGCTGCGAATGTGGTAACATTTTCCAGTAGAGCACACAAGGTCAGCACCAGGCTCGGTGTAGTTGGAATTTCGGAAAGGATTTCCTTGATCAATGTTGCATGGATAGGCGTTAGGGGCGTTGCAGCTGGATTTCTTAAGACTATCCATATAGAATCGTCAATTGCAGTCCTTTACCCATACAAAACCATCCCGCTGTTACGCCAACAGGATCGTGACTGTTAATATTTGCTCTTTATTTCATGTTTATAATGGTTCATCAGGGCCCATCGAACGCCGGCAAATGTTCATGATCAGTATTGTACACCAAAAGTGGATGTGGAACGCCTGACACGTGATGCAGTTCGTTCGCTCTCCCTGCCACTATCTATACAGTGCATCGCCGCCGCCCCTTCGTTCAGTCCCGCCTCGTTTACGCATGCGCGGGCGCCATACTCAGGATCTTGCTCCACTTCTTCCTCCGCAGCTCAGCACCGACGACACCGTTGACGCGCGTGCCGATGGGGTCTCCGGCCTTGCTGATGAGGACGCAGGCGTTGTCGTCGAACTTGACGACGCTGCCGTCGGGGCGCTGCACCTGCTTCCCGCGTGCGCACGACAATGGCGTGTCGGATGTCGCCGCGCTTCACCTTGTTCGCCGCCGAGGCGGAGCCCATACCGGCATCGGAGGCGCCGCGCTGCTTCTGTACGATGGCTACTATACGGTCGCCTTCGAGGGAGTATTAGCGCATCCCTTCTGGGGCGGTGAGGGACGGACGGAAGGAAGGAAGGACGATTGCAATGCTGGCGGGCTTCGGCTTACCGATGGAGGCATGTCTCTTCCGGCCGACGACCAGGGCGCATTCGACGATGGCAGCCCCGGAGTTGTCGATGCAGTTTAGCATCGTCTGTGGCAGGAACGGGGCATTAGTACAGCACGGGCGGTAGCAGGGTGATGAGTGGCACCATGCGTACCTTTAATTGAATCATCTTGACTGCCTTGGGGTGTTCCTTGCGACAGGCACAGCTGGAGGGAGCGGCTTTCTCGATCTGATATTGCGTTTTCGGTCTGGTTAACAAGGCTGGCTGTCGTCAAAAATTTGGGCGCTGGCACAGGCGGGGCGGGAATTGATTGGCCGCAGCCTCGGGATCGGCGCCTCTACAGGTTGAAAGCTCAAGACAGGGATCCAAGCTTAGGTACATTCAGCAGGTATCGATAACCTTGTCTCAGCCAGCCATAGCAGTATTGTAGCCCAGAAACAAGCAAGCAACACGCAAGCAAGCAATCAAAACCCCCGTTTTAGACCGGGACCGGGTCAAGGCCTAGGTTAGCTCTCTCTCCCTTGTCCCTCAGCTTCCTTCCCTTTTCGCTTCTCTCCCTCAATAATTGGCAATTGACATGGGCAAGCGTCAAGATAGGGGCCACCTGCTGGCCGAGGCAGGTTGACCTGCCACCCGCATTATGTGGGTGCATCGTCATGAATGGGGGAGAGGAGGTATTGTCGTTTCAATGCAATGCTCAATTGTGGCTTCATCTTGGAACTATATCTGAATAATCTGTCTGTTGTTGAAGCTTTGAACCGAACTGGCGCCTCCGAATAATCGAATAATCGAACCATTCAGGCAGATCGGCGAATAGTCTGTCGATCATCCCGTTTCTTGTTCGCTTCTGTCTGTCAACTGCCTATCCCAGATTATATCCTGTCGCACAACTCAAATCCTCCAATCGACTTGCAGCAACAATAGACACCGGCCGGGCCTTTGACTTGTCAATCCCTTTTTTGGATCCGGATTCTACACACACACAGCCTTTCCTGTGTGAGCCCTCAGAAGAATCTGTCTGATGAGAGGACAATAGCTGCATTTTCTTCACCATCTGGGGTGATCTCTTTGGAGTCCTTCGTTTCTTTTTCCCACACTCCTCGTTCCTTCTCTCCTGAGGCCTCTGTTCGTGGCTGTTGGCTTTCTTGCACCACATAATCTCTCGTTTTGTCCGTCAGCCAAAAACGTATTTTGTTGCATGAATCAGTTGCAATCACACATTCTCTTGGACCTTCCCATATGACGACACACTTCATTTGACTCAATGCCCAGCCTGTCAGACTTCAGCTGAATATCCCTCCCAAAATACCAGCCTCAATCGCGCCTCTTGCCTGGGGGTGAGAAAGAACACTGTCGTATCACCATCACCTCAGCCCGGGTCGTCTCTTCTCGACACTCATTGGGGGTGCACCCAGGGGCTCTGTTCAAGTTTGACCAACAGCCAACCTTTGGGCCACTCCTTTGCTTAGGACCAGCTTCTCTCGTCTTTCTGATTTACCACCATTTCTACCTCCAAGTTCGGTGGTTGCGAAAATGGCACCATCTGCTGCCGCCGCTGCAAAGAGGCAGCCGATCACTTTAAAGCAAGTACAAGAGTACGACGACATCCTAACTGATGCCCTGGTCGATCATGTATGTATAACTCTTGGTGGTTTCAATTCCTGGTGTGTTGGCGCAAAGCATGCTGATTTCCGCATAGGTCTATTACTGGACCAGCATTCCCAAGAATAAACTCGCATACCACGCCTCGAGGGGAATCAAGGAGGAGGAAATTGCCAAGATCATCCAAAATCACCTAATTGTCCAACCCGAGCTGGACGTTGCCGAGGCCAAATTGCTTGCGACAGCTGGCCTGCGCAAATTCCACAATGGTCTCAAGACAGAGAAAGAGAAAGATGCATTCCGAAAGCACCTACGTCGCTACATGCAAATCTACCTTCCGGACAGTCCCTTCGAAGTTAACACAACGAACCGTTACAGAATCGGCATTCACGAGGCAGCCGTGACTGCTCGCCACTTCATCAAGAAAGGGCAGCCGGTCAAGTACCTCTCTGGCATACAAGTTTTAATGTCGGCCGAAGAAGAAGAGGATATCTCGAGGCGCAAGCAAGATTTTAGCATTGTTGTGAGCTCGCGAAACAAATGCGCCAGCTTATTTATGGGACCTGCACGGTTTGCCAATCATGACTGCGACGCCAATGCGCAACTTAAGATCATCAGCCAGTCGAGTATCGAAATCCATGCGACGAGAAACATAGACGTGGGCGACGAGATCACGGTAACATATGGCGACAACTACTTCGGCGAGGACAACTGTGAATGTCTCTGCCAGAGCTGCGAGACGAGACTGGTCAACGGGTGGGCACAACCAGATGGCGCTGTTACTGTACCCGTCCAGAAGAGCGTGGAAGAGGAGGCCGAGGCCGAGGGCTACAGCTTACGCCGGAGAAGGAAGATGGAAGCTCAGCTCGCTCTTCGAGAACGCCCTCCGTCAAACCAGATATTCGGCCGAAGGTGCGCAAGTCCAGCTCTCGAAGTTTACTCAGAACGAGTTCCGGCGCATCTATGATGGACTCGCCCGCACCCGAGACTTTGTTGCGCCAAAAGCGCAAGCGCGAGTTCGACTCCCTGAAGACGCCTCCGGTCACGCCGGCCAAAAAGACGAAAACCATGGGATTTGAGCCGGTTCCGGTCCCCGCGAGCCTTTCTAGAAGAAGCAGCGTGGCAGATTCCACTGGGTCAGATCATGTATCGGGTGCCGATTCTGATTCGGGTAGTACAGAAACAGATTTGACAACTCCGGATGATCTGAAGGAAGCCAAGTCGACGTTGCAGTCGCCGAATTTGACCCCTACCAGGGCTGCGATGCCTTCTCTTAAATTAGAGGAGTCGGACGTCTCGACATTGTCGAATGTGGCAGTTTCTCTAGAGTCCGCAGGACCAACCGAGGCAGATGTGCCCCAAGAGACTGTTTACGCAACCCCTACCTGCAGGTATTGTGGCCGACTCCGTGCCAATGTCATCTTCCAATCCTGATGACGGCGAGACAGTCGACATGATTGTCATCCCTCCCCCGCTGACGCCAGCCTTAAAGCCAGCCGAACAGCTTCCGTCAACGCCTCCATCGGCTATTACTGTAGCCCAGGAGGCGCCTGTCAAAAGAGGGCGTGGTCGACCCCGCGGTAGTGGGATAAAGACCAAATCAGCCCCTAATTCCCCAGGATCGTTGCCTTCATCTCAATCACAGGAGGTCAAGGTGCAAGAACTTCCTCAAATTGAAGCAATCTCGACCGAGAAGATTGAGACGTCGACCGCCGATACAAAGACCCACCGGACACCCCGGGGATTATACACTAACACCAAAGCTGCTATCCTCGCCCGACTCTGCGTGGATCATCTGCACTGTGTGCAGTTCTGCCTTCGTTCAGCACGAGGCCAAATACACGCGCAGCGCATGTCCACGTTGCGAGCGACACTCCAGGCTCTACGGCTACCAATGGCCCAAGACGGAGAAAAGAAGGAAAGCATGACAAAGAAGAGAGGGTTCTGGACCATCGAGAGATTCACCGATTTCTCCATGCCGAGGAAGAGGCCAAAATCCGGGGTCGGAAGTTCCCCGTCAGTGCCAAGCGACAAAGCGAGGTGGCTGAGGAGACGGTTGAGAAGAAAATGCGAAGCCCAACGACTCCGAGTAAGAAGACAAGACAGTTGGGTGCCGACCCGTTCGATTCTGAATATAGGGACGAAGGGGAGGCGAGACGGAGTGGGCGGAAGCGCCAACTATCGAGTAAGGCCGTCGAGGTATAAAGCTTGGCACCACTCTAGCCTTTCGTCGATAGGGTCCAAGTAGGATGGAGGGAGGTGCGAGTGGGTGGGAACCGAGGATGGCAAGCTCACATTTCGCCTGTTGATGTTTTCTATTCAACTAGAAAGTTGGGCTCACCTTGACGAAGAGAGCCTGAACAAGGCCTTGTTTGATTTTCACTTGTAGTAGACCACAGCACAGCGTTCAAGCATACCCGGCGTTGGCGACAGACATCGTTTTGTATATTAGGTTTACACATAAAGTGCGTGCTGTTCACAAGTCAGCTTCATTTGGCCAGCGCGTTCGGAACATTGGCTACGCGTTGGCTATAATTGTTATATACGCAGACATTCCATTCGTACTACATGCTCGTTGGATCATGAACGTTACTATAATATCATCTTACTGTGATATTCAGTGGTTTGGCTCTTTTGTCCTAGCTCATTGCCATGCTGCCAACAGTGAAGGTTTCAGCAGCAGAAAATGCTAGAAGGTATACTACTTAGTCAATGTGGGCAGTCATTCAGGTCTTGTCATTGCGTTCCGAGACCGCCTCCACGGGCCTTCCATGTGTGTCGTAGAACCTACTCCCTCTTTCGATGTACGGCGAACCAAGACAAAGTCGGACAGTACACCCAACGTCGAGATGTCACTGAACTACCTATAAGAGACTGGATCACGGCCATACTGTTGCCGTACGAAAACCTCTTCGGAAGCACAATACTTTGGAGAACGGCACCTAGTTGCAGGATATCTGCAGCGTTACAAGTCAGCCGATTAGATAGAGATAGCTCGTCTCGCGCATGGCAAGGTAACACGCTAGTTTGGTTAATGGGAAATAGAGGATGCACTGGAGCGAGATGATATGGAGGTTTAGTGGAATCATCAAACATCGTTCGTCTCCCACTTGACGACTGACAATCACCTACCTACCCGAGTAGGTAGTCATCTATTAGCATGATACGCATATTATTCTGAGCCCGAATTGTATACCCTGACCTTCTCGTAGGTCGCCATCCGTTAGCAGTTGGTCACAGACTAATAAGAGAAGCGAACAGAGACACATCCGCCATTTGAGGTTGGCATTGTCATTGCTCTGACACGACATTGGTAGGTGAATTTCCCCATTGACAAAATCTAAGCTTTGTTCAAAATGTCTACAATGGACTGTCGGCTGCAACCGGTTTCTCCTAAAACCCACCAAAGACATCTACGAATCTGCATCGATGAGTTGCTGTTTCATCAACCAAGCAAGTTCTCTACCAATTTGTGGGACCCCAGTAACAACATCTTCACCACTATCTATACTACGCATTCACTTCAACTTTTATAACCAGATACCAAGATGGGGGACATATCGAAGTTCTTAGTACGATAGCCATGACTGACCACGTCAACACGGTCTACAGACAGGTACTGCAACGCCCCTGAACATAGGAACTGCAGAGGCTAATATATGCGCTTACTAGTGGACCAGGTTATCGCATGAGTTCGATTGCGTCGTTTTTTTCACCGTTATTGTGGTAGCGTCTTTTGGGTTCATCATGCTGGAGGTTCTGGACGAGGTGCGGGAGAGGCAGAGGCAGCTGCTGGAGAGCGACGACTTAGAGAAACAAAAGCCATCGAATGAAGCGGAACATGAAAGCACAAAGCATACCTATCTGAAAGTTGTGGGTGATCAAAAATGTTGAAGGACTCGTGAGGATTAGGTTGTGGTTGGCCGGCAGACAAGATCATCCTGGATGCTAGACCCAACCCGCCATTGCATTTTGTGCAGTACAATACGAGATAGTAAATATCGTGTTATTTATTGCGAGGCTGGTACTGAGCTCTATACCCTAGTCTTGTGATGTAAGCTCTCGGTCTAGGAGGACTGCGGCTCTGTGTATATATAGCTGTTGCCTTCTAGGGCTATTCATTATAAATCCCACGATTGGCAAAATCTATGAGTAATGATTCGCCGAGCCGTTTTTCTTTTATGTATTGACTATAGATGAATACATGTAAATATCGAATGCGAATATCTGAGTTTTTGAGGCTATGGTTGATCGAATGCGGCAAGCTGGTAAGGCCCCCTTTGTTGCCCGCTCACGTCCGGACGAGGACAATGAGCTAGGTAGAATAGTTTCTTGGGTTTTAATTTTCCATTTGGAGTGAGATTTTACACAACGACAGCATTTTCCGTTCGCAGAATTTGAGAGGTGTACGAATACCAAGCACATTCACCAAAGACGGTCTAAGCCACGATGGCTCTCTTCACGGATCCCCAGCAGTTGGAGGTGCAGACGCAGCACATTGTCACTGCGGCAACGAACTGGGCTGCAGAAATGCATAGCACGGTGAGTGGACTTTCGATTTGAGTAGTTGATGAAGATCACGCGAGCAAAAAGATCATATATATCTCGGTGTACGTCCGGGTGTCTGACAAAACGTTGCGCTCGTTCTAGCTTGCGGGGATACAAGGCAACACCAACCAGCTCTTCTTCTGGTTCATGTTTGTCGGGCTGGGCGTGGCTGCGGCCGTCACGCTCTGGACGCTGAACCGGCTCCGGGACGAGCTGCAGGAGCTGAACCACCACCAAGTCGTCTACCGTCAAATGTGGCTCGACGAGCGCGACCAGATGCATAGGCAGATGGAGTACGATGAAGACCGGAACGACCACATCAACTACAGCATGCAGCAGCAATGGAGCACAGTGGAGAAGAACAAGCATGCTATTATGGAAAGGGGCCTGCAGCAGCAAAGCGATCTCGTCAAAGCCCTACTGGAAGAGCCTACGGCGACAGGGCCGGCAAAACCGGCTCAGATTCCAAAGCGGGGCGAGCCGGGTTTTGATAGTTTTCGAGACGCCCTTACAAATTATGCCGAATTTAGATATACCTCGCAAGGGCGCGCCGATCAGGGGCAGTGATCCAACAGCCGTCCCGGCAAAGCTATTTGAGAGGTAGACGGACTATGCATGTTAATCATAATCAGCCCTGGATTTGCAATAGCCTCTGCCAATAGATAATACACACACCAGCTTCAAGATTTGACTTCACCATCAGCCCACTCATCGTTTCTCCTCTTTGGCGATTTCCTCTGTGGCGAACACTTCTTGCAACTCTCTTACCGTGTCCATGAATTGGCTCGCACTCATGGCAGTCATGATGTGCCACCAGCCGTGCAGCTCCAGGAGCCAAGCCCAAGGCAGGCCCACCCGCTCCCTGAGCTGCCTGAGCTCGGCACAGAACTCCAGATCGATGTTCCACAGGACGTAGGCCAGCACGAGCAGCGCCAGCGAGATTCGGCCGCGGGCGTTCCAGACGCGGACTTTGTCCTCCGGGAGGGTCGGCTTGCGCCAGAAGAAGAGATGGGCGACGCGTACGACGATGAGGACCATCATGATGAAGAAGGCGGACGCGTGGTAGATGATCTTGCCGGTCCAGACGTAGAAGGCGGCGAAGAGGGGGAAGACGATGTTCAGGGTGGTGTTGACGAGGCGGTCGTTGGAGGACGAGCGCCCGCGGACCGTCAAGATGCCCTGGAGGAGCGCCCAGGCCAGCCCCAGCATGCCGAGCTCGTCGGCGTACTGGAGGGTGTGCCGGAGAGAGCGTGGAACAGGAAAGAGCAGATGCCCAGAACCAGCAGGGAGACCGACATGAAGTCGGTGCGAGGCCTAAAGAGACCTCGGCTGCCCGGACCATACATGTACCGAAGGGCAAAGTAGACTACTAGTGTGTCAGATGGGATGGATATAAGGATGCAAGAGTCTTCGATATTCTCATGGGGATTATACTGAGTTCTCATACAGGGATATCAGTCATGCATACCGTAGGGCAAGTTGGTCATGGAATTCATAAACTCGGCGATATATCGACTGACAACATAGTCTTCTTCGCAGAAACTGGCAACACACCGTAAGCCTTGAGGGTCGTTGAGGGCCGTTGTGCAGTTTGGCGGTTTGGATTGTGTACATACTTTGCAGTGCTTGTTGGCGGGCTCCAGGCTCCTAGGAGCGCGTAACGGTCGCCCGCGAAGTGACGATTGTGGTGACCCATTTTGAAGGATTTCTTACAGCAAACACACTTTGGGGTCGATGGAATTTCTCTCGGGAAGTCCTTATCGTAAGGCCGTACAGCTTGTGGTCAGTTGCGTAGAACGTGAAAGTGCTGGGACCGGAACGTTGGATCGTCATGCAGGTACGGCACTTTAAGGTCGGTACGGTAGGTGGTAGGTAGGCTAGAGGCGATAGAGGGTTCCAGTGTTTGCTAATGGCAGAAGACTCCACTAAAAGTGATGCTTGCTTGTTGGTTATCAAGGTGCTAACTGAACTGAGCAGGACAGCCAATGCCAAGGTCCTCAAACATTCCTTTTGGCTTGTTCCATACACCCACGTATATAGAAATACACCAATAAACAAATGACGTTGCTCCAAATGGGAATTATAATAGCCTACCTCGTATCTGGTGCAGGTGCATATTGTCTGCCTAATTCGAGTTGCGTTACCCCTGGCGGCTGGTCTGGAGCGACAGTGAGCTGGACCCCTAGAATGTGAGTGGTTCTGCAGTTGTTCGGTGAACAGAAGACGATAAGGTGGGAACTCGCTTAACCCAATTGCTACACGCGATACAGCTTCTCGAGTCGAGTTGGAACATCGCAGTCCCCAGCAAACGCTTTCCTGTCATGATGCCTGCAGCGTGCACAGCCATTCCATCGGGTCCTCTGGCAACGCCGGCTGCCCTCTAGCAATGATCTTGCCCGAGGAGAATACCGCAGCACCCAGGCTCCAGGGACCACTGTCACCATAGGTCTCGTGATAATGGCAACGTCGCGAACCCAAAACCTTACGATGGCATCCTCTACACACCTAGCTAGGAAGAGGACAGGGACCATCGTATACGGTATACCTGCCGGGGGTCCCTTAGTGGCCCCGGAAGGCTCAGCAGGCTGGTGACGGGGTCGAGTTGAATTTGCACATGTCCACGTCCACCGCGGCGTAATCAACACCCGACTTGAGGTCCGGTAACACGTGCACCAACCTACCAACTCCGCTGCATACTTACTTTCCTGGTTGTTTGTATACTTCATCGGCATAGATGTTATCGCAGTCTTTACTAAACAACTATTTATAAAGTTCACGAGCGCTATCTTGCCACAGGCTTCTCGAAAACATACACTATCCCAATGCGACGGCATACCATCTGCAGGAGATAAGTCGGAGTCCTACCATCGGGTCCTCCGTTTGGCAAGACCGCGGGCTTGTTGGCGAAACGAGTGTTCGTAGGTACTGACGAGTAGAGTATCAAGGCCTCAACATGTAAATTTATAAGTACCAGCCTTCCAGATTGCCAGGAGAGGCTTGCTATTGATGATGCAGCACCTAAGGAATCGCAGTCTCTGCAGTCGCTCACGGCTGATCGCTGTATTGTTAGGGACCGATGCGATTTCTTCTTGTAGCAGGTCTAAGATGTCTCGGTTACGGAGCAGGTGAAAGCCATTTTGGGTCAGCACATTAATCCAAAGAGAAGAGCTCGAGCGTACCATATCCAGGAAAGCAAGCTTGCCGTCGAATCCCTTCCAGCTACGACAACGTGTAGTAGCTGGTCGCGGACGAGTTCGAGACCTCCAGTTTGATATCATAGAGAGGTAAACATAGCGGTGGCATAGCCAGTAACCCTTGGCCAGTGCTGCTCCTTGCGGGCCTAGTAGCCGCCAGAGTCGGAGCCGGAGCCGGAGCCAACAAATCCGCCTGCTCAACCATGGTGGCTCGAAGGCACGCAATGATTGTCATTTTTTTGAAGCAGCATTGGCGCCAAGCCCAACATGGCCGAACACAAACACGATGAGACCTGGAGCCGTCTTCCCATTTTCAACTTGAATGGACATGCAGTGTGAGACAACGAACAGGGCCGGTTTCAGGGAGTGAGCCAGTCTTTGACTGACAGGTGGGGATGATTCAAGTCGGTACCTACTTTAGACAAGCTGCAATTTCTGTGGTCCCTTATCATCGTTCAAGTACAGCGCGGGATTCCGTCGCCCAACTACTTGATGGCGCCAATCTTCGATGTGTTACTTGGTAACCCAACAGCGTCTGTCGCTAAATGGGACAGGCTGATCCGTCGAGACTATTATCATCATCGTATCCTAACAATCGACTCCAGGCAGCCCAGGCAGGTCACAAGTTGTGTGTTAGTGGCACTCTTCTCTCAGTAGAGCGGAGGGGTGGGGTCATCGCCGAATGTTTATTTGTACATCGGCCTTTAACCTACCTACATGTACGTTCTATCATACATTGACATGTTAATGTAGGATTGGGGCACCTGGCAGTGATGCAGTGGCCAACTTACTCGTTGCCAGGAGCTGCTGAAATATGCTTGCTATTGATTTTCATAAACATTTAGTTGTTACGGACCAGGCTGTATTTATAAATCGATAGAAGATCATCCCCTGAAAGACCTGTTAATTCGAACTTTGCAGTTCCTGTGGTGATGTAGGGAAGGTTGGTCACATGAACTGCTGACACTGCCCGGCCGGTCAGTGGGTAGCAGGTGGGATAACAAGGGCCTAGAGCAGCACGGCGCCAATTGAATGTACCGGTCAATACATGTACGGTCTTAGCAACAAACTCATCCTTTGAATTGATTGATGGTCAATCCGTGCTTCAAAAAGGACTGGAATGTAGTTAGTCCATACATAGCGAACCAGGTCACTCGAGTCTGGATGTTGGCCAACTACACTGTTTACACGCTCGTGCCCTGATTGGTTGAGGGCTAACAAAGATAGGGCCAGCATGCCAGCGTTGCCGCAAGCGCAGTAGCAGATTAATAAACCAATCAACCCAACTGAAGATCTGGGTCTGTACATCAACTGTCCATACTGTCGTACCCTTTTATCCCCAGTGTGCGCTTTCCAGCCGGCTTCTTCTGGCCAGCCAGTGCAAAGAATAAATGAAAGAAAAAGAAAGAAAGATAAAAGAGAGCTTGAGGGGCATTGCTTCATGCATTCTTGTTGATGTTTGTTGACATATGCTCACTGTATTAGGTATACGTGGGTGGTTACCTGCATGCAAGAGCACCTGCTCCCTACACGTACATAGAGCCCGTCTATACCTGGTTCCCAGCATGTAACATGGCCTTATTAGCTCCTGCGTAAGGCGAACTAGGTATTAACGTGAATGAATGTTTCTCTCTTGCGGCACCTCGGATGCTCGCGGTGCTATCTCGTTCATTCCCACATGCAATGACCACTGTCTTCGGCCTGATGCTACTTATACGGACAAAGTTGTAGCCATGGGAACGGGAGACAAACCAACATCTCCCAATACTTCTCGGCCTTGACCGGAGAAACTCTGCGTCCTGGCAACCTTACCTACTTTGGGTACTGAACACCTGCAACTTTAGCTGAAGGTACCACCTCGCCGTCAGGCTTAGGTATTATTACGGGCCCCCCTTGGGTCGGCCCTGGGCAGCTGGGGTTCCAGATCGTTTAGGTTCACGGTCCACTTGACATGAGGTCAGCTATTGTCGAAGTGTGCGGTCATCCGGTAACCTACAAGCTCCCAACTATCGACTCCTCAAGTCTCAAAGAAGCCCATTACCATTGCATAAACCCGTTCGCATCCATCAAACTTCAACGCCCTCGCAGTTCCGACCCCCCGGCCACGATTCTTCGAACCTGCGAGCCCCCGGCGTGAGGCAAGCGAGCTTTCCCGAGTGAACCTTGTATCCTTGCCAGATACCGTCCTTCATCTGATCCGACGAACACTACCAGCATCCAAATCGTCTAATCCACCGGACCTGTTCAAACCTTCTCTTCCTCGCTGCGGGAATCTACTTTCCCGCAGCAGTCGAAGTGGCCGACCAACCGCCTCCACCTCCCACCATCACCCCCATTCACCTCCGACGGCCCATCCACTCCGCATCCTTCCCAGCATCCTACCAACACAGTCCTCTCAGCCCCAGATCTTACCAACCACCCCGGAGGGAACCCAAACGACACTTCACGTCTACCGTCCACACTCTCCCGATCCACCCAACCAGCTCCGATAACGACCGAGCTGCAGGGGCGAGGACAAGTCCTGGGACGGAGGCAACAGCCTCAAACGATCTGTCTGTTACCCAGGATTTGACTTCCCAGAATACGGAAGCAGGTCCTTCCACGTACCAGCACAAGTCTAAACGCCGAAGAGCAAACGACACCATGCTAGCCGGCAGCGACGGGACGCCGGCGCCGAACGGCACGAGTAATCATACGAACGGGAAGTCATATCAGCGGGCATCGACGAGTGCCAATGGAACACAGAAGCCGGCTCTCGCCACGAATGGCGCCTCGAAATCAAGAATGTCAGACATGTACTTCGGCCATGACCGTGAGGAAGTCACGCGGATCCTGATACAGGTCCTGTCCGATATGGGATATCACACCGCAGCCGAGAGCGTGGGCAGAGATAGCGGATTTGAGCTGGAAAGCCCGACAGTAGCATCGTTCCGTACTGCCGTCCTCGATGGCGCATGGGGTGATGCCGAAGATCTCTTATTAGGTGCCACAGCGCCTGCTGAGCGGACATCACAGAATGGCAACGGATTGGTGTTAGCGCAGGGCGCGGATCGAAACATGATGCGCTTCTGGATACGGCAACAAAAGTTCTTGGAGTTGCTGGAGCAGCAAAAGACGAGCCAGGCATTGATGGTGCTGCGTACTGAGTTGACCCCGTTAAACCAAAACCAGGAAAAGTTACATCTTCTCTCTAGTCTGGTGATGTGCGACTCTCCGGATGACATCAAGCTGAAGGCGGAATGGGATGGCGCCTATGGCCGGTCTCGGGAAATACTCTTGTCGGAGCTTTCCAGTAAGATTGCCCTACATTCACTGTCTTGTCATATTCCAGACTTGCGCGGCTACTAACATGCTTCACAGGATGCATATCGCCCTCAGTGATGCTTCCGGAGCATCGTCTGGCAGTCTTACTGCACCAGGTCAAACACAATCAGATCAACATGTGCATGTACCATTCTAACGCTAAATCACCTCCCTCTTACGCAGACCATCTCTGTGATAGGCGACGTTTCCCTACCGAGAACATTATCGATATCGACGACCACCAAGGCGAAGTTTGGCAGGTGGCGTTTTCTCACGATGGGACAAAATTGGCCAGTTGCGGCAGTGAAAAGACTGTGATAATATGGGCTGTTCCCTCATTTAAGATACTACACACTCTTTGGGGAACGGGAACATCGCGCTGGGGTGGGGAATGTTGCCTTTAGCTGGGACGATTCGATGATTGTTACGTGTTGTCAAGACAAACATGCGCGGTTATGGGACCTCAACGTGAGTAAAAATAACCGCTGCGCCGCCCATGACCTATCGCTAACCATTCTTCTAGACCGGCGGGCTTCTTTTGGACATTAATCCCTTCGAAGAACCCGTCAGCAGCTGCGTATGGGCCCCTGACAACCGCTCATTTCTGACAGGTTCTTTGGACAAGACCCGCAGTCTCTGCCAGTGGGATCTTGATGGCGAGAAGATATTTGATTGGGCAAATAACCACAGAGTTGAGGATCTGTCTCTTTCGCCCGATGGCCGCTGGTTGGTTGCCATGGATGACCGCAACCACATCCATGTCTGCAACTTTCTGACAAGGTTATGGGAATACGAAATCGAACTACATTGCCGATTGACCTCGATCAGCATTAGCAAGGACTCGCGACATCTACTCGTGAACCTCCAGAAAGACCAAGCCCAATTGTTCGACCTCCTCAGCCGCGAAGCAGTGCAAGACTATGCAGGGCATACTGGTGGCGAATATATGATTAGGAGTGCGCTCGGAGGAGCAAACGAGAGCTTTGTGCTCAGCGGCAGCGAAGGTACGCTTATGAACTGTCCCCAGGGGAAACTCGGTCTTTCGATGCTGACATGTGTTCCTTGCAGATGGCTCTATCAACATCTGGCACAAAGCCAGTGCTCAGATTGTCGAGAAGCTGAGCGGGCACCATCCCCGATGCAACTCGGTGTCCTGGAGCCCAACCGACCCATGTCTCTTCGCCTCATGCGGGGACGACGGCAAGGTGAAGATGTGCGTATCCCTCGTCCCTTCTGACGGAGCGTGGTTCTTTTTGGACGCTAACCCTATTTCTACAGCTGGTCGAACGCCGAGGGGCAGCGGATACACCTGGAGGCATTGCACCAGAGTCAGGAGTCGAGTGGTGCCGAATCTAATGGGTGGCATGGAGAGCAATCAATGGGTGAGGAATAACGTGGCTACATGCAGCGGCCATCTCCCACAGAACCTCCTTACATATCTGGGGAATACACAGAGTCATTAAGATACCATTTGCATAAGGCATAAGACGGCGAAACAGGCTGATTTTGGCGGAGGGTCTACGCCTGGTATAAGCACAAGCGATGAAGAGCAGCCATGCCCTGACATGAGCTCTATAGGCAACTGATTTCCACTCTGTTTGGACTTGGTGTTTTGATTGCACGCTCTGGCTTCGGTGCATGGGGACATCAGGCCATCGTCACGAGAGACATGGAGGAAGAGTACTTCAACATAGAGCGTGTGGTTTTCTTGTACTTGGTAATGTAGAGATAGTTTAACATAAGCCTCTCCGTTCATCGGTGGTGTATCCCATGGGTGAACACAAGCTTGCACTCGTGAATGTAGATGTCCCGCATCTTTAGGCGTTTACAACTAACCCACCCCTAAAATCTCAAGTTGTTCTACCAACCAAACAGAAGAGAAAAGCCTCTCAGCGTAATTCTCTCTTACCTGTCTGACTACTATGTGTACAATCCCACGTTGGCAGTATGCGTCTGTCTGTACTTGTTGACTGTGGTCGTAATGTGGTTGGAAGGGGTGACGACGGTCATGGCGGTGACATTAGGCACCTACATTCGATATACTGAGGTAGTAACCTTAAGTAGGTGAGTGAGTGAGGCGATGGCTGTGTATTGCTGAGCCCGCTGCACACACTCTGTCATGCTCGGGCAGGGAATATGTGGATTGAAACAGCTGGCGAAAGAAGCTATGCCCAGTCGGCACTAGTGGGTGCGGTTCTGTAGGGAATGGAACAGGGTACCACGTACGTAATCCGAAGGGGTATGGGGTATCGGGCAGTATCAAGTATCAGGGGAGAGGCAAAGAGGGTACGCGCACGCTACCTACCACTGCGAGTGTGTGAGTGTGCAGCGTGCAGGCCGTTTTGTTCAGGCTGCTGCTGCTGCTGCTGCTGGGAGGGTAGGAGGGACAGCTGGGGCCATCAAATTAGGTATCGACGCCGCCAATCTAGCACCCAATGCGAGTACATCCAATCCCTCTCTTTTTTTGAGTTGCATATTATCCAGTCCAAGGCTGGCCACATGCGTCGTCGTTCTTGATCAACCAAACAAAAACATCAACTACCAAAAAAGTCTTTTCCCCTTCGTTCGGTGTTTGAGTCAGATCTCCCCCCAACGAACAAAGAACCTGCGCAGCTGTTGTCTCTTTGCACAGGGCCTACTACGACTCGGGCCACCTGCCACTAACCTTACCTTACCTGCATACCATACCCAGGCCTCCCAAAACCCACTCCCGACTTTACCTAAGCTTGTGCTTGTGCCTGAACCCCTCGACTGCGAATACAACCAACGCATCTGGCGCCGACACTCAAAATCGATATACATTTGGCCTTCATCAGACATTAGAACAGGTCGTCACTATGGCCGACAGTTTGGGCACGCCGGGTGGCATCTCGGATCCCGCTCTATCAAGTACGTGGCCCCATCTCCTTCTTGCGACAGTTCCCCAAGAGCCCTTGCGCCCCTGACGGCTCTTGGGAACATCGCCAGCTCAACAAAGCATTCGAGGCGGCGCAACTAACACATGTCCTCTTTCTCTCTCCCAGGCTCGTGAACAAGCTTCAAGATGTCTTTGCCACCGTCGGTGTCAACAACCCTATCGATCTCCCCAAATAGCCGTCGTGGGAAGTCAGTCCAGCGGTAAGAGTTCGGTATTGGAAAACATCGTCGGAAGGGACTTCCTGCCCCGTGGTTCCGGTATCGTCACGCGACGGCCGCTGGTGTTGCAACTCATCAACCGACCGCCCTCTGGACAAACAAACGGTACCAACGAGGATGTCGCGAATTCTACCGACAAGGCCGCGAACCAAGATGAATGGGGCGAGTTTCTGCACATCCCCGGCCAGAAGTTCTACGATTTCAATAAGATCAGGGAAGAGATCAGCCGGGAGACAGAGGCCAAGGTCGGCCGCAACGCCGGTATTTCACCAGCCCCCATCAACCTGAGGGTCTACTCTCCCAACGTCTTGACCTTGACTCTGGTCGATCTGCCTGGTCTGACCAAGGTGCCCGTCGGAGACCAGCCACGAGATATCGAGAGACAGATTAAGGATATGGTGTTGAAATACATTTCTAAATCCAACGCCATCATCCTTGCCGTCACAGCTGCCAACCAGGATCTTGCCAACTCGGACGGTCTGAAACTGGCGCGAGAGGTCGATCCCGAAGGACAGCGGACAATCGGTGTCTTGACCAAGGTCGATCTGATGGACGAAGGTACTGATGTCGTCGACATCTTGGCTGGTCGTATTATTCCCCTTCGACTAGGCTACGTTCCGGTCGTCAACCGAGGACAGAGAGATATCGATAACAAGAAGCCCATCATGCAGTCGCTCGAGGCAGAGAAGAACTTTTTTGAGAATCATAAGGCGTATCGCAACAAGAGCTCTTACTGCGGCACCCCGTATCTTGCTCGCAAACTCAACTTGATCCTGATGATGCACATCAAGCAGACTTTACCCGACATCAAAGCCAGAATAGCCAGCTCTCTGCAGAAGTATTCCGCGGAACTGGAGAGCCTTGAACCCTCGCTGCTCGGCAACAGCTCCAACATTGTACTGAATATCATTACCGAGTTCGCGAAGGAGTGGCAGGGTGTGCTGGATGGCAACAACGGGGAGCTTTCGAGCGCAGAGCTGTCTGGTGGTGCCAGAATCAGCTTCGTCTTCCACGAGCTATATTCCAACGGTGTCAAGGCGGTTGACCCGTTCGACGTGGTGAAGGATAACGAGATCCGTACCATGCTGCACAACTCTTCCGGTCCTTCTCCGGCCTTGTTCGTGGGCACGACAGCATTTGAGGTTATCGTGAAGCAGCAGATCAGACGTCTGGAAGAACCCAGTCTGAGGTGTGTCTCGCTGGTCTACGACGAGTTGGTCCGCATCCTCACTCAGCTGCTTTCCAAGGCTGTCTATCGGCGATACCCTCAGCTTAAGGAAACCTTCCACTCTGTCGTTATCAGCTTCTTCAAGAAGGCTATGGAGCCTACAAACAAGCTCGTTAAGGACTTGGTAGCCATGGAAGCCTGCTACATCAACACTGGCCACCCCGATTTCCTGAATGGCCACAGAGCCATGGCCATTGTGAACGAACGCTATTCGGCCAAGCCTGTCCAGGTTGACCCTAAGACAGGAAAGCCACTCCCTGCATCGGCGTCCACACCGGCTCGTGCGGCCAGTCCTCAACTCGACGGCGGCGATGGCAACGGCGGATTCTTTGGTAGCTTCTTTGCCGCCAAGAACAAGAAGAAGGCGGCTGCCATGGAGCCCCCGCCTGCGATGTTGAAGGCCTCTGGTACCCTTTCTGAGCGTGAGAACGTCGAGGTGGAGGTCATCAAGCTGCTTATTTCATCCTATTACAATATCGTCAGGAGAACCATGATCGATATGGTTCCCAAAGCCATCATGCTCCAGCTCGTCCAGTAAGTTGAAAGTCCCAGGCGTAACGAGGAATTCTCTTTTTACTAACAAATTTACAGACTCACCAAAGACGACATGCAGAAGGAGCTGCTCGAGAACATGTACCGCAAGGAGACGTTTGATGACCTGCTCAAGGAGTCTGATTACACAGTTCGCCGGCGTCAAGAATGCCAGAAGATGGTCGAGTCACTTTCCAAGGCCAGCGAAATAGTATCGCAGGTTCAGTAGAGCGCGTGAGGTCGGGAAAGAGAGGGAAGGGCGGGTGGTCTAGAGCCGAGACTGGAGTCGTTACAGTGAGGTGGTGTAGGTAGGGAAAATGCAGTATCATTCTGTTCTTGATACCACGCTTCACGAATCCTGGGCAGACGGTTTAATGATATAATGTTACACGCATTGTCTTTTCTTCTTCATGGTGATACTCACATGCATCGTTGGCAACACTAATGAGAAACGAATGCATGCGTTTCATGAGTTACTAGAATGAAACATGCATACAGGATACTGACTGAGTAGGATTTGTACTTATTCATGTGTAATTTCACAGTAATATACAGGCATGATGTTAATCAGATATTCATATATATTTAAAAGGTAGGAAGCTCACGACTAAACTGGAACATCGACTCTTTTCCAGTCTTTGGACCGTACTTGGCAACCAAGGGAATAGAATCCTAGCTGGTCATCTAGGTGGCCGCTAAATCTACGAGCTGCACTTAGCCCTATCTTAAGGGGCGAACAGATCCTATTCTGTAAAACTAGCCTTCACCGCAGCATCGGATTTGGTTATATGCTTTATCCGTAAGGGCATGGGGCTTTAACACGCAGCATTGTGTTGCAATTGTTACGAAGAACTACAACTTCGACCTTGGCTTTAGCACAAGCCCCCCTTTCTGCACGCCATAATCCGTCTCCTTACCGAGGCCGAACCAGGAACGCAAGGCCTCCTCGCCGTCCTGGCCGGGAAGGAGGGGCTGGTTTTCATACCCGTTTCCCGGCCACCCATCGCCCTGACCCTGCATGACAGGGTCTGTCGCCTTCTGGTGAGCGGCCAGGAGCGGGGTGTCGCGCAGCGTGACATTGGGCCGCTGGTCGCCTTCTAGACCCGGGTCGGTTTCGAGCTCGGGGTATTCGAGCACGGGGGTCACGCACGCATCCGTGCCGTCGAAGACCTTCTCCCATTCCGCGCGCGTCTTGGACCTGAAGACGGCCTCGACCTGTCTCGCCATTTCCGGCCAGGTGCCCCGGTCGGCGCGTGTCTGGTTCCAGTCGTCGCTGAGACCGAGGCCGCGAACCAGAGCAGAGTAGAACTGTGGCTCGAGCGCCCCGACAGCCACGTACTTGCCGTCTTTCGTCTCGTACGTGTCGTAGAAGGGACAGCCTCCGTCGAGCATGTTTCCGCCGCGCGGCTCGGAGACCATGGGGGTCTTGAGGGCTTGTCGCGGGAACGTGGCGAGGTAGCTTGCGCCGTCCACCATGTTGGCCTCGACGACCTGGCCCCTTCCTGTCTTCTCTCGGGAGATTGTGGCAAGTAGGATCCCCTGGAACAGCGTGGCACCGCCGCCTGCAAAATCGGCCAGGATGTTCCATGGCGGATGGGGTTTCTCCCCTCGCCGCCCGAGCATCGACAAGACACCAGACACAGCAAGGTAGTTAATGTCGTGCCCAGCCATTGCAGCATACTTTCCGTCTCTACGGAAGCCTGCCATGCGGCCGTAGACGAGGCGGGGATTTGCGGCACACAGAACATCGGGCCCAAGACCCAATTTCTCGAGTACACCGGGCCTGAAGGGGTCAATGATGATATCAGACGTCTTCGCTAGCTCCTTGACGAGTGCAACGCCGGACGGTATCTTCAGATCTACCGCAATGGAAGACTTGCGCCGCGTAAGCAGGTCGCCAGTGGGAGGGGCCTCGGCGCCGGCGGTGTGTGTCTTGCCTGGGATGGCTCGGTCAATGCGCAAGACGTTGGCTCCAGCATCCGCGAGAAGAAGGCCGGAAAAGGGTCCTACGCTTCATGAGCAACGATCAACTGTGACCAGGATGGTTTCTCAATTACCTGGAGCAAGACCAGCAAATTCTAGGACTTTAAGCCCTTTCAGCGGTGGTGGGTTGACCATGCTGGGTCAATCGTATCACTGAGAGGAGACTCTAGCTATGACAGACACAAAACTAAAGTAGAGTTGCTGTCTCTTGCAACCAAAATTTCTCGAGGTGCACTTTTTATAGATGCAGCAAGGGATGGGGTCCAAGTTGGGGGAAAGCTGGGGGAGTAGCGCGTGGAAGCCGAGGCAGCTGTTGATCCCCGACCAGGACCAGGATGTTTGGAGTGGTTGGTGTGGGGTAACGGCCGCAAATAAAAGTAGATACTTCCTTCACGAGTCTCACAGTGCTAGATGATTGTACAGCAAGAGCGCCGTTACTAGGAACTCGGTTACTTGCCGGATCCTTTCTTCTTGCCAGCAGAAGGTTCAGGAGGAATCCGGCCTTGACGAAGGCATCTCTTGCGGCTTGGTTGATCAAAGCAAACCGCCGAGGGCCGAGCTTGTGCCCGCCATACCATCTCGTTACGATCACCATACAGCCCCAGATATCCATAAGCTGCATCAGGTGTAGAAGACGCCCGCCAGCAGCGGTCTCGCCATCGTCGTTGCAATCCTGGAAAGACGTATTGTTGGGCCCCTTGATGCGCCAAGCGGTGATGTTGTGTGTGGCGATGCGAACCTTCTTATCAGTCGCGAGCAAGTGCTGCAAGAATCCCTCAGCCTCGGCTGTGGAAGAGACATTAGCACAACGGGCTACGAAAACCGACTTGAGCTCCACGAAAGGGTCCGAGATGATCCAGGGAGGTTCTTGGATGCTCATTGCGATAGCCATGGGGTCCTGTGCCTGGGGCCGAGACGGCTCATCCGCCACCTCAGGTGTTGCAGCAGCAGCTTCTTCCTCATGTTGAAGCTGCTCAAGTTCCGCGAACTCCTCCAGTCTCCTCTTTAGCTCCTCGATGGCATCAAAAAGACAGACCATGCCGGGTTCATAGACGGAACCAACCACCTCCCTGAACAGCTCGAGCTCCCTGGCGGCATCTCCGCGCTTCCCATGATCGCCGGTACTATTAGTGCTGATTACAACGGGAGGCTCTTGAGGATATCCTGGGGGAATTCAATGCGCAACGAGACGGATTCTCCAGGGGCGTCAAGATATACACGTGGGAATCCTCGCTTGACTGCACTAGGCACCCTTCGCCGTATATCGAGTTGATGGCCTCAACTTCGTCTTTCAGCTCCTCGGACATGTTCGTCAACCACGTAAATCAAGAGACCAAGGCAATCTAGACGGCGCATTGAAAAAAAAAGAGAAGAGGAGGAAGGTTGTTGGCGGTAATGATCCGAACGGGGAATAAGAGCTGCAGATAAATAAAATCAATCAAGCGGTACTAGGCCAATCCGCTCAACACTTACTTCAAAAGTCCAAATAACCCCGCTGTGGACCCAGGCCAGGGACTTACAGAGCTGTTGTGCGGCAGAAACAATCGCCAATGCTTAACGCCGAGAAGAAAAGAAAAGAAGAAAAAGGTCGAGACCATGACCAAGTAGAGCCCTGACAAGCTAGACTGCCGTCTCTAGGCTGCCACTGGTGACTGGAGCGAGTCCTAAGAGTCCTTAAAACTCCTAGCGGGCATGGATTCGAATCAGATAAGCTCCGCTTGGGGTTTTATCGCCTTTGAGATCCAGATTCCCTGTCCACCTATTCGGCGTGGCGTTCGCCGCTTTCGACGTCGTCCTGCTTCGATAATATTCCTCTGTTTGCTAGGTTCAAGTACGTAGTGAATCAAATCTCAGTCGCTCAGCCGCCTGCAAATTCCAAAAACAATCCAGTGCCAACTCTGCCCTTGGCCTCGTTGTTTCCTCTCGCAGATTCTGGCTCCCTTTTCTTGTAATCTTCATTCGTCTTGTTCTCTTCCAAGACCCGCTACAACTATCACATCACCTACATTTCCGTCCTGTTCGCAGGCTTCCCCCCCCATCGACATGACTTCGGCCATCGACAAGGCTGTCGCGTTCAAGAACGATGGCAACAAAGCTTTCTCGGCCCATGACTGGCCCAAAGCTATCGATCTCTATTCCAAGGCCATAGAATTGAACGACAAAGAGCCGACTTTCTACACCAACAGAGCTCAGGTATGGATATATAGCAATGCTTGCCCCGCCTTCGCTCAGTACGACCATGAGGATTGCTCGTGTGACTAACAATTTAACTGCAGGCCAACATTAAGTCCGAGGCATATGGTTATGCTATTGCAGATGCTACCAAAGCCATTGAACTCAACCCCAAACTCGTCAAGGTACGTTGCGTTCGTGGCCCTCTGCAATCGCTGCGACTAACATATAATCCCCTAGGCTTACTTTCGTCGCGCTGTCGCCTACGCTGCCATTCTCAAACCCAAAGATGCCCTCCAGGACTTCAAGGATTGTGTTCGACTGGACCCGAATAACAAGGATGCCAAACTCAAACTCGCCGAGTGCCAAAAGATTGTGCGCCAACTAAACTTCTTTGCCGCCATCGAAGTCGGCGACGAGCCATCCGCTGCCGAAGGCCTGGACGTGGACTCTATAGCCATCGAGCCGGACTATGACGGTGTCAAATTAGAAGGCGACGAGATGACACAGGAATTCATCGATGACATGATGGAGCGGTTCAAGAAGGGCAAGAAGATACACAAGAAGTTTGTCTACCAGATCGTCATCGCTGTCAAGAAGATCTGCTACGACGAAGCTACTATGGTGGAAATGAAGATCCCTGACGATGTCCAGCTTACCGTCTGTGGTGATACTCATGGTAAGTCGGCCAAATGCACTCGGATTGCACCTGCGCTAACCCGGAGGAACAGGCCAATACTACGACTTGATGGAGTTGTTCAGGCTCAATGGCAAGCCAACAGACAAGCATTGGTACCTCTTCAACGGCGACTTCGTTGACCGCGGTTCGTGGTCAACCGAAATTGCTTTGTTACTCTATGCCTACAAGTGGCTTAGGCCTCAGGGTCTGTACCTTAACCGAGGTAACCACGAGACGGACAACATGAACAAGGTGTACGGCTTCGAAGGCGAATGCAAGGCCAAATATAACGAGCGGTATATACCCCTAACTAGCCCTAGGTTATACGGGATGCTAACAATTCCGCAGTGTCTTCAAGTTGTTCTCCGAGAGTTTCTCCGCATTGCCCTTGGCGACTTTGGTAGGCGACAAATACCTTGTGCTCCACGGTGGTCTCTTCTCAGATGACAACATCACACTGGACGACATTCGGAAGCTAGACAGACACGCGCAGAGACAGCCCGGCCAAGCTGGATTGATGATGGAGATGCTGTGGACAGATCCCCAGACATCGCCTGGCCGAGGCCCTCAGCAAGCGCGGTGTCGGTATGCAGTTTGGACCGGATGTGACCAAGCGATTCTGTGACAAGAATGGCTTGGAGGCCATCATTCGAAGCCACGAAGTGCGCATGGACGGATACGAGGAGGAGCACAACGGAAAGTGCATCACGGGTGAGTTCCCTTTCGTCCCTCTCTAAGCGTGACAAACTAACCCCATGTCAGTCTTCTCCGCACCCAAGTACTGCGATCAAACGGAGAACCGCGGCGCATACATCAACGTCGGCCCAGATTACAAGTTGAATTTCAACCAATTCGATGCCGTGCCGCATCCCAATATCAAACCCATGGTAGGCTCTACAGCTGGACATCTATGGGACTGATTAGCTAACATAACTCAACTAGGCTTATGCGAACAGCTCAATTACGTCAATGATGTAGACGGATATACAGGATGGCAAGATCAATATGATCGTTGGGATGAATAGCCTAGCATTTCTGCATATATGACAGTGGAGAGCTATTCCGTATCACAGCATTGGCGTTTAGGGGGGGAATATGGTGTCAGGGTGCAAAATGGTTGCATGT
Organism: Apiospora phragmitis; assembly: GCF_038363925.1. NCBI lineage: Eukaryota > Fungi > Ascomycota > Sordariomycetes > Amphisphaeriales > Apiosporaceae > Apiospora > Apiospora phragmitis. The sequence continues at coordinate 2,558,428 of NW_027117407.1, read as the reverse complement.
ACATACCCCATAGTACCGGAGAGGTATCTGGCCCAGAGAGCTCTTAGGTTCCAAGGTTCGCTAGAATTTCTCCATTCAATGTCCTGAGCTGGAAGCCGGGTTAAGTCACCAGACGTTGTTTCATTTGCTCCATAGGGTGTCTTGCCCGACCTGGCCCACAAGACTGCCTAGCCAGTCTGAACAGCCTTTGATTTGGAATGTGGTGTGCACGCCGTTTACGTTTGTTCCACGCCAGGCGGTAATGGCTGCAGAAAAGGCGCCCAAGCTGTCTCGCGGAATCCTCAGCCAACAGTCAGATCCGTCGACTTTGAGTATGTCGATAGAAATTGCTGTGCCTGCAATGCCAAGGAACTGCTGGAGCGCCGCCGTGCAGTAGGACCGCACCTGGAGGGCATCGAGTTCTATGGGCTCCTGAAGCGGATTGCCATTCAGGACTTGCAGATGGGCGTATGAGAAGAGGGGCTCCTTTATGACACAGCTTGCTAGCTCGTGGGACTTTTGCGACTTGGCTTTGGCTGTAGCCAGCACCGATTTGTCGCCTGGTTCGGCCATGTTGGTTTGCAAGAATAGATGCAAGTGATATATATCCCTTCTCGGAAAGCTGGACGAGCTAATGCGTTCAAGAGAGAGCGCCCTGAAAAACGTGGGTTAGGGGAGGAAGGGAAAGGTACGTACTGTGCTAGGTTAGCTCAGGGATTCCTCTCGGCAACAAGGCTTATCGATAACCTTAAGTAGAGTCGCCGCAACCAGCCGCAGCTGCCAAACGCGATAGTCAACATTCCTGCCACTATTACAATCCCGTCCAAGCTCTTTCTTCCCCATTTGACAATCCTCGCGCCCGTCCGACCAGACCGAGAAACTCACCACTACCGACACCGAAGGCTATTGGATAAACAGGGCAAAGGGCAAAGACATCCGGCAATATGGCTAACAACTTCGTGCCGCCGGGCCAGCACCGCTACCTTCGCGCCTGCATGGTGTGCTCCATCGTCATGACCACCAGCGTACGTCTTCGTCCTCTCCCTTTCTTCCCCTGACTTGCTTGCCAAGCATGGGCACTCTTGCCACACAGAGACTGATCGCGAGCACCATCAACAGCGTTTCCGACACGAAGGCTGCCCCAACTGCGAAGACTTCCTGCACCTCAAGAACGACACCGAAGCCATCGAGAGCTGCACGAGCCAGGTCTTCGAGGGCCTCATCACCCTGGCCAACCCGTCCAGGTCCTGGGTCGCCAAGTGGCAGCGCCTCGACAACTACGTCCAGGGCGTCTACGCTACCAAGGTCTCCGGCCAATTGCCCGACGAGATACGCTCAGCTATCGAGGACGAGGGGCACGTGTATATCCCGTAAGTGCCCGGCCCGGCCCGGCCCTCTACGTCATTTCTCGCACTTTGCTGCGAAAGAAAGCTCTGCGTCGTCATTTGCGATCTTATGTTCTAACCCCAATGTTTCTGTAGGAGAGATGGAAGTGCGCTCGAGGCCGAGTAGACCCTGCGATAGACGATACCCAAGGATGGAAAGAGGCAACGGGCGGTTGGTTGAAAAAAGCAAAGATTCATGGCATGGCGTTGGCACAATTGGGTGAAATTCGAGATGTTTCTGAACGGGCGTTTTCGGCGTGTGCATGAATAAAGAAGTCAAGACAGTTAAGTCCAATCAAGAGTCAATTGCTCTGTATTGCTAATTAAAAGCTCGCTGTTAAACAAATGTGTTTTCGTACAAATCGAAGCCCGTGACGGAGCGCCCAGCGCTCCCACGGTATAAATACAAAGACCCCATGATAGCCATTATGATCACCCAACGAGCCTCAAACCTCTCTGCCATTATATCTTTCAAAGCCGGGGCCACGGTTCGTTGCATGGAATCGTTTCCCCTCTTCGCGGCCCCCTTTACTCGGCGAGCCTTGGTCAAGCCTTGAGATCTCACTCCGGTTGCTCGTTCTGCACGAAGGTGGCGGCGTAGGCGGCGTATCTCTACGCGACGCCCGAGACAAGGCGCTTCTTCTTTGTAGCGCGCTCTGATTATTCGTGACTCTGGACGGTGATGGCTCTTGGCGCGACAAGTTTCTGGATTCCTTGGGTTCTCTGCTCAGGTTCAGATGCTCGACGCTCCGTGAGTCTCTTATCTCCTCCGGCCGGTTACCTTTCTTGGCCCGCCGCGCCCTGGCGGTACCAAAAACCCAGACGACGGTGTCAACCTCTTGTATAAGCACTTGCATCTCGTGTTCTATACTTTCCCTCAATTGGTCTGCTTTTGGCTCAAGATCTCCCTCCGCCTTATGCTCTTCCGGAACCTTATGCGCTAGTAGCTGGACGTCTTGTAACTCTGCTTTCTGGCCAGTGGGGGTTAGTGCCATAATGAAATACACTGCCCCCTCGGAGGCCTTCCTGGAGGCGATAGAGGATGTTTCGCTTCGAACGGAGTGAGAAGAAGATCCAAGAGGACTCCGTTGTCGAGAAGAAGGAGATTTACTACGCGAGGGGCTCTCCTTCGAGCCCTGGGTGTTCAGAGGTGGTAGATCTAGCCGTGCAATTATGCTTGCTGGAGATGATGGAGTTGTTGCCCCTTTCTCATGATGACCTGGGGTCGTGGCATTGTCAACCTTAGGGGGAACCATTGATATTGCCGTTGATAAAGGAGTGGTCAAATCTCTGCCAATTCCCGTCTTCTGTCGTCTTTTGTACAATTCCCCTATTGGTTAAGCCCTAGTATACTGACATCGCACGCCGCCACGGTAGCGGGATGGGCTTTGGCTTCTTGCTTGGAATTATTCGAAATGGCGGGTACAGGCGGTGCGGCATTCAGGGCCGACGATAGGGGCTGCTTGGGCGGGAAAGGCGAGCCGATAGCACGTCTGCTGCTCCCCTGTTGTTTCGGAACGGGCTCGCAGTGTCCCGCCAGGGGCTTCTTCTGGCCCGTGGTTTCAGCCTCCTCCGGGGCAATTGGCTGATGTATGGTGGCGGGGAGGAGAGGAAGTGCCTTGTTAAGCGACAACGCGTGCGATGGGTTCAACGAGCGTTCGCGCGGGTCATGGCTGCTGCTGCTGCTTCCATGTTTCGAAACCGGCGATCTGAATTCTGCCTCAACCGGTGTCTGGCTTGGTGTGGTGTTGAGGGACGAGAAGGTTCGCATCGTGCGGTTGGAAGGGGTTGAGAGGATGCCACTGGACTCGGACTCGGTAGATGGCGAGAAATGTGAGGTCTGTGGCTGAATTCTGGAGATGACGGTAGTATTGTGGCCAAGGGGTTGGTACGTCTTAGCTTGTAAGATGAATCCCCCGTCCTGGGAGCTCACAGGCTCCTCTGCCTCGCGGACCTTGGCGGGCATGTCGCTTGTCTTGGAGTTGGACCGGCTCCTGCCCTTCTGCGGACTTGGTGTTGTCTTGCGGGAGAAGTTGGGCGCCGAGGCTTCGCGGGGGCTTCTTCGGGTACCACCGGGGCTGCTGCACTCGGTCTGCCGCTCCCGGTGGCCAGTTCTGTCGGGGCTCCTTCTTCGAGTGCTTCTGGGGCTACGTTCGGTCCGCTCAAGGTGGTGGTCAGCTACTAGCGGCGTCATTACTGGGTGCCTCGGGCCCGCGTGACGGATGCCGGTCACTTTTGTAGGGGGCTGTACCTGTGTGAACGAATAAGGAGTCTTGTGCTTGTATATCTGTGGTGCTTTGTGGGATCTAAGGTCTGCCAAACTACTATTCCCAAGTACTGCTGTCTGGACCTGAGGCTGTGATGCTCCAGCTATAGCATGGTGGCGGCGGTAATAGTGCTGGTGATCAACCGCAACAGCTTGCGTGCCGGATCCATCGTTCGTAACCCTCGTACTGCCACCACCCATCATGGCCATGCTACCTTTACGAGCCTTGCTGCCGCTGCTTGAACGCCGGAGGAAGCGTTTATGAATGCTGGTTTTCCGTGCGTGATGCATCAGGGGCGAAAGCTGTTCGCGAGTCACGTAGCTCACTTTGGTCGCTGATCGCTGGTCGCAATGGGCGAAGAATTAAAAATGATTGGTAGACGAAGAGAACCAGTCTCTCGAAGGCAGTACAGCAATGATCATGAAAAGACGCTAGTAGAAGAAGTCAAAGAATAGTAATGAATGAATCTAGACTGAAGAGTTTGAAGAACCAAAATTCACTTCGTGAATGAGAGCCAGAGAAGTTCATAGAGAGAAAGAGTACATATTATTATTCTAAGAGAAACAAGAAACCCCCATCCAGAGATAAAACGGGCCCGGTATAAGGAGTATATAATGAAGGCCCAGGACTAAGAGAAAAAGGACAACACCAAAGATAATATCTTTTCCCTATGTTGTAGTGTAGAAGAGCGGGAAGGGGGGAAGGAGAGCAAAATCCATGATAATCTCATCTGTAATTGTCAAACTAGAACCAACAACAAGTTACGAACTATAGAGGATGACCAATATGGTCTTTCTTCCCCTTCCTTTCCTCCCCATCATGAACGGATGACTTGACAGTGCAGCATATAGCCCTGAAGCGGAGAAAAGAGAAAAAAAGAGATTGGGTCGGTCCCATGACGCAAAGCACCTCGACGACAAAGAATGATAGCTTCAAGCCGGGAGACACACGAGATCAGGGTGCCGTAGGAAGTTTGGAAGCCCAACAAGGGGCCCCGTCTCTCTTTGTCGGGTGCCAATTGTACGAGGAGATTCTCGACTAACAACAAAGAGCAGAACGGGCGGAAAGACCTGCCATGGGATCGTCAGGAGCCCTACCCCCAGCTAAAGGGCATTTTCTTTCTTCCAAGGTAGACAGGCATGGGCAAATGGACCTGGGCTGTCTGTAAATAGAGGGCAATCCAACCCTGCACCTCTGAGAGTGCTATTGCACCTCGGGGCCCCTAGTTGTCATTGAACCGAGGAAACAGGTAGACCACCACCTGCCGGAAGGGCGGGCCAGAATGAGCATTGTTCGACAAAGGTTTACAGATAGCGTTTCAGTTGTATTCCCAGGCGGAGCTAGCTTGTACGGTCTACAGCTTACTCAGCTCTGACCTCTACTGGGTTGGCTAGGGCACAGCAATATGAGCTCCCATGAAGCGTTATCGTTCAATGAAATATCTGATTTGATTATTCTATCAAGGGAAACAAACTATGTAAGTAGTTATACGCAATATGGAGTATCCAACGCCAATAATACGACCCGAACAGCATTGGCTTCTCGACCTGCTTGCAATCTATGCGTGTTGAGTATACCTTCTATCTCACAACCTTCAAATGCCGTTATTCCCGCTGCTGATGCAAAGATAGTTATGCAAGGAGATCAAAGGAAATGGTAGCAGTAGTAGCTGGCTTGGTGTGGCTACTAGTAAGTCTAGTTCTTAGTGTCGCAATACTTGGGCAACCCCGAGCCGGAGGAGCTGGCCCAGCTCATGACCGTCAGCGTGGTCGTATAAGCCATGGCGATGACGCCGAAAATGCATAGACATATGTCCGATACCTTCCAGAGCCGGCTTCGAGCCACGCCCCTGTAGTGAAGCAAGGGCTGTCATCTCGTTAGTGAAGCCGTCACAATATCCATGATCTGGGTTAACTTACCGGGTAGATGTAGACTAGTGGAATACAAGCGAAGTTTCCAACCAATGCCACAAATTTGTCGAGGTTATCAGCGCCAGCCCAGGCGATGAGGGCGCACATAAACACAACCAAGAAACGGAATCCGTTTTTCTGCCACTTGATATAGGGGTTATACTTGCCACTCCGGGTGAAGAGTGCATTCTCAGTGATCTTGATGGCAGGGAAGATCTGCAGAGGAGTAGAAAGGAGGATAGCAAGCGAGTAGAGGAATTGCACGCCGTTCACGAGCTTGTTGTCCTGCGGTAGGTTCAACAACACTACCGTCTCGGTCTTGGAGCCGTAGGCAGCATACGAGATGGCACCCATGACAGTGAATAGAAGCGTGATGATAATCATTACGTAGAACATGACCTTGGGGAACTTGGCAGGCTGCTTCATCGATTCTTGGATAGGAATGATGAGACCAATACCTTCAAAGGTGAAGATGGCTGTTCCAATGAATAGAGTCCAGTCTTTCTCGTTGAAAAGGATGATGTCTGCGAGCCCGTTGGCATTAAGTGTGAGAACATCGTAGTAGAAAAGGTAGGCTAGACCAATGACGATGAAAGCATCAGCAATCAAAGCAGTGAAGCCAAGTTTACCAATATCGCGAAGCAGTGCGAACGGGAGGAAGATGACCATTTGGATGATGATTAGGAGGGTAACGGGGATGTTTGCGCGGCAGTCGGTCACGGCAAGGAAGAACGCTTGTAGGTTTTCCGACGTGAAGACGATGTAAGCTGCAACAAACCCCAACTGACTGACGACGATGGAGAAGAGGATCAACGTCCTCAGCCACTTTCCGTACAGGATGCCACCGATGTCACCAAAAGAACCCTCCACTTTCAGACGAGTAGTGACGAGCAGCACGAAGCAGTAGTAGCTGAGAATTGCCACCCCAAGTAGTACAGCATTGCTGAACACCATACCTCCGTTGAAGTAAGCCCGGGGGAGAAAAGAACACCGGTGCCGACGAACGATTTAAGCAAGAGCAAGGCAGCGTTCATCGGTGTATTCTTACCACTACCGCCGCGAGACTTCCGTCTCCTCTTACGCCGCGAGGGTGTCAACAAGGTGCTATCTTCCATTGGCTCGTGGTCGTCATCGCTTCCTTCGTCCGACTCATACTCGTCTTCTTCACCAGAAGCAAAGTACTCGCCTGGAAGAAGATCTTCGTCATCCTCTTCTAACTCCTCACCAGCGAAATGCCCATAGATAGTCAAGAACTCCAGGAAACTGGTGGTGAACAACTGAGGTTGCTTCCTCGAGGCACGACCAACCTCCGGATCCTCGGGGCTGTTTGAAGGGCTCCTGGCAGCTCTCCGGAGGTAGTTACGTCTGAACCCTCCAGGAACTTTGATGGTGTTGATGTCGAATACTTCGGTCTCGGGCTCTGGGCGAGGTACACTGAAGCTCTTGCTACGTTGGGGGCGGTTGCGACCTTCGGCTTCCTCGGTCCACTTGTAGATGGGGCGAGTGATATCACCGCCTTGAAGTCTCAAACTCGAGAACTCGTCCTCATCGAAATCAGGCTCTGTGCTTTCCCCTGGCTGTTTGCCTTTTACTGAGTCTTCGTTGGGCACGAAGCCACCCGCATCGGAGGCATCGGAGGGCTGAACCAGATGTCGCTTGATGATCTCAGGGTCTTCATAGGCACCGGTCCCACCCCCTTGTAGGAACCTTGATCTCGCATCGAATGAGCCATAGTTGGTGGGCGTCGTTGAGGATTGGACTTGCTGCCCCGTTGCAGCAGGCGAAGCCGATCGTACTGGTGGTGTACCGAATCTTGGCGGTGACGTGCCCACGGAGTTGGATAAGGCGGCAGCAAGCGCTGAAACGCCAGGACCGGTGTTCTGACCCGCTTGGGCAGGGCCAGGCAGAGGTGTCAGATCCTCCGAGCCCTCGCCTTCGTTTGCTGGGGCCGGGGAAGCTGATCTCTGCGAAGGGGCACCGAAGGCGCCAGAAGGCACAGGCGAGGCCAAACGAGCGGTCGCGTCAGCGCGAGGGAGCGAGGTTCCATAGTTACGGCCGCGAAAAGAGCCGCCTGGCGACGAGGCCATGGGCTGTACGAATGGGGAGCTCCGACCCCGATCAGGAGTGGCCATGTTGACTATCGGATCGGATTTCTAACTTGCGGCGAGCAGCTCGACGGAAATGGATCGAGGGTGTCGGAGGTCGGTTTGCTATCTCGTCAGGACCTGGAGGCTGAGTCGGAGGTTATAGCCGCGTGGTCTGGGTTGGCAATTACCGCCTTGAGGACGCCAAAGTCAATGCGGGCGGTATCAACCAGGACGGACCAGCAAGTGCGCCACAGGAGCTTTAGTTATCTCGGCCACGATAAGGTTCCAAGGGCTTGAAAAGTAGGCACGAAGAGGACGGTAGGGCTGGACTGACCAGGCGATTCTCGTCAACGGGTTTGAAGGAGTGAAAGATCAATATTTGGCGAGGAATGGCCCCTTGTGATGATTTGCACTCACGAGACCCTGGCCTCCTTTGCAGTGGCCGAGTCAGGCAGGTGATGAAATACGCCCACCTAAATGCCAGCCATGACCAGACGCTAAAAAGGTGCTGCATTATCTTTACCTGTCTTGGCCAGTCGATTGGACGCATGCATTAGCATTAGAACGCCCGTTAGTCAGCAGCATTACTGCCGACATGGGGGACGTACATGCCTAGCCGCTCGGTCGTATTCCCATCGTCATGTTTAATCTGATTCACTGAATGGGGGGAAAAAACAATATCAATTCTTAAACTACACATAACCAATGTTGCTTTCCACGATCTGTGCTCCCATCAGGATTGATGTTGGTTACATGTAGTGAAGACCCAGTACCAACGCAACCCCCACCACATGCAATTGGTGCCCGGAGGACTTAGAGCCGAGCCACTACAGCATCAGCAAACATCAGCAGGCAGCATGCTTCTACACCATCAACCGAAGCTAGGTTCAAGACATACACGAGTCTGACTGTGCGCCCATGATCTATCTTCTTATAAGTATATATTGCTGTTTACCTGTTTACTCTGGGTGGAACTCAGTGTTCCCAACAGTATTAGGAGACAGGAGATCGTAACCTGGTATATCAGCTGTGGTTGCTACCAAAGCCCTTTCATATTGATCTCTTCTTCGATGAATGAATGCAGCATGTGACATAGCCGCTGCAAGATAGAGTTGGATCTTGCTTCGCTGCCGCAAGCCTCTCCGCCATATAATCCGATATGCTTTTAGGGGGCTTCTGGCTATCGAGTTGTAGATTAAAGGCATACTCGATACAATACGGAAAGGTACTGGCCAAGCATGGCGGTCAGATATGAGTCCAACTACGAATGGAAAATGTTTAGGGTGCTCGAGTCAGTGAACATGGACCTCACTGATTGACTTGGAGATGCCCCGATGGCCCCCGCCTTCATGACAGTCTCTACCCAAGCAGCTCGCCAAGCAGCTCGAATGCACCATGGAAGATGACGTCGGGAAAGGCTTGGTTAGCCCTTGCCGAGCTTTGCGAGCGGGAGGGATCTAAACCCCGCCAACACGGATTGGCATGGCGGCTCTGGGCTGCAGGCTGGCTGCGTGCCACTGTTTTCTGGCGGTGCCCAGTAATTTCCCAGGCCTATCGTGGGGAGGCGTGCGGGGGATGATGCTGCACCTCCTGTCCCGCATACACTACTGCATTGTACATAGTCGGTTTTCCCGATATAATCCTTCACATTCATGCTTCCTCAAACAGACAGGCAATGCAATTGGGGCCTTGGAGGAGGCGATATTCCATAGGCACAACCCACTGTCCCTATACGCCAGTTCTCCAACTTTATTGCTCGCGAAACTTGATCACCGTCTTCTTCACTTCTTTGCCCAAGCTGGACTTTCCTTCTGCTTCTGCTTCTGCTTCTGCTTCTGCTTCTGCTTCTGCTTCTGCTTCTGCTTCTGCTTCTGCTTCTCCTTCTGCTTCTGCTTCTGCTTCTGCTTCTGCTTCTGCTTCTGCTTCTGCTTCTGCTTCTGCTTCTGCTTCTGCTTCTGCTTCTGCTTCTCCTTCTCCTTCTGCTTCTGCTTCTGCTCTCTGCTTCTGCTTCTGCTTCTGCTTCTCCTTCTCCTTCTGCTTCTGCTTCTCTCTTCTCCTTCTGCTTCTGCTTCTGCTTCTCCTTCTGCTTCTGCTTCTCCTTCTCCTTCTCCTTCTGCTTCTGCTTCTGCTTCTGCTTCTGCTTCTGCTTCTGCTTCTGCTCCTTCTGCTTCTCCTTCTGCTTCTGCTTCTGCTTCTCCTTCTGCTTCTCCTTCTGCTTCTGCTTCTGCTTCTCCTTCTGCTTCTGCTTCTGCTTCTGCTTCTGCTTCTGCTTCTGCTTCTGCTTCTGCTTCTGCTTCTGCTTCTGCTTCTGCTTCTGCTTCTGCTTCTGCTTCTGCTTCTGCTGATTGTTCCCGTCTCCTTGCTTTTTTCCTCTCCCGCTTTGCAGTCTACAATTTATAGCCCATGGTCCTGCAGGCCCAAACTGTGTTAACGCTGGTCGAATATGCGTCATATCCTGCAGCTAGCTACCCAACCAATTGACTGAGGGACGGGTTGAGGAACAGTACGAATCAACATGCCCCTAGAGTCCCGTACCGACAAAATGGGAGGTACCGTGGAGATAATATCGGTATCGGCCAAGAAGTCGAAGCTCGGAGTTGCCTCCGGGGTTTATGTTCCAACCGTGTTGAACATTCTGAGCATTTTGATGTTCCTGCGTTTCGGCTCTATTCTTGGTCGAATCGGACTACTTGGCATCCTAGGTTCGTGTAACCCTAACAAACCCCTGAATGACGATGTATAGGTGGCTGACATGATCAGGTTTGCTGGTTGTTGCGTATTTCATCGATCTTGTAACCGCTCTTTCCCTCTCTGCCATCGCCTCAAATGGCGAAGTCAAGGGCGGCGGTGCGTACTATCTCATCTCCAGGTCCTTGGGGCCGGAGTTCGGTGGGTCGATTGGGGTCTTGTTTTACCTATCGCAGGTGCTCAACACTGCCATGAATGTGGTTGGTCTGATCGACTGCCTGAAGCTCAATCTTGGGTCTCTCATACCCGATGGCTATTGGCAAGGCTATTTGATGCAGACGTGTGCTCTAGTCGTCTGCACTGCTCTGTGTTTCGCGGGAGCGCTGCCTTCTCTCGTGCCAGTAACGGCTTGCTTGTCATCCTAACGGTTGCCATTCTCAGCATTCCCATATCGGCAATCGCTCGGTCTCCATTCAAAGATGATCAACTAGATGTCGAGTTCACCGGGCTGAGTTCTCAGACATTGCTTTCCAACCTGCACCCCAATTCTCCGACACTGCATCACACGTCGCTGGACAGGTTCAGAGAGCTCTTCGGGATCCTCTTCCCAGCTACCTCGGGTATCTTTGCGGGAGCGTCCATGTCAGGGGATCTGTTGAACCCCAGCAAAGCCATTCCCAAGGGGACTCTATGGTCCATGTTCTCGACTCTGATACTCTATCTATTAGTGATCATGTCCATGGCAGCAAGCATCACGCGGGAGTCTCTTCTTCTCCAGATCAATGTGATTTCCATTACAAATTTGTGGTCACCGCTGATTCTCGCCGGCGAATGTGCCGTTACATTCTTCTCTGCCCTCATGGGTCTCGTCGGTTCCGCGAAACTTCTTCAGGCTCTGTCGAGGGACAAGCTCCTTCCTGGTCTTTCTATTTTCGGTCAAGGCACCAAGCATGGTGATGAACCCATTAACGCCGTTCTGATCACATACGCTATTGCTCAGATAGCCTTCTTTGCTGATCTCAATCAGATTGCCACCCTTATCTCGATGGGATACCAGGTGAGAGATATCACCAATCTTAGGCTGTGCTACCTTCTAATTTTTGTATTTCATTACAGATGACCTTTTTTGTCATGAATCTGGCCTGTTTCCTCTTAAAGATCGGGTCAGCTCCCAACTTCCGCCCAGCCTTCAAATTCTTCAACTGGCAGTCGGCCTTCGTCGGTAGTATCCTTTCAGCTGCCGCCATGTTCTTCATTGATGAAACATATGCTGCCTCGGCCATTTGCCTTCTCATTTTTCTGTTTTTACTCATCCATTACTTGTCTCCGCCAAAGCACTGGGGTGATGTATCTCAGAATCTGATTTACCATCAAGTACGAAAGTATCTGCTCCGTCTCAAGCCGGAGCATATCAAGTTTTGGAGGCCGCAAATCATACTACTCATTAACGATCCGAGACACCATACCCGCCTTATTCAATTCTGTAATTCCATGAAAAAAGGATCTTTATATATCCTGGGCCATGTCATCGTAACAGATGATTTCAATACTGGAATCCATGAGGCGAAGCTACAACAAGCCGCGTGGACCAAGTATATTACCGAGTATTCGAGAATTAAGGCTTTCGTGCAGCTCACGATGTCTCCATCAATCGAATGGGGTGTGAGGAATCTAATCCTCTCTGCGGGACTCGGCGGCATGCGACCAAACATTGTCATTCTTGGCTTCTATAACATGGATGAGCTCAGAAGGTCGAAACCACTGGCGAGTCTCCCAGAAGTACCGACTTCTCCTTTCAAGGCAAAACTGAGTGAAAAGGCTGAGGGGAAGAGGCCCGGACGTCGTCGTGGAGACACGTCAGCTCGCATCCTTGAGGGCTTCCTCCCAACCGATGCTATCAGGACAGAAGGCCTTATGTCAGTCGTAAGCTACATGACGATAGTCGAAGATCTAGCTCATCGGCATCGTTTGAACGTTGCCATCGGCAAGAACTTCCAATCCCTGGAGACCCCTCGGCAAGACGGCGCGAATACGAAAAAATACATCGATCTATGGCCTATCCAGATGTCTGCCGAGATTACGGCTCAGGGGAAGAGTGTGCGCACGACCAATTTTGACACTTGTAAGTGGTATTGCTTTGGGGTTTTTTTTTTTTGTCTATGAAACCACATCATTGCGGACGCTTACATTTGTCATAGACACTTTGATTCTACAACTCGGATACATCCTGTCCAGCGTACCAAATTGGAAGCAAGTCTACCAACTTCGAATTTTAGTATTTGTCGAGTATGAGAATGAAGTGGATCAAGAAAAAGCACGTCTTAAAGCTCTCCTCGACAAGCTCAGGATCCAGGCCGAGGTTCACGTCTTTTGGTTGGCTTCGGGGGAGTTGACGACATACGAGAACATCGTCAATGGCAAGATCAAAAGTCAAGAAAACAACTTTGTTGTGAACCAGCTTCTCAAAGACAACGAGTGGTGGCAAGAGCTCCAGAGAATTAGACAGGAAACGACACAGATGTCCCCCTCGGCGGGAATGGCTTCACTCGAAAACATGCTCGAAATATCTCGGCGGCGTGGCTCCAACCCGAGGAGCCCCAACGAAGATATATCGGCACAAGCTATGAATCTGCAGGAATTGCTGGAACTTCCGAAGAAGCCGACGGTCTCCAAGATCGCCAAACTTGGGGTGAACTTCGGCATCCATACTCAACATCTCGAATCAAATATATTGGACGAACAAGTGCCGCAACAAGAATATTATTATAGCGAGGATGAAGATGGGGCCAGTTCATCTTCGTCTGATGCTGATTTCAACGACGTGGCCACTGTGGTGAGCGAAGGCGATGCAGAGGATATTGAGCCTTCGCGTCGTCCACTACTGCATGTCAACCGGCGGCGAAGTCTTGGCGACATGCAGAGTCCGCAGGCATCGAGGAAATCGGAGAGAGCAAAGGGACACCACTCGCGACAGAACAGTGGGATTGCCATGTCTGGCTATGGTACAATGTCATCTTCTATAGCTTCGTTGGACAAGAAAGCTGGCCAAACAGCGAATGTGTCCATTCCAAGTGTCGAGAGCTCGCAAACTCTGACCGCTCCGTCACTGGCAGCAGAATCCACTTCTACATCCTCTAGAAAACCAGGACGGGCGGCAAACTCCCGAAAGGCCTCTACCAATCCTCTACCTACCATCAGAAGCTCCGAGACGACAAATGAAGATGAAGGTGGCACAGGGCCTAGTATTAGCTTTTGCGAGCCAGAAGGCATGCGCACCCCCAAGCCGGAGAGACCACCAATGTCACGAGCATCTTCGATGGGCCGATTCTCGAGTCGTCCTGTGCCCAGACCTTGGTAGAGAATGATGATGGTGGTGGGCAACGTCTCACCTTCGCTGAGCCCGAAGGCCATGCGCACGATATGCGATCGCGGAGAAACTCTGGTTCTCAGAGCCCCTTTCCCGACCTGCATCTCCATATACCGGAGCTTCTAGAGGCATACGAGTTCGGCACGAGATCGGATGCAGATGCGCGATCAACATACTCGATACAGAGCCTGCCTTTGTCTTTCAACGATCTGCCCAGCCGGGCCCAGCATCTGATCCTCAATGAACTAATGAGACAGAACAGTGGCGACAGCGCAGTTATCCTGACCACCCTGCCAATACCGGACGAAGGAACGAGCAAGAATGAGGAGGCTAGCCTGAAGTATCTCTCAGACATTGAGGTGCTATGCCATGAGTTACCGCCCGTGCTCCTTGTTCTCAGTAACAACATGACGGTCACGGTGAGTCTGTAATGATGATGGATGAATGTGGAATGCATTGGGAATGGCAGTCTCTTGGAGATGGCGTTCGGAGTCGAAATTTATAGTCAAGAAAGCACCCTGAATGACAACTAGGTGGCGTGACAACATTACTTGGGTGCTGGGTGCATTGTTCCTAGATCTGTTTTCTGTTTATGAGACATGCCCCTCAACGCACAGCTTTGAATGGGTTACGGACTTCCTGCCGGCAGATATCTGAGAAACCGCACGCTCATAAGCGCTGGCTAGTATTTAACATGAATAACGAATCAAAAGTTGCGACACAAACTGTACCTACCTATGTACTCAACCTCTGATTGTGGAGTGTGATGAACGAGGCCCGTGGTCGGCCAACCTAACCTTCAAAGATAACATGTTCCCCTGGATATGGCGGAGGTTTGTTCTACCGAAGTTTACCCGGCGCAACCTACTAACCGCCTGTCTTGCCTGGTACGTACCTGCGCTTAGCAGAGGCATCTCTATATCACCAATGTACCTTCGATTTCATTGTCATCTGCATTCATCTGCATCCATCTCTTGACAACCACCTTTGCTATATGACCATTTCCATCACCACCACTTGACACAACTGGTGCTTTGAGGTCTTGATTTAGCAACTTGGTCCTATTGCCTTCCAAACCCACTTAATTCCTAATCCTCGCTGCTTCCAGTCTTATTGCTATCCTTTTTTTTTGGAAGCTTTCCTCGAGGCACATTTGCTTCAGCACCTCGGTTTCGGTAGTTGATCTCGGCCTAAACCAACACCATGAACGCCCCCGATCGGTAAGTAACTATTATCAAATCAAGCTGGGCTTTCCCCCCTTCTTCTCAGCTCCAGTTCATGGTTTTATTCCCTTTTGGGAGGGAGCTTGAAGATAATGTCACAATGGGGGGACGGATGGGGAAGCTGTCTGGAAGTTGGCTCCCAAGGTCCATCGCAGCTTCACTTGAATCGATTTCCCAAATGCTGCAGGATGTTTCCCCAACGGATGCAACTTTGGGGCTCTACTGGCATGGATTGTTTGGGTCACTTGGCACTCGTTCTTTTCCCTCGTGCCTACCTTCCATACACATCAGAGAAGGAGAGATCTCTGTCAAATTCATCGACTGCCAGTCATCCAAGTGGAATTACAATCATCTTCCAGTTGAACGCGATCAGCCATCCAAGCGGAACAGCGATCGTCTACCGGTTGATTTCAAGATGAACAATCCCAAACACGACAATACTGACCCCAAGTTCGAACAATCATCTCTTACCAATCAGATATTGTACACGGTTCAGCTAATTATGAACATAGCTTCGAGCTTTTCTTGCTCAACGATGACGAGAAGAAGATCACCGAGAAGCCCTATGCTGGTAGGAAAACGTCATATCTGACACTGCGGCCACTTGGCATTCAACTTACTGTGGTCAGGCATGTCCAGCACGTCGGATTTCATCTTGATGAAGGAGGACCACACTCTTGGCAACCTTATCAGCGAGCATCTCAAGATGCACCAGAAGGTGCACATGGCCGGGTATAAGGGTTTGTCTTGCCTAAAGATCCTGTCACATTTCGAGATTGCTAAGGTTATGTGTTGCAGTGGCGCATCCTAACGTCCCCGAGCTCATGATCCGCGTTCAGACCGACGGTACGGTCACCCCACGCGAGGTATTCATTGAGGTGTGTAAGCAACTTATAGCCTCGTACGGACAACTCGGCCGTGAGTTCACCCGCGAGTACGAGTTACGTCGCATGGCCACTGCTGGTAACCAGGACAATCAACCCAATGGCTCCTGATGTTGTAGCCACGCCAGGACTGACATGGGTCGCCTCGGAGTTCTTGTGTTCGTGGGAAATTCTGGCTTTTGCAAAATGGATCGGCGTTATGGCACGGAACTGAACAGTGTCCACGAAAGGTAATACAGGATGCTGCATGTTACAAAATTCTTAATTGCAGGCCAAATGGCGTAGCAAATCATCTGCAATACATCTTGGCCACTGCAGGCCGGATTTTTGGGGCCATGTCTTCTCAATCGTTGTCGACTCCAGGTAGAGGATGTCTAATTCGTCATTGTTTGGCCGACGCCTTCATCTGATATCCCGCCGTAACTTGACTCTGTTGAAGCAACTCCGTAATCCACCGACTTTACCTACCATTCCAACCAAGTTTGTAGCTGTTCAGGTTGCCACCGGGCCCTCGCCACCAGGAATCAACTAGACGGACGTTAACTCTATGCGTTCCTCGAGAGAAACTGGGAAGACCAACCATGCAGATATTGTTGCCGTTCAACAGGATCTTGGTAAGCTTGGTGTGGTTTCCAGAATAGTCACTGGACGTATTTGTCAGCATACTCCATACGCTGCTTGGATAGATGAAGTCTTTCTCCGTACAATTCTGTTACATCCTCCAGCACCATGTCTGATACTCATGTCAGTCTTGTGTTGTTGAAGCGCGTTGGGGACGACTTCGTCTGCTTCCTACTTACTGACGTAATCGTCGAAGCCCACCAGAGTACCGCTAAACTCTGTGCACACAATCATAGTCAGTCTTCAGCCGACTTTGCTTGCATCTGCGTTGCTTCTCATACCCTTGTCGCCTTTCATGACAACCCATATCCTGGAGCCGACACACTTGTCGATGAGTTCTGCGGTACGGTTAGCTCGCCCCTCCTAGTCTGATGAGTGATGTTTGCGAAAGCGGAAGCGATGAGAGACAGAGACACGCACCCAAAGGCAGAAGTTGGGATGTTGATGGGGCCGCCATGATTTGTAGGAATAGTTGAGGAGCGATCGACTTGAGGCGCCCAGGACTGATGCCGTCTGTCAATTTGATATTGGGTCTGAAAACGTTCCGTGGTGGGGGTGTGCTTTGGGCGTAAGCTAGGGGTGTGAGCTGAGAAGGTAGGCGGGCAGTCCAATTAATTGATCTCGTCTGGCACTGTGGCACATGTCGGCATGGCGCTGATGACTCAGCAAGCCAAACCACCGCCAAAATCCAAGTCCTATCCTGTAGCCTACAGGCCTCTAGGCCCGCACCCTAACCAGTCACAACGCGCATCAAACATTGGCGACTCGCTCACTTCTAGGCCCAGCTGTGGGGCGCGTCTGCCTGCTGCCAACGCACATCAATCATCACACTACACTCCCACTTCCCGCCGGTCGTGCATTATTTCGACATCTCTACATATATACCTATAAGCTCCATGTTCCCCGACAACATGGAGCTGCCTGCTTTGGCCTCTTTCCAGATGATACCCAAAGGAATTTCAGAGGCTGCCGGCAATGCTCTGAGTTTTTCCCGACGCTCGCTACCTCGTTATAACTGCGCTTCACTGTAAGTCGCATACCGCCCACACGCGTTAAGTGGTTTACTTGTTCGCGACTCGGTCAGCTAATCAGCCATGGGTTGGCGAATAGTATCCCTAGATACCCCAGCATGACCACCAGTCCTTCGTCACAACTATGGCACCCCTCGCGAGGAATTTCCTTCTCGCCAACCCCTGCGAAATCATGGTCCTGGCTCGGTCTCTCGGGTAAAGCCTCACCCCAAGAGGTCGCAACCGAGAAAAATCAGCGCGATGTACCTACTGGTGGCGGGGAGAAGCAACGCGCCTCGACGCTTTCCAGCGACGGAGCGCCCGCAACACATTCGAACGACGCATCGGCCACTGCCGACGAGGCTGCAGTAAATGTTATCCTCGATCCGCCAGATCTTTGTGTGCCATCCAAGGCCATCCCCAACGATCCACCTTACCCTGCATTGGAGTGGAAGGTCTCCGAACCCCTCTTCCGCTCCGCCAAATCAGCAGCCCCTGGGACGCCCCAGTCGTTCTGGTCATACAGGATGTACAGAGGTCCTGGCGAGGATGGCTCGGAGCAGCCGGTCAAAGTGCATTACTGCAAGAGTCGACACACTACCGACCGAGTATGCGAACAATACTTTATGAACGAGAAGGTCCTTGGCTTTGACCTCGAATGGGTTGCCGAGGCTAGCCGTTTGCAAGGGACACGGCGTAATGTCTCGTTAATCCAGCTCGCCAGTCCAAGTCGCATTGCTCTATTTCACGTTGCCTGCTTTCCCAAAGACGATAGTCTTGTATCGCCCTTTTTCAAGAAGATCATGGAAGACTCCAACATCGCAAAAGTTGGCGTCTGGATCAGGGGTGATGCAACGAGGTTGCGCACCCACATGAACATCGAATCCAAAGGTTTGATGGAGCTCAGCCATCTCAACAAGCTCGTGACACACTCGCGAACTGGGGAATACAAAAACATCAACAAAAAGTTGATTCCTCTGGCTACTCAGGTCGAGCAGTATCTTCATCTGCCAATGTTCAAGGGTACTGATGTCCGATCAAGTGATTGGGCTCGGCCCCTCAGCATGGATCAGGTTATATGTTAGTTTTGGCCCCTTGGATATATATATAACTACAGCGTGCTTACTTATATTTTGCAGACTCTGCGTCGGACGCGTACGCTGGAGTGCAGCTTTATGCAACCCTGGAGCATCATAGAAAACAGCTTGATCCGTGTCCGCCAACGCCCCATCACGCTGAGCTGGAGCTGCCCATCCGCTTGACAGATGGCTCGGACCTGGAGACCAGTTCTGACGAAGAGTTGGTTGAGCAACCAGAAGCGGAGGACGATCAGTCTCAGACACTAAGCCCTGCAGCAAGGCGGCGTTTGTTGAAGGCACACGTAAAGCCAAAGCGAAGTCGTACAAAAGACGCGGCCAAGACCACATCAGAAGCAGAAAGAGAGCTGCGGCCGAAAGATGCGCGTGTCCAGACCGCAGAAGCCTGGGCTGCTGCCTTCAAAAAGGAAAACCAGCCGGATGACCCAGTCGAGAGGGTCAAGTCTGACTGTGCCTCTGCTTATGAGTTACGTGCATATCACATCTGGCATACAAACAAGGAGCTGTCTGCCTCTGATATAGCGAGTATTCTGCGGAATCCGCCCTTAGTCACGAAAACCGTAGCAAATTATATATGGGGAGCCGTCAGGAAGGAGGGGTTACCCGTCGATCGAACGAGGTATATGGCGGAGGTGGTCCAGCTGCTGCCGGAGAAACAATCCAGGATGGCGAGACAGGCCCTGAGCCGGTTTCCCTGAGGTGAGACGCAATAAAACAACAAAGCATCAACCTGTATTTTCAGACTATAAAGATAAATGCAATCCCATCTTCATCCAGGCCTGAAAATTATTTTCCAAGGGCGGTGCCATCAGTATCACAACATAAGAGGTATATTACATGTGACGATGTAAAGCACGGCGGCTTCCTGGAAGCCTTCTGGGTACTTATCCAGCAGACGCCGCATCTCCGCCATAGCAGTAGCCCGAGACTGAGGCTCTTTGGGGAACAAGGCCGAATGCAGCAGATCATAGCGCCAGAGCGAGCAAACGAGTCGTTTACTATACAAGAGCGGCAAAGCAGGAGGGCAGGGACGGGCGCCTGAATCTTTATAAGAGATGTATGACATTGAAAATATAAATTCACAAAGGCCAGCTAAGTCGCCTGGGGTATCAATCTATTCAAGTAAGGATCATTGCCCGTCCTCCTTAGCCAACAAGTCGCTACCCTTATTAATCTGCACCTGTTTGTCCTCGCCACCACTGACGATACCCCATTGCTTGTCCCAGGACACGCCGAATACCTTGCATCCCTGGCCGGGGATATCGCTCTTCTTTTTCTGGCCCTTCTGGCTCTCCCTCTCGATAATGTATACGGCCTCGCTGACACTTCCACCTCCTTCCGCCTTTGAACCTGTGCGCACGCTCCGGAGATCCCATATGCGACAAGTCCCGTCATGTGAGCCCGACACAAGCGAGTAGCTGTCCATGGGTGACGCGCAGATAGAAGTGACGAAATTCCGGTGTCCACGCAACGTCATCACAGAAGTCGTAATGGCAG
Organism: Apiospora phragmitis; assembly: GCF_038363925.1. Lineage (NCBI taxonomy): Eukaryota > Fungi > Ascomycota > Sordariomycetes > Amphisphaeriales > Apiosporaceae > Apiospora > Apiospora phragmitis. The sequence continues at coordinate 2,538,413 of NW_027117407.1, read as the reverse complement.
AAACACGTGGGTCTACCAGGGTGATGTGCCTAGCCGACGTGCCTGCCGCGAGTAAGGGAGTGCTGATTCCTTGCACTGAGCATAGAGACAATAAGGGGTGTGCTGTCGTCATGCTGTTAACCACCTTGGAGGTAGTCAAGTCAATTGTGCGAATGGTATGATCTTGCCCTGCCGAGTAGGCTGCTGTAGAGTCTTCGGGGTGGAATACCACAGCGGACACAGGTCCACTGTGTACCTGCATCATCGACAACGCGCCCTTTTGGACGCCAGAAGAAACAGCAACCTTGCGCTTCTTGGCAGGGTTTGCTTGCAGCAAAGCACTTTCGGGGGCGTCGGGGGCTGCAGATGCCGAAGTAGTCCAAAGACCGATTTCACCAGTATTGGAAGCTGTAAGGATGCGACTCGAGGGGGTATGGACGTCCATGGACTCGATGCCTCCTGTATGGCCAAGCAGCTCAAGGGTCGGCTTGATATCGCAGGAAAGTTTATCGCTTCCCTCTTTATACTTCCAGACGCGGACCGTCTGGTCCATGCCGGCAGAGGCGACACGAGTAGCGTCAAGAAATTTTGCAGACTTGATGGCCGGGACGTAGTCGGTCGAGGGAAACGGCTTGGACGAGGTAGACGGTGAAGTGGCAATCACTTGCCCGGACATGTTCCAGATCCTAAGCAGGCCATCGTATGAAGCGGACAAGATACGATGCTGGCCTTGAGGGAGAGAGTTGCCGGCCCATAGTCCGGCGCGGGAAGTAGATGATAGCACGTCAACGTCGGCCACCCAGTCATCGTGTTCGAAACTGGCCTGGTATATCGGCGGAACCAAGCTTCGCACATACTGCAGCGTCACCGTTGTTTCGGCAGAGAGACCATTGTCCTTAAGGTAGTCTTCCAGCGACGTTCGCAGGAAGGTGCCATTGATCAGAAAGTCGAGCGGGATGGAGAAGTCGGTGTTAAGCATGGCCTCGGAGTTGACGACTCTGGACAAGCCATAACGCTTGATGTCTGCATACGCAGTTAGCGATTAATTCAAGCTTGAGGGATCGTCTGGGTGTACATACCTCCAGGAACAAGCAATTGGCTCTTGTCCTCCGGCAGTTGGAGATCGGGCAATGTCGTCGTGAAGTTGACTCTGATTTGCTGGCCTTCGCCGCTTGCACCCGTAGATGAAGCCATTTCATAGACAGAAATGGCCGATTCAGGTCTGAGCTAGAGGTCTTCCGTGATTTCTGGTATGTGGCGACAGAAGATATCAGTCAGTGCAAAAAAACAAAAATCCTATTGCGCCTATACGAGGACCTCGCGAACTTATGCCTCCAGGAGCCGAGCCTACAAAAAGTTCTTATCGTAGGCGCATTTTCTCAGAAAATTTGGATAAGGAAGCCCACCTAACAATATAATCTTTTAGGCTCTGCCAGGTCCGCTACAGGGACCCCGCGCTAGAGCTTAGGGGGTTGGGGGGTGTGCCATGTGGCTGGTTGGCTGGTGTACTCGTAGCGACTTAGCCACACCCGCCCGCTTCCTTTGCGGGCCAATTTACGCCAAAAACTCCCCAAGTCGCGTCCCGAATTGATTAACGCGTTTCCTAGCATGACCTCTACTGGACCTCCAGCCCAGAGTTGAGAGAGAGTTTCCGAGGTGCGGTCAACAACCTTCTGGCAAACCGGTCACAAATCTGCCTCATTATGGCTAACCTCGACAACATCTCGGGAAGCCTTTTGCGCAGCCCCTCGTAAGCTTATTTATTTACATGTCACTTCAATTTAATTAGCAAATGGAGTGGATGTCAATCAGGAGCGTAAACACAGAGGCTAACTTCAAAATAGGGGCAAGCAAGAAGATGACGAGCTCCAGAGGGTTTCTTCCACTTATAAACCACTGCAGACGTTTCGTCTGGCCAAAGAGAAATCATATCAGCAGCAGTTTGCTGATATGTACTTCCTGCGGCTCACCAAAATCAAACCTGCTGTAGACGAGGTAGCACTTTCGGCCTGGGACGGTACCATTGTTGCCGATGAGCCGGTCAAGCGCGTAGAGCGTGTGTTAGACATTCGCCAGGGCGAGCTATGCTGGGTAACAGGCACCGTATATATGGATATGCCTCTGAAGCCCAACATTTTGGAGGACGTGTCCAAAGATGTAAGTTACATGGCTCTCGGATGTAAACCACTTGGTTGGGACAAGGGCCTTAAATGACTGACTGTCCTTGCAGCGATGGATATCTGCCCCAATCACGCAGGAAAAGTACTGGTCAGATGAGGACGCTGTCACACTTGAAGACGAATCGGGGCGAATACGTTTGGTGGGCGACGTACTGAAATCGCATATCCTGGTGACTGGTTGTATAATATCAGTCATGGGATCTGAAAACGTGAATGGAGAGCTGGAAGTGATCGACTTTAAGCTGCCCGACTTGGCACCTCAGCCGGAGCGTTGGGCGCTTTCCGACCCGCCCTCGACCAGCGACAGCAAGAGCAAAGCCAAAAAATCCAAGGACGAAGACGAGGAGATGACCGATGCAGCCACACGCGGCAGCGGTGGCAAAATCGCCATCGTATCCGGGCTGGCCTTCTCAGGCAGCGACGCCTCCCTCTCCCTTGAACTGACGCTCCTGCTGGAGTACCTGCTCGGCGAAGCACTGGACCCGTCCGCGCAGCAGGAGCTGTCGCAGATCAGCCGGCTCATCATCGCAGGCAACTCGATTTCGCTCGAGGAGCGCAAGGTGCCCCTCGACGAATCTCAACTCAAGAAACCCATCAACAAGAAGTACGGCTACGATGCCAGCGCCTACAACGCCATGCCCTCGCAGCTCTTCGACGAGTTCCTCGCCTCGCTCCTGCCCACGATGCCCGTGACGCTGCTCCCGGGTGCCCAGGACCCGGCCACGTCCTCGTATCCGCAGCAGCCCATCCACGCGGCCATGTTCCCGAACTCGCGCCCGTACTCGGCGCCGCCAGCGAGCACCGATGAGGGCTGGCTCGACACGGTGACGAACCCCTGGGAGGGCGAGGTGGAAGGCTGGCGCGTACTAGGGACCGGCGGCCAGAACATCGACGACATCTTCAAGTATGTCGACAGCCAAGACCGTCTTGGCATGATGGAGGCGACGTGTCGGTGGCGGTGCATGGCCCCGACCGCACCAGATACCCTATGTAAGTGAACATGCCCCTGTTCAGCGGGTGGCTGCTGTATTGCGGAGCGAATATGTGCTAACAGCAAATTCAGGGAGCTACCCATTCCAGGACGACGATCCATTCGTCATGAAGACATGCCCGCATCTCTATTTTGTAGGCTGCCAACCCGAGTTTGGCACCAAGGTCATCAAGGGACGCGAGAGGCAGACAGTACGGCTCATCGCAGTGCCCTCTTTCACAGCTACACAGGAGATTGTGCTAGTAGATTCGGAAACTTTAGAGGTTAGCAAGGTAAAACTGACTGTAGCTTAGTGGGAAAGCGGACGAAATGTGTTTACTTGGGAGAGCCAGTTACGAGCATAGCACGCGATGAAAGGCCATAAGACATACCAACTTTTACGCAACGAACACAAATGATACCACGATTCATTAAGCAGAGAAGCACATGCATTGGGGGGGGGTACGGGTGATCCATTGTTGAGTAAAGAGCAGTAAGGTAAATACTGAAAGAACCGCGATATGAGTTTGGGGGGTCGACTGAGCCCAAATGAAGACGATATTACCGTAAGATGACGCTTGCTACTCGCCAAGATGAGGCATGTGCTGATTATTCTCGTTGAGAGTACCATGTAGCGTATCTTTCGAGCCATAGATATGGACTCCGTAGATGATGGGCGATCATCTGGTAGTAGAATGTGCTCGAACATGTAAAATGAGTAGAAATCAAACGCAAGAAGCTCTTACCTGCTCGCTGCAGGTCAGGATGACTGACGTGGTGTGCGATCTTGTTCATGTCAGCCTAGGATGGAGTTCAGTGGCACCTTGTTATTCTTGATCGCCTCATCGATGTACTCATCGTCATACTTGTCGTTACCAAGGTCATCATCTGAGGAGATATCAGAATCAAAATCAAGCGCCAAGTAATTCTGTGCGTCCTCATCAACATCATATTCACTGCCGGTGCTGTAGTTGGTGATTGGGGTTCGGATGGTGACCTGGTACCCTCGCGATGATGTCACGACGCCACGTTCTGGCTGGCTGGGGCCCGGCTCGGCGGGCTCCTCTTAAGAGCTCGCTCCATTCTTGGGTTTGTAGGCGCGGTATTTGGTCTTCAACGAATGGAGGGGCTTTGTGTAGAGAGGCGGGATGTACGGCTGGAACAAGGCGTTCGGGCCAAGAAACCGAAAGGGATTCAGTGTTATACGAGTAATCCAGTGTCCGACCAGGCCGAATCTGGCTCGAGACGCTGCAAATTCCCGCCTGCGGTTGGCGATGGCGACGACGTCATTGGCCCAAGGGTCTTTGCTACCGGCATCCACGCTTTGCTGGGTGAAATGTGGTCGACGATCAATGACGGCCCTGAAATAGAACCCATCGGTTGCGGTAGGCGGCTTCACCTGCCCAACGATCTCAATGAACTGACAGTTGAGGTTCTCGAGCATCTGATAGACGCGAGAATATCTCTTGAAGAAGTCTGCACTGGGTACGTCGCGTGGACCTGCGGCTGGGGTCGTCTTCATCCTCAACTCGCCGCGGGTATGCAGAGGCACTTGGATGATGACACGGCGCAGCTGGGCAGGTCGGTGCAAACCGTGATCGGGGACGAACTTCTGAAGCGCCCTGGCCACGTTCTCGCGGATCTCGGCGCTGTGCATGCGGTTTGCCTCGATGGAAACCTGAATGTTGCGGAACAGATGGCCGTGCTTGTCGATGGGGATGGTGAAGCCAGGGTCATTGAATACCTTGTTGACGACTGCGTTGGTGTCACGGTGGGATCCGGGAGGGTCGCGGATCTTGTAATGGAATATGTTATCGCCGTACAGGGCTGGCAAGCCTTCCTTGTAGAAGGTACGGCAAACGCGCAGTAGTTGCACCGCAAGACTAGGCCGGTCACGGATGTAGACGAGCGACCAGCCTCTCAGCACAATGATGGGTTCCGAATGAGCCAGGACAGTCTTGAAGATCTCGGCACGAATCTCAAAAGGCAGTCTGCCAAAGTCACCCAGACCCTCTAGATTAGAGCGGCTATGGCTGGTGTTGTTGGCCAAGTGGGCGACAAAAGCCTCGACGCCGATGGGGTTCCCGGCCGGTGAATGGTTCCTGTCACCAGACAGGGCCAGCAACGTATCGTAGCCCGGTTTCTCCAGTCCGTTGTCCGTGTCATCCCAGGGCGTGCCGAACAGCGAGTCGGTGTTCCTTCGCTTGCAGACCCGGTCGTCGTAGGCGTTGGTCAGGCGCCGCTTGCCCGGATAGTTGGCATTGGCCAGGGCTTGGGCGCGATGGAGGACCGATGTAGGCTGCTCGAGCTCTGCCTGTGGGACAGGCTGGCCTGCGGGCTCGATTCTGGCAGCTCTCATGGCGCGACGATGACGATCCAGGTCGCGCAGGGGCGAACGCTCTCGAGCAGAGGCTCTGGTCACGGGTCCTGCGCGACGTCTTGCGGTGCGCATGGTTGCGTTAGGCATGTTGACTGATGTATGAGTCGAAGTGTGATGTACGAGTTGAAGTGTGATGGAAGGATGAATGTAAGTTCAGGTGTTAGAGGAAGTAGTTACTTGAAGCGTGAACAGGCTGGTGTGTTGGATGGACCTGACCTCGGCTGGCCCTGCGAATAGTCTTGGCCTGGCCAGATGTTGGCAGATATGTTGCTGCAAGGGACTGTGAAGTGCAAAAATCGCAGGCCAGGTTTGTGAATGAAGAATGGTTACCTACCAGTGTTTTGTTCTTGTAAGTGAGTTCCGTTACCTGTTTAGGAAGGAGGGTTGGTGATGGATGAGGGTTTCCGAGAACTGGGGTGAGAAAGCGATATCGCCTGGCACCGAGTTGAAGTGTTCTGATGATGGACCAATGCCGAGTGCCTACCTTCTCTTACGGAGTGGTGCAGAAACTACTTCTTAAACTGATCTGCCTGAAAAATATGTATCACACATTGATGCTGGGTAATTTGGACGCGGAGGAAGTTGAAGTCCAAACCGGTCTGGTGAGTGTGTTGGTTCGGCTCTAGGGGATGAAGGAAAGAGGCAGGTACGTGGCTACATCTTAAGACTTACTTGGATATTGAATATTGAAGTCGCACATCCAAACGTGATAGTGGTTTATAGGGGCTAGGGACGTTGAATTTGTTCAACACTTTTTACCCCTTTTATAGCTTGCTACTTATTTCTTACTATTGACTCCTACGTAGAGGATGGTGTTGATGATTCGTAGTAGGAAAATGGACAATTAACACTCACCTATCCACCCAAGCGAGTAGCTGCTTAAAAGGCATACGATGCAATTGCATCAGCGCCCCTTAAAACAGAACATCGAAGACCAAAACCGCTCCTGGGTTGTGGTGGTCAATTGAAGTTATAGGGGGGTGCCTGCCAAGGATCCAGGGTCTCTATACGATGTTGTGCATTGACCCAACCACCCCCGTTGTAAAGTTGCGTGGGGTCGGGTCTGCGGGTGGTAGATAAGATAACCTTAAAAAAAGTTTGGAGCTTCCAGAGCATCTGCCAATCCGCCATTCAAACTGATCGCCAGTACAGCTTTAAACTTACTTCATTCCGACACCACCTTGGCCACATCGATACACACCTAATAAGACATACTTTACAAGAGAATACCCAATCGCACGCGCTCACCCCTCTCATAATGGCCAAGGAACGAGCGGCGAAGCCCGTCAAGGAGAAGAAGCATAAGAAAGAGAAGGTGTCCGACGACAAGGTCAAGAAGCCCAAGAAGGAAAAGCGAACAAAGCCTGTCGAATCCGAAGATGTCGACATGGACTCCGATAGTTCGAGCGCTCAGAAGGTCGCCTCCAAAAAGAAGAAGGACTCGAAGTCCAAGTCGTCAAAGGCAGAGCGCAAAGCTGCCAAGGCAATTGCGAAAGTAGAGTCGAGTTCCAGCTCTGACTCCGACTCCGACTCCGACTCTGGTTCTGAATCCGATTCCGACTCGGACGCCGTGCCATCCACCTCATACAAGTTGCAACCGGTTGCTACTACTACCACAAAAGTCAAGAAGACGCCCGTGGCAGTGGAAGAAAACCCACTTTTCGCTGTCGACGTCAAGCCCGCCCCGGCCGCCGCGCGCGCTACGGCTACTGCTGCTGAACACTCCTCATCTTCGTCTTCCGATAACGAGGAGGAAGACACTGGCAAGAAGAGCAAAAAAACCGAAAAGAACGGGAACCAGGCCGAGCCCCCAACAGGCCTGAACCGAGTAGCCCGCCGCCGCCTCAAGCTGATCGGCAGGCAGCGCGAGATCATCCGCAAGTCGCTCGGCCTCGCGCCCAGCGACTGCAGCCGCGAGGCGGAGGTCGAGGCCGCCTTGGTGGACTGGACCCGCAAGTACGACGAGAAGGCCGCGATAAGGGAGCAGAAGAAGACGGAGCGCAGGAACAAGGAGGCGACGCGCCTTCGCAACAAGCGGGGCAAGCTGCTGGCGGGCCGCGCGCTGAAGGAGCGCACGAAGCAGCTGACCAAGATGGAGAAGAAGGCAAAGAAGAAGGCCGCCAAGGGCGAGTAATGGTAATGCATGTCCGTATGCGCCCCCTGCGCAGCACAATCTGTTCTCATAGGGGAAGCTTGGTTTCATGTGGCGTATGGGAGTTCTTCGGCGTTAAAAAGTTACAGAGGTCAATTCGCGGTCAGAAGCGATCAATCATTGATAATTATCATTGCACGTGAATAGGATATAAGATATGTTGCTTACAATCACAGAGAAGCTCATGGTGAGCTGATAGTTGAGATCGTGAGCTTTGCTTCTCTGAGTGAAACCGCCTGTAGATGTTATCGACATGTTCCGTCTCGAAAGCCCTCTCCTGTACTGTACACTCGCTCTGTGGCATTATGAGTACTATATTACATTTTTTTAATGTCATCAAACGTGATACTCTTGAAGTGTTGCACTCTCAGGAGCCCTTCTTTACCTCGCTCTCCACCTTGTCCTTGGCATTTGCGACTTCCTTCTTGAGCTCCGCCTCCTTCTCCTGAGCCTTCTTCTCGCCCCGATTCCAGACCTCGCTGAGTTGCTCGGTGATCAGGCCCCAGTAGCCGACGCCGCCCTCCTGCAGGGCCTCCTTCTCCTTCCGGTCCCGCTTCTCCCTCCAGTCGGCGTCCTCGTCGCCCATCCAGATGGACTCGAGCGCCCCGCGGCGCTCCTTCTCCTTGCGCTGCATCTCCTGCAGCCGCCGCGCCCGCTCCTCCCGGATGCGCTTCTGCACCAGCGCGGAGCGCTCCGTGGGCATTTCGTGCAGAGCGCCGTAGGTCAGCTGGTTGCGCGCCTCCTCCTCCTGCCGCCGCCGCTCCGCCGGGTCGCTGCTGGCCTCGGGCCGCGTGAAGCCGTACTTCTGCAGCAGCGACTGGCCCCGCCAGTCGTACGCCAGCTGGTTCATGCCCCCGAGCGCGGTGCCGCCCAGCACGAGCATCCGGAAGTCGAGCCGGCGCGGCGGCAGGAATATGGCGCCGAACGCGATGGGCGTGATGCCCAGGGCGATGTTGTGCAGGAGGGGTTCTTTGTACTTCGATGACTGGGATTGGGGTGGTGGTGGTTGCGTCTCGAGCGTGCCGCTACCACCGTCACCGGGCGGGGGTGTAGCATCATTGGGTGTCGCCATGTTTTTCGTCGTTCTCTCTATAGGGTGAGGTTTCGCGAACGTGAATCTGGTCGGCTTTCAAGCGATATCTTTGGGGATCAATTGCTCTCGTGTCTTTCGTACGAAGGTTTGGGGATGTTCAAGGTTGGAGCTTCGGTGACCTTTTTTTCTTGCGAGGGTCCTGTAGTGCTTGTCGAGAGCTGTAGAGCCTCTAGCCCCACCAACTCTCTATCTGAACCACATCCTCTGCACCAATCCCTTGCAACCAAGGAAACATTTCAGAGGATTTGTTATTTCTGTCCAGAAACAAAGCAATAAATCCATTATATCTCTATAAAATATGTATGCTTACTCCCATCGTATGGTGCATCGCTTCAATATTAGTGTTCTAGTGAGGCCTGACTGGAATATCTCCAACCTGGGGAGAGGTGTGGAAGGGGCCCTGTGCCCATCAGTCTCCCCCGCGCTGGCGACGTAGGTGGTGAAGAAGATGTTGACGTCATGAATCCTCCCAATTCCGGAAGCATGACGAGATATCATGTTGTTCTACGCCGCGGCTCAGCTCTATAACCGGTGGGCCATGTCCGTAGAAGCCGGTGCGGCCGTTTGGGGCTGTACTGCAGGGATAAGGACGTCCCGCGCATCTCGGTCTGGGCGGGATGGCATGGGGATGGAAATGGGGGCGGGTAGCACTGCCACGTATCAACAAGCCGGGTTAACGGCCAGACCGTCTAGGTTATGTCGTGGCTGCTGATCTGCGTATATCATCTGCATCTACTTTTTCATATAGTTATCCAGGTGTATATGACGGACGGCCTTTTGTCCCATCTCGAGGTGAGAGAAGCCAGGCAACCCCACGTCTTTCACATCGTACTGTCAAGCAAGTTAACGTTGCCCGCATAAGCACTGCAAAGTCCTTTTCACAGCAGCATCTTATTTGTAATGTGTCCGACTGACAGGTAGAGACTGATATTATCCAACCGACTTTCAAACATGGCAAAGCAAGCAACTTGGTAAAGTTCAGCTCTATTCACGACAATGAATTCAACGAGTCTCACTAAACAAACTCCGGTCGTTGATTTTATTCGCTTTTCGTGGAACCCGGCTGTCACGGGAGAACAAGCATGTGTGAGATATTCGCGGGATATTGCCTAACTTCCTACATGCGCATATGGACATAAATGAAATCAGTGCTTGCTCTTTGAAGCTCTCTAAATATCTTCATGTTGTCATCTCATGCAAGGAGTCGTCGTCTTAGTCAGATGCAATCACATCCCAAGGCCGCTGATGTGGGGGATGCGGAGACTTGTGATATATTACGTATCGCCGGTATGTATGCAAGTTAGGTAGGTAGGTATGCTCTGCTCGTAGAAAGTACCGTCGTACATGGGCTATGAGGTATTGCTATTAAAAAAAAGGACCGAAAGAGAACGCCAGCGGGTTGGATTCAAGCTGTTAGAAGTCCCCATGTCCGTTAGATGGCTGCTGTGCTACGTAATGACGCTGGAGCTCGGCGAATGAGGTCTACTTCACACACTGGCAGGTTGGGAGCCTATCTGGCCACCGCCCACCTGGCTACGCCGGAGAGCCCTCAATACGGTGTCAGCATAGGATTTCCATCTTCGAGTCTGGCAGATGTGTTACTTATACTTGAGAGATCACGTAAGCTGGGTACAGATCAACATGAGTGTCTTGGAAATGTCTTGCTAACCCCGGAACACTTTTTTCTCTCTTTGGGAGCAGGAAAAGACGAACCTTCAAGAGCCGACCACCGGCCGTTTGCATCGGCGCAACAATTTGACCGAACTCAACCTGCCAAAGAAGAAATATTCCTCGAGACTTCTTGCCTCTGCATGGCGCAAAGTTGTTTTGGTCTTGGTGGCTGGTGGCTTGCAATAATGTAGTAGTACTTGTATCCGGCTTTTTGGGCTTCTAGATCCTGACTACGCTAGCAACGTTGCTGGCAACTCCCCGATATGGTAAATGCTAGCCAGTCCCGAGCAATGCAGAGGCCTGGACAACCATGGGGGTCGCACGGTAGGGCTGAAGCCAAGATAGAATGGGACTTGTACAAATCTTCCTATGTGTATGGCCCAAAATCTGACGAGCAGCTTGTTGCATTGTGTGGTGGGCGCGATTGGATACACGTACCTTTTTGGCCCTCATAGGGCTGAGGAATGTGGGTAATGCCCCCAAACGATTACATAGTAGTAGATACTAGTAGATGAGGTCGCGTCCCATGAGCATGAGCATGAACATGAACATGAACAGGCGGGCCGCTTCCGCGTTCGTCGTGCTGGGGGAGGGAGCTCGTCTGGTCGGCACTATGGTCTGCGCAGGAGGCAACCAAGTGGGCAGGCCTAGTGGCCATGCCATGCGCCATCCTCACCGTACTTAGCGGTTGAGAGATAGTGGTAGATGGTATGGAAAGGGCCCCATGTGAGTCGAGTTCAAGCGGTCTGCAAGCGATGCATTGGATTGGATCTGGAAGACGGAGCAGCTGTGATTGGGCCAATATCGTGCGCAGCACATACATGTAGTCATCAGTGCCGGCGCCAAGAGGGGTTGTTGCGGGCGCGGGGTCTAAGCCACGCCTCGCTACTGCTACTGCGCAATAGTACCTCCGTAGTATCGTCAACACTGTTAGCTCCGACTTAGGTTCAAAGATGGATTGGTGCGTGGGGTCATCGCAACGAAGGAAGATGGCATACGGTACGTATTGGCAACTTTGCAATGGTGAAGGGTTATATGAAGAGAATAAATTTGCCGATGGTACAATGTTGACTGTAGGCAGGGCATACTCGGAGGTAGAAGAAGAGTCCGGAACTGCGAGATATTGGATATTAGCATGACGTCTCATTAGACTTATTATCAAAAGACTGAATTGTCAGCCGAATTGAAGATCAATGAGATGAGACGAGGGGATCTCTAGACGGACGGTGCTTTGCTTCGGGCTAGCACACTCCAGATGTCCCTAAACCCACATAGACAGGCGCAGGCACTGAATCGCAATTGTCCTAGAGTCCAATCAGAAAAGGCCGTCGTCTCGTTCGGCAATTCGTAGGGGTTCCTTGTCCTCTGTAGCACTACGGCAGCTAGCGGCATTGCAAGTCCAGGTACTGACTGTACCTGTAGACTTCAATGGTCTATCAAGGTTTCCCTCTTATTTCTGGCGCCACCAGGAGAATCGGATTGGATTGCCTGCGACATGAGGGCAAGAGAAGACTCCCCTGAGTCGAGAGAGAGACCACCTAATTACTGAGTTAGACAACTCACCCAGACTGTTTATGAAACAAGTGGACAAACTGCTGTGCTTCTTGCTGTACAACGAGCCGTGACGTTGCGAACCGTGATACATTCATGTTGACTTATCACGAGGCGGTCGTGGCCGCATTGTTTGCTCCTCTTCGTCCTGTCGGGCCCTTCTCTTCTCCGAGTAAACAGATCCTCATCGAGGGTTATTGCATCGACATGACAACATCTGCCCTCCTCTCGTCAATTCTCGTGGAACCCCAGTATCATTACATTCAGCCAGGGGGTGCTGTGCCGTCATCAACTGTCTCTCGGACTGCAACGGAACTGACACAGATCAACAATGTATACTATTCTATATATCTCGGATCGAAACGAATGGGAGCGTCTAGGTAGATGGCGATATGAGCAATACCTCGGCGAATCCACCTGTATACTCCCAAATCGATCGTGGCACTGGGCAGGCCGACAGCGCATCCAATGTGGTTGGGTGGAACGCGGCTCAAGCATTCGCATTGGAAAGATGCAAAAGCAAGTAATGTAATCGGACTTCGGTGACTTGTACTTATTTGGCTGTAGGCAATTTATTACGGTTTGGCATCGCCTCGCCGTGCATACGAGCAGGTAGGTAACCTAGTACATGCAGATGCAGAGAGGGTGGCCCATCTGGCCCATCCTGTCTGCACTTCTGTCTGCACTAATGCATGTGCTTGTTGATTTGAGCCATCAAGCAAAGTGACTCTACTTTATTATACCCAATGCCTGCCCTCCTGCCTCTTGTCTAAGCCACCGGGGCACTTTCTCTTAATTCAACCACCCCGCCGCGGCTCATACTCGAGCCGTGCCACTTCACTCAACAACAACAAACGTATGTGGAAACAACTGCTATATTCTCAGACTCTTCTGCGGCAAGTTCTGACGGTTTACCTCGTCTCAGCTTGTCCCGTTCTACCATTGGAAGATTTGATCGCATAGCTCTCGCAAACACAAACAAACCCCCTCTATCCGGCTTCCTCCCTGCCTGGTGTTTGCGCCATCCCATGACATGCTCCGCAAGCTGCCATGGGAATACCGACAACAAAAGTAACATATCCGTACGCTGATAACTCAACTGTGGACAAGCCCTGCCGACGTATTCACTTATTAAGAGCGCAACTCGACGCGCGAAATCAGTATATACCCCACGTGCACGTGCACTCACTACCTCTTCGATAGCTGGTATACAGGCCGCAATAGCGGGGATAGAGTCATATTCCGAGCGGGTCAAGAGCCTACTCTTTGTTCAGCATGTCTACATCCCCCATCGCCGACGAGGGGTCGCAGAAACAACCCAAGAAGACTGGGACAAGGACTAGTAGGCCTAAGGTCAAGACAGGCTGTACTAGTTGCAAGTATGCGACACCACACTGAACCATTGATTCAACATCTTCACCTTTGACGAGTGCACGTAACTTACAAGACCACTACAGGCTACGAAGGATCAAGTGCGACGAGAAGAGACCGGCTTGTTCCCAATGTGTCAAATCAAAGAAAGCCTGCACAGGCTACCCGCCACCACCTAGGCCAAGACCGTACCAGGAGCCCATCATAGCGCCAAGGCCAGCGACAGAGACAAGCTTAGCACCAGCTAGGTCGCCGGCGCAACATCTAGTACCTACCATCATCCAGGCAAAGCCTCCACGATTGCCTCAACAGCCATTGCCGCATCCCCGGACTCCTCCGCTAACCCCTACATCAATGTCCAGCTCTCTGACCCTACATCGACCGAGTTTCAGTATGGCTTTCGGCCCCCAGGAAGGCTTGTACTTTCAGTTGTTCCGCGAACGTACGGCTAGTGAGCTGTCTGGTTTCTTCGATTCTTCCTTCTGGACTCGGAGCGTCTTACAGGAGTGCCATGCCGAAGAGGCGGTGCGTCACTCAGTTATAGCGTTGGGCGCGTTATACAAGACACTCGAGAAAATGTCCGAGTCGCCTCCTACTTCGCCAGGCGACTACTTCGACCCGACCGACAACGCAAAGATGCATTCGGAAGTTGCCTTTCGCCACTACTCCGATGCTCTTACCATTATGTTCTCCTCAACACGCCAAGATCAGTCGTCGCAGAGGAGCAGTTTAATGGCAACTGTGCTCTTGTCTTGTTTCGATTCATTCATCGGTGATCATAAACAAGCCATCGTACAAATCCAGAACGGGTTGAGGTTGTTGGAGAAACTTAGAGAGGAGCGACGAAGAGCTTTTCTGCCGAAGCCTGAGGAGCCCGTTGAGCAGGATCTCATCCAGATGTTTACTCGGCTTGCGATACAAGCCAAATCCTATGACATGGCTTTCCACTTCCCTCATCCGTTCGTCATTCGGCTCACCCCTCAAGAAGGTGATGTTGTATCGCCGTCGTCGGAGGGAGGGTCCCCTGTCTCCACAAACCAGACTCCAATCCCTGAGAGGTTCGGGTCCTTGTTGGAAGGCCGGCTCGCTTGGGACGCCCTTTTGGAAAAGATCTTCCGCTTTACGGAGACCATGTTCCAGTTCACAACCGCGACGAGCCCAATGGGTATCCTCCCCACTTCCCTCAAGCAGTACGGCATGGTTTTCAGGAACGAAATCGAAGCATGGTCTAGAGCATTTGATGATATTCTGGCTTCACGCAACGCACCGGGAAAGAGCAGTCAAGAAAAAGCAGCGATTGCGGTTCTGAAGATGTTCCAAATCATGGGCCAAATATTGTTTCTGATGACGTTCAGCGACAGCGAGTTACAGTTCGATGCTTTCTTGCCGCAGTTCCAGGCCATAGTTGATTTGGCCAGTGAAGTTGTCGGCGATGAAGAACGAAGGGCCGCGGCCAGACGTTGCCCAGACCCGCGGTGGTGCCAACATGCGACAGGCCATACAGACATATTTGGCGGCCACGAGTTTACTGCGCCGCATATAAAGCCCAGCTTTAGTGCAGATCTAGGCATAGTCCCGCCACTATTTGTGGTTGCAACTAAGTGCAGAGATCCGTTTATAAGGAGGAAGGCCATCCAACTGCTGCAAAGTAGCTCCCGAAGAGAGGGCATGTGGGATAGTGAACTAACAGCCCGCATCGGGATGTGGATCGCCGCAATCGAGGAAGAGGACGCCGGCTTTGCGGAACCCCCGCCGCCATACACGGCCTCCAGTGCAAGTGGCAGAGGCTCAGTGGGCAGCCCCGGGTCGCTTTCCAATGACTCGGTGGGCTTCTCCGATGATGTACCGCTGGGTCCAGGGGGCAATGCTCGATGGGGCAGCGGCAGTCGTCGCGAGAGCATACCGGCCAACGTGGTAGGACGGACGGAGAAGCGGACGATACCCGAAGACAAGCGGGTCATGGTTCGGGCCGTCCAGTTCGACCTCCGCGAGCGCATCGCCACGCTCCAGTGCGGCACGCGCAATCTGACGCCAGGCATGCAAGACATGAAGACGCGGACGACCAGAATCATTTGGTGAAAGCATAACCAGTCTAGGTCTGCAGGTCAGATTGCTTACTGATGTGATGAACTCACGACACCCTTGAAAATCTACAAGTATGCGCAAGCAAGGTCAGGAATGGATCTCAGGCTTATCTTCAGCTAAACTAGTATCGAAATATAATTGTTGTAGCATCGCTTCAAGGAACTAATGCTTTCTGTCCCAGCTCTTACAAACTCCTCTCCTTTTATAGCAACAAAGAAGTAAACCTTGGTACGTGCGTACAAGAGTAGCTGGTATAGTGCTATAGGAGAGGAAACAAGTCGGTTTATATCTGCAATCACATGTAAGGTTAGAGTAAAGTTGGGGCAGGCAGACACACCAGCCCCTAAACCCATTAACCTACCCATACTGGGCCCGAATAGCGCGACCTTCTAAGGAGCTGCGGCTGAAAGGTGAAGGCTGCCAAGCTGTCAACGGCCGGCTCGCTCCCGACCTCAGCTCAGCTCAACCCAATGAAAACCAGACAAGTGTGGTGCAACAGTAAGCCGTTGACCGCACATCGCTTTTCTCAACTCTCGTCAATCCAATCCAAAACAGAGGCACGAGCACAGGACTGAGAAAAGTATTGCGCCCATCTCCCGAGGAATACTTTAGTTCCAATACCGCCCCGCCGGATATAAGCACCCTAATCGCCGTTCCACCCCAAGCTCGTCGTCCCCAAAAGAGAGTATACATATATCTCCACCGTCTTCTTCCCCGGGCACACCGAAACCATGACTTCAGTGCCCAGCAACGCATCGCCCCACGGCGGAGCATCTAGCAGCCAGTAGCAGCAGCATCCAACGCCGCCGCCGCCGCCGCCGCAGCACATGAAGCGCACGCGCGTGCTCCTGAGCTGCGGCAGCTGCCGCGCCTCCAAGCTGAAATGCGACCGCCTATCACCGTGCACTCAATGTGCCAAGAAGGGCCGACCGGAGTCATGCGTCTACGCGCCGCGGCCCGAGAATTCGAGGCCAGTCAAGGGCATGGCGGCGCGGTTGAAGCGGCTGGAGGGCATGGTTCGGGGCATGGTCGATGTTCCCGGGGGTGGTGCTAGCAGCAGCAGTGGGGGTGGAGGCCGGCCGGCCGCAATTAATGCGCCGGAAACGGCGGGGAGGGACCCCTGTGGACAAGTTGTTGTGCAGAGCGAACGGTCTACGAACTATGTCGGGGGCACACACTTCATGGCCATACTCGAAGATGTAAGTAACTAACTAAACACTGCCACGTTTCTTCCCCTCCTTTTCCAATATGATGAACACCTGGCTCGTCTATGACTTATAAATGATGGTTTGCGTAGATCGACGAGCTCAAGAACTACTTCGAGGACTCGGATGAGGAGAAGAGATCCAGGATCCGTTTGAGATCGACGGAGGACCAGAGCTTGTCGTCATTTCCATGAACGTCCCCCGGACCAGGAGGAGTTATTAGCCCTATTACCGGATAAGAGCATCATAGACCGCCTGATGCTCAGGTATTTCAACTCGAATAGTCCTTCACAGCGTAGGTGCACTTTTGACCTAGCAGAGATACACCCAGACGGATAGAAACTAACACAACTGCTTCGGAAGACATAATTCACAGGCCAACCTTCAGCAAGGAGTATGTGGAGTTTTGGCGAGATCCTTCGAAACCATCGCTGCACTGGATAGCGATACTCTTCATGATCTCTGCCCTTGGCCTCTTCTTCTCTATATACCAGGCGCCGCATGAACTGGAAGGGGAGTCAGACTTGAGTCCCGAAGACCGCTTTAAGCTGTACCGCGGGGCAGCAGGGTGGGCGCTTGTGGCCGGAAAGTATAACCAGCCAGGCCCTTCGACGATACAGGCCTTTATTCTCTATGCTGAAGGAGATTTCCTATTCGACCGCCATTCTCAGGTAAACTGCTATCTGCTTTGCGCCACCTTGATACGGCTCATGCTCAAGATGGGACTGCACCGAGACCCGAGCAAGGTTCCGAACCTTTCGGTCTACGATGGCGAGATGCGCCGGCGATGGTGGCATTTAACCATCCAAATCGACTTGCTAGTTGGATTCCACCTCGGCCTTCCCTGCATGATTCATGGCATAGAAAGCGATACGGCTCTTCCCCGCAACCTCCACGATGAAGACTTCGATCCGAAGAGCACCAGCTTACCCCCGGCGAGACCAGACTCGGACTACACAGCCCTGACTTATCCCATCAATAAAGCCCGGATCAGCCGCTTTTTCGGATTAGTCGCCAAACAAGCCCACGCACTCAAGAGCCCTACTTTCGCTGAGGTGATGAGAGTTGATGGGATACTCGAGGAAGCTTGGAATGAGGTGCCGCATTTCAGTGAGTATCGGCTCATCCGCGCCCTCCTGCCACTGCCAAGTTGAGTTGCTAACTGTTGACAGTGAAAGTCAAGCCGATGTCGCAGTGTGTTACTGATCCGGTCATACAAGTCGTGCAGAGGTTCGGTCTGGCATTGCTCTACCAGAAGAGCCGCGTAGTTCTCCACCGGCGCTATCTGACAGAGATTGCACCTAACAAAGAGCAAGGCTACTCAAGAAGGATTTGCCTGGAAGCTGCACTCGCCTTGATTGACTATCAGCGAAGCATATTCGAAGCGGCCAGGCCCGGAGCAATGCTCCACCAGAATGGATGGTTTGTATCATCACTGGCCATCAATGATTACCTCCTCGCAGATGTGATTGTAGCACTCGCTATCCAGAATCCGCATTACGCTGAGGAGGGAGGCAGTTTTGACTGGATTTCCTACAGTGATCCCGTACCACCCAAGACCGTCCTCCTGGGCCATCTCAGGCTCTCACTTAGTATCTGGAATGAGATGGCAATCAAAGTTCCGGATTGTAAGAGGGCAGCTCGAGTCGTCGAAACGATTCTGAGAAAGACGGAAACGATGAGAGGTGTGCCTGCCAATAATTTCTCCATGACTAGTGCACCAGCGGATTCCAGTGAAGTAACAGCTGGTTCTATGGAGGACCTGTCCATTGATGGCATTGCTACGAATACGGCCCCGAGCAGCATTGGCTCGATAGACAACTATAACACGGCATTGTATCCGGGACAGCAAGCCGGCTTGACCGACTACGACGCCGCACAAGTTGACCTGTCCTGGATCCAACAGATGGACATGACCGGAAGTGACTATGATTGGGTAAGCCACAGTCTGATAGCCTAATTGATCGGGAGCGTTTAACATGAGTTGTTTTGCAGAGTCGACTGGAAACACTGATGAACCAAGGCATCGTGGAAGATCGGTTCATGGGCAACGCATCATCCAACGAATCTTGGATCGATCGAGATCCACTGGACGATCTGGATTTCCTGAACTGGATTTCTTGAAAGCCAGGTCTTAATCAGCATCAACTCGTTACTCAGGGGATTCTGTGGTGACTAGAGCAGATCTCACACGAAGCTTCTGCGTCAAGAAGACCAAAGAGGAACCATCCGAACATGCGAAAATATCCGCAAGAGCCGGACCTGTGCCTCCCGAGAGATAACTGAGTCACTCCATGGAAGTTTTCCGGTAACACAGATAGGGATGGTGGGTTACTTTTAGGATCTGGTGCGGACCCTGCCGGGATTGCGTTTTGAACCAAAGATAAGACTGCATGAACTCGCCACCTTGATGGCTGAGGCAGCAACTCTGCATATCGGGATATTACCTACCTCCTGATCAGGCCATCAGCCGTCACGCCATCAGGTACTGCTGGCGACCAGATGTAGGCACTGCAAGGTTAGTGGAACTGCTGCAGGCGGAGGATCGCGGGTAGAATATCCATTACCCCGCGAAATGTGACTGGCCCGGCGTGCCCGGGCAGTGATTGTGGCTGCTGCTGGCTCACAGCGGATCTTATCTATCAAACCATTCATGTATTTATTATTAGGCCACCAGACGTAGTAGCTATCAAACGAGATAAGCTGGGTACACCAGTAGGTTATAGTTTTATACTTTTGTACACCAGACCATATACGCTCTCCGTTAGCTTGGGATACCCCAGACTGGAAGACACGGAGATTGGAGTGCGTAAGCCCCGGACGCTCTTGTTGGTTAGATTGGATGTGAGGATACCTCAGTAGTAGGACTTTTAGGTCCGTGGAAAGTACGGGGTCAGTCCAGGCAAAGAGGAAGCCAGGACGGGGAGGAGGACAGAATGGGGAGGAGGAGAGGAGAAGGCTGCGACTCTCCGCGGAAATGCTGAAAGTGCTATCGGATGAGGGGCAACTCGATGTAAGAGAGGTGCCTACAGTTAGTTGCCCAGTGGATGACGGCATTGTGCACTCAACGGGACTTTCCCACTGTAAGAGCCCAGAGGAAAACAAGAAGAGGCGGCTGCCGACTATGCCATATTTGTACGTATTTCTTAGGTAACAACCAAAGATCTAATTCGTCCCAAAGTCGCCCTCAATCAGTACCTATGCAATTCATCAAAATGCATGCAGGATTTGAGCTGATTTGTTGCTTTGGTGGATCCTCCAGTTGTACTCCTCCTCCATGCGCAGTCCACTGCGTGTCCTGCTCGGTGTCTTTCTCTCTATCTTGGGTAACTCCAGCAGTCAAGGCCAACCCCGTCGTTTGTATGCAAATAGAAAAGGCTAGGCCCTCCGGTCGCACGGTGGAATCGATGTAGCTACTCGTTACAAGCTCCGACATCGCTAAAAAGAGAGGAAATTATTTAATGTTGTGAATTGGGCACAGGATCCATCCCAAAAGTCTCCTGACAGGCCTGAGATGATAGTGGTACAGTATACCACTTGACACTATAACCTTGAAGTTATCCGATGTTTGGTGCATTGACCTCCATTCTTAGAGCTCAGCTGAGTCGCTAATTGCCCAGAAGCAGAACCCCCGGATAGGGTTCGTCCAGAATACGATGGTGATTGGATTATAAGCGCGGCTCTTGCCATATTAAGCTTACTTTGTGAGGTCATATATGTACATCCTCCTACGCGACAAGACAGGAGACCATTGCAGATCATTCAATGTGACAACGGATACCCGCGAGAAGCTTCTTTTCTCTCAAAATCTTTAAGCATCTGGCCCATCAAGGCCCCACCTCTTAGCATTGTTCTACATATGAGCGATATCCGTGTAGGAGCCACGTGCCCACGGGGTTTTTCAGAGAGAATGGGTCCTTCGCCGTGTCCTGCACAGAAATGGAACCCGGTGATATCCTGAAAGGGGCATGCTATTCGGCCGACTGGTGCTATACGGACCGCGTCGTACACGGTCCTTCCGCCTTGAAGCGTATTATTCCAAAATCAACTGTCGCCTACCTAAGGACTAACTAGGTGGCTGGCCTAGCTAACGCTCGTATTTCGGTTCAATGTTGATAGTTGCGATGTTTGCGGAATCATGGCCGAGCATACTGTGAAGATGGATTCCCCATTATATGGGTCAGGGGGCTGCAGGACTCGATTGGATATCAAACTCTTGGAAAATCTCTGCTGCAAGGGACCATTCACGATGTCAAGAACGCGTTTTCATTACTTTAAAGGCGTAAAAGACGAAGAAGGCGACATATTGCCGAACCCACACCACCCGCTAGCTAGTACGCACACGGATGGTAACACACAGGAAAGGGGACTTGAGCTCAATAATAGGTCTTGATTTCTGACAACAGATACATATTAATTTAACGGGCAGGCTGCGCCTAGTACAGCAGCCGTCAGAATCAGCAGAGTGGGCAGTCCAGCATGATGAGTTCGGACGAGTGAGAAGGGCTTTGGTGCCAGCCATACGACCTCACGACTAGAGCGCCGGACCAGACGATGCGAATTCCGTTACCTAATCCGAACCAGCTAGACTCCTCCCGCTTGCTCTCCAGAAACCTAACCTACCCTAACCAAAAGCCAACTGGACGGTGAAGGGATTTTATTAGATAAAATCGGACCCTGAGTTAGCTGCTTAATGTATGCAGCTTAGCAGTGCAGTGCAGTGCTAATATATGCAGTAGTAGATAGAGTGTGAACCCCTCGATATGCTGGATGAGGTCAAGGTAGATTGTCTTCTTGGGCTTGCACCTTCCAGCAATCAAGCAATTGCCAGGCAACGCACGCATGCTTCGACAGCCACTTGGGAAATCTCATTACTTGATAGACGGAACTATGAGATAATCATCTGACTTTCACTGGGGGCTTTTTTTCTTCTTGATTTCATGAATTTTTTCCTCCTCCTTTCCTTCTGCGCCTGGTCCCATACCTACCTATTGTAAATGGTTCCTGCCTGCTTTGGACGACCGACGTCTCTTGGAACCGGTGTTTGGAACGGAGCAAGTGGCCTGGTTAGGCGAAACAGTTTTAAAGACCTAGACAACACCACCACCCTGATCGACTTACACGTCATCTCCATCACGTACATGCACTGCTACTGCATATCGCTGCTTTACTACCCGGCCCTCTTGTTTTTACTGTGCCTGCTGTGCCTCGGCCTCACCACAGAGTGCGTGCTTCACGACAGACAAAGTTAAAGCTAGAAACCCGACCGGTCTGAGTTTCGTCTAAGGCAAGGCTTTGTGCGACAAACCTTCCGTACTGGCGGATCAGTTACCTATCAAATCTATCACTATCCAACGGCCCCAGGCATTGGATCACCGCCCGCTTTCGCTAGATACATTGTTGTACTTGAGGTACCTACCAAGGTATGCTTCCTCGATAATTACTTCCTTTGCTTGCTTCTGGACCGGTCCGCTTGCCGACCCCGTCTTCTCTCGTTTGCGCGCGCTCTCGACTCCTTGCCCTGTCCTGGCTCCAGATCTCTTTGCATACCACATCAATACCTTACCTCGATCCAGGTCAGTAACCACCAAACACTGCATCCCCCCCAAGCCCAGCAAAACCCCAAGCATCAAGCACGTTGCAAATGCAATGCCTGCAAACCATTTTTGCCCACAATTCCAAGCACGTCTGACAGCACAAGTCCCCCATTGGGCTATTTCATCGCCAGCGTCTGTTAGTGTGGATACGAGCCAGAGCGGCCTTCCACTCCAGGCACGTTTGCTCTGATCTCCTGATACATTGGAACCCATCGAGGAGGCCCAGGGTGTAAAAGAGGTCTCGCACTTTGTCCGCGACTCGTTTGGCTTGCTTTTGCCCTTCCTACTTGCACGCAACCCTTTCGCCAATTTTCTGCCGGCGATCCGCCTCAGGTCGTCCTTATCCGCGCTCTCAGGACTGGCGATATCATCTCATCTTTCTTTTCCCGCCCACCAGGCACCTTGGCTGATAAGCGTCCACTAATTCGTATTCGCCAGCCATATCGAAGGAGACACCATTGCATCCCTTGCAGGGTAAAGACACGCCAAGTATCTGATCGGGCTTGTTCCAAACGCCAAAGCTTCTCATACTGCCCAGATTTTTACCGTGTTGCTCCAGCCCGTTCTCTGCGATATATTACTCGAGCAGATAGCAGGCCGAGAGGAAGCAGATATCCGACGGGTGATCTGTGTTGTGCACTATCGTCTCGCTTCGATAGGCTCGGACCATTCTTTTTGAAGAAACGCTCTGTCAAAGCTCAGCTCCCCGTTGCGTTGATTGGCTACCCGTCAACTCTTATGACCTGATTAGGCCTTTCTTTGTCTCCGGATTTCCCAGGACCCCTGAGACAGACAGGACCAAAAATAACGAAACACATACGCGCAATCAAGCGACATCCGACATCGACATCTACTTGTTTATCTACATAGAAAGGAGCGACTTTCTGATATTTGCCCTCTGCGTCTCTTTTGGGGTCCCCTGCCAGCTCCCTCTCCCATCCTGCCACAACATCACCCCTCCCCCAAGGCCCAGAAGGCGCTGCTGCTTCAGCTATCGACGCGATGCCTCCTACTTCCGAGCCTATTCCCATTCGGACTGATCTAGTCATAAGACCAGCACCAGCGGACCACCAGGGCAACTCTTATACCAAATCCGGGGCCGGCCAGTCACGACACAAACACACGCGATCTTCTTATTCAGAGAGTTCACCCCTAGTGTCCAGGAATAATTCTTTGAGCTTTCGTCCTCTTAAGCGTTCGACGCCCTCCCCAGATAAGACGATTGCCGTAATCAATGCGAGTGGTCGTCAAGCGGCTTCTTTAATCAGGATAGCGACTGCCGTTGGCTATAAAGTGCGGGCGCAGCTGCGAAACCTGGAGGGCGTGATAGCAACCGAGGTGTCCACCAATCCGAATGTGGCCGTCTTTGTCGGCGAGCTCTACATTCGAAAAAAGCCAGATGATAAGCGAGACGTCACAGCCAATGCTCATATTCCGGGCATCTCTGTCAACCAGGATCTAATTTCGTCGCTATTCCGTGGCGCCCAGCTGGCATTCATTAACACCACCTTCTATGGCAATGAACTCCAAATTGGAGAGGCTATCGCGGATACCGCGAAAAGGGCTGGCGTTCATCATTTCATATATTCCTCTATGCCCGACCACGCTGCATACAACCCCGATTGGCCGTCATTGCCCCTCTGGGCAGCTAAACACAAAGTAGAGGAGTACATTCGGAAAATCGAGCTTCCTGCAACCTATGTCTGTACGGGCATCTACAACAACAATTTCACGTCGCTTCCTTATCCGCTCTTCTGCATGGAGCTGAAAGCCGATGGCTCCTTTGAATGGCAAGCTCCATTCCATCCCGATGCCAAACTCCCGTGGTTAGACGCCGAACACGACGTTGGTCCTGCTATCTTGCAGCTCTTCAAAGATGGACCGTCCAAATGGAATGGGAAACGCATTGCTTTGGCCTACGAACACCTCTCACCACTCGAAGTTTGCAAGGCGTTTGAGGCCGGTGTCGGCGTGCCTGTGAGATATAAGCGGGGTCCTATCGAAGTCAAGGTCAAGATCCCTGAAGGTTACAGGGAACAGCTGGTAGCTTTGGAGAAACTATTTTCGCCGCATAACGAGGATCCCAAGGACCAGCCACCGTACTTTGGAGATATAGAATTGGAGCGTGGCTGCCCCGAGAGTGCACTGGCTTTGTGGGAGGGACCTAGGGGCTTAGGGGAGTATGCGCAAGAGATATTTCCACTTGAGGAGGAGGCAAACGGAATGACGTGGATGTTCGGCGAGGAGGAAGAACCGGTCAATGGCCACGACTACGCGAATGGAGACTACCAAGACGAAGCGGAGGATGGAGATGACGATTCCATCGACGAAGGTCTAGTCATGAGAGGACTAAAGAGAGACGAAGAAGAATGGCTTGCATAGGTTTTAAAATCTCTCTTGGGCTGTTGACTTCTTACGTTTACGACGTATCGCGACAAAGCCGTCGCCAATACGCCATGCCACGCCACGTCGAAATCCGTTGCACTGGGAAGATTGAAGATGTTGATCACGACGAGACCTAAAGGATACGAAGTGGCCAGTGCCGGATGCTTTTCCGACGCCTGGCAGATACTTCGGACAAACACGACTTACGACACTTCCTTCTAGGAAGATACCTGTTGGCATTAGAGGGCATTTTTGGCGCATTTAATTCAAAATTTAGGCGGATGAAGACTTTACGGGCAACATAGTATGGCGATCTAAAGGCAGGCTGGGTAATGCATGATTTGAGCTGCCAATCCTGATCATTACGAACAACAAAAGCGCTTCTTTCTATGCATCGAAGATGACCCGGCGTTTTCGTAGATACAAAAAAGGGGTTTGCGGTGGGCTTCAAGCGATTTGCTTCAATGGGATTGTTCTTTCTCTATCTATTTTGTTTTTCTTGCACTTTCTCATGCAATGACCCGAATCACGACCCTACATGAGTCTGCGAACACCTTCCGGGACAGACTCGAGGCCACTCTTTCCTGCTGATCTTAAATGGAAATAGAAATTTCTTTATCTGTCCTATGGACTACCAACGACAAATGTTGTCCAGAGTCCGAATCTGGATTTGTGGGTCCAGAATCCAGAAAGGGGCAGCGGTGATTTCTGAGCAAATAGGACGTAAGCATGGTTGTAGGAATAGGATGTAAGGGGTGCCAACCAGGCTCGGGCTCGCTCACAGCACTGGTTACACGTACCTGGACTTTCTGCTGCTATCCCACTCTCTTCCACCGGAAACAACAATCTCCCATTGCTCCCGGTGTCCTATCAATCGTGATAGCTGCCATGCGCTACTGGAGCCATCGTCCTTGGACAATACTCCATGGATGACTGACTAATTCACACACACACACACACACACACACACACACGATCCGTGGGATATCTCAAACTGCACGGAAAGGTCTTCTCATTCTTGTCGTGTGGCGGAACCTCTAAGCAACGTTGCAGTCAGGAGACATTTGATTTTGGTTTCCAAGAGCTGCCACAAGGATTATCGTTTGTGCCTTAGTATATCGACTTTCAAGACGCCTCGCTCCATCTCCCGTTACATTAACATATCTGGGCGGCCGGTCTATCACAATACGCAATGAACACGACACCGGGTGCAAGCAGCCGACTACCAACATCTTTCTGGTTATCTTGCATCATCAGATACACATTCTGAGTGGATGCTAGCGTGTGGAGAACCCGATCTGCGCGGCGCAGATAATCGTACGATGGAAAGATGCCACCGAGATGGGGCCTTTCAAGTTACCGAGGGTGCATAGTTGGGAGTGCGCGCGTCAGGACGCATAGAAAGACATGCACACCCTTGTCGGTGATAAGTAGAGCTGGTACTATGTGATCTACATATCAGTGAGGAAATATGTCCGAGCAGCAAGCATCAAACGTGGCTTGGAGCCCTAAAGCGGAGATCACGACATTCGAGCCCTTGGCTTGCGCAGCCCCATTGTAGATGAGCGATTTGTGTGGTGCCGGGCTTGTCATTCCAACGCCAGGTATCTTCGTCTCGAAACGACACGTTAAGAGCCCGTAGCCTCGGCATCATGGTCCTCCAAGGACACCCCGCAGCAACCCATGCATCAATCTCCCCGCTGGTGTGCGGCCGCGGCAGCGGCAGCCCCTGCGGCAGCCCCTGCGGCACTCTAGGTGATATCGGAGATCCAGTCACGAACGCCATGAGGATGCCGAGTGTCCGCTTACCTCCCCACCACGCTGATAGCGCTTCATAGTTCCAGAGGTCGTCGTTGATCGTGAGGACCTCGAGACCTCGGGGGAGGAGGCCGGCGATCTCGGCGGCCGCGACGAGCATCATGTCGTGGTAGGGGTCATGGACGGACTTGATACCTTTGACTTGCTCGTCCACATCGTCCTCGTCATCGCTCCACCAGTCATAATCTCTGGGCGACACCATGTATCGCCCGGACGCTTCTTGCCCAAACAGGAGGCCTAGCGACGTGTGCAGCGACTTGAGCGCCGGGAAGCCAGTCGCCAGCTCACCCCCAGCCCCGATTCGGTGGTCAACTAGACTTACCAGGTTATGCACCTCGCCCCCTTCGTCTGCGAACAGGTCGGCGGTGAGCTTCAGGTCCTCGAGCGTGGACTCGACGTGCCGCAGCCCCCGCTGGATCGCGGGGCAGTCGATGGGCGTGGTAGTCGAGGGCTGGTTCAGTTCGACGTGCAGGGTCCGCAGCGCGGGGGTCGCGGCGAGGATCGTCTCGAGGGCCGTCTCGGGGGCGTACTGTAGCCTGACTTGCAGCGTGGTCAGGCGGGATGCCCTGGGCGGTGTGGACAATGGCCAGAACTCGTCGTCGACGCCGAAGCCGACGCCGGCGGCGCACTGCAAGTCGGATGCCTTCTCGCTGAAAGGAAGCGGCAGGGAGAGCTCCTCGAGGGCCGGGAGATAGAAGAGGAGCAATGCTAAGTCGAGGTTCTCGCCCTCGCCGGCTTGCTTTTATTGGGGCGTGTTCCGGCCCTATTCCTCGGAGCTCGACGTCCGGCCCCGCAGCAACCCGGCCTTGAGCTCGGGCTTCCACCACCATCTGTCGGGCCCATCAAAAATGGAGCTTGTATCATCGTTCCACTGTTCGGTAGATATCGTGATGCGGCGCAGCTTCTTGAGGCTAGTCGTAGGCAGGCTACGCACGCCAAGCAAGTGGCGGAATATGCGGAGAATCCAGTTATCGCCGGCGTGATCTGTCGAGAAGAGGATATTCGATGCGGACACCAGAGACTCGAGCCCTACGCAATAAGCCAGGGTCAGGGCAATCAGTGCCCCGACGTCGCCGTCCCTCAGCGCGTGTCGCCAGTGCTCCTGTCCGGCATCTGCAGATCTTCCAGGATCCTCTCGAACAGCAGCCTGTTCTCGTCCCACCACTGGTTTCGATCAAACGCCAAGGGACCCTCTACTTCGGCCTTGTCCGGGCATACGAGCCTGAGGTGCCTGACAAGCGGGGCCGGACCATTGTCTCGGACGAGGAGCCGGAGCAGAGAGGCGAACGGCCGGCTCTGGTTCGGCAAGGCGATGGGATTGTAAGCCAGTGTTACAGTGTCCAGGAGGAACGGTTGGGCGAAGGCGTGTAGGTTCTTGCATGTTTTTGACAACCGCAAGAGGTCGCTTACATCCAAGTCAGTCACAATGGCCGTTGCCAGCTCAGTGGGCAAAGCCAAGAAGGGCGCCATGATGGTCTTAGCAAGTGGCTATTAGAATTAATTATGCTCATGATAAGAGGGCATGACGGACGTCAAATTTGACCCGTATTACGGGTTACACAGCTAAGCATAACTAGGGAGACACTTACAACGGAATAATCTAGTTGCTCCATGGGATCCTATTTCGAGGCTATGCCCAGGCTTGGATATTACTGTATCTGCTGTTTAGCGCACCCCTAAATGCGTGGCAGCACTCTACCAGGCCCCGAAGCGCCGCTTACGGGGCTGCGCAGCCAATCACGTCACTTCCCCATGAACCGCGCCTCCATCGCGGCCCTTGGAACCCGTTACCATCTATTCGCGAATAGCCTCCAGTGAGACCAGCAGGGTCCAAAGCATCTTGATCGTAGAGATGAAGACGATGTGGACAGGCCCGTGGATTATGATTGCTCTTGACATGGTCGCATCCCTTATAAATATTTCCGTTTGTGGCCCGCGGCTTTGATCAGGGGCACCGTGACGAGACGTGGTCTTCGATTCCTTCCGTCTTCACGCATATCGACCAGCTTTGCAATGAATTTGACCCGGGACGGCAGCATCATCGCCTTTTGTGTAGGTAAATATCCCCATAGTAAATTATGAAGCATGATATAAATCAACGTTGTATAGCCGCAGTTATTAGAGTACACTAAAATACAGATCTCATTGTCGTGAAGGCATAAGTCGTAGGTGAAGGAGGCACCTCTTGTTCCCAGTTTTCCCTATGCCTCCCTCCTTGATGAACCGACCAAAAAGAAAAAAAATGAGATGCTTCGTATATCCCGACCATGCAGATGACGATGCCCTTGCCAAAATTTCCCCTGAACCATGAAATAATGCAA
Source organism: Apiospora phragmitis (assembly GCF_038363925.1). NCBI lineage: Eukaryota > Fungi > Ascomycota > Sordariomycetes > Amphisphaeriales > Apiosporaceae > Apiospora > Apiospora phragmitis. The sequence continues at coordinate 2,509,655 of NW_027117407.1, read as the reverse complement.
CGGAACATCGGGGGTATATATCTCATGCTCCTTTCCTGCCTCGGATTGAAACAAACATTTCGAGGACCGTTCCCAATGCATAACCATGCTAGATAGCCAAGGAGAAAGAAAATATCCAAACAAAAAGAATAAAGGGAAAGCATTGCAGGCACCCGTGACAATAAATCGCTCCTTATGTCTAGCGAGGGGGTCTCAGCCCTCCCCCTCTTCGCCGAGGATGCGCGAGATCCGCTCGATGCGGGCGACGGACCCCTCGAGCCTCTCGAGCCGGCCACGCTTCTCGTCCTCGCGGCGCTCGAGGACGCCGACGCGCTCCTCGAGCTGGGCGCGCGCCCGCCGCTCGCTGGCCACCATCTCGTTGGCCTGCTCGAACAGCGTGACGCTGAGCTCCTCGACCTCGCGGCTCGTCTCGCTGAGCCGGCCCTCGGCCGCCTGCCGCAGCGACTGCTCCCGCATCAGCGCCTCCATCAGGTCGTCGGCGCTCGGCGTCGGCGAGGGCAGCGGTTGCGGGTGCGGGTGCAGGGACGACGAGTTCGCCGTGGCCGACGACAGGAAGGAGGTGCGCGTTACTGCGGCGGCGGCGGCGGCCGCCGCCTGTTGCGAGTTGGTGTTATGGGAATTGTGGTTGTTGGCGGCTAGGTTGGGCGTCGACTTACGTGGCGAGAGGAGCTGGCTGATGCGCGAGGCGGCGCCTGACGCCACGCCGCCGCCGAAGAAGCCCGACCCCCGTGACGAGGGCGCCTCGGTGACGGCCGTCGAGGGCCGGGAGTTTCGGTTCGTCGTCGAGCCCGGGTTCATCATGATGCCCAGGCCGTTCATCGACGGCGGCCCCGAGGACAAGGGCCTCCCTGCTGCTGTCGCCAACGATGACGTCGTAGTAGTAGTCGGGGTGGTGCTGCTCATGGAGGCGGCGCGCAGGCGCGACAGCTCATCCTCATAGTCGGCCCAGCGGTCGACGGCGGCGGTGGCCTTCTTGTTGAGCAGGTGGACCTGGGCCTCGAGGTCGGCAATCTGCTTCTGGGCCTCGAGCAGGGCGGTGTGCGGGTCCGAGACGGAGAGGAGGGGGAGCGAGTTCCCACAGTGAGGGCAGCAGGGCGAGGTGCTCCGCGACCGCGGTCGGCCCTTTGTCGTCGAAGCGGTCGACCTTGGCCGCGTGGGGGTAGAGGGGTTCGTCGTTGTTGTCGTGGTGGCGGTAGTGATGGTGGTGCTATTTGGGTGGGTTTTCATCGTGGGAGGCGTGGGCGGTAGCGTCATTGTCATTACTTTCGACATGATCAATCTCGGGGCACTAACAATGCAGCAATAATGCGTCTATACTGCTTTTCGATCTTGACTTGACTTGATGCTCCTGTGCAATCCCGCTGGCTCCAAATTTCTAATAAAAACCTGGGTGTTCGCTCGTCTTTCACTAAGTCGATTGCCCGAAGTATGCATGCAATGTGAGTATTCCGCGGGGGGCTGACGGATTACTTTTAAGGTGTTCCTCTTTTTAATCGATCGCAGGAATGCCTGAGCATGACGTCCGGAGCATACATTTGACGGCGATCGATAAGTAGATTCCTGCCAGCAACCCAGGAAAACAAGGCGGGAAATTGGAAGGTTGGGCACAGAGTGGCAGCGAAGACGTCAATTCTTATTTGCTGCGCTCGGCCTACCAATTACGATATGTCGTACATTGACATTGCCAATTGATCTGCCGCGCAAGGCCATCCGGAAAACCAGGTTCCAGGATCGGGCTCGTTGGCCTGGGCAGCAGCACCGCAGCCAAATCCAATGCGAAATCGCTGCTGGCTCTTCCAGAATTGGGGGTTTCCCGTCCCAGCCCGTCCCTGCTGCTATTTCTGGGTGGCGGGGAACATGGATCTGCGCACCACACAGAGGCGCAGCGGCAGTTAGTATGTATCTACATGACATGCAGTCTGCTATGTGTTTTAGTTGAATACCAAGGGAGAGATTAGGAGGTCCTTTATTATTGTCGTCTACATGCGGCAACGCAAAGCGCTTACTATACGTGCTGAACCCCCGCTCCCCCCCCGTAGAAACTCGGTTTAGCCTCACGAAAGCTATAGTATTAGGTTGGGCTATGGCCAATTCGACTGTAGCCTCCCAGACATGGTCGTGGGCAGTTGCCATACTTCGGGCACTCCTCCAGCTATGTTTCAGTTCAAGGTTGAAACTTGAAACTGCCATATCAAGAGTTCAATACAGTAGCCAATGCGTTTCATTTCAGTGTAATGAATCAATCGACACAGCAGCCAATGCATGTCGTCATAGCGTCGAATGACGCGTTCAGATCTCGACATGCTACTTTCTTAGGCCCCCAAGGCCCCATATGAATTGTATTGGCATCAAGAGGGCTCGAGAGTCGACGATTCAGGACCGACTCAATTCCAGCTCGGTTTGACTGACGGCAATTAATTGGACGTGGTGATAACATCAGGCGATGATGGATTTATGGAGCCGAGTTGTGAGCACACCCTCTCAAAATGGCTTGGCGACTTTTCTGTTCTCATTCATACCCGTCTCGGGGTCTCTGTACTCCTTCCAACTGACGGGGTACATGACATTGCCGGCTTCACTCGTGGCCATGATAACGCCGAGGTCGTTGCTTGCGGTCGCGAGATAGTAGCTAGCCTGGTCACCCAGGGAAATCTAGTAAAACATCCCATGTTAGCCTAACTGTTCGCGACCCTCCAATGGTTCAGAGAGAGAAAACAGCAGCAAGTAGACTTACCACCTGCGCCCTCACAATATCGCCGGGCCGGAAGCTCTCGTATATCTTGACTTTGTCCTTCTCGGTCGCGCGCACGTCCTGGGGGCGGATGACGCCCTGCCACTCGGCCTCGAGCACGGTGTCGCCGACGACGAGGATGGCGACGGTGGCCTGGCGCGGCTGGATGCGGGTGACGCGGCAGAGCACGATGTTGCCGACCTCGGGCAGCACCTCGCGCTTCTCCGAAACGCCCGTCCGGGAGACGGAGATGGTGGGTAGCTGCTGGGCAGACGACGAGGAGGGCAGACCGGCGATCTTGGTGAGGCGCTTGGCGGGGCCCGGCACGTTCTTCTTCTCGGGTTGCGCGACCGTGACGGTGCCCAGCACCGAAGAGTACAGGTTCGCCTCGTGGATGTGGGTGCCGGGGCCGGCGACGTATTTGCTTGAGGGGCCCAGGAGCTGGCCGGGAATGGCGATTGTTTGCGCCATCGTCGTTGCTGAGAGAGAGACCGTCGTGGGCGGCGGTGGGAGAAAGTGTAGTGATGTCAACGCTCACCAGTAAGTACGATAAGGAAGCCAGCCAACTTTTTTTTCTACTGACGGTGCTTCGGCGAGTCGGAGTTTTCGTTGGTTTAGCTCCGCGATCTTCCAGGGGAGCTGGGAGAGCTGGGAAAGTCTAGTGGGACCGGCTTTTGTAGCGCATTTGTAACGCAAGGGTGCGCAATCTCACAATCTGTACTAAAATTGAGCTGCAGGCCAAGGAGGAGCATGGAGCCTCGAAATAGGCTGGTGATTGGCGACGAAGTGCTCGGCCATGCCTCGCCATGCAGCATCCCGGTAGCCGAAGGGCTGTTAGTGCTGGCCATAATAATGGAAAGTAATAAGCATGCAATGTCCGATGGGAATAGTGCTGGTCCCCTATGCGACTATTTTTTCGCCATCAAATCAAACTTCGTTTCTCGCACTTCTCTCCTTTCCTTCAGTCGCTCCTTTACTGTCTTGCTGTCCGTCGCTATACAGCTATCTCCAATTGGATAATACAAAAAATCAGTTGGCAGCCATGACGAGACTATTCACTTATCTGGCCGTCCTGATCGGCGTGCTCTCATCGCTGGTCTACCTCGTCGAGCAGAACGCCGAGGCCTTCTACATCTTCAAGACGGACCACCTGCACGACCTGGCCAAGCGCGGCATCGCGGCGCACGGCAACGACACGCGCAGCATCGTGCGTTACATCACCTCGGAGCTGCACGGCCTGCACCCGAGCAACGTGAACCTGGACGAGGAGTACATCTTCAACAACGCGGGCGGCGCCATGGGCGGCATGTACATCATCCACGCCAGCGTCACCGAGTACCTCATCATCTTCGGCACCGCCATCGGCACCGAGGGCCACACCGGCCGCCACACGGCCGACGACTACTTCCACATCCTGACCGGCGAGCAGTGGGCCTACACGCCGGGCGCGTACGACCCGGAGGTCTACCCGGCCGGCTCCGTCCACCACCTGCGCCGCGGCACCGTCAAGCAGTACAAGATGCCCGAGGCCTGCTTCGCCCTCGAGTACGCCCGCGGCTGGATCCCGCCCATGCTCTTCTTCGGCTTCGCCGACGGCCTCAGCTCCACCCTCGACTTCCCGACCCTGTGGCGCACCACCGTCGTCACCGGCCGGGAGATGATCAAGAACCTCTTGGTCGGCAAGTTCTAAGTCCCGATCGCGTCTTCAAAGTGCGACGTGGGGAAAGTCGGTGAGAAAACAAAATAGGGGAGCAGAGCCTCGATATCGACGATTTTGCTTCGGATCGTGTATGAATAGAAGGCGAGAACGAAAGAATACTCGCCAATACATATGGGTAATGGTAATCGGGGACAAAGAATATGCCTGCTGCTCTCTGAAGGAGCTACACGCATACCTACTTACCTAGGTAGTGTACATGTTCCAATAATATAAGAAATTAAACATGAGAGACTACGATCAAATTTCACCGTAGAAGTGGCTGAGTCTTCTAGCGTGACCCAGAAAAGCAAGTCCAATGGTACGCATATAGCCATTGTATCCAGGAGAGTTGTGAATACACATATATTATCAATTTATGTGTATTTGGGTATGTATACTACCGATTTTGTGCTATATAACTTACCGTTTAGAGGTATTGACATTTTACCCAATACACATACATACACCACAGCGGTTCTTCCACACTATAACGCATGATGCATCGTCAGTGACAGGGCACATTGTAACTCAAGGGTTATCTGCAATATGGAAGATTCGAGTTGGCGACCTTTGCGGTAGTGACTTTTGATTACCTCCCAACGCCTGGCTGATGCAATGAACAATGCCTTCTATCTATCGGGCTCTTCTCTATCAGCAGTCTTGCTATACTGTTTAAACCCTCTGACATCTATCGGCACGGTCTTAACGACTCATCCCTCTTATCACTGCTCTGTAGATGTAGGCAAGTCCCCAAACCCGCCCTATTCTGCTTTTACGGTGCGTGAGGGATGATCCTGAGCTTGAGATCTCGCACAATCTAGGCACTGGTATTCTTGTCCTCGGGAGAAGGTGACTTTCTTTCCCTTGAAGATGGTCGAACGTTACTCTTCTTTGATGGACTGCCTGGGGCCTCGGGCTCCTCTGAGGCTTTTCGCTTTCGAGGAGGCGATACTTCAACCGACTTTTGAGCATCACTTTGGGCTGGCGCCGCCCTCGTGGGTGCTTGGGCAGGTGTTTTGTCAGACTTGGAGTTCCACTGGGCCAGCATCTTCTCCAGCGACGGTGCCCATGCTTCTTCACCCTTGCTGAGGTCGTCGAATTCCAGACAGTTCTCAGTTCCCAGCACAAAATCACCTTGGCGACTCCTGCACAGTTCAGCCATCATCGCGGCTGATCCAACCTTGACACCCAAATCATGACAGAAGCTACGAACATAGAACCCTGAAGTGACGGTCATCCGGATTCGCGCCGCAGCAGGGCCCTTGCCGTCCCATGGTGGCGGCGTGTTCGGGTCGGGAGAAGGGGGGATCAGATTCGAGCCTTTGCCCTGCTTAGGGGTGGCGCATCTCCAAGTGCACCAGACATCAAGGCAGGAGTGTTCTGAGAACCTCCCTTATTGCGCTTGTTGCGCTTCTTGTTTCTGTCGTAGACGAGTGCATCGACGCTCTCATCAGCCTGTCGCTTGAAATCTTCATGGTCGGCCAAAGCTTTGCTTTCCTCAGCCTCCTCTTCGGGTGTACGCTTCTCTTTCGTCATTTGGTCTTTTTCAATCTTCCAGACTTGCTCGGCAAATTGGCGCTCGAAAGAAGTGGCATCCTCAGCTGGCCAGCGATGGTTGTGAGTGCCGGGCTCATACCACTCCACCATCTCCATCTCGGTGACGTTGACCTCTCTGGTCTGTATCTCTCTCGGGATGGGCTTTCCCTCTCGCGCATACTCGTACAAAGGCTTGCCTTCCATCTTCAAGGCCGAATATAGAGGAGGCACCTGTTGCAGTGTCCCCCGGAAGGAGTTCAGTGCCTCTTCCACCATAGGTTTGGTAATGTGGTCATAACCCGTCTTCTTCAACACCTTTCCTACGCGATCATATGTGTCTGTGCTGGCGCCGAACAAAACGACCGTCTCGTAAGTCTTGGTGCAGTCCAAGAAGGACTGCAGTGACTTGGTGCCCTTTCCGACGCCCAGGATCAGCACGCCAGTAGCTAGAGGATCTAATGTACCTCCATGGCCCATCTTGACCCGAATGTCATTCTTGCCAAACCCGCGTCTTCTCCTTTTCGTATTTGATTCTTGAGACCGTTTCGACGCCTCTTGTTCGAGCATAGGCTTGAAGAAGTTGGAGGGGTGGAAGTGGTGCTGGCAGTCTCGGATGACTTGAGCAGAGCTCATGCCGACAGGCTTGTTGATGGCTAGAGAAATCGGTTGCCATCAGTATGCGCCTTCGTGTCAAAGAGAGCCGAGATTGGAATGAACATACCGAATACGCCATCGCGAACAGGGCGCGACGCTGCCATCTTCCACAGTAAATGCGCTGTACCTTTCATTCGCGAGGTAGAGCGGGGAGCTCCAATGCGATCCTGCGGTAGTAGAAAACCCTAGGCGGCCGAATTGTGACAGCCGAGTTAGTTTGTAGGACCAACACGAAGATTGCTCTGGGCAATCACCTGGGACTGGTGCCAGGAACGTAGTTCTATGTTGTGATTATGTATCAGTAGAAGCGCAACGATTGAAGCGACACTCCGACTCGAGAAATTCTCCCGAGAGAAAGTACAAGCTTCCTGTCGCAGCAGCAGAGGGAGGTCCCACTTGCTTGACACAAAAAAAGCAGGGCCCGTTAGGTCTTATCGCTATCGATTGGCGGTCGGTCCCCTTCATAGTGGGTGGGGGCCCTCTATAAATGAGCTGCTGAAGTTACAGTACTTAGCGAATGGGGGCTTGTCCACCAGAGCAAGTGGTTCGAAGCCCTCCCTGTCGAGTAGAGCTACATCTTTACAGGACAGGCCTTGGGATGGATCATTTCCAGATTTCCATTGAACGTTGGAACCTCTCACTGCTTCTCGCCTATCAAGGCAAGGGATTCTCGTCCAATTCAAAGGTGGCCCCAGCTCATTAAGATCCAACGCGCCGCATCGCGCTTGCTACCCGCGAGTTGATGCGACTATCACCTAACCTTATACTTCACTTCGTACTGCTCGCTTCTATGCAATACTGTACATAATAATCCACCACTATCACACGGCCATATGTCCCGGCCCTACCACTGCCGATCCATGTTGCCGATTCCCTTTCCGTCCCATCTATACCATATCGACTACCTGGGCAACATAGAGAGCCTCTCCTATTCGAACTCTTCACATCATTCATACACCTAATCCACACCTGCATGCTTCACTATCCCCACCCCCGCAGTCATGGCTGGCCGTCGGAGGTTAAGGGCTGCCTCGACCTCAACTGTTGCGACCGTCGACGAAGATGCGATCCGCTTCCAAAAAGAGCATGTCGTCCTGAAGCCGGCTCACCCTCCAGACGAGAAGCTGAGCGACAACTGGCCATGTTTTCTGCTCGAGGACGCCACAGTCTACAACAGTCGTGGCGAGATAGCCAGCATTCTCCATATCGACTTCGAAGGTCCATACGTTATTCGTGGTCGCTTGAATATTGAGCAAGACCAAGTCATCTACCGTAAGCCTGCCGTCAAATTCTACTTGAAGAAGCGACCCTTACAGTTTCATCTCGTGCCAGTGCAGAAAAGACACATCAAAGACAAATCCGCCTGGATCGAAATCCCGACATCGACGTCTTACTCCATCGGTGTCAAGGATGACGATATTCCTGTCATTTGGGCCCAAGGGAATTCGGGATGGTTTGAGATCTCTCCCTCGGACAAATACACACCCACGGTAAACAACATGTTCGAGGCCGTCACACTTCATTACAACATTCTAGCCCAATACGAGGCAGAGCTGGAAAGGGCCAAGGACGAGGAGAAAAAGAAGCCGGGCTCAAAACAAAGAAAGCTACGGTTCAAGGACATCATTCTTGATATCAATAATGTTCTCTTTTCCTATGCCGTGGCTGTTGGTGATGGCGTCACCTACGAAGAAGCCATCCAAAGATGCAAGGTCCATGCTCTGTTCCTTTTGTCGCAGTTTCCTAAGCATACTCAGTTCTACAATTGGCTCAGTGGTGAGGTGCCAGATGTATTACAAAGGGTAAACAACAAGCTAAACCTTGCGGCAGCTGCCACGAAAGCAGAGCCAGAGGGGCGTGCTTCGCGGCAGAGGACGGCAGACTCGGATTCGGTCGAGCCCAAACCCAAGAGGAAAGGAAAGACTGTGGCGAGCCACCCGGCACCGAGGAGCCTTCGCAGCAGCCAACAGGTTGAATCACCTGTGGTTGACCTGACCAGTGACGATCAAAAGCCTTCCAGGACAAGACCAAATAAAGGCAAACAGAGGTCAACGCCAGACACCAAGGCGAACTCTGAGGCACCTGCCGATGTAGAAATGCACGACTTCGCGCAAACTGAGATGGCCTTACGACCGCGCAGCCCTGCACCTCTACCGTCACAGTTGGACCCGGGTTTGCCCACGTTACTCGATGTTCTCAATGAAGAACGAGCTAAGATATTGGAAGACTTGGGACACGGGAAAGCAAAGAAGCATCCCGATAAAATGAATCATGGGGCTTGGCAGACGAAAGTTTATATGGCATGCAAGGTACCGAATTACAGTGCCAAAGAAGAAATATTCACCTACTATGCCAAGGACTTGGCGCGCAGTTTAGGTCCGGAGTGGCACAAGAGTGCGTTGTACAAATGGGCCAAGGACGATGCGAAGTCAAGACCAGCCCTTCAGCACATCACGGAGGAAAATATATTGGCCCTTACAAGACGCCAAAAGGCACCGGAGAGGGTGAAGCCGAATCCTTCAACTCCGACTGTGGCAGAAACCAGTGGAAAGGTTCCCATCAGGAGCGGTCGTCCGAGTGGAAAGGCTGCAGGTTTACGCCCATCCTTGGGTGGCAAGAAGCGCCCCAGAGGCCTGGACAGCGATGACGGGATGGAATTTGATGATGGGTTGCGTGTCAAGAAAACGGCAAAGACATCCGAGTTTTTTACCGGCTCAGAGAACCACGAATTGGACGATTCGGCGACGTCTGAAGACGAGAACCTCGAAGGTAGTGATACACCAACAAAAGCACTAACACGCATCGCCATTCATGCAGAGAGGATACCGTCTGTGAAAGCACACGGACCGAATCAGACCTGGACCTGCCAAGAGCCCGATTGCGACTACTTGGTTCGTAGTGCTGATGAAAGAGAAGGCCAGGATCTGATCCGGGAGCATTTTGATGCCCATGAGAAGGAGGCCAGTGATGAGGCCAAGGAGCGTGAACTGAGCAAGATCAACCTCGCCATGGCCGAGGGGCAACGAGGTCATATGCCTATAAAGTACGCTTATTTCCCCCCTTTCCTTATTCAAGTTTACTATCCCCCGGCTGCTTGATCATTTCAGCACCCATGCATGACCTGCAGGTCAAGATCAACCTAAGGACTATCAGAACACCGTCCCAAAAGGCGGCGTGACTGCCTAGCCTTCTGCGTCGTCTGATTCGCTATACTACTGCATTGGCTTAATTGGCAGCACTGGCTATAACACCGCCCTCCCCAACCGATGTTTGCTTTACTTTTGCACATACTCTGATGCGCCAATCATTTCACATTCATTGGACTAACACCAACATCTAGCCATCTTCTCGACAAGATCCGCCGAACAGGCGAACAAAAGAGCCAAACGAAGATTGGTGACCGCGTCGTTCCGCAGCCCATTAAACGGTCCTTGCTTATTTGACCGACACGGGTGCGATTTGGCGTACTCCTGAAAACAAGTGGTTGATTAGATTCGGTCACTTTCGTCTACTTTCTTCTCTTTACGTTACGTTATTATGCGCATGATACCTCTCATCACGAAACTGGTCCTGGCCACATCAAACAGGCATGCACGCAGGCCAGTGGGCAGCATATGTGGAGTTTACCGGCGTTGGGTGTCTAGACGAGCAACGGCCATGCGTGCCATTTGCCAGGACGACATTTTGCTCTTCCAATTCCAACTTGGCCCAGATTCGCCTCACAGCATGTTGCCCTCTGGATTCAGGGTCCAACCCAAATCGATGCAGGGGACTAGTGAGGGCACATCGGGTACGATTTTCAACGAACAGCTAGAGCTTGGGCAGATATGACCCTCACAGAGACAGGTCCACGGAGGTGTGTTACCGTGCGGGGCTCATTTATTGAGGTAGTCTTCACCTGTTGCCGCTTCGAGTCGAAGGAACTGGGCAGGTCGATAGGTGTGGATATCCCGCACACGAATAATGAAACAAACTCGAAATAGCAATCAGCCGTATCTCTTGTGTACATGATGTGAAGAGTTCTCGTGAGGTTACCCAACCGTGAAGTGTAAATAACGCATGCAGTACTTGTGAAATCCCTATGCCATACGAAGTAAGACTTATCCTGAAACTCCTCAGGTACCAACAGGACATGTGTTGTAAGCATCTCAATCCAGTAGCACGCACATTGGCATCATCAGGTTTTCTGGCCTCGCAGCTAAGGCGTGTCCACTGGTTATTCACTGGTTATTCCCTTCTCTAGTTTAAGCGCTTGCTGTATGGAATACACTGGTCTTGTCGCTCTTTCTCCGTCGAAGGCAAGAATAGCTTCCACATCCGGCTAACAATGTGCTCGAACCTCCCCTCTATATGCAGATGGAGAAACATGTCTTCTACAGCTTGTTTCCCCTTCAAGTGGCGTAACACGTTCATCTTGTTCTTTCCATAGGCGAGTACAGTAATTCGTATTGGATTGTATTTTTCCCCACCACCAACGCCTTCGCCTAAAGATTCTTTGATCTGTCATTGCTATGCCACGAACTAAGTTCATAGTCCTGTACGCAACGAAACTTCCGGGTACACTCAATGAATAGGCTGCATGGACCGGTTAAACGGATCTCTATTGTCAGAGCGCCGCTGGCCTGGGCTCGACGGAGCACATCGTCCGGACTGACGATGGCAGTCTACCATCCAGTCACGCTATCTTCTGGCGGCGAGATAGGCCACGGCATGTTCCCACACCTTGCGATCGTTGGCGGGGACTTGCTCGTTGCCGATGTCTTGATACCTTCGTTCAGTGCAACGAAGAAGGCATCCGCAATCTTCAAGTCCTTGTGGAGGTCTGTGGCATACGGTACGAATTTCCCGGGGAAATCCGCACGTTTACTCGCCTTCACCTCGGGCGTGTCCGAAGGCTGGATATCGTCTAGCAGAGTCTTGATGGCGATGCCCAGAGCGACGTCCGTATCCATCAAGAAAGGGAGTCTAGTCATGTCTCGAATTAGTAATTTTGCCTGCAAAAGATTGCGTAAGGGTCCCTACCTTTGGCCCATGGTCAGATAATCGTCCCTCTCCTTCTTTCCCTGGCCATGGAGGAGAAGTGATGTGACAATAGCCTCCACAAGATCACGATTTGCTTCCCGAATGGATGAACTCAACGAACGGAAATGCAAGAAGTTCTTGCTCAGTGGTCCGGTATAGCCATTAGCTTCGTGGTACAGCTTCAACAGAATGGCGCAGCGGCTAATCAGAAGCAAGCTTGCCTTGTCTTGGTCACTACCGTTCATCGGCAACCCGTTAAGTTCCGGATGCTGGTTGCGAGTGTGCAACAGGTCGAGGCGGATGAGCTCATAAGCGAGCAGGACAGCATCTGCCAACTTATCTTCTGGGTTCTGAGCAGATACCGAGGCTATTGCGTCGAGGGACTTCGCTAAAGCCTCTCCCACACAGTGAGTTGGTGATTGTCGTTAACATAGCCTCGTAGGTGGAGGAAGCGCCAGATAACCATGGATGCAACCATGTCATCAGAATCGATGCCCTTTATCTTCTCCTTGCTGATTGTTGCCTTGGCGAATTCAGCGTTCTTCAGTGCAGAGACCTCGAACAGAATGGAACCGTGTTTGGCGTTTGGGAAATGTTGTTTGACAGTCTCCTCCTTGACAGACCACGTGTTGGCCTGCTCGATCGCCTTGTTACCCCCGCTGCGGTAATCGATCGCATGAGAGTACTTCTCGTCGAACCAAGTCTTGACATTGACGGGCTTGAACTGTATACCACGGTTCAGCCGCGGCATGATAAGACCCAGAGTCTGCTCCCTCAAGGGCATCAATTGGGTCGTGACCAGCTTCTTGTACTCGGGGGACGGAACGCCGTCCAGAGTGGGTGCGACGATGATTTGGCCGTGAGTAACCCAGCTAGGAACTCTAGCTCCAATGAGGCCAGCGTTAAGGTAATGGAAAAGCTCTGCGGGTAGCTGGTATCCAAGATATTCATAGTTGTCTTTTGTCAATGTATCGAAGTTGTGGACTTTGGGCTCACCGGCCTCGGTGATGTAAATGAAGTGATCAATCGTCATACGGGCCTTATGGTACTTCTTAAGCCAATTGGGGTCCTTTTTCTGGAGAATGTCGCCGAAAGAGGCGCATGCGGTCGCAATGGACTTGTCAGCAGTTCGCAACATATTAACTGCGTCTATGACTGAGGCCGGCGGGTGTGGTGTAATACCAGTATCCTCGAGAGGCGGAAACGAGGGCAAAAACGAAGTGCCCCTCATCAAAAGAGCATCAACGAACATGGGCTCGGTGACATTCAGGCTCTTGATGATGTTCTTCTTAGAGAGAGCCGTAAACTTTCCAGTTTCCCAGTCGATGGAGCGAATGATAAAGTCCTTGATGGGGTACAGCAGAAGCTCCTGTGGTCCCATTATGCCGGAGCATTGCTCGGAATCGATCATGTCGAAATAGGTGAGCTGTAGAGATTAGCAACTGGACTTACACATGCTGGGAGGACTTGGCTGTTACTCACCTGGGCGCATGCATTGAAAGGGGGCACCAAGAAGTGAAGATTGTGCTTCTTCAGGATGCTCTGAAGCAGAGGGAACAGATTCTGGACGGGGTAGGCCCCTCGGCTTGTACCAAAAGCAGCGACGGCGATGAGCTTCGCTCTTGAAGTAGAGATCCCAAGCCTCGTCCGTCTTCGCGTTGGCCTTCTTGCTTCTCTGTACCGAGACCTCATCTTGTCCTTCGACAGCCTGGCCATTGAAGATGAAGAAGGGGGTCGTCTTGTTGGCGTCCCAACTCTCCAGATCAGACTCGATGTGACTCTCGATACCAGTCAAGCCTCCGAGAGCGGGGAGCAGTGGCTCGTGGAAGGGGATATTGTCGAGGAAGAGCTGAAGGTAGTATGACGCATCGACCGCGACGGCATTGTCCTTGAGCTGAGATATGTCGGCGGACCTACAATGTACCGCCAGGTCAGAGAAGAGTGAAACGCCGGCAGAATGGGGTGTGACTTACTGGGCTCGATCGTTGATCCATCCATCGTCGTATAAGACCGATACTGGGCGTCACGTCAGTCAGTCTAAAGTAGGCAAGAGTGCTTCTAGTAAGTAGTATGCGACTACTCGAATGTCCCACCCCAGCGCAACGAACCGCGCGACACAAGACGAACCCGGCAGAGGTATCAAGCAATAGTGCCACTTGGCCAGCTGCAGGAAGCTCCAATCTGCCCGGTATCACACATGATGGTGCCATAAGCGAGGCCTTGTGGCGGCGAACTCGTTCCGCAGGAGCACAATGCGCCGTAAGGGTTACGGGGAGATCGCAGGCGATGGAATTGCTGCTGGCAGCCCAGTTGCGCTCGAGAAAAGTGCTTACCGGGAGGCATTTTGGCCATTGTGGCAGCTCAGCACCTGTGCCGGGTGGTTGTCGGCCAACAAGGCAATTGTACACGGCGATTGTTGCGGTGGTCGGTCTTGTTGTTGCTTCGAGGTGGTTCGGGGTCGAGGCTGAAGCTCCAGACTGGAGACCGAATGTTGTGCGGGAAGGAGGGCGAGGAGGGGACAACAAATAACGGAACTGGCCGGCCTAGAAACAAAACAATAGCCAAGTCAAGTGTCGTATTTGGGAAAAGAGAGGTAAGTAGAGAAAGGAAGTGCCGAATGCAGCTTCAGAGCTGGGTATTGGAAGATGTCGGAGGTTATGCTGTCTTGTTACCTCCCTCACACGACTCTCACAAGTAACAATAACCTAACCTAGGAACGGGATCGCATGGGGGGGTGGACGGGGATCTAGAATAATGGACATGGACCCTTTCAAGAAGCTCCAAAAAAAAGAAGCCGGCCGGAGGTTTGGTGTGTTATGTGGGAGCGGTATGGTTGGTTAACCCCTGTTAGTGTAAGGTACCGGGCTCGAATTAGGGCGGCACGCCAAGACCTTGAAGACCTAAAGACCTAGCATCAAATCAGTGCAGTGATTGTTTTAGGACATACTGTAGCTTGACAGCTAGACAGCTAGACAGCACCAACCGAGGGGTCGAAGTCCACTACCAACCTACTCACTCACCCCACCTGGGTTCTCGTTACATTGGGACGCAGATACACATCGTCCTTGTAAACAACTTTGAAGTGCTTGGGCAGTCGGAGGCATGTATTGGGTAGTGACACGACTAGTCACCTAGCAGATAGACTGCATGCTATGTACGCACGCATTGTGCAAATCGTGATAAAACTCGCCTTGATGAGGTCCTGCCGAGTGCAAGAGCTATCAGCGGCTCTTCTTTGCCACCTTCCCAGGAAATATTGACTGCACCTGACATTGTCCATTCTCTGACTCCTATTGAGGTGTATGTATCAGATTGGCCTACGAAGCTGCCGCTGGTTTCATGAGCAATACGTTACCCGGCCCGGACGCCAGCGGGAAGTGAGAAGTGAGATGCTGGACTAGACATTAGGTACAGGTAGGCACGCCGCACACCTAGGAGTCTAGGACCCATGCAAGAAGAGCCGCACGACCGGCATTCGAAGGCACGGCCTAAAGAGCCCTCTACCTCTAGGCTCTCTCCCCGCAGCTTCTCAGACAATATAAAGGTACTTCACCGAAACACAATTAGAGGGCTGGAGGTTACCCCGGTCCCGGTACCAAGCACTACAACACGATCCAGCTGCATGCCAGCCTCCTCCATTAGCACTCGCAACGGTTTGCCGTCTCGCCTCTCGTCTGGTCGCTGGGCCCCAACAAACCGCTCTGTAGCCTCGGTAATCTCCACCATGCCGCTGCCGCCGTCACCGTCGTCGTCGTGGTAGTAGCGGAAGTGAAGCCCAAGACGGTTCGCGCCGCCATCCAGCGAAACCCGGTCGTCCACGTAGAGCTCTCCCTCGGCCACAGCAGCAGCAGCAGCCGCCGCGCCACGGCCACGGCCACGGCCATCGCCACCATCACCTCGCCGAAGGCCGGGCGCGACCAGCAGCTCGAAGCCTTTCTTGCACAGCTCCGTCGTGTTGGCCGACTCGACCCGCATGGGCACCACGCAGCCGCCGCGCACGTGGAGCGGGATGCGGTCGAACGGCACGTCGCGCAGCCGGGCCGGGGCGCCGCGCCCGCGGACTACGACGGCGTCGCCCGGCGTGTTCAGTTCGTAGAAGACGTCGTCGGGGAGGTAGACGCTCACGTCGGTCGCGTCCTCGTCGGTGACGGGCGACACCAGGATGCAGGCGCCGAAGAAGTACTGCAGGTCGATGCCGTACGTGTCGGCATCCGCGGGGTACAAGTACCAGAGGGGGTTGATGGCGGGCATGCCGTCGCGCGACTACCTCTGCAGGGCCGTGTACAGGTAGTCGAGCAGGCGGTAGCGCAGGTCGATGGCGCACCGGGCCGCGGCCGCGACGAGCGGGCGGAGGTAGAACTCCTGCGGCGGCGCCTCGTCGTGCGCGTGGTTCCGGAAGAAGGGGCTCAAGGCGCCGAGCGCCGTCCAGCGGGCGCAGAGCGTGTCCGAGGGCCGGAGCTTGAACCCGCAAACATCGCTCCCCACCATGGGGATCTGGAAGATGGAAGCGAACCCCAAGAGCCCCGCGATGGACGACCGGTAGTGGTCCCACCGCGACGCGTTGTCGCCCAGCCATTTCTGGACGTAGCGGCCGGCGCCGGCGAACGTGCTTCGGGTGATGATAAAGGGCTTCAGACCTGGGCGTCTCTTGAGCATTGCTTGGCGGGTCGCCATGTCCATCATCGACCCATATAGATTGTGGATGTCATACTCGCGCATCCCGTTTGCGTGCACTATGTTGGTCGGCACAGTGAGGTCGCTTATCTCACCTAATAGTCCTCCGTTGTGGATACTATAAGGGGGCTCCAGGAGATCCTCCTAATAATCATCCCAATTTCGAGGACCAAGAATATGTTGCAGCACACCATCCACTTTGAAAGTTGCGACCGCCTCTTGGGACCATGGATTATTGATTGTGTACGAGGGATGCCCGACTCCTGAAGTATTGAAGCCCGGAAGTGCTCAAGGTGGTTCGCGTAGAGGTGGTAAGTCAGGCGGAACCCCTATTCTCTTAGCCTCGTCGGCCGGGTTTAGGCATGGATATCTACACATGCTGACTGGTTCTTTCATATCAATCCAAATTCCGTCGATGTCAATACCATCCTGTGGGTTAAATGCATCCTTGATCTGCTCGTCCCAGTAGGTGCTCGCGTTGGGGTGAAGCCAGTCTGGAAACACAGCGACACCTGGCCAAACAACGCCTCTAAAGTACTCAGCATTGGGTATTTTGAGGAATACATCCATCTCCACACCTCTATCGAAGGCAGGATAGGGCCAGTCTGCGACAGCGGGATCTACCATCAGCATGTATCGTTGTTGGTGGTCATGAAGGTGTTGAACGATATTTCTCATTCTCTCAATGGGGAAGCGTTCTTGGTCAAGAGAGAAAACTCTCCTGTGGTCCATATAATCTATATCAGTCCACATGGTTTCCAACGGGATTCCAGAGGCTGAGTAGTTTGAAACGACTTCTGCCACCTCGAACCAGTCTTGATAACCAAACTTGCATTGGTGGAACTGCAGAGAAAAGGTTAGCACGTCTGATTTCGTAGATACTCACTTTTTGACATTAGAGAGATAATTAACACCAAGGCTCCAAAAGGGTATCAGGGCGTACTGCCGCGAGACATCCACCGGGCTGGGACCGGCAAGGAAGAAAAGATCCAGTTCGCCGCCTATCAGTAAGTATTCGATCGAATACTCTTCTCCATGGCTTTCGCTGTTTTTGGATAACTTTATATCGGCGCCATTGTAGTTTCGGAGAAATACACCATGGGTACCACTCGGCCGTTGCTCGAAGTAGACGGGATGGCTACCATAGAGATTCTCGCGGTATGGGACACCATCCGAATCGCGATTCCACATAGTCCTCGTATAATTGTCTTCGAATGGAAGTCGGAAGCCATCTATATGCTCCCCTAGACCGTAAAGACTGGGCTCCGAAGGCAGCCGCGACCTGAACAGGACATGGCCGGTGTCCTTCCTGGTCACCTGGAAGGAGAAGGGACTCTCGGTGTAACCGAATGATAGAAGTGAGCTCTCACGAGAACCAGATGGGTCTGATGTAGGCTCTGGCAGTACCTCGTCAGGCAGCATATACTCCTTGTCCCTAATGTCTTGTATCAGGACTCGAAGGCGGGATTCTGATGTGGCCCGTTAACGCCAGACCAGATGCACATAATTCAGAGCGAAGTTACTATGATGAACTACTTACCGGTTTGAAATTCAACACGGAGTCGCAGTTCTGGTAGATCGGGTCCGAATACAGAACACCCAGAACTGTTCAGATGCAACTCTGCCTGGAACGACGACGGGCCTTCGACCATGGTTGACGCCGAGTATCCCAAGCATTCATATGGGTTCCCATAAACCCCCAGGAAGGAGTAGCATAGAGCAACCCACCGTTTTAGAGACGACATGCCTATCATGAAAGCCTCTCGTTCCTTGAAACCGCAACGACAGATTGGAAAAGGGGCCAAAGTATTCGTGAATCCGGATTAGGGGCGTGATGGGAATATTGAAACCCGATTGTATGGTATCATCTCCGCACGGTGATGCTCGATTTGCACCTCGTCTGCAGATGCGAATTGGGGGTGGCCGGATTACCTGCCAATCAGATGCATTTCCAAGAGGCACACCTCCCACAAGTAACCTAGGTTAGACCTCTGCATGCGTCGTCGTGCCATGGTGGCCAATGTACCCAACAACTGTAGGAAGGAAGGAACCACTAGCCCCTCGTCGGGCTGGTCATTTATTCTCCCGAGTAAGCAAGAAACACGCAGCCATATTCAGAGTCTTCGGGGTTCTTCGCACACACACACAACGAAGTATGCCATATCCGTCAGCATCTCCCCAATTCAGTCCGACATGACGCGCGTGCGGGATCAGTCGGTGCGACAGCCGTCGAGAACCTCTCGCGGGTCGAAGGGAACAGTTAGCGACCCCTCAGTTGGGTTGGTCATTCTCCAGGGCGAAGCTGAAGATACAGGGAATGGGGTGAAGTCCGAGTACGTCCAAACAACGTGGCAACATAGGGTGCTTGCGATATATCGGCCTACGTCCTGTCGCGGGCGATCGAAAGCCGCATGTTCGAAAGGGGCTACCTTACGTCCGAAGCCCGCCGGAACGCCAAAGATGGCGATACCGTGTGGCTGGAGATCATCCACGCCATGACCCTGGTTCGTCAGGGAGAACATGCCCCTGGGCGCTTCGAAGCGGCAGAGAAGGAACTCACCATGCTGAGCGATCGGTTCAAAGGGATCGAGGCGGCGGGGAGCTCTTGGTACGATGAGAAGATCCGCCATTTTGCCATCAAATGCAGCTTGGCTCAGATATCTCATCTCCTCCAAGGTGAGTGGCCAGAGGCGCAGCTGCGATGGGCCGACGCCATCGATTTCGGAGTGGATAGAGTCAAAGACTGGAAGGGCCACCATTACTACATCGAGGTGGCCAGGTACAGTCTTGCGCATGCGCAATGCGGCGCGAGCATAGACGCAAGAGTTGTCCTAGCTCCCCTGGCCGACACGATCAGAATTCTGAAGGGGAAGCGCGTTACTTGGCTGCTAGGCTTGGATACCTTCTGGTTGGATTTGATGCAAGAACATCTAGAATCCCGGATCGAGGCGGTGTCGAAGTTAAGCCACGGGGACTCGGTCGAGGACAGGATGACTGCCTTGTTGGTCATTTTACGTGATTTGTGGTTAGATGGATATGGTCCGACACAAGGTTTGTTCGATTAATATTGTAAGAAGCAATTTAAGACTTAACTTAATGAGATAGGTATAGTATTCGAATGGCAGGACTTCTCTTGATAATATAGTATTATTAAATCATAATTGAGTGATACGATAGACGACGCTTCCCTTGCTTCTCGGTAGACGGAATAAGGAGTTCTCGCGAAAGGTCTCGCCAAATCAACCCATGCGTCCAGTAACCTTTGACTTCATGGAAGAAGAAAACTCTCCTCCTCGATGTACGTAACTCGCTATCTCGTGATAGGCCCTTCCGGCTTCAAGCGATAACCACCTCGTAACGTGCCGTGGCTCGCTTGGGGAGTGGCCGGTATCGAGGTCGGTAAGGTGGGGTGGGGATTTGGAGGAGCCAGGCGTTACACAGCCAGCCGAGCCAAACATCCGTAACCTCTTTAGATATCGTGATCAATAAGTTCAAATATACATCCTTATCACTACCACCGCAATCGCAGCACGTGGGTATCCATCCTGTCTTTTAAACGACAGTGAGCTCATCGCATTTAACCTCGCAAATCTGGTGCGACTACCATCGAATACAACAACCATGGCTGCTGCAACGCCGGTCATCCCCATCATTGACATCTCGGCTGCGGGGACTGATGAGCTTGACGTAGCCAAGGCCCTCGTCGACGCCGCAGCAGAACATGGTTTCGTCTACATAAAAAACACGGGGAAGGACATAACGGCGCAACAGATCAGCAATGCCTTCGACCTGGTGAGAAGAGAAAGCCCAAGTTGCTACTTCACAGGTACAATACCGAATGAACCTAACCTGTTCTACCCGTCTAGTCCCGCGCCCTGTTCGCCTCCCCGATAGAGGAGAAGCAGAAGTGCACCATCCAGAAGAACAACCAGGGCTGGTCCGGCATGCACACTGAGACGCTGGACCCGTCCTCGCAGCGCGTGGGCGACTACAAGGAAGCCTTCAACTTCGGGCCCTTCACGCCGGCGCACGCGGCCCAGCAGCCCCTGCCCAGCACCCTCGCCGCCGCGCAGGTGGCTGAGATCGCCCAGTTCCGCGGCGCCTGCCACACGCTGTGCGAGCGGCTGCTGCACCTGTTCGGCGCGGGCCTCGGCGTGGCGCCGCCCGACTTCTTCGCGGCCTCGCACGAGCCCGACCGGCCCTCGGGCTCCATCCTACGCTTCCTGTACTACCCCGCCCCCACGGCAGTGCAGTCATCGTCGTCGTCGTCGTCCGCCATAGAAGCGGGCGAGGTCCGCGCCGGCGCCCACTCCGACTACGGCTCCGTGACGCTGCTCTTCCGCCTGCGGGGCCAAGCCGGCCTCGAGATCCTCACGCGCGCCGGCGCCTGGGAGCCCGTCCCCGTGTGCCCGCCCGGCACCGAGGACGACCCCTCGCCGCCCATCCTCGTCAACATCGGCGACCTGCTCTCGTACTGGACCAACGGCCTGCTGCGCAGCACGGTGCACCGTGTCACGTTCGAGGGCGATGGCAGTGGCGGAAAGAAGGTGATAGGCGAATCCAACAGCGAGCCGCGATACAGTATTGTCTACTTCTGCCACCCGACCAATGACACGCAGTTGACTGCCGTGCCCAGTACGAGGGTCAAGGAGTTCAAGGGCGGTCTGGCCGAGGCCAACGGTGGAAACCCATATGCAGAGCGCAAAGTGTTGACCGCCGATGAGCACCTGAAGATGAGATTGCAAGCTACATATCTGCAGATGTACGAGAAGGATGGCAAGACAGCGTAGCTATCACACTCAACTCAGATTATGCAAAAGCAGTAAAATCGAAATGATTTCGCTTCGTCTCCAAATATGCTCCTCCTGATCCTGTATTGTAACTATTGCCACCAATGGGTATCTATCCATCCAATGCAAGTAAAACCAACGCAACGTGATGCAATGCCTCGTTTCTCGTGCCCAAATCCCAGTGCTCCAGCCCTTGCATTAAGTCAAGGGCCCATGAAATGCCCAGAGAAACGCCGTTCATGCAATACCGACGTATCTTTGCCTCCAAGGATCCGGCCCTTTCTGTACGACCCCGGCCTCAATGTTCGCAAAGTCGTCCAGTATCTTCCAGTCATATACTGCCACCCATTCTCGTTGTCCGTTTCGCCTCCTGAGTCCGGCTTTCTCAACGCACTTGAGAAACTTATGCGTCGCCTCGAGACGCCCGGTCTGTACCAAACAGATTTTACGCTGCCTTCCGCTCCTGCCGCTTCGTGAACCTTGCCCAGACACATCTGCATTGAGCCTTGATGAACTTGAGAAAGAGGCTTCTGAGCTGTACGGTTGGCGCTTCCAGGCCTCTGGATCGACCTCATAGCTGGCAATGCCATGAGTCTTGAGGAGATCCTCGGTAACCCAACATAGTTGCTAATGCATGGAGCGAGTAGAATGGACGCGTTTTTAAATGCACACTCAGATCCCTTATGTGCACAGCCCACCTGTGCCGATGGCTCTGCAGCAACAGTTGCAGTCGCTGGCTTTTCTGGGCGGGCCTTTTGTGGTGTGGACACACATCGCGGTGGCGAAGATGGCAGTTCATTTGCCGTGGGGAACGATCCGGCCGCTGACGAGACGAGACCATTCTCGCCCATCGGCGATGATGGCAATGCGTGGTGTCGAGTTTGGACGAACATGGGAGAGGCATTCTGGATCGAAGGCCTTTGATCGACAGGAGTCTTGTTTCCATCGATACTTCCGAGCGGTTGACGGCCACGAGGCGGACAAGTCAGAGGGTTGGGGAGTGACGGTGCCGTAGGTTTCAGGTGCTCAGCATCAGCACCAACGAGACTTCGATGTCTTTTGTAAATAGGGTTGGAGTCAGAGATAGCAGCTGCTCGCTTACTGGGTTTCGCCCCAGTACCTAGGTTCGTCATTGCAGATGTATCAACAACTGAACTTCTGGCCTCAGTAGCTGATGATCTGGGCGGTGTAGCCAACCCCACAGATGGTATATTGGATGCGTTATGATTTGTTACTCCAGACTTCACTTCCGTCGCGGATTTTGAGCCAACAGCTCTAAACGCGTCATCTCGTGCCGGACTAGCACCGGATAGACTTGGCGAGATGCGGCTTGAGGTTTCGGAGAAGACGGTGACCTGGCTAAGCTCGTCGATTGCTCGGCCTCGAGGATCGGCTTTCTCCAGGGCAGAAATCCAATGCCGCATCTCTTGGCTATCTTCGGACCCGGGTGTTTCGGACGCAGTACAAGCCGCCTTCTGAAGCTCCGCAAAGCTAATTACATCCAGAAACGATCTGTCGTGGTGGATTTTGCTGACTATCGGGAACCTCATGCTCCAATGACGAGAGTTTGCCTCTTTGTCGAACGAGAAGCACCTCATGTCGAACACAGGTGGATTCAAGAAAACCTCCGCTGGTCTGACAGTGCTTCCGATACCTCTGAAGTCAAGCATCAAGTACTTGTTATCATCGAATGGTACTGCGCGTGGTTCGCACTGCCGTCGCAGCGTCTCAAGGAGGGTCTTGGGCAGCTCAACAATGTTTGTGACCACGAATTTCGGATTCTCGCTCCTGGCTCTGGCTCGGTCCCTATTCGCAAGGCAGCCGATGTAAAAGTGTGTCCACCTCAGTTTGGGAATGTCATAAGTCTTCGCCTTGGTAGCATCGTATGAAGCACCAATTACTGCAAAATCTCCGACGTCACCCCAGCCTTGGACATATTCTTTTTTCAGTTTGATCACGCAAGAGCCAAAGCGGCTCTGCCGAAGGCTGAAGTTGAAGTATGGCTCATCAGGTTTGAGCACAAGACCTTCGCCATTCGCCACTATGCACTTTGCAAAGAGTTCTCGCAAAGTAGATGCAGCTTGTTGCTTGGAGAAAGGAATGATGTGGCGTTTGACCAATTCCGCATGACCCTGGCGGCATTTAACCAGCTTCTCGAGGCGCTGGAAGCGTTGTGAATGCCTCATGTTTAGCATCGATTGCGTATCCACCAGGAGAACATCGTAATATACGATCATCAGCTGTTCGTGGTCATGCCGTCTAAGCCAGTCAATATGTGCATTAGGGTCATGGGCTGAGTGAGGTACTTACTGCGAGTCATTCTTTGTCCCAATATATGTGCCGGAGCGAGACACATGCTTACGTATCTTATGAAATGGAAGTATCTTGTTGTCCTACAAGTTGTTAGAATGTTGGCGTTGGCTACTCTGAAAGGGACTTACTTTGGTACTATATACTACCAGCTCGCCTTCCAGAATGCATCCCATTTTGAAAGGGCAATCAGGGTCGCCTAGTCTCAGCGATTCCCGAATGGCTCTGTTTCATCGTCAGTAGTGGAAATGAAGCATGGGGTTGAAAACTTACGGATGAAGCCTTCGACGGTCTTGAGTACTGTCCTTGCCACTTTTAGAGAAGATCTGGATGGAGTCATGTGGCTTGCTCAGATCTATATGGATCTGGCAATACTCTCCGTCGATCTTCTGCTCACAGCTTACTTGCCGCTGGCCCATCATATCCAGGCAGTTTTGGATGCTTCTGGCTTTGAGCCATGGCGGACGGCCGACCTTGGTGCCCAAGGCAGGTTTCATAAGACTAGCGATGACTTTCGGGTCACTAGGCGACGAACCAACGTGCTGCAGATAGTCGGTTGCTATTTGCAGATCGTCCCTTACCTTCAGCATACGCGGTAGTAACGCATGGTAAGAACGAAGAACGACACGTTCCTCGAGAACGATTGGTTGATAGTTCTTCGAGATTAACCTGGCAAACCACTTGGCATCCCGAGGGCTGAGACGAGTAAAGAACTGACCCAGGATCTGGTTGTCCGATTGCGGGTTTCGACTCGTATAAGACGCCCTGATGGCTGGAGAACTGAACCTACAACCAGCAGCGACCCTTGTGAGCACCTCTTCGAGGTCCTCTACAGTGACCTCTCGCTCAGGGTGTATCGGGTTTGGCTGTGGGCATAGTTTAGTGCTTGATCATTACCGAGGAATTCGCCATCATTGCCAATTGCTGCGGAACTTACCGCGCGACTCAGAATGCTCTCTACACAGTCGCCCAAATCGACACTTTGCCCCGCCGTCTTATATCTGCGCAACTCCTTCACCCGTGAGCTGCCCAGGATCAGAGCCTGGCCGATGATGCTCTCCAATCGTAGGACTTGGATTCCATACACGCGGTCGGTCCTTCGCTCCGGCAAAAGCGTGGAGATGACGGCACAGCCGTTGACAGTTGGCGCATCAAGACGGATACGGTGTTCGTGGAACCAACGCTCAATAATCGTACGACTTGGTGTTCTCTCTTTATTGGTCGAGCGTGTTTCATCTTCCAGTTGCTGCAAGAGATCGCAGACAAATCTATAAGGGAAAGGCATTGTTTATAGGGCTATCGCCGACCATGGCGAGCGAATAAGATGGAGTGAAAATGGGAAAAAGCAAAGAAAGCAACTTGGGAAGCGACGATGCATTGCAGCGCACCGTGCGAGACGTAGTCAGAGAAAGAGATGACTGCGCTTATGATGATGCCTGGCGGATCTCTTTGTTCATGTGAGACGTCAAAGGCATCGATCCAACCTGCGACATGTGAGTAAGTTGGTGTTGTGAGACGCGTTTTATTAGGTGACCAGCCCCGCGTAAAGTGCTTTGCTAGCAGAGACATCAGTGTGGGGCTCTAAAATAGCACATCAAGCTTGCAGCAGTCAAACTCACTCACCTAGAAGAGACCACCAATCCAGGTGAATGCAACTCCAGCGTGACGATCACCACACCCTTTCTCTTTTAGGTCAATTGAATGCTGATTGAGGACTTGAGGTTTCTTCACCAAAGGACACAGCAAACACCATCACTAACAATCACGCATGGATTGCCATATTATAACAAACAAAGTATGATCCTGAAGTGAAAACAACAAACTCCAGGGGCTGCTCTCAGTCGTTGAACAGGAGATAGCGCGTAATTGGGTCCCGCGAATATGTATGTAGTCTGCTTGTTCATTCAAATCTCATTCTGTATTTGCGACATGCCGAGCTACTCTCCATTTCCTGCCATACATCCGCTCGATAAGATAAAAGAATCCCGCAACAAGACAGAAAGACCCGAGCAAGGTAAATGCCCACCCAAATCCTATTTTATCAATAACTATCTGTAAAGTACCAACAAGAACTGCCGACATACTACATCTTACAATGTTAGATGACGCCTGGGCGGTGGCGGGGACGTCTTCGTTGATGCGGACCAATAAAGTGTTATTTATCTGACTTCGGTGTTAGTGAAGTGCGTTTCCGGTCACGACTCGAACCTACATTAAAGCATGTTTGTATCGAGAGACCGGCGAAGAACAAATAGATCAGTGGAACCGCCATATGCTAAACTGTTCAGCCCGTATCAT
This sequence comes from Apiospora phragmitis, assembly GCF_038363925.1. Classification (NCBI taxonomy): domain Eukaryota; kingdom Fungi; phylum Ascomycota; class Sordariomycetes; order Amphisphaeriales; family Apiosporaceae; genus Apiospora; species Apiospora phragmitis. The sequence goes on along the minus strand of NW_027117407.1, from coordinate 2,483,941 downwards.
AGTCCAGGAGGTGAGTCGAGTACACTCACCACATGACGGTCGACTAGCCATCCGTAGGCCACAACAGAAACCAGCGCTACAAGAGTGGGAAGTAACACGCTTCTGAGGCGAGCCTCTTCCACGGGAAAGTGTAACAGGTTATCGCCCGATACCTTGTCAATGGGTAGTCCATGGGACTGGGCCACGATACGGTAGTCGCGATCGATCCATTTTCCCGACACAATTGTCGATATGATGGCTCCGACATCGAAGGGCAGGTATACAAACCCAGCTTGCAAATAATCAAGATGATAAACCTGGACAAATGATGTTGACAGTGAAGTGTGGATGCAACAGTACACTATATATAGAAAGCTTCCGGGCATGATACTTACTGCAACATCCTTGCGAGATAGGACCACCAGGGTAAAATAACAGTGTAGTAGGCTGGTTTGACATGAGAATTTCCCGTAGTCTCATGCTGTGTTTCAAGCTCCCGGGTTGTGGTATAAACAGGGAGAGGCCGTATTGGCACCCCTTTTCCAGCGCAAGTCACGTCGTACACGAGCGGGGTGTCTGGATCATATCACCACATGCATGAGAGATGTAACCCTTCACAATAGATTGACAATGTCTGATCCAACTGTACGACGTTGCAGGCATAAAATAAGTCCCCCCTACCAGGTAGTAAAATATCGTTTGGTAGCGGCGATATAGGTGGCAGAGGGATATCTGGTTGTGACTTGAGCGATAACTAACTTTGCTACTTGATTAGGAGGACTTAACATACCCATACGACGTAGTAAAGCATCTGCAACGGTTCTGAACCCCATTGGTTCGACTTGTCGTCGTTTGTTATCTTGGCGCTGTAGTTTGCCTACAGCCAGCAAACCGTCAAGCCAGGCTGCCGAGAGCCTGCTTGATCGAAACCTTGCCAAAATGAACTTTTGGCGGGCTCTGTACTAATTGTATTGCCCGTATGAATAACTGTGAACATCCTATGGACTGGTGTCTTTCCAGGTATTGACATCGTTTAGAGCTCCCAGCAGGTGCGACGGTCCGAAGCTCTCGTGGCCATGGCGCAGGTAATTGGAACACTACAGCTCGTGTTGATGTTGAGGTTGGTGGCGAACCGAAGTCTTACTTTCTGAAGGCCTGTATCATCCAATGATCCAAGCATGTCGGCAGCACAAAGCTCACCGAGCTGCGGCTGTGCAGTTGACGACCGGCCCCAAAGCACAATCCATGCTTCATGGTGAGTATAAGTCGATGCTCTTGATCAACCAGTCAGTGCCAGAGTTTTCGCCCAAACCGCTTACTTGGGGCAAATGCGCCGACTCCGACTGTCACATCCTCCTATTCGAGTTCCATGCCCTGCAAAAGGGGGCCCCGGCCATCCCTCGCTTCACAAAGGCAGTCGCTCAGCTCCACATGCGCAGTCGAGAAGCCTATCCGCAGCACAGGTTCGTCTTTCACATCACCACGTTCAATGGAACGCTGGGGCAAGACAACACGTGGACTGACACCTGGGAGGAGTTCTACGTCCGCGGAATGCACCGGATGTTGCAACTCGAAGAGGAGGCTGGCGGGCCCTGCGAGGAACTGAAGCACTCAATGAACCGTTTTCCTCGCCAAGGTTATTCCCCGGCTCTTGCGCCCCCTGGAGACAGACGGACGACGCATAGAACCGGTCCTCCTCCATGGTGATCTGTGGACGGGGAATGTGGCGACGCAGGAGGCGACCGGCGAGCCTCTGATGTTCGACTCTTCGACCTTCTGGGGCCACCATGAATGCAGGTGTTCCTTAGTTTAACACCAGTATTGCTCGGTGACTCGCCCGACTTAAAACTGACCTGGTGTCCGTAAATGAACTCGCGACCATGCGTCCCCTGGCAAACGACTGGGCACGAGAGTGCATGGACAGCTACCACGCCATCTTGCCCAGTCCGAGCCACAGGAGGACTGGGAAGGTTGAAACACACTTTATGCTGTGTAAGTGAGAGTGATATCCGTATTTCTTGTTTGTTCTTACTGACCCGGCTCTTCTGTTTCATCAGGCGCGTAATCATTCACGACACGGCGCTGTATCCCGAGGTTGCGCACTTCAGGCCGACGTAAACGCCCAGCGGGCACGGATCTTTGGGACTCATTTACTAATCGTGTTTTCACAGGCAGATTGAAGAAATGAGGAAGTTGATAGAGCAATTCGGTTGAGTTCATGGCTGTTGGATGAGGAACACCAATGTGGCTGGTAAAGTGGCTAGTGCGACTATCCAGAAGTCGTTGATGTTATCCTTAGGGTTCTGCTGCTAGACGAAGCTACGAATAATGCGTATTATACCAATCGTGTTATCGTACAGTCTGAGCCAACCTATGTCCTACAATCGACTGCCCCTTTTGGCATCGTTCGCTGACGTCTTCACTTATGACAAGCCTGGATCATGAGACAGAGAAGATGGTTAACACTATCATCATTGAGGAATTCAAGGAATGGACCGTCATTGCTGCGAGGCGCCTTGACTCGAGAAGCCTACATAATTGTTTTTATTTAAATTATACTTTAAGCCCCGACATATGAGGCAGGCATTGTCTAAGTAGAGAGGCGAGGCGACGTGTACAAACGTGAGCTAAAGGCGATAAGGGTGCATGGGACGCTATGGCGCTATCAGATTCGGATGTTGTACTGAGCGTATCCTCATGTGTTGCAATATGGTTCTTTTCGCGTCACCAGAGGTAAAACACGGAATTTCTAGGTTACGACGTAAGCATAATGCGAATAGAAAGCTCTCCCCCAACAACCCATACCGAATATACTATGTATTATTATCTGTCCAACATCGATGTTTGGAAGATTCCCTGGTACATGTAGTCGGACAAGCTGCACAAGACTACACGATTCACAAATGAATGTGGAAGCCAGCTTGCCAGCTTGAAGACGGCTAAACGTATGTCGTTGCTGTCTCAACGAAGAGGCTAGAATATCCCTCATACTGATATAAATAAGGACTTTGCCATGGAGAGTTCCCGTCCGGGGATCGTGTGTTGCTAATTTGCTTGATGTCAAACATAGCGCCATCATTCTACCTACATCCTAGCCCGTCAACGGTGCATGCTAACCACCAGCAGAGTAGTGGACTGGCAGTGATAGAGAGAGGGGGGAGAGGGACAGACAGACAGAAAGCGGGCGTCATATATACCCGCTCTCAGGGCTAAAAAATATCCCGGGGATCACGATATCTGCAGTCTCACCCGGCTGAAGATGCGATGGGATCTGGCTTGAGCTGAGTCGAACGCACGACATTCGCCAACGGGTGAGCGAGAAAGGGATCGATCGGGTGGAGCAAAGGTCCACCGCCCATGCAGCTCACAAACAGTCAATTGAAGATAATAGACCTCAATGCATCTTGCCCGGTCTCGGCGGAAGTGTGGATATATACTCCGTAGCACAAGTACCATTCTTAGTCTTTCCAGCCGGTAGTCAGGCCTTGAGCAAACACTTGCAAGTTGGCCAGTAATATGTAGTAAGTAGCAATGTATTTATTATGTATATATAAAACCCCCACCAAGCATCAAGACAAGGCCGGACCGTTGGGAAGAGAGGCTTGGAGAGGTAAACAAACCGTTGCTGGAGCGCCGAGGGAGAAAGGATGGATGGCTGCACGGATCGACCACGTTATCTGCGCTTATTATGGTGTACATATGTATACTTTGAGACAACATGGTGTCTTGCTGTTCCTGAAGCGGCCTCGATGTTTTTATACTTGCATGCATTTTGGACATGTGCAGCAAACTGAGTTCTATGTCTCACCCAGCGCCGGCAATGAGATCAGACCCAAGCAAAATTTCCGGGCGCATGACGAACGGTATGCACGATCAGTGGACAGAATGGGATGGAGTAGGATTGAGCCATCTACCATGTAATTAACCGTGAGTGGCCATTATGGATGGATGATTGGCGGAGAAGGGCACATCTGCTTGGTACGCAATAGGAGCTACAGTGATCAGTGATCGAGTGGTTCAGACCCCCACCAGGATCAGAGGGCCCCTCGTAGGATGTAAGTACATGTGGTCAGCGCTCTATCAGAGGTATGTATTGAGAAACAGCCCTTAATACCGTTGTACCTTCAACGGAAATGTTTGCAAAGTACCTACAGATAGAGATGTAAATGCATTTCAGTCGTATACAAAACAAGGTTGCTGTCTCTTGAATTGAATATCAAGTTGCCGAATTGAATTCAGGCAGGGTGGGTTTGATGGCGCTGCTAACAGGGCCGAGGCCAGGAAGAAGACCAGGGACGTGGCCCCCCCTGCATGTCTCCCAGCTGGCCCCCTGCAGAGTTAAAATTGCACGCAACTCCGCAACACGACCGCCCCGGCAATCTGGGCAGGGCGGGCAGGCGGGAGGTTGCTGGAAGGCCGCCAGTTTACCACAGGCCGGCCTGAGCTGGATTCGCGAACATGCGAGCCCCTGCAAAGAAGGCGTCGTCCTCGGTGGGACCCTCCGTTTCGTTTCCATGTGGTTGACGGGGAGAGTGAGGAAACAACAAACCAAAGTCAGCGAGACGAAATGAGCTTCTTTAAAGCATTGCGAAGCTCATCCATCAATCCCCTGGCCCTTCTTCTGACTTTTCCCACCCTCTGCCCCATTTCGCCCAGAAACGGAAATCACATCGATTCAAGCAATACTACTGTGAAAACAGCTGAGCTTACACACTCGTTCCAGGACATCGGCAGCCGCCAACTCACTGATCAGCCAGCTAGTTGTGTTGTCGCTGCTACCTACCAAAAGTCCACTGTTCACGATTTTGTTGTTCTTGAAGAGATGGGATTATCCATTGGCACTCGAAACAGCAACCTACTACATACCCGCTAACTTAAGAGAGGCCATACCATACCGAACATACATTGTACTACTATTACCATATCATACCACACCTTTCCCCCCTATTCTCTTACTTGCCTAAACCTGTCATAGTTGCCGGCGCCGCCTCCTGCTGAGCAAGGCAGCAAGCCCTCTTCCTTTCAATTCCAGTACACCCAAGCTCCAGCCCCATCCATCAATCATTTCGGCGCCTTGACCGCCTCGTTTTATCGTGACGTTTGCCTAGCGCCAGTAGCAGTTACATGGTCCCTGGGCTTGATCGTTGTTCGCATTGCAATTGGAAGCTCCCCGTCCCCAGTTACAACCGTCCCCACTCCACTTCGCCTGGCCCTGGCCAAAGGGGGGATGCAGTGTTGCGCAATTCGACTTTTTGGACTGTACCCAATTTCCCACAGGATCGCTTGTCCCCGAATATCACCGTCTGGCTGGATGGTTGATAACGTGTGGCGGCGCTTCCTGTCTTTCTTCATCCCTAACGCTCTATGACCTCAGTCTATTCGTTGCAAATTTGTTTGGTTACTTCCTGTTCTAACACTCTTTTCAAAGACAACAACAAGCTCGTCAACTCTCTCCGAGCTCGTTACGTCAAACGTCCTTATTCTTCTTCCCTCCCGAGCCCGGCACCGACGTGCCCTAAGTGCTCCCACTAGCCCTTCGCGCCGACGCAGACAGCCGGCTTCGATCACCAAATACCGCCGACTAATTGGGCCATATTCTTCTTCTTTTTCCCGGGCCATTATGACCTCGGCCCAACTGCGACAAGCGCAGCTCCTCGATCACGCTGCCTCCCTGGACGCTGTACTTGCGACCTCGTCCTGGACGGATTCCTCAACCATGGATGATAACACCATACCACGGGACCCAGCAACCCCGGCCTGTGCCCCAGCGCCCACAAATCATGCTGATCAGCCTGAAGGTTTACAGGATAACAAGCACTCGGAGTTCGTCTTGCAGCCATGGTCAAGCTCGAATGCGCCTTCATCGGCAACCAGCGCGACGTTTGGTGGGCGGCCCAGGAGGTCTAGCTCGATGAACTCGCGCAACTCCAATCGCCTCTCATTGACGCTCCCTATCGCTCCCCCGACAAGCATGCCCTCAAGGCCCACACCCACTTCATCAGTCCCCCAAACGCCGAGTGGAGAGTCCATGACTTCCGGCCTGACCTCCCCAATGGACTCGGAGGAGCTCATTATTGCCATCGCTGCCCAGGAGCGACGCGTCCTGGAGCTGCGGGAAGAGCTCAACAGAGCCGAAGGAGACTTGAAACAGCTGAAGTGCCAATGGAGGTTATCAGAGACATACAAAGTGAGGCCTGCCGTGCAGAAACATGAGCCACTCATTTCACTAGCGACGGATGTGGATGACATCCCACCTGCGCGGCGTAGTGCTGATGCCGAGCGAAAGAAAGCCATGCTACTTGGGCAAGGCACCCCGCGTAATTACAGGCGAAAAGTAATGCGCGGTGGACACACGCGAACGCTTTCCCTGCTTTCCCCCACGAAATCAGAGCACGACATACCGATACATCATGACAGTGATGTTTTACGATCGCCCGAATCATATTCTCTCTCCAAACCCAGCCCGGTGCTTAACAAGCGAGCAACATGGGCTCCTAGGCAATCGCCGCCGATGCAACCCGGTATGAAGCAGATTGCGCAAGACTTCAAGCACGGCCTATGGACCTTTGTTGAGGATCTGCGGCAGGCAACTGTCGGGGACGAAGGCATATCGGCTACGTCGAATAGAACCAGCGGTTTTGGACCGAGACTAAACAGGACGGAATCCGACCAGGATACAATCCGGGCCTCTTCAGCAAATAAGGGCCCTATGCCCTTCAGAGACGACTTTCACGCATTCGAGGACACGCCCAGCAAGTCGACGACTGGGAGCTTCAACGATCGCGCCCAAAATCGAGGAACCACCTCCCGGCCGGAGCCAAAGCCTAGGAAACACTTCTCTTGGACGCCACTCACCTTCGATGATGTTGGCGATGATGACTGGTCCAACTGGGACTCGCCGAACGTGAAGACAACTCGATGGAGTGGCAGCACTGTTTCCGGGGACATCATCCCTTCTCTTCCCGAGAGGAATGACGAGAACGAGGCCACCCTGTAAGATGAAACTGCGCACCGCTGGAATCTGGAACACAGGACTCTAACACCCGTGATAGCAGGCGCAAACCTTCCCGGGCGGAGCTGCGATCCCCATCGCCGCAGACCCAAGCCAAACTTGGTGAGCTTAGCGAGCTTCCCGGGGCCCTGCTCAACAGTCTCAACCCGAGCAACATCAAGAGGTTCTCGTCGGACTTCATCAAGGAGTGGGAGAAATCCCTATCACCACCGCCCGAAAGCACCACATTCGAGGCGAGTTTTCAGCAGCGCATCCACGAACAGGCCTCTTGACTATCTTGTGTGAATGGGTCCCGGTCCCTTTCCAGGCCTGGCAATGTTGACTTAGTCGCCATGCTAGCTGCGGCTACACGTGACTCATGCTTATTTTACGATTGATAAAGAACCGTCTCTGCAAGAAAAGACGCATACATACACCGCCCCAGACGCCGTACTAATTATTGGAATAAAAGTGGCGGGACTCAGGATCGGGTGCAGACGAATAGCCATTGGGGCTTTTTGGCTGCTGTTCTGTATATATATGATCTGGATATATGGCGTCTGGGGTGGACAGGGTACTATAACGATAATGAAGCCCATGATAGATAGATGATAATGTAGAACGAATTAATAGTCGTCTGCGTTATTATGCTGTCAAACTATTGCTACTACAACACATCGTTTCCTCTTCCTGATATCTCATGTGAACGTACTTGGAGCTACTACGATGCATATTACAATTGGCACCATCATGATGATGGTAGTGCAATTGCGAGCTGCTAAACGATACGACCTCCAGCTTTCTGATTGGGTGGCATAGATCAAGATAGAAAGCAGGAACACTTCCGATCATGTTAACAACATCTAAATGATGCCTGCTTACCTTATTAGATGGCGAAGTGACAGTGTGACGGGCGATCCGGCGCTTGCTGGGGCCGAACAGGTCATATCCTTGGAAGGCAGGTAATAGATTAATATCTCATCAGTATTAGATCGATCTTAGGTAGAAAACAAAACTGGCGGTAAAGCTCCAGCGCATGAATGTGTGTGTGGGCTGCACCTGATGCAAGCAACTCTCCATCAGTAAGTAACTTGCGCGTTGTGTTGTTGACATACGGCGTGAAGTCGACTGAAATTGAAATCTTACATTGAACATCTTCTCGAAGGAAGAGAAGATCCGAAGTAGAGTGCATGTTGGGCCTGCGACCACAGCTTCGAGCACGCCCGTCGCTCGTGGAGTTGATATCGAGGGGCCGCAGCCGCAGCAACAGCGTCTCCTCTGTTGCCTCTGCTGTTTCGGGCTCGGGCGCAGGCACTGGTTCTGACGCAGTGCAAAGAAGTGAAGGTGGGGAAGCAGAAGCACAAGCAGAAGCACAAGCAGAAGCACAGGCAGCAGCAGCCACAGCCCGACCTGGCCGTGGTGTGGCGGTTGCGCTACTAGAGGCAGCTACGGTCCAGCCTCTACCAAGCAGTCCACAGCAGTCTCCAACAACACGATTCAGCGACGTCGAACCCGAGGCTCGTGTTGATCCAACCATAACTCTATCCTCACCTCTCTTGTCGTCGTCGACCTCTCCCTCTACCCCTCCATCCCCTGCGAAGCTACAGCCCACCCCTACTTCTCCATTACCCAGCTCGGAGCTGCTGTTGAGCCTGCGGTCAAGCTACCTAGAGCTCCCATTACGACATCATCCAACATGGCTGCGGTAAGTTCCCTCTGTCTGGCCCATCACGAGATAATTAAGAGCGCTCGCAGAAGCCCCGGCCACCAGAATACAAGCAATCGAGCATCTGCTGACCTCCATCCTCTTTTCTCTAGGCTGCAAAGGCGAACGGCGATATGGATGACGTCCAAAAGGGTATGAAACACTACAGGTGCACTTTTGCGAGATTTGTTGACTGACGCTCCAATGTCCAGGCAAGATCTACTCCGTGTCCGGGTATGTTCCTATCTGATCAATAGCTGATTATTATCGTCGTGATGTATTGGTTGCTTACTTTAATGCCGCATCCAGTCCCGTCGTGGTGGCCGAGAACATGACCGGAGTCGCCATGTACGAGTTGGTACGAAACGATCATATCCCATCCTTCCAACATGCACCTTCTCACACATGTCAATAGGTGAAAGTCGGTCACGATAACCTAGTCGGCGAAGTCATTCGAATCAGCGCCGACCAAGCTACCATCCAAGTCTACGAAGAGACCGGTTCGTCAGCCCCTGCTGAAAGAAAGAGGAGAATCATAACTGATCATATCGCATGCGTATAGCTGGTGTGACCGTCGGCGACCCTGTCATCCGAACCGGCAAGCCCTTGTCCGTCGAGCTGGGTCCCGGTCTGTTAAACAACATTTATGATGGTATCCAGCGTCCGCTTCAGAAGATTTCCGAGCAGGCAGCTAGCATCTACATCCCTCGCGGTGTTGCCATGACCGCTCTCGACCGCGAGAAGAAATGGGAGTTCACGCCTACGATGAAGGTTGGCGACCACATCTCCGGAGGTGACGTCTGGGGTACTGTCTTCGAGAACTCCTTCATCAAGGTCCACAAGGTCATGCTGCCGCCGCGCGCCCGGGGCACCATTACCAAAATCGCCAGCAAGGGCGAATATACCGTCGACGAGAAGATCCTCGAGGTCGAGTTCAACGGCCAGAAGTCCGAGTACGGTATGATGCAGACATGGCCTGTCCGTGTTCCCAGGCCGACAACCGAGAAGCTTGCCGCCAACCAGCCCTTCATCGTCGGACAGCGCGTGCTGGATGCTTTGTTCCCCAGTGTGCAGGGTGGTACAGTTGCCATTCCTGGTGCCTTCGGATGTGGAAAGACTGTCATTTCCCAATCAGTCTCCAAGTTCTCCAACAGCGACGTCATTGTTTACGTTGGTTGTGGTGAGCGAGGTAACGAAATGGCCGAAGTCCTGAAGGATTTCCCGGAGCTGTCCATCGAAGTCGATGGCCGCAAAGAGCCCATCATGAAGCGAACCACCTTGATCGCCAACACGTCCAACATGCCCGTCGCTGCGCGAGAGGCTTCTATCTACACTGGTATTGCTGTTGCCGAGTACTTCCGAGACCAAGGCATGAACGTTGCTATGATGGCCGACTCCACGTCGCGTTGGGCCGAGGCTCTTCGTGAAATCTCCGGTCGTCTCGGTGAAATGCCTGCTGATCAGGGTTTCCCTGCTTACCTTGGTTCCAAGCTGGCCAGCTTCTACGAGCGTGCAGGCAAGGTCCAGTCACTTGGATCTCCTGAGCGCGAAGGTAGCGTCAGTATTGTCGGTGCTGTCAGTCCCCCCGTGGTGATTTCTCCGACCCCGTGACAAGTTCCACCCTTGGTATTGTACAGGTTTTCTGGGGTCTTGACAAGAAGCTTGCCCAGCGAAAGCATTTCCCCTCCATCAATACCGGAGTCTCTTACAGCAAGTACACAACCGTGCTAGACAAGTGGTATGAGAAGGACTTCGCCGACTTCCCTAGGCTCCGTGACCGCATCAGACAGCTGCTATCCGACTCCGAAGAGCTGGACCAGGTCGTACAGCTTGTTGGCAAGTCAGCTTTGTCGGACCCTGACAAGATTACTCTGGATGTTGCCACATTACTCAAGGAAGACTTCTTGCAGCAGAACGGTTACTCCACCTATGACCAGTTCTGTCCCATTTGGAAGACAGAGTGGATGATGAAGTTGATGATGGGCTTCCACGATGAGGCGCAAAAGGCCATTGCCCAGGGGCAAAACTGGAACAAGGTCCGTGAGGCCACCAGTGATCTCCAGGCCAAGCTGCGAGCATTGAAGTTCGAGGAGCCGGGCGATGGCGAAGAAGCTGTCTGCAAGAAGGTATGTTGAATCGCCCCACGCCACGTGTGTCATTTGTTATTTTACTGACGCGTTTCCTAGTACGAGAGCATCAACCAGGAGTTGATGGACAAGTTTGCTTTGGTCTTGGATGAATAAGGAAAGCTTGTTTGTAGTTTTAGTGCCAGTATCGGGGTTTCGTTGGACCCAGAGCCGCAATTGTTTCGGGGATTCCTTTCCCTCTTGTTCAACTGCATTATCATAGGATCATGTCACAATAGTTTGAGGCGCGAAGAACAACGCTTCTTAAGAGAAGGTGGGGAGGTCGAGATGGAGAATAAGAACGCACGTCAAGTCTGAATTACTCAACAGAACTTATACCCCTATTCTTATGCCTATAGTGAAATCGTATTGACATTGGAGAGAGTACCATGTATTCTACAAACTGGCCCAAAAGGCTTGTCAACATTTGTATAGCACCCGCCAACGATTATTTCCACCCGGTCAGTGTGTGATGGTCATGCGGAGTGAGATCAGTGGTGTTGGCTGTTTGCTGAGGTATATTTGAACGACTTCTGGTCGGCGGTGGGCGTGTACACACAAGTTTCATGTGCTCTAAGTATAGAGTTAAGTAGGTACATATGCAATTTTCCTCTCTATTCGATACAACAATATCCTCAAGTAGCCTCGAACTTATTATCTAATAATGCAATGTGGATATGCGAAGCCAAAACCAAAACCAAAAAGTCAAGAAAAGAGAAGAAGACAGGAGGGATTATGCGTTAATGACGGAATACGATAAAAGCAGGGCTGGGTAGGATATATATGATGGCTCGGGAGCTGGGTATCTTCGATGCCAAACAATGAAGTAAACAAAAAAAGCAAAGACAAAAGCCAGAGGCGCAAAGTAACCAGGCGCAAATAGGTACCTCCTATAAACGCCCCCCCACAAACAAACGAGGTGCCACCATGAATGAGAATCGCTTCTTGAAAATGCTAGGGGCTAGATTGTCCCGAAAATACTCTCCTCTCTCACCATTTTTTTTGTCTTCCCATATCTCTGCATCACCACATGTCCGTCCCTTTTTTTGGTGGTAACCAGAAACCCCGCGCTCTGCGTCCTATGAGGAAAGCCCAAGGCTGCTGACCGCTCCTTAGGCGCTCCTTGGGTATTCGTCGGTATCCGTATGTTCCGTCGTATATGCTGTTTGATCCCCAACCACGTATCGTTGTACAAGGCGTCCCGCGTTTCCGACCAATCCGCTTACTCCTTGTTCAGGAGCGGCCTCATCACCTCGAGCGCTTTCAGTGACTGCTCACTGGATAAGATGACAGCGCCGGCCCGGGCTGTCGACAGATACGACAATTGCTCGCCATCCCCGTCTCGGTCATGCGCATCTCGGCCACGAGCCGGCCGGCGACCCCTGAAACGATACCTGTGGCATCGATGGGCAGGTTCTCCAGATCGAAGAAGATCGGGACGAGGTCCCCTTCCACATCCCCCACCAGGGAGTCCCCAAAGACGCTGAGCTGGGTCTTGTCCAATAGGGAGCGAAGGCGGGTCCTCCTGGGCCAGCGTCATCGACAAGAACCGCGGCTGCAGGACGAGCACCGAGATCAGGCTCGTGTAGAGCTTCGTGTCGACGTTGTCCAGCCAGCTGCGGCGGGCGTGCCCGCCATTGATGCCGTTGCCCGTCGCCCGCCGCGTTGGGACAGGCCGCCGGCTGAAGTGGTTCATCTGCTCCTGCTCCGGGTCCTTGCCGGAGCAGAGCACCACGGTTAGGCCCTCCTCAATGAAGGGAATGACGTCGCGCTTCCTCAGCAGCTCGAACGTTCGCGTCTGCAGCTCGGTGACGTTGGTCGGCAGGGGCGTGGAAGGGGCCTGGCTACTGACGCTGCCGCCTCTCACGTGCACGGTGGGCGACACGAAAGCGGACTCGTCCTCGGAGAACTCGAAGCCGCGGCTCAGCAGGGCTTGCACGACGGTTTGGCGGTCCTTGGTGGGCACCAGGATGAAATCGGAATAATACGTGGTTATGAAGAAAATGGGGATGCCGGCGAGGGCGAGCGGCGAGGTCAACTCCATGACGCCAGTTCCGGCGTTCATGCCGGCGCTGATGACGGACAGGATGAGGTAGCTGTCTTTGGAGATGGTGACCGTCTTGGACGCATCGCGAGACAGTCTCCGTATGACGGGCTCGAACACCTTCTTGGCCCAGTTGTCGTGGCACACAACCGAACACTCGACTGGGGTGATACTGACGTTGAGGAAGCCATGCTTGTTGTCGATGCTCAAGCCTTCGATCTCCTTTCCGCTATCGAATTCCCCATTGGGCAACAAGACTTGGAGTATCGGTTGGAGAAAGACAGGGTAAAGGCTGAGAGGAATATGTATTAAGCTGAAAGTCCCGTCCTGAGGTTTCGCATATTAGCTTTTATTATTAAGTTACCTGCTTAGGTACTGGGTTCGGGTACTCGGCTCGCGGGCACTCTCAGATTGGAGCAGGTACCAGCATGGTCAAAATATGACTAATAGAAATCGGAGGCATGCTATGATGCAATCCTTGGCCGTCATCTATCGACTCACACACACAGCCAGATAGACGAAGCCAGAGCCACGGCGAACCGAGCGTTGTGGATTGGCAAAAAATCGAACAACTTACCAAAAATGATATTTGACTTTGGGAGTTCATTGTAACCAGGGCGCTTCTCGCATCACCAATGATGGCGGCCTCACGGTACTCATTCGACCACCTCGAGGTGCGCCGGATATGGGGATGGACCCTTAAAAATGCACAGACGGAGTCTGAAGCGAACAGGCGCGCCGGGCCGTGATTGGGCGACTCTTCGTCTTCCGGATCGTCTTCCGCAGAGCAATACACACTTGGAGTTACCCGGGTTTTTATGACTTGTTCAAGTAGGTAACCTTTGCAAGGAATGGCCAGGTATATGGATTGAATATGAATTTGTCGGACAATGACCCCCGAAAGGATGGGATAGGAAGATCCTGTGCGTCGCGAGGGGAGACGAGGTAAGGGAAGACAACCAAAAAAAAAAGAGTCAGAAAGGATTTGTCGTCAGATATCTCGCGGATCAGCGAAATCGGTGGTGGATGCCGGTTCGGACGTGTTCCCCAGAGCCTCTTAATAGATAAATATAAAGTAAGGTTAAACGGCTCTCTCTTTCTCTCTCCCTCTCACTTTTTCTCCCTCGCTGTCACTCTCTTCCTCCTCGGCCTCTCAAGCTATCTATCTAAAGACGTACGATAGGAGCCTGACTCGGGGATTCTGAGGGGTCCCTCCAGCCAACAAAGAACGCTATGTGGGCCAGGTTCGAGCAAGCCCATCTAATCGCACATGTCGGGGGAGCGGCTGGTGCTTTTTAGAGAGTGCAGATGGAGATAATGCCGGATGCCACCATGCTTGGTTTAGACGCGAGCTGGTGGAGGCGTTGAGTCAATAAGTAGTTTTCTCGTCCCCGTTCTCGGTGTGTCGGATCTTTTTTCTTTTTGGTTGGTTTCGCGATCTCTCATCGACAGCGGCCGGGCTCGGTAGGTATGCAGGTGAGGTGGTATTATGAAGATATATATATGTACGTGTGTATATGTAGATGTGATGCAATGCGTGCTACGATGTCCGCCTGCAACAAGCCGGAAGGAGATCCACGGGTCGTCACTGACTCAAAAAACGAGATAAGGAAACAAAAGGTGATGAGGATTGATATATATGGACTTACGCAACCTATTTTCGTATTCGAAATAAAACACGAAAACAGGAATCGAAGAGACTGGACGAGCCAAGTACCTCTTATACCTGCGTGCATCAATAGTTCGTACCTACCTCCTTACTTACTTAGGGATCATGATCAACTGTCCGTTTCGTTTCTGGCTGCTTTGCTTGCCTAGGAGGTATTCATTTCTGTGGCTGTACCTCGACAGCCTCAAAACCATGGAATCCATAACCAGGGAGGGAGTATCGTGCCTGAACGCCAACGTCACAACCCAGACCAGCAGCATACCCCAAAAAGGCATCCCGTTGACGTACGCCGGGCAGGGTAGATGCAGTTGGGCCGTTTAGTTGGTGGATGTTGTTGCAGGTGGGTGAGGGCGCGCACACCCTCCTCTCGAGGGGCCCTGGCCATATGGCCGTCGCGCCCATCACCTCACCGGCGGCATAAGCGCTACCACCTGGGGCGGGCTAGCATGCACTCAACGCCAAGCTGAGTGGACGCCGGAAAATACATATAAAACACTTCGAAAATATAGAGACGTACCTGCTTGGCCAACCAGACGATCCAAACCCAATTGGCGTACTTCCGGAAAGGTTCAGAGCTGCAGGCAAGCTTGTGTGATGTGAATGGTTGTGTTACCAAGACTCAGCCAGCCAGGGAATCCCTAAACTAGAACCTTGACCTGCCTGCTGCAACCACCATGTCACCCCAGAACGTGGGGGAAGCTCACAACGTGTACACGTACATACTGATCCAGGGGGGAGAATCCATTCATCCAGTCATTACTGGCTGCTCTTCTCATGCTGTTTGCAATTAACCTAAAAATCAATCAATTTTGAGCCAGCCACCTGCTGCAGTGTGCTGCATGATGATGTCCCGTCTCTTCATCCTCCTCCTCCCTCCTCCTTCAGGGCATCGGGGCGGGGTTGAGGAAGAAGACTGCGAGTGCTCTACCCGCTGGCAAGCCGAATCGAATGAGACGATGGTTTTGGACATGGCACCTGCAAAGTCATTCCAACGTCATTGGAGGGAAGGAAACCATGGTAAGAACAGGGACACATCCGAATGACATGCCAATATGATAAGGGAATACATACCTACTCACCTATCTATGTAAGGTACGGAGTATGTAGATCAAATTGATGCACCCAAGTTGCCAAGTAAGTGAGTGATCCGCAGCTTTCCACTGAGAGCCGCAATAAAGCGCCGACCCCACACTGTGTCTTGCAGTAGCTCAGGTGCTTCAATAACATTCTGATTGCTTGAACGGGACGGACGAACGGTCCTGTCCTTCCTCATTGTATGTGATGTTCTCTCCGAGTCTGAGAATCCTCAATGCCATGCGGCATATCACTTCCCCACTGGGCCTGCCTCTATCCATCACCAGAGCTGAATGCCGCATCTGTAGTTTGTCTACCTTACCTCTCTCGTCCAGGAACGAGACGGCGAAGTCGCACAAGGCGTCACACCGGACCCAATCAGGAGGGCCTCAAAATAGCAACTATGGTCTCACCAGCAGAACAGAATGGTGATCAAGACGCTTCTACTCAGTGCTGCAAGTCATCAGCCATCCAGTTTTGTTTTTGTTTTTTGTTTTTGTTTTTTTTTGAGATACGTCAAAGTACCTAATTCGCTTGCAAAGAACGTTCAAAGCCGATGCTACCCTGCTCAGTAATGCAGTATGCGAGAAAACCAGCTCCCCATCCTACCCATTTCACCCCCACGCTCTCCAGCTCTCCGAAGATGCAAGTGTCGATTTGAAGATGACCTGTACACTCTTGCTGTTAGGGATCAGGGATCTCGGTTATTTCAGTCGACCGATCTAGGCTGCCTGATCGACTCTTTCGTCACCGCTGCTCTAGGATTGGCCAGTCACCCGTAGCTATTATTGTCGATAATCATGTTGCTCACGCTATTCTCAGTAGAACGTGACCGAAGGATAAGATTACTACAGCATCGTTCCTCATATACCGCTCGGCGCCTGAGTTCTTGGGTTACCAGCCCCGTGGATGATGAGGTCATCATTATATCAAGTGACCTTTCTGTCATGTTTTCAAGATGACAAAGTGCCAGTCTTCTGGAACCCACGAGTACAAAGAGACTTCATGCCCGGGGGTATGCTAAGACTCCCATGGCCTTCGCCGGGATCTCCCCTTCACTGTCCCCCCCGGTCGTGCTAGGCCAGAAGCTGACCACCCAAGCAAAGTCGGCATGCTGCATTCTAACACTTGCGCCGAGAACACCATGCGAGGGGCTGGGTCTCGTAACCGAGCAGTCGGTATCTAATCGGAGCATAATAAGTTGAAATTCTGGTATTTTCATGATGAGGATACGTTCGTACGTGACATCAGCCTGCTTTGGACTAGACCAAGTTGTTTGCTTGGCTGTGGTGCAAAGCCATGTAGTAAGAACTTTGCGTAACATCACAAACGATCAACTAATGATAGGACTTGTGATTCGGCAATCCCGTCAGTCTGGGCCCTCCGATAGTAGAATGAGATGTGTTTCGGAGGCTACTGTTATGGTCCATTGCCCCTTGATCATGATAAGCCTTCTGATCGGGTAATGTTGCTGTTTTCCCTCCACAGCAGCATATACATCCGGTGTCTCCTGATGGTGCGCCAATGACGGCCGCTTACGCTCGTTTGGCCCCAGGTCATCGACTATGAAATGTAACCCAGTCCTTATTGGCCACAGACGTATGTCAGCTGTCCCAATATGGAGAAGCCCGCAGCTATCAAGAGTCACGTTTCTTGATGCCGACGACTACCAGGTTTCGCGGACTCTCTTTGAAGTCAAAGACCGGCTCTACCCAGCATTGCTCGACCAAATCAGTCTGTTGCTTGAGGAAGAGCCAGCGGTCAGTTACAATGAGAGATTCGACCACACCGGCACTGAAGGCCATCAAGCTCCAGATGGCGCTCAACTCTCTTTTGCGATGGCGGTACTGTTTCTCGTATGAGGCAATTTCATCATCCGTCATATCACCCATTTTCTTACTGACCACCTCGCACTGCTCATGGTAGTCCGAATGAGTGGTCAACTTGACTATAGCACCACGAATGTAGGTGTTGAGTGTTTTATAGCACGCCTTTCGAAGTGAACCAATGATAATCGGATTCGTGCTGGTGTTAAATGGGGTCGTACTCTCTTCTGATTTGCTCTCGGAATCGTGGTATACCTTCTGAATGACGCCCTTATCGAGGAAGACTTTTTGAAGTACGGCACGATAGAAGTGGCGGCTGAAGAAGTCATCGCTATCCTCCTTGCCCCAATTCTGCGGTGCTTGGCAAGCCATCATTCTGGCCGTGATGTTGAGCCGCACGCCTGTCTCTTTGTAAGTGCAAAGACGCTCGCTCATGGGAAAACCGTGCGTGTCGCACTTCGCCGACTCTCGAACAACTCTTCCGTTTAAAGGCTGAGTACTGGGTCGCATGAAGGGGAGTTTGTACGTTGGCGGGCCAAGCTTTTCCGTCATCAAGTTGTAGCAGCATCCCACAATAGCTACTGCTCGCACGCGTGGATTCAATATGAGTGAGCGGATGCCGTGGTGCGATAAATTCCCACAGGAGTGAATAGAAATGGCCATGAGCCGCACATCCTTTGCTTCGTCTTCGCTAAAGCTGGGAGCCGTTTCCAACTGGCTGACCACGTCCGACAAGTCGCCGGACTCCAGCCTGCCGGATATGTAACGTATGAAGCCCTTGCCTTCCTCTGGCGTGTAAACGGCTTCCAATTCTCTCCTGGGTCTGAAGTCGACAGCAGATTTCTCCGAGATTTCCAATGACTTGGCCATGTCTTGTTCATCTAATTTGCCGTTTAAGCGTTGTTGCCACAATTTCTTGTTGCGCATAACCTTTTCCTTTTCGGCTAGTCCAGCAAGCATATCCAAGGCCTTGGCCCCTGATATATTGTGCTCTCTGCCCTCGACGGCCACGATGTGTTTATTGTACGGAGCACTTGCCAGAGCCCTGCCTAGGTAATTCTGGCCGCTTCCAAAATCGACAAAATGCGTGATGTTATCACCAGATATGTCGGTAAAATCATCGGCCAGCCCGTTGATATAGCTGGCGAAGTTGCTGACCTCGTGTATCTTCTTGGGCTTCATCCCCACCGCTATCTGGCGTGTGAGCTTCGGGAGCTTCTCCTGGTGAACAAAGTCCCGGGCGAGACTGAATCTCCGAACGTCCTTGATATATTGCACCAGACTTTCGGGCGGCCGTTCATCGTCTGTAAGCTGGTCCAGGTCCTTTCTCATGAGCACGTCCAGTAGCTGCATGGGCTCGTTGCGGACAAGGTAGGCTTGCCAGTCTTCGGGAACGATGGTCTGGAACAGCCCAGGCTCACTCGTGAAGAAATCCAGGATGTGTACGCCGCCGCATAGTGTTTGGAATATGGCCGAAGTTGTCGCAAACTCCAACAGACTCTCCACATACTCGTCGGGGCTGGCCCAGCAATCCGGGTAGGGCAGAGGTGTATCTGGCTTCATGACGGCAAGACTCACACGGGTTCGAGGGAGAACATGGGAGAATATTGAACCTGATGCATAGAATTGGCCGTTTTCTTTTGCATATGCGCACCAAAAAGCCGTGGAATGCGACCTTGTGTGTAAGTGGTGGTTGTGAATAATTAGGTAAGTAAGCCGAGAAATTTATGAATTCAATTGTTAGTGAGACCTGATGAAGTTAGCTGGTAAACTAAAGGAAAGTTGCCAATGATTGGGTGCCAATGCGGCGGCACCTTCCCCTCGATTGGATTGGCTCAATTGCTGCTACTGAATCGGAACCAAACGTCGTCATGCCTTAGGTTAGCTCTCTCTCTGCGTCTATCTCTCGGGGCTCTCTCTGGCTCCGTCTCAGCCTTGTAATGCGACATACACACGCTGCTGCGGTTTACCCATCCAATTAATCTACCATCTAACCTACAATACCGGGGCTGTAATATGAATCCGGTCTCCTGACAACTCAAATCGCGAACTTCAGATGTAGCACTCTCGTTTCTGTTCCTTTGATTGATTCGGCAGGATGATGTCCTCAACTAACGAGGAGGATCCTTTCCTCCAAGTCCAACAGTAAGTTGCTACTGCCTTCGATCACATGTCTTGGCCAATCTATACATCTGCATAGTAGATAGTACGGTATCCCAGACCAACTGACAACAACTGCATATAGAGATGTACTCGCCCAATTACAACAAACGCGGCCACTGTTCGCCTCATATTTACGCATTCGCTCCTTAACAACCACGGCTTCGACCTCGCCCGAATTGGCCTCCGCCCGATCCGATCTCGAGTCGTCCCTCAGCTTGCTGGCCGAGGACTTGACCGACCTCATCGAGTCCGTGAAGGCCGTCGAGAGCAACCCGGCCCAGTATGGCCTGACGACGACGGAGCTGCGCCGACGGCAGCGGCTGGTGCAAGAAGTCGGGGGCGAGGTGGAAGACATGCGCGAAGAACTCTCCAAGGCCACGGCCGCCGCTTCCGGCAACAAGAACAAGAACAACAGCAGGAATGTGCGCGACGCTACCCGCGCCGCCAACTCGGACCTGCCCGACCCCAACGCCTTCGCCATGGAGGACGGCGACGAAGACGACGAGAACGGCCCGGACTACAACGCCGAATTCGAGCAGCAGCAGCAGCAGATGATGATGCGGGACCAGGACGAGCAGCTCGACGGCGTCTTCGTAACGGTCGGCAACCTACGGCGGCAGGCCGACGACATGGGGCGCGAGCTCGAGGAGCAGCGCGAGATGCTCGAGGTCGTCGACAACCTGGCCGACCGTGTCGGCGGCCGCCTACAGACCGGTGTCGCGAAGCTGGCGGCCATTGCGCGAAAGAACGAGGACCGCTGGAGCAGCTGCTGCATCGCGGCCCTGATCATGGTCCTGATCATTCTGCTGGTCTTACTACTTATCTTATAGTCTCGCATCTTTCTGTATAGCTAGCTCGGCAACCTTCATGCGCCGACCCGGGCGTACACGGGAGAGATGAAAGGGGCATGCTTGTATTGTGTTGTATTGGTATTTTTCATATGTTAGTGGCATGGCGTACTCAGGCAATGGGCAAGGAAACAAATTCCGGCACTAGTAATGAGCGATATGTTCGATGGGGAACTTGTGGACAAGGACCAGCGGCAGCGTAGCTGCATGATCTCACAGGGCGTATAAGAGAAACGATGAGCAAATTGGTTAAGTCTACCAAAGAGACTTGAGATTCTTTTGACTACATATAATCTGACATGTGCACCCTCAAATGCTCGCCTTGGTGCGAAGTGCTTGCTGCTTGCCCCAAACGAGAAGCGTGCAACAATGTCTAGCTGGGTTGTTTTCCATGGTATAACCAGAATTGCCTCCTTTCAACGCCCGTGTCTAGGACCATATGTTTAAGACATTCGTCATGACTTCCGATTATTCCATGTCCATATCCTGACAAGAAGCTTACGAGCCGTCAACCTTGCCGCAGCAATCGGACTGTCCCTCTACTTAGAGACCAAGGTCTAATCCCATATCTCTTTTGCACATAACCGCCAATACTTGCAGGCCCATGACTCCTGGCGTCTTTTTGGGCGCGCTGTTAGGGAATTCGACCAACGCCCTTCTCAATGCAGCCACCGCGGCGCTGCCATAGAAGTTGATGAACTTCTCCTCGTGTTGATTCAGCATAGACTTCAGTACTATGCACTGCGTATCCGTTATCTCATTGGGCGGCGTATTCACGATGTTTGCCATCGACTTCCAGTAGCGAGACGGTGGCCAGGGGTTGACATTACTGGACTTGGAGAAGTCCCCGTAGGGCGATTGATGCGTAGCCAATACCCAGTCCCATCATACGGTCGTTGTGCTGCTGTTCCGAGATCCACGCGCCACCGTCTTTCCTCCAGCCGAGCCGGAGCCGGCCTTGTTCAGTCTTATCGCTGCCCCTGTAGCCGAAAACGACAGGGCACACGATCCGGAACTTGGCCATGAGAATGTCTATTAAGGACTGCCCCCGCCACAGGAATTCCTTGGCCGAGAACAGCTGTGCCGTTACAACGCCAACGGGGTCTGCGCTCCTGGGTGAGGCGCCACATTCATTAATGAACTGGTTGATGATTGCCTTGCCGAGTTGATTCATAAGGTAGAGGAAGAGAGCCGGAAGTTGTGGCTCGTTGTGTAAGGCTCCCTCAACCGGTTCACGCGGCTCCACCACAAAGCTTGATGGATCTATCAAGGGACTCGGTGGCTGACCATTGAGCGCCGACATCAGGATGGTTTTGATGCTTTCCAACTGGGTAAATGGTCAGTATCACAATGCGACAGTACATAATTATAACACTCACTTGTTTCTTGTTGGCGCCTTTGCCACCCGTTAACTGACCCAAACTTTTGCGTATTTCACGTCGCATCTCTCCCATCAGCTTCTTAAGTTGAGGATTGGTCCTGGCATGTTCCGTTAAAAGAGCACGTAACTTCTTCAGGTTCTTGTGTATTTGCACATATCGGTCGACATCTGGGACGGCGGGAGGTTTTGTGGGTTGGACTTGTGCTGGAGCCTGGGTAGCTGGCTTCTGTGCTGTCGCTGGAGCAAATGGATTTGTAGGTTGCGATGCCGTAGGTTTAGCAAATGGCGATGGTGCAGCACTGCGTGGTGCGGCAGGAGAGACATGGCCATTTATTTTGGCCGGTTCAGTCTGGAATGCACTCTTAGATGAATCGTTTGCCACAGGGCCGGATGACGAAGTATCAGGGGTAGAAGTTGGCTTTGCGGCAGCCGGTTGTGCAGCTGCAGTAGCATCTCCTTTGCTCGGCGCGACAGTGGTGCTCTGCGGTGAAGGTTTTGGCTGTGACTCAAAAGGCTTCGGTGGAAGCTTGGGAACGGTCTGGGCCTGAAGAGCTCGAAGGCGTTCCTCCTCATCCATCAGCTTCTTCTCATGCCTGAGGCGTTCTTCTTCGCGTCGTTGTTGGTCCTTGATCTCTTGCTCGCGCGCTGCACGCTTCTTCTGCTCTTCATTATATAAGTAATCGCCGAGTGTCTTGACAGCTCGCTCGCGCACATCGTCGTGTAGTGACTGAGCGGCCATAAGAGCCTCCAAGTGATTCAACTCGCCATTCCTGTCGTCTGAGCGATAAGTCGAGTCGGGCGATCGCACCGGGCTGGATCTAAGAGTGCGTCCAAGGACGCCGAGCGGGAGAAGAACCCGCCATTATAAGTCGAAGGAATGGGTCATTGCATTGCAGCTCCAATAACCAAAGAAGCGTCACAAATGCAGGTGTCCCAGTATTCTGGACCAAGTCGAGCGATCGAGATGCGCAATGGCTGTGCAAGTTGTGATGGGAACAAATAAAGAATGTCGCCGAGCCCTCTAACGCGGGTTAACAAAGCCGCATTGATGTAAGTCGGAGCATTGAATACAACATTGAATGATAATGATAGTAGAGCTAATCGGGGCTCAGTCGTTGGCAGAATTCTCCAGGTTATCTCAAAAGCGGTAAGAGTGGGCTAGGCGGTGAAAGACAGCTCCCCTGTCTGTGTGGTCTGACATTGCAGGTCCGTGTCGTGGTGTCTGCCATGACCACCAAACCAGGCCTCTTTTGGCGGAACACTCCCCATCTCTTCTGGCGTCGATCAGCCTTGCAACTTCGGACTTTGGTTCCAAAGATAGTACCACACATCCTGCCTGACGCAAGTCGTCTCAGTAGTATGTATGACATGCGCTCAGACTCGGACGATGTAGATTGTCCACTTGTGGCTCTTCTGGTTTATTAGTCCTGTTGCTGAGAGACGACTCGACTCGGGGCCCTGGTTGAATTTTGACAGTTGTGCAGGAAGAGGACCAATTCCAGATTACGTGATGTTACTACGGATACGCATGCATATGGGACTGATGAGCTCCTCTTTTGGCCCATCATCTCGGTTCTCCGTGCTTTATACTCTTATTTATAGTGTAGTATACGGCTGTCACCTCGCCTATAGATGCACATCTGATCCGGTTGGATGTTGATGATAAGTAATTCACCTCGGCCAATGCTGGGCTAAAACAAGTACAAGATTTCGACTGCTGTTTCTGACAATCATACCGAATACCAAGACTAGCGCTGGTGCGTTTTGTCATGTTGCATTGGCAGGACAGGGCCGACAGGCTTTACATACCACTTTCAGGCCTTCCATGAACACGGAGTAGCACTGACACGGACGCTGAAGCAACGTGGCCAGGCATACCCATCTGCCCATCTCCCAGAACCGAACGAAGCAACCGAGACCCCAAATCATTCTCATGCAAGTGAGTGCGAACCACCCAGCATTGGGTACCAGTAGGTTAGAACATGCTGGGGAGGGCCATAATAATTGAAATACAAGTCAAGACCAGCTTCTATGATCTGGATATACATCGTCCCTCCTACATAGTCCAGTCGTACCACTAGACTGGCTCCGTAGTCAAGTAGGCAGACGGAGCGGCGCGGACGATCTAATTGGTGAGGCTTGGCCCTCAAGAGGAGCTATGGCTTTTTGCATTGCGCTTACTTGTAGTGAGAAGGAGCTTGGATGATCTCTGTGTTTCGTAATGGCCCAGAAGTGGGCAGCTTGGTAGCAAAAAAGTAAAGGCGACGGGCGTAACTCTAATCGACCATTGGAAGCCCTCCTGCCTCCTACTTAGCGCCTTTACGCCCGTGACTGACGACGATGGTGCGAGTTGAGGCTCAATTGATAAGAGACGCGTCCTATAACGGATGCAACAGTGATTTCTGGTATTGAAACAATGTCATTCATCAGTTGCGTCAGCGGTAGATAACCTACCATCGATCAATGAGGATGCAGAAACAACAAATAGTGTGGTTTGATATCGACGGATCCCATGGCCTCGGGGGCGCTCGCTTCGGTGGGGAGGAGGCACGGTAGTGGGTTTACTTACGAGAGAGGAGTAGAGCTCTACCTCATCTGAGCTGCTTGGACCAAGCACTAGGACCAAGTTGACGACGCTAGACAGTTCGTTTCCAACTCTACGTGGGAAGGGTGCCGCCGCAACCCCACGCAGGGAGGGGGTACAGTTACCACTACATTCGATAGGAAGATGAGAAGCCGCCAAAAAAAGAAAAGCTCTGTTTCGGCTGTCGTGGCCTCCCTCCCCAGCATCCATCCCAGACTCTGGTCCCGAGGCCATTGAGAGAGTCCGAGATAAGAATCTGCCAGGCATGTATGTCTAACAGAATAGATGGACGTGTGCATCGTAGCAGGGAGCTATGTTACCGGTTGACCTGAGTGCTGGATTGCAGGGTCTGCGGCCGGGATAGATCCAGGCTCTGTTGGCTGTCGTCATGTGTGTAAATCCGTCAGCTAAGCTTGGTCGGCACCTGGGCCTGGCCTACCTGCCTACCTCGACGCCTACGTAGCTCGACTGGGGGGGGGGGCGATTCGATAGGTAACCCAAGGATACCTAGTAGTAACAGGAGCTGTCAGCCCCACTTTCTTGGGTCGCCCCCCAAGTAGCAACCAGAATTGGAGGAAAGTGTGAGACGGCTAGACGGAGGAGAGAGAGAGAGGGAGAGAGAGAGAAAGACGGACACAAAGAGAGACCAGGGCCAGAGCCAGAGAAAGCAAGCACCCCAAACCAAAAGCCAGAAAAGTGAGGAGTCCCAGTCCCACAGCACTGGCAGTAGCAACAGCTCTAGTTAGTTACCTAAGGCAGGTGTCTTCTCCGAATGTCATCACATCACCATCAACCTCTTTCCCTCCCCCTTTCCTACCTCACTAACTTTTACTCGTTCGTGACTCTCTCCCATCTTCCTATCCGGAAAGCCCCTCTCAAGTGAACTTGACATTCCTTCTGCAAGCCCTCTCTCTATCTCTCTACTCTCTCTCTATCTATCGATCCATCTCTGCCAACGCACAAACAGCCACTACTACACACACACAAACACACACCAACTTACATCTCAACGTAACAGCTTCATCCTCTCTCTTTGATCCTTTTTTGTTAGTCGCGAGAACGGGCCAGCCCACTCCTCCGAGGCGACCACTCTGGGGTCCATTCATCGACATATCGCACAAAACATAGGCCAGCAGGATAGCTCTACAGCACCGCTTCCTAACTGCATCTTTGCATCAATTCAGTGATTGCACTACTTTAGCTGTCATAAGCTAGCTTCCCGTCGATTGACGTCTCCGGCGCCGCACACTACGTGCAACTGCACTTGCACCTGCTCGCCCGCCCACCATGGAGCAGCAGAACAACCAACAACAACCACAGCAGCCCCCCGCGGGGGGTGTCCCCGGTCCGACCGGCCGTCGCCTACACATCGCTCACCGTCGCAGCCCCTCCGAGTTGACGCCCTTGATGAGCATGTTCTCGAACCCGGGAAGTAAGTTGTCCTTATTTAGAGGTTGCACGGTGCTGACTCCATCGCCGCCGCGCCTCTCCGATACGTCCGAGTCGATGGTCGATGCTTTTCCTATGCATTGTCAACGTTTTAATGCTGATCTCTTTTCTTGCGTATAGTGGAGCAGCTGGCTCTTCAACAACAAATTGAGCTGTTGCAGCAGCAGCAGCAACAGCTTCAAGCTACACAGCAACAATACATGAACATGGGCATGATGCCACCTGGCCAGCTCGGCCCTGGCGGTAACTTCAACCCCCTTCAGCCCATGACCAACATGTCTCCCCAACCAGGATTCCAGTTTCCCAATCAGCTACCGCAGCAGTCCAACCAGCCCATGGGCGCTCCGAGCCAACCCATGGCACACCGTCGCAACCAGTCAGCAATTCCTAGTATGGGTATGGGTCCTCCCCCCGCCCCCTCCGCTGGGGCTTTGGGGGCTCCTTTTGGTCAATTCGAAAACCCGCAGCCCCAGGCCCCGGCCCAAGGTAGGGAGAATACTGCCCCCCGCGGAGGTAGGGGTGGTGGCGGCGCAGGAGGAGGGCATCAGCGAAGACATTCTTTGGCTTTGGCCGATGCCAAAAAGGCGGCGGAGCTTGCCCAACAGAAACGCACCACCAGCGGGTTCCAGTTCCCTGGGCCTGGAGCTCCGGCTGATGCTCCTGCTGCGGACGAGCCCAAGACTACGACCGCAACTGACACGCCCATCGCTCAAGGTTCCACTACCCGTGGTGGCCGTGGAGGCGGGCATGGACGCAGCCAGAGCATGGCCGCTGGTGCCAACGGTCGTGGCGGCGGTGGACGAGGTGGCGCCGAGGGTGGACGTGGCCATGGTCGCTCATCTTCGCGCAACTTTGACGGAAACTGGCGCAACCAGGCGCCGGCTCAGGACCAGCCTGGACAAGGTCAACAGCCTTTCCAGCCCGGACACCGTTCTCGAGGCTCCGTCAACCAGTCCGTCTCGACGATTGGAGCTTTCCAGTACCCTGGCCAGCCCCAGATGATGCAGGTTCCTGGTCAAATGCCAATGATGCAGATGTATCCTGGTCAGCTTAACCCGATGCAACTGAACCAACTTCAGGCGCTACAGGCAGCTCAGATGAACGGTGGACAGCTTGTTGGTCTGCAGGGCAGCCAGCACGCTCCTCAGCTGGGCGGCCAGCAAAACCAACAGCAACAGAGAAAGACTCTCTTTACCCCTTACCTTCCCCAGGCCACGTTGCCGGCTCTCCTTGGAGACGGTCAGCTCGTGTCCGGTATTCTTCGGGTGAACAAGAAGAACCGAAGCGATGCCTACGTCTCAACCTCGGACGGCCTGCTTGATGCCGATATCTTCATCTGTGGTAGCAAGGACCGTAACCGAGCTCTCGAAGGTGACCTTGTAGCTGTTGAGTTGTTAGACGTGGATGAGGTTTGGGGTCAGAAGCGAGAGAAGGAAGAGAAGAAGAAGCGTAAGGATATTACCGATACACGCTCCGGCTCTGTTAGCGGCAATCCGCCTTCTGGAAACACCAACGGGGACGATGCCGGCAACGGCGAAGGAGGTATCCGCCGCCGTGGCAGTTTGCGCCAGCGACCAACCCAGAAGAAGAACGACGATGTCGAAGTCGAAGGTCAAAGCCTACTTCTCGTCGAGGAAGAGGAGATAAATGACGAGAGCAAGCCGCTCTATGCCGGCCACATCGTGGCCGTCATTGAACGTGTCGCCGGCCAAATGTTCTCCGGCACTCTTGGACTTCTTCGACCCAGCGCCCAGGCTACCAAGGAGAAGCAAGAAGCTGAGCGTGCCGCCAGAGATGGAGGCAGGACCCAAGACAGCCGCCAGCAAGACAAGCCGAAGATTGTTTGGTTCAAGCCTACTGACAAGCGTGTACCACTCATCGCCATCCCTACTGAGCAAGCTCCTAGGGACTTTGTCGAGAAGCACCAGGATTATGCCGATCGCATTTTCGTTGCCTGCATCAAGCGTTGGCCTATCACCTCTCTTCATCCCTTTGGTACACTTGTCGAGCAGCTGGGCAGAATGGGCGACCTTAAGGTGGAAACCGATGCTTTGCTGCGAGACAACAACTTCTCGTCGGACGAGTTCTCCGAAGCTGTCTTGCGAAGCGTTGGTCTCCAAGACTGGTCTCTGGCCAAGGAGGATGAGGCTGCCATCAGCGCCCGCCGTGACTTCCGAAGTGAGACTACTTTCACCTTGGATCTTGCTGGCACTGGAGAGCTTGGTGATGCTATCCATGTCAAGACTGAATCGGACGGCAAGATCGAGATTGGCATTCACGTACCAGACATTGCCCACTTCGTCAAGTCCAACTCGCTTGTTGACCGTGAGGCCAAGAAGCGCGGCACTGCAGTACACCTAGTGAACCGAACTTGTGCTCTGTTGCCACCGAAGCTTGCGGCCGAGGTTTGTTCTCTTACTCCGGGACAAGAAAGGCTGACAGTCTCCGTCGTCTTCCGCGTTAACCCTCAAACCGGTGTGGTTGCCGAGGGCGATACGTGGGTGGGTAAGAGTATCATCAAGAGCAGCGCAAAACTGGCCCTCAATGAGATTGATGAGGCTCTGTCTAACCAGTCTACATTCAAGCACGAAGCTGTCCAGGCTAAGGATGTTCAGATCCTCAGTGCTGTTGCCCAGAAATTCCGCGAGAGGCGTTTGGGGTCTGAAGATGAGCCCATTGCTCCTTTGCGATTGCTTCACCAACTGGATGACGAGAACATTCCCATCCAGCACAACGTCTTCGATTCCACTCCTGGCACTGAACTCGTGGAGGAGCTCTTGCACAAGGCGAATGCTTATGTCGCTCAGCGTCTGGCACAAGGCCTGCCCGAAAAGGCAATCCTGCGTCGCCAGAGCACCCCTAGTGCTCGTCGACTCCAGACTTTCGTTGACCGTATGAGAGCTATCGGCTACGACTTTGATACCAGCAGCAGTGGTACTCTTCAGAACAGCCTCTTCAGGATTGATGATGCTGACATCCGCAAGGGCATGGAGACTCTTTTGATCAAGAGCATGCACCATGCCAAATATTTCGTCGCAGGCAAGACGAACAAGCAGATCTGGTCGCATTATGCGCTGAACCTACCCCTGTACACTCATTTCACCAGCCCTACGCGACGCTACGCAGACATGATCGTCCACCGTCAGCTGGATGCCGTTCTTTCTGAAGGCAAGATTGAGTACAACGAGGATATTGAGAACCTGGTCAAGACTATCGAATCTTGTAACACCAAGAAGGAGTCGGCCCAGAACGCTCAGGAGCAGAGCATCCACATCGAGTCCTGTCGGATCATGGACAAGAAGCGCCAGGAAGTCAATGGCGACTTGATCAGCGAGGGTATCGTCATTTGCGTTTATGAGTCTGCCTTTGACGTATTGATCCCCGAATGGGGCTTCGAAAAGCGAGTCCACTGCGACCAGCTTCCGCTCAAGAAAGCCGAGTTCAGGAAGGAGAAGAGGGTATTGGAGCTCTACTGGGAGAAGGGAGTGCCAAGCTCTGCCTACGTCCCCGAGGACGAAAGACCCAAGGCTCATCAGTCCCAGCGTATGTCGAACGCCATCGCTGCTGCTCGCCAAGCCGAAGAGGCAGAACGGGTGAAGAAGGAGCGCGAGGAAGCAGCCCGCAAGCAGACGGAGACGGGTACTATTTCTACAGATGACGTTGATGCCCTCTTCGACGATGACGACGATAATGCATCAGACATTACGGAAGCAATGGCAGGTGCGTCGCTCGCCGAGCGACCTACCCAGAGCGTCCCGGGTTCGCCCACCCGGTCAACATCCAGCGCTGGTATTCTGCACCGCACTCGATCAGACTCCAAGGTGCCCATGGCCGAGGCTGTGGAAACTCGTCTGACCAACAAAGAGAAGTATTTCAAGCTGTTCAAGTTGAGGGAGGAAGGCGGCGATTACATCCAAGACGTCACCGAGATGACAAGGGTGCCCGTTATTCTGAAGACCGATCTGTCCAAGAGCCCGCCGTATGTACTACCCGAACAAGGAACACTGAACCAAGCTAACACGATTATAGTTGCCTTACCATCCGCTCTCTCAACCCATATGCGCTATAAATTTTATGATGTATGAGGCTAGTTGTCGTTAATCGTAAGGATGCGGAGATGGCTATTCTCGGAGAAGCAGGAATTGTTGGCGATGCTCATAATGTGAGGGGCGAGGCAGGGGAAAAAAGTAGGGTAGACTGTCTACTGGGCCACGGTGATGTCGTGTGCCGGAAGCTCACCCAATGGTATATCTCTTAGTATTGTTGACAAAATGTCGTGGCTGTGTAGCGGGCAGGTGGAATTCCGGCCGTAGGTAGCAGTCGGCTGCCACAGTCGAAAAGAATATACGGGAGTTGAGTATACTTCCTCATAAGTTCTAACTGACATGGCCAACGTCTATATATTCACATCCGGCAACTTGATATGTGACATGTTGATGACACCCGTTTTGCCCAACACGAGTCCAGTGTTGGCTAATATTGCTTATGTATAGCGAAGCCCTTGCTGGGCATTACACCATGACGGGTTGTGGCTAGAAACTGCACCATTGGAGGAACAGGTTTAGAGAATCAAACTAAGTATACTTGCCCACCGCTGTCTTCTATGAGTATTTGTCGTGGCGTGTATAGGTAGGCTCCCCATTCTCGAGTCAAACACTCCCCTCAGTTCTCAGACCAGACTGGCATCAGGCGAGAAAGGGGGCCCCCGCAAGGCCTTGAGTGAGTGCATGCAGGCTACCGGTGCACGTCTCTTCCCCCATTGGCCCGTATACCCCCCAAAGGCTGTCTTCCAGCACAGAAAGAGACAATGGACGGGTCCGTGATAGTAGCATGTTCTAGGTATGGCATAAACCGGTTGGCGCCACGCCCCCCTTTCTAGCACGCACAAAAGAGGGATCCGTTGAGGTGGTGGAATGGAGGCTCGAGAAGTGGCACGCGTGATCGATTGCGGAGGGGTATCAAATGTCTGGAAGAGACTAGAGGCCGGGACAACGGTCGGGACGGGGCGGTTCGAGATAGTCAGGGTTGTCGTAAC
Organism: Apiospora phragmitis; assembly: GCF_038363925.1. Classification (NCBI taxonomy): domain Eukaryota; kingdom Fungi; phylum Ascomycota; class Sordariomycetes; order Amphisphaeriales; family Apiosporaceae; genus Apiospora; species Apiospora phragmitis. Next base: position 2,453,067 of record NW_027117407.1, on the reverse strand, counting down.
CACTTATCTTTCTGCGTCGGTGGTCGTCTCAAGTCGTTCGTTCTGCACTTCAGGGGTTCGTCAAAGGGACTTACTTGGTTAACATATATCAGAAAAGGGGCCAAAGTTGGGGGCATAGTGCCCAATTTACCGCACTTGCCCCTCCCTCTCTCCGTCGTTTCGCGTTCCAGCAAGATGAAACATAGCAAAGAAAATAGTAGTGCCATCGGATAGAGAACGAAAGGGAATAAATATACTACAGTAGAAAGCAGTCAATCGACGAGAAGAGGGTGCAGAGAAAGCAACGCTGCGTCAACATCGAATCAAGGGGGATGATCAGTCGGGCTTGAAACTCCCGGTATTTTCGAGCACACCGATTGATGCGTGGTAATCGAGGAGAAGAATTCCATAATGCGTCGTCGAGGAAGCGGCAGAGAACTGACACTATCGTTGTGTGATGCTGAAGGGGGCGCTGGCCTAGAGGGTTGAGCCTACGGCCTGGCAGGTTCTTCTCAGCCGTCCGAGGACTCATCTATCAGGAAGGTCGTTCCCAGAGTGGACTTTTGTAGTGGCCTGTATTTCGTGATCCGTTGCCTAAACCAGGAAGAAGAAGAAAAACGAAAGGAACGATGAAGCAAGGGGGTCGAATAAGGGCAGTAGCTAGACGGAGAACCGATATTCTCTCTATGTAAAAGTTGTCACTCCAGTCATCCTCATCGGTTGCTACAAGGCTTTTACATATGCTGCACTTTTTTCTTGCTCCACCCAAGAAGCAGGCAGTCCGATATACAGCTCAATTTCGGTTGATTAAGGGGCTCGCCATCTCTCGACGAATATATTACAGTATTTAATCAATGTGTGTATCATAGATAAACCGCCGACAGGCCTATACAGGACGAGATCGATGCTCTACCAATCGCTTGTACCTGAAGCCAAATGAGCCCAGGCGCAGCTGAGCTTTGATGATGTAGGAGGGGAAGTTGCGTTCCGACGTCTTTACTGCTGCTGTCTTCGTCCCAGGTGCCCGTCGATGCTGACATCGTCAACGGCTGCCTGACAGACCTATGCTGTGGCACGAACTGCACTCCAACCTCCCCCCTGACAGGAACTACATGTGCACCCGTCTCGTCTGTTACGATCGTCGTACCGTTTCCGTCCCGTTTTCATTGCGTCCACTGCAATATACCGAGGACCTACGTGCGCGCAGGATCATCCAACTGCCGCGCTCTAGCTCGCGATTCTAGCGTGCCATGGAGTATAAGCCGGTGCAAAGGACCGAGAAAGAAAAAGGGGGCAGGGTCGTGACCACCGTGAAAGAAGCCGAACAGTGCTCCCCAGGCTGTACCCACGACCTACCTAGCCTGGTCTCCCTCGCAGGAGTCTAGTCCGTGAGGCTCCAGGTACACATACATACGGTGCTACTATTTGATAGGAGGGAGGTTTCCCCCGCCTCGTCATGCGTTGCCAGCCCGCGGTTTATCAAGATCCATGTCATCAGGACGAAAGGAAGCAAACTCACTGCAGCTGTCTCGTCAAGTGTGTGGTAGTAAGCGACGGACGGCATGCATGGCCTTCACTCGTGTCTTTCACAACCATCTCTTGCTCCAATTACGCGTCTTGGGATCTGGCAAGCCCTTGATCACGGCACAACAAGAGAGACACCATCTGCCAGCTAGCTATCACCGGCCTGTCGTGTGCACACGAGGACGCATGGAGAAAGCCGCAATTCCCTTCTTGGCCGTTCCTCAGGGAGCCTGGACACCTTGACTCCCTACGGCACGATGACGAGAGCAGGAGACAGGGTCAGGTCAGGTTATACAGGCTATATGACTGGCCGTCTGCAGCGGAGGCAGTGACTAAATGCCCGAATGCAACATCCCAGGTTCGGTTCCTGAGGATCAGCATTGCATCAAACTCGGTCGTTTTTGTACACCTCGATGCGATTACCAAGTATCCCAACCAAGGGCCTGTGGGAGCAGTGATTCAGGTCTCTACCCATTCAAGGCTTGGACAGAGCTCTATGATCTCGCCGTAGACTATTGACTTATGAGGAGCTCAGTGGGTCTTCGGAAAACTCTGCGCTGCGTACGATGCTGGCCAGACTGGCAGGCCATGCTCCGAAGCAGATGCAGTTTAGGCAAAAGGGGATAGATGTATACCCAGCACGGGCAGGCATAAGCTCAGGTAAGCGCCTTAGCAGTTCCCAGAGGGACGGGTTTAATCAGATGCCTACGGCCCATGGAAGATATAGATATGAAAACCTACTGGGAATTTCAGGCCGTTTAAGATTCGTGCTTGTGCATTCTGTGAGTCCTGGCCAGACTCGCGATATCTCGCCAGGGTTGGGTGCTGCGCAGGACTCTGATCCAGAAACGGTCACAGCCTGGGCCAAGATGTGCTTACTCGGGCACAGATGGTGAAGCATCGCGTGATGGAAGAGAGAAAACGGGCAGGATTGCTGGCTGTGTCAGACGAGATGAAAGGTAGCGATGCAACAGGGATCCAAGCGAGCATTTTGGGAGGAGACCAAATGGCCCGACTCGGTCGCTGTCGATCAACTCTTGTGACATGACATAATGATCATAACCACATACCCTTACTTGTACCTCGTCATACCGAGTCGTGCCTTGGATTCCCGAAACTTGACAATCGCATCGGGAAGCCGGAGTAGATGTTTGTCGTTGCAAAAGAAAGCAGGGTCGGTCGGATCTAGCTTCCTTGCTGGCGTAGCAATTGCAACGTCGGGTGACATCAGGCGCCGTTTTGGAGTTCGGAGGTCGAAGAGTCCAAGAGGCCAAGACTGCCAAGGTCGCAACAGCGGTCAGTCAGTCACGGGAATCTGTTCTCCCTTCGGTGGGAAGGGACTCTGTTGGGTGGTAAGGTAGGATTTGGCATTGGGATCTACATCTACGATTTGTTTTTGGTGGTTGGCATGTGCATTTGTCCCTGGCCCTTTGGTCCCTTTCGTCCCTTTGGCACTTCCAGGGCACCTGCCTGTCAGTGGGGGCCAACGGGGGCGGGTAGGTAATTGAAGTACCTGCCTGCTCTGATTAAGTACCTACCCTAAATACTTACCAGATAGGTCATCCGAGGCCGACGCGGAGATACATTGATCAAGTCAGCAATGGAATGGTTCGATGACAGACAGTGTGTCGTGTCAGAGAGAGAGAGAGAGAGAGAGAGAGAAAAAAAAAAGAAATAGAGGACCGGAGCCGAGGGCAGCTCCGATGGCCAGCTGCATGTCATCATCACGAACCATCACACACACCTCTGTTCGGCTTGATAGGTGGTACTGGGCAGCTATCATCGTCAGTCTCAACCTTGTCCGTATGTACCTACCCTTTCCCCGGATGCTTGCTGAGATCAATGCAGAGTAATCCTAAAGTGTGCGTGCCCTGTATGTATGTATGTATGTATGTGGCTGGGCTCCGACAAGGCATATATATATCATATCATATCTCCATTGATCAGTCATCCCTCCCGCCTTACACTTCCTTACCCTTGGCCCTTGTACCCAGTGTACCCCAGACGGTGTCACAACCCCGGCTCAAAAGGGATGGCTTGATGGGACAGCTTCCGAACATGCATCTAACCTAATTCGGCACTTAGCTGTGTATGCCGCTTGTGGCTGGAACCTCGCCTCCTCTGGCATCATCTTATCAAGGTCATCTGGAGTACCAGGGGCAGGCAGGCAGGCGAGACCTATATGCCGAAGCGCACTTGCTTGCCAATCAGCCTGCTACTACCAACGGGACCTGGACTTCCTTCCCTTACACCTTGACTGAACTCGTAAGCAAGCAACAAGAAAGCAGGCAAGCAGGCGGGGCTTGCACACAACACGATTGCCATAGTGTGGTAAGGCCTCTGGATCTCAATATGGATGAGAAGAGGGTGGCCATCTCATCAAGCCTGCACGTGGGTGAGGAGAGCTATTCTCTCCGCGTCTCTCTATCATATTTCACCCGTCTGTGCGGATAGTTATGCTGCGGTTTGTATTTCTTCGTATACCGGAGATTGGGCTCGTTAGAGCGAGACATGATCCAAGGACTTCTAATCCGTATAATCCCTTGATCTCCAAATACACGGCACCGGCAGGGGGCATGGGTTGTTGTATTGCTCACTCTGCGACAAACGTACTTAGCAGCAGCAGCAGCAGAAGCAGCAGCCTTGTGCTAATATTTGGGTGGGCATGTAAGAGGACCATTCCGACCAGGCCTCGTAGCTTTAGGCGTGCAACAACACGACGGCATCGATGCTGTGCTTGTGTTGCACGAGAGGAATTCAAGCTTGATCCTGAACCGCCCTCTTTGGGTTGAACCCCCATCATGCATATAGGACTCTCTGATGGGTGTTACCCGACCTGCACTTGTCATCTTTCTTTCGCCGTGCTGTTGTGCCTAAGCGCACACCCCCCTCCCTGCTTACCCCAGGATCGTGGCCCATGGTCGAGACCGAGGCCAAGGGCTACTAACTCAATCACTTGCCCATGCCTGGACCCGTTACCGTTGAGAGAGAGAGAGAGCATGACTTGTGTGTTGCGTTTGGGCTGTGGCAGCCGGGAGATCCGCTCGTATTTGTTTTCTCCATTTATTGTTGAGATGAATGTTACCGCCACAGTGACATGTTGCTTGCATGCTACGGGTTCGTTGGGAAGGGTGAGGGGGGCACACATTACGATTTCCCACTAGATTACTTCCTACCTATCATTGCCTGTTCTTCCTATGGTTGGATAGTACCGGATCTTCACTGCACCCAGGAAGCATCTCTCGGCGTCGAACCACATGGTGGGTGAGTCATCATCGTGCGTGCGTGCGTGACACGAGCGAGCGCTTGGCTTAGACTCGCTTGTAGTCCCAGTAACCTCCCAGGCCTGTCTGAGACTGCTGAAACAATATCGGAATGTCTATGGTCAGCACCGCTGAGGGAAGGAAGGAAGTGCCAGAGTGTATCCAGCTCTAATCTCGGTTCCTCTTCTGGGTGGCGAGGTTTTGGGTCCAGCCTCCAGGAGAAGTCATCTTGGTGTGTGAGCAGTAGATAGGGGCGTGGGAAGGAATCGATGCTTAAACGAAGACACCTACCATAGCTTAGTACTATCCGAACAATGTCAGCACAGTGGAAACCACGTCCAGAAAGGGTCCCTGGAGTCGTAGATGTGATGCATATATATAGTTAGAAATATAGATTTATATATACTAATTCCTGGATTCGCAAATCTCATTTCGCGAGAACCGCTCATCCCACACCGCATCAACGCAAGCCCATCATCAAGCGGCTGCGGTTTCCGTGGTCTGTCAGAGCCTTTATTTATATACACCCGTCTAAATGTCAGGTAGGCAAAAGGTTTTCTAGCCCCGTCCTCGGTGGCACCTGGCCTCGCTAGCCAGAGCTCTCCTTCCTTATCCCCGTCATGTCCATCCGTACATACATAGCCGTACCCAATGATAATTCCCAATAGCGTAGTTTCCCCCTCCTTTTGTTGCCCATATAACCAAAATAAACATTCGTAAACATATCGCTTCGTGATCCACCAGCTCAAGATTCTCGAGAATTTGAGACGTCCACATTGGTTTCCACCCCGTATTCGTGTCTGTGCAAGCACCCATGGATGCAAGATAGATAGATAAACAAGACTGTTCTGAACAAAGGGGATATGAGGCGCACAGAAAGATGTAATAACACAAGAATTCGAAGAGACCAAAACACGCAGTGAAAAGGGGTATTTTGCGTATAGAGGGAAGTAAGGAAAAGTGAGAAGTGGTCTAAAGCTGTGGCGCCTTGTAGTTGTTCGTGGCAGGATTGTATACCGACTTTGTGGAGCCGACGTAGTAGAATCAGGTCGAATGACCATACGGTTGCGGGCCGTGACCAGCGTGCCCGCCCTGAGAGATACTCAGACTCCGCTTCCGCTTCAATGTCGAGGAAGAGCTGCCATAGCTATCCTGGGAGTAGTCGTCGTTTCGATCGTTCGAGGTACGTCCCTGTCCAGCAGCCAGAGAACCACCTCCAAAAGAGTCTCTCATCGGCGTCCGGGACGTCGGGCTGGTCATGCTCCCGTGCAGGGCTTGCGAAAAGTCATGCGGCGGTGCGATGGGAGCACTGATCTGCGGCATCGAGTAGTCGTGGACGGGCCTTGATCCTGGTGTTCGCGGGAGGGAGAAGTCGATGGGCGCCGACAGCGGAGCCGAGGGGAAGCTCGTCGTATAAGAAGAAGCGTTGCCGTATGGGGCTGTTGTCGCAGATCGTGGTGTCATGGACGTGGGCTGTAGTCCGGTGACGGAGCGATATTGAGTGCGTAAGTCAAGTCCTAGTGGAAGAGTAGCCGAGGCAGCCCTGAGACGTGAGCGGCTTTGAGGGGGAGGCTGGAGTGTCGAGCTGTGGAGACTTGAATAGCCCATGTGACTAGTGGGAGACTGGACAGTGTTGCCTATAGACACTTATTAGTAAGCCTGTTTTGAATATACCGTCGTCACCGTACCCGTAGTCTGCTTACTGGAATAGGAACTGGAGTCGTAACCCATGGGGCTGCCGGCGCCGCCACTCATCTGATCAGGCTGATAAACAGACTGGTGACGATTACCAGCCACAGGGCTACTACTACCAGGTTGGTAGTTATTGAAGTCAATGGCATCGCCTTTCCAAGACATGCTCGACCTCAAGGGTGATTGCAGATTCTCGGATCTAGATCTTGACATGGTCTCCCGCAACTGCAAAGGTTGCAGTGGTCTGATCGGCTGTCTCGAAGAAGATGGCATCGGCATCCCAGTGTCGAGACTGTTTTGTCGCGCAAAGGGGTTGGATGTCCGAGGACCACTGCTTAAGGGGCTAGCCAGGTGGCTCGAATAGTAACCGCCCCGATCGGTAGATGGCGGCGATAAAGGAGAAAGAATATCCGGATGACCCATTGGCCCGGAAGATGCGAATCCCAAGCTCCCAAAGCCTGGGCTGAGGCCAGTCGGGGACATGTGCTCTTCCGCGTCGCTTCGCCTTATCGTGTCAAGCATCAGGGGCCGCATCATGTGGTCTGCGTACGATGCCGGGTTGCCAAAATCCACAGGTGGGGTCATCGGCGTTCCGAGGGTGTGAACCGCACCATACGGCGAGTGGAGGGCCTGGACATTGTCGAAGTCGTCTGGGACGGCCCGCATCTTGATCATTCGATCGCGGTCATCGGCTGTGAGACGCTTGATTTTGGCCCGCCTATACCACTTGTTAGTAAGATATACTCTTAGGCTGGTAGCCGATAGAACTCTTACCGATTCTGGAACCAGACTTGGACCTGCCGGGGGCTTAACCCCGGGATTTCTCTGGATAGCCGTTCGCGGTGTGCTGCATCAGGATGAGGTTGCTTCGCGAATTCGCTCATGAGGAACCGTGTTTGTTGATGTGTAAGCCTAGTGATGTTAGAAAGGAACCAGGGGCGAATGAGCATTGTAGGTGAATTACCTGAACCGTTTCATCTTCCGTCGAGCCGCTGTGCGCTCAGCAGCAGTCTGTGGTGGCGCGTTGGGGTCTCCTTCCCCCTCAATCATCTCATCGTCATCTAGGACATCGTCGTCCTCTTCCTTTCCCAGACTAAGGACATCGTTCTCGCCTGTTCCCTCTGCAGCACCGTGTCCCTGGGCTGCGGAGGGACTCGCAGGGGCAGAGTCGTGTGTTAGCCTAGACGCCTCCGTGCTTTCGTCGCGTGCTGATTCTGCCTTCACCCTGTAGGTAGGGGCAATGCGTGGGTCAGGCGATTCTTGAGTGGGCGATTCAACCTTGGGTGCTCTAAGCCCTAGTGGATCTAGAGATCTACCATGGCCATGTGGAGATCCAGGCGTTCCTTGGCCTGGTTGCGTGGAGAGGGCAGTCTGGGAGCTCGCTGGACGCTGCTGTTGCGCAGCAGTCTCATTGCTGTTGGAACCGGAGCCTTGCTCAAAAGGCTGCGCAAAAAGGTTCGATTCCCCGGGGGGAGGGAACGAGTAGTGTCCCTGCCACTCCGGCTGTGTGGTCAAGGAACTGTCAAAATTCGACATGCGTGGGCTGGTGTACAAGGCCCCGTATTTGCTAGACCAGTGGCTTTGCTCCGTGTCAATTTGTCTGGTGACAAGCATTGGGAAGGTCTTGAAGGGAATGGCGTATTATCTGGCAGATGCAAGGAGCGAAAGGCCAGCGACTCGACTCAAGGCAGCTGTTGAGTGGAAGCTGTGCCGTGTTGTAGCGAACGGGATGTCGTATCAAGGCTGTGATGGTAGAGCCCACGTTGGAATAACGTAGATGATAAACGAGCGGCGAGCAAAGGTTGAGAGAACCTTTGGAGAATCTGAACACTTAGGACCAAGCAGTTGTCACCGTCTTTTTCTTCCCAATAGTCGAGAGTTCGAGAGGCACGTTTATTGCCGTTAGATCGATGGGGTCGATTCCTTTCTGCAATCCAACTTCGGGTCAACCGTCTTATCTTGCCAGAGCGAGGAGTTCCAGTTTTGATCGCCACGAAGAATAAGGCCAGGTGATTTCGGGGTGTCCTGTCGAAATGGTAGCCAGAGAATGTATGAGAGTCGAGCGAGGTTCAAGGCTGGGCTTGATAGGGTCGTCAATGATGATTCGACGTGTGCTTAACTAGACACTTGTCACTGCATCGTCCTTGGAGAAGAGCTGAGTATAGATTGTCGTGGGATGCGAGCTTGGGGAGAGCTTCCTTGAATGGGAATAGGGTCTCTATAAATCAAAGAGGGTCGTATGACAGCCCAGTGGGGTCGACCGCCTCAGGTTCCCAAGTACTGATGGGTCCAGTCATGTACTGTTGTTTGGATGTTATCCGTACTTGCAGCAAGGCAGTCCTTCAGGTAGATCCCTGCTCATACGGGTGACAAGAGGTGGAATTAATACCGGACAGAACCGCGAATCCTGGACGGAGAAACGCTCTGGCTGGACCCGAAAGGGACGACAAGGACCGCACGGGCAGCCCGCTGGATACTTGTACTCGTAGTAGCGATCAGAGATCGATGGTGAGGATGTGGATGTGGATGCGGGCAACCTTGCACGGTACCTGACTGGTTACGGTAGGGATATTGGAAGGGATTCTATGCACGTTTTAAGCTTCGTCAAATGAACCAAAAGCCGTGCCTTAACTGGCAACATCCGGCAATGGGTATATGCTTCTGCGCGGTAACTACTGAGCCACACCCGTTTCTGTCGTGGACGACAGCAGAAGCGGCACTGTCTATAACCAGCGGACCTTGACCATTGGTATCTCGGCTGAATGGCTAATGCCGTGCCATGGTAGGGTAGTCTCCCAGACCAGGGAGGGAAAGCTTCATACCAGGGCGGCCCCCCCCCAGCTCTTGGACTGCAGCGTACTTCTGCTGTGAGATTCGACTGGACTGACCCATGTGCGCAGGGTGAGGCTTCTCCAGGCAACCGGACTACTACTGCTGCCATGTTTCATTTGCTCTGGCAATGCCTTCTAGAAACCGCTATACAGAGTCGCCTGTTTCTAAGGCCCGCAAGTCGACCTTGCTAGATCTAGGAAGTACGGTGGAGCTGGTGGTGGACCAGGTCCGGCGATTCCAGCAGCAGTCTTTGAGCGGACGGCTTGCGCGAGAGCCGCGTTTAGTGCTAGGTAGAAGGAGGCAGTACATGGTAGAAATGGTAAGTACTTCGGCTGGTATAATTCTTGACGTCCCCATTGGTCCTTCATAAGACTTGGGCGCCGTGGATTCAGCGGATGAACGCATGAAACCGTTGTGAAGGGTCGTAAGCTCGCAGCCCAATAGGAAAGCCATATTATACAGGGTGGGTGTGGCCGCTTCATTCTGCGGGGAGGGCGCTTTCGATCAAGATACATAGCGACCACCACAGCGTCTCGTATGTAGGCAGATGTGCATAGTCTGTCTGCTTGGAGAGTGATTTGTCTGAAAATGGTAGGCAAGGAAGATGGTTAGTGGTGTGGACTAAGTAATCGACAAGGGATACTGGTCTGATGTCCGACCCCCTTGTCGGTGGAGAAACAAGGAAGCTAAGATCATAGGAAGAGCATCCCTGTGTGCTGGCATCGGTATAAGATATGTACGTACCCTTCCTTGCTTTGTGGACATTTGGCAGGGCCAGCTAGCTAGACGCGTACCTGACCGAAATGTGTCGATGCCGGGAGTGTGAAGACCAGCTGTGTGCTGGCATGGCAATCCACTGCAGGCTAACAATAGTAGTTCACGAACTCTATAGCCTTCGCATGAACCGCGACTGGCCTGTCTTTGCCAAAATAGTAACATGGTGCCGGCTTAGAATTATGCATTAAGAATTTTCGCACGATGTTGACGAATCTCAGGTAGCCAGCAATGGAACCTGGCGTCAATCCTTAGCAACATCTTGATATGGTAAGATGTACATACGTACCCTCCCAGACATCCTAGTCGAGGATTTGAGTAAGGGTTGGGGGTTAAAGCTCAGGATCTGACGGCCTTGTTGCTGGGCCTATCTTCGTTCCGAAATCAACCCCAGCCGTAGAAGAATATAGGTGGTGGAAATCTGCCCCGAACAAGCCGCAGGCTGATATGATGCGTTACATAGTCGCCAGCCTAGGCGGGTACGAAGATACCTCATGCAATGCTGCTAATGTGCGTGCAATCAATGCCGTGTGGATGGAGTTGTGGTGTGTCGTGAGCGGGCCCGACAGGCTAGGGGGGTTTTGGAGCTTCGGTTCAGCTATATTAACGGCGGAGAAACGGTATCTCTCAGCAGCGCTAGAAGCTCACAGGAAGAACTTCGGACAGCTCCATAGCCCTTGGGTGTTTCTCTGGCTGGGCGTCCGGTGGTCATTTGGCGCTCAATGATGGCGAGCCCGAGATGAATGCATGGAGTACCTCGAGTATAGTTGGGAGAACTTCCAGCGTGACTGACAGCCCATGGTTTCATCGTGGCCTTGGCGTCGACCAGGGTTTGTTGCAGGGGTTTACTTTGTGTGAGAGGACGCTGATGATTGATGATGTTATGTTGACTCGCGTCTTCCTTGGGAACCAAAAAGAGAAATAAAAGGAGGTGCGCAGCGGGGATTCCCCTCCATCCGCACACAGGTACGCTTGAGAGAAAATGACGCCAAGGATGGTTGTCAAACGGTCTAAACTTATCATTCGAACATGTTTTCACTCAAGCCGGGTGGAGATGGCATTGTCCCTATTCTTGACAGAAGCAATTTCCTTTCCGCTGGGATGCTCACGGCCTTTTACGAGGCTTGGGCTGGCCCAGGCCAGCAGTTAGTTACTGTAAGTAGGTCTTGCCTTGCAACTTGCTACCGTAGATGGGGCCACGCTGGGCAGCAAAAAGCAATGTTGGTGCATCGCAAGAAGCAAAGAGAAAAAGAAACGAGAGTGCAACGGTTGGCAACGGCTGGACGCCAATGCAACGCGGCCGACAACACAAACACACATGTGCGTACTTGCTGGATTTGCTTCTTCATCGACCGTTGAAGGGAAGCGAGCAAGCGATACCCATCGTCGGTTGGTCCTATGGTCGAGATTCTGCTGCCGTTTGCGTCCACCAATCGTTTTGGGGGGTTGTTGCACCATCTGGAGACGGGTGGCTCGGGGTAGCTGTACCTGCATATCCGTGTGAACATGTCCCCATCGCAGAGTACACTATACCCGAATACACCACCAACCCGTAAGGTGTGGTGTGAATCAAGGATGTCTTGCAGCGCGGGTGGCTGAGGATGACACAATTGCTGCTTTAAACCCAAGACTGTGTACATGCGAGGATTGGCCGGGGGGGTGGGAGAGTGAGAAAAGAGAATTGTTTGGATGTATGTAGTCGGAGTCGGGCAACGGCGTGCATCTTCAGAGGTTTTTCTGGCTGATCCAGATCGGATCGATCGTTGCCCGTTAAACCAGCCTTGGCTGTAGTATAGATGCATACTAACAATGCAAGCAATTGCCTATCCTTCTCAGCGTTTCCATCAGTGCCAGATTCAGGGCCAAAATCTAAACTTTCGCTCGCGTGCGTGGAAAGAAACCGACATGCGTACTCCGGCCCGTCATACATATCGTGCCGTCCACCTTCTTTGTCCGACCTAGCTAGTGATGGGCCTTCCAACGCGCAGTCATCAGGGTGGGAGTGAGAGTGTTAACTACTGCAACTATCCAAAAAGAGCCTGTATTCGTATATAAGATATCTATACGTGTATAGCCGACTTCGATATACGGTTGCTCAGGCACACACCGCACAGCACGTGCGCGTGCGCCGGCTGGAACCTTGAGGTCTGGCATATCCAAGCCGTCGGTGCCTGCCCGATCACTTCCTCGTCGCATCCAGCCCAGTACACAATGCTGAATTCCGTCGAGCTTGTTTCTGCTCCACGGTATGGGGTATAGCTGACGAATGTCGTTCCATATTTCCAGACAGTGAGCGTACAAGCCACACGGAAATAAGTCAACTGCGCCTTTGCGGCCCACGAGATTGTTTCTCTCATATTATATGCTCCCGGTGGCGTTTTCGGCGCGGTCCAACTGGCTGGCTACCTACTTGTTCGAGGTGTCATAAAACAGCTGGTATCCCGGTCCAAGGAGTACCGCGACGACGGTCTAGAAGCCAGTAAGCAGGTAGCCGTAATTATCGGAAAGGGCCTGGGTTTCGGGTATCCCAGCTCTAATGACATGTGTCTGTCGAAATGACATGTCCCAGTGCGTATGCATAACCTCCTCCCGGCGGCGAGGATATTTTTGTACTTTTGCAGGGAAGCTTAAAGGATCCGACTGAAGTTTGCGCCCATCTCATCCCATCTCACCCCATGTTGGATGGCAACACAAGGTACTTGACCGACGGCTCGAAATAAAGGCAATGCTGTGTACCACTGGCTGTGCCACTTCACCATATCCTTGGAGGTCAGACTTCATTCAGCGTGACAGAGCTACCGAACCTTGAACAACAGCGACGGCGCTAACCCACTACCTAAAGGAGCGTGGAAACGAGGCGTGCCTGCCGTGATGGAGGCAAGCCACTCGGGGGCCGGGCTCTCTAACCCCGATGGCACGGATCAGAGTGGATCTCGCCTTGAAAGATGCACGACAACTCCCACGCTCTTTTTTTCTCCCACCTTCCACCTGGTAGGCGGAGCAGCGGCTTCGCTGTCATTACCCACCTCGGCGGATAGTAGGAAGGGAGTTCGCGACACTGGCGGGTGGCCCAGCAAAACCTCAGATCCGGGATGGGAAATTGGCCAAAACCCACAGGCGATCCATGTTGTGATTCCAACAGGTATTTTCCCTTGGGAGGGGGAAGCAAGTTGGCACGCGGTGGCAGGGCCATCCTAGCGGGAAGGGCTTGTTTCACCATTTGGTGTTTTCCAGATTTAGAAACAGGCAAGCAGGAACTGCCTTCCCAATTCGAAAAGACTCGTACGCTGCACCGTATGGATGGAGTCTTGGTGGTTTGTTGGTGGGAGGGCTGAGGCAACGCGACAACCTGCCTTTCCTCAAGAGTACGTGCTTCAATGTTCTCTTTTGTTTATAGCTGTTTTGTTTCTCCGAAGTAAGATAGATAGGATAGCAGCTGGGGATGACTACCACACCCCATCCACCAAATCTGAATCTGAATCAGCAAGCCCAGGCCATTCAAAACTCGCGACTAAAGCATGTTCCTGTGTACCATTCCGCAGCAAGCCCACACGACTCCACCTTGACTGGCACCCCGTTCGTCGAGATCTGATGCCAGGATACGGCCATGATCAGCACACCCCGAGCAGGTAAATGCTACAGTATCAATACGGAGTACGGTGTCTATAATACGTGCATCCTATGATTTCTCCCTGCCCACCTCGAACCCACAATCCCAGGATCTTCGCACCACTATCGGCGCCCGCTTTGATCTCTTTGATGTGATTCGGGATGTCACCATGATAATCAAAATAGAAAGCTTGGGAGCGCGGAGGGGGATCCCATCACATTTGGAATCTGCCCATGTCCAGCCATTCCCTTTCAGTCCAGCCAGCCGTCGGTCGTACCACCATCCACCCATGTGGGCTAAGCCCGCCGGTTCGTGCTGTTGTGCTGGGACATTCGTGAGGCGCTACGCTACAGCCCGATCCGTGGCCGCCGCGTCCTTTGTGCCCCTTGCAACTACCGCGACCATTCCCAAAGCGAAACCACAGTAGCATCAAGATTTCCGAGATAAAGTGTAGTGGGGTATTGTATGACAGTGTACGTCGATTCGACGTCGTCGGGCGTGGTTTTCCTCTTTGCAAGTGACCGTCATCAATATACAGTGCCATCGAGAAGGATGGGCCACATCTCGGTGTTAATTGGAGGATAAACTACGGAGTATGTATAAAGCAATTACTACAAAGTGCTACCAATTGCTGGCCTTGGTTTTTCCCATAGTTTCTTTCTTTCTTTCTACATTTCCTTTCTTCTTCCGCTACTTCTTGCACGTTTATGTTTAGCTGTCGAGCAAAGCGATTCTAAACGATGAGCGTAAAACCCTGATTTATCCATCTATTTGTTGCAAGAACATTGGATGAATTACAGTCGAATTCGTCAGATCTCGGAGCAATTGAAACGAGGAACTTGCGGCTGAAGTCTGAAAGAAGATGAGACGGATTTTGTCATGGAATGGAGACAACTACAGCGGCGGTTACAGCTAATTGCGGCAGTTATAGCTGCGATGTTGCTTTTTCCTTCCCCTTGACCGATGCTGCAGAGCCACCGGTTGGAGAGTATAAAATGAGGGTGGCTCGATTGCACCGCAAGCGCCCCGCAACATCGTAGTGTCCTGGTCTATACACCAGATCACATGGATTGATCTCAATCTCGCATATGCAGGCGAATGGACCAGGCGAGTCTTTTGCTTTGGCGAGTATGTCTCGCCCAGCCATCATCTGGAAATGCGCACCACGCAATTCCTTGGAGGACGATCGTTCCCCATGACAGCATCTTAGCGAGCAGTTGCAACGATGGGTTTGAAACGTGCTCGCAGCATCGCATGACATGGATTTTACCTCTATCTTAGGTAGTCTTGGTGGATGCCGAAGGGGACGGGGTGCCTGGATGGGATAACGCCGGTAAAGAGGTCCGGTGATGGGATCAATGGGCCTCGCTGTAACCCGTGACCCGCTTCGGCGCTCCCGACTGTTTGCTACGTGGTTTTCTCCAAATAGATGGAATCTGTCTAGGGCCTGCGTAGACCGAACCTACCTAATCTAGCGTGCCATTGGCCATTATGCTTCACCGGTGGCCGCTCCGTCGTCGTGAACAACCCCGCTGAGCCGATAGACATTGTTTGTATCACGAGATAGCTATGACAATGAATGATATCTCATTGTATGCTGCCAGCTCTTCTCTAGGTGCCGGGTAGCTAGCTAGCTAGCTATCTTTTACCGACGGCCCAGTGTGGCTGAGTCGGGATCTGTCCACCTGTTTCCCTGCATCAAACATTGGTCTGAACAAGATGGGCTGAGGTTGAGCAAATGGAGCAAACGAGGCCCATCCCCCACCAGATCACCTGCCTGCTGTCCGGGCGAAGCCCGGACGCCCGGATGAGGCCTACAAAGCGCATGCATCATAGGCCTGGCTTACCGGCTGCACTGGTTCCTTCAATTTCGAGGAGCAAGGGGGTCTGTTCGTATAGAGCCCGCCCGGGTTGAAATCGTTTTCATATTGCCCTGGCATGGATCATCCTCGATCCCCTTTCCTCCGCATCTCCCCTAACCAGCCTTGACGCGATTCACATATATTGCAAACCAAACATCCGAGGGGCACCTCACTTTGCACAGCGCGTGCTAGTATGGTGCGAAGCATACTGATAAGAACTTGACAGCCCATCCATCTCCTAGCCGGCGTCTGTTTGAAAAGGGAAGCTTTGGCTTCAAAGTTTGACAGCCCACTGTGTTGATACAGGTAAGACCAGCTTCCGAGTAGTTGGTAGGCGTGACTAGCCTGCAGTCCACCTTGCCCGTGAAACGTGAAACACGTTTACATATCAAAAGAAAGCATAGTCGACTGCTACGCCCGGCCTACGCATCCCACCCAGGCTACAGTGGATATGCTAACCCTCACGAGAACGGACAATGGAGATTCCGTTCATGGAGTTGGCTCGACGCTTCGACGCAGGCAATGGCCTCTGATAAGCATGGCATAATGGGGATCTACGAGGCGCTGGCATTTCCGGCAAAATCCAGCCTCGACACGCGGCAAGCCAGAGAAGCGAAACATGGCTTCCGGCTTGGGGTTGACGACCAATGGTAGCAAAAATCCACGCGTCGGCGTCACGCCGATTTGAAACCTGGATATATGAGCGACAAAAAGATTCCCACGCGGCGCGCCTACTGCCGTGGTGCGGGTTTTGATAACGCGGCTGAATCAGCGAGATGCGCCTGAGCTTGACGATAGGGGATGTAAGCAGTGTCACCAATGCATGTCTCTCTTTCTTTCACCACTTGGTCAAGGCTGATGATGCATGGGAGCCGAGTTGCCAGCCAGCAAGCCCGCAGCCCGTATCAATACGAACATCTGGTGTCTTCTGCTGCGCTACACGTCCTTACATTCCCCCTACCGTCTCATCAGGCTATAGTTATTGTCGTCGCCAAGTCCTGCTCGCTAACTTCATGGTGCATCACTCCCTGGTCCCTGTAAGAGGCGCCCAGACTGCGAGATCTCGTACGCCACGGGCCATCGTATCGCTGATTATCTCGCTGATTATCACGCTGTGGCGAGCTCGATTCCGGCGAATCGTGCATACGGCGGCGGCACTTTCCATACTGCAATAAGCAAAGGGCGTCAAGGACGTCAAGGACGTCAAGGGTACGGCCGCCTCCCTCCCTCCCGAAGCTGATAGCAACATCAACATGCCCTTCGCCTGACTATACATGGCCATTGCCGCAAGTGAGATAGACATCTTGATGGTTGCCCAATATTGAATCGCCCCCTGAGACAGCATTAGTCTTCTATCACAACATACTATGAGTGCGTCATCTCGATCTGGGCCTCCCACACCCACTCTCGTATATGCAATTAAGCAACACACGTTTTTGTAGATACCGATTCTCTGTACTTCCAAGCCTAAGTGGCTACAAGCGAGTATCCCCAACATGCTTCCCTTTCTGCCCGCGACTATGAGATCCGAGTATGGGCTATCCACCGGGTAATAAGATCTTCGAAACATTGCTCCCAGCAGCTCGATCCACATGCTCCCCTCAGTCTGGGATTCCCGCCATCAAATAAAGACCCCTTGCCCTGTAGAGTACGTTTCTTGCTCATCATCCCCACAGGCACGCCTAGGCTGCTCCTCGCATGGGGTTTCCACTATTCCCCCACCCCCCTGTGTTGGATAGAATCTGTTATGACTATATTGACCTACTCCTTTCTGTGGTGCGTCATCGTGGCTGCTGACGGACATGCTCATCTAAGGCACTGAACGTTGCAAAGAACTGTGCCGTGCTCGCTCGCTTCTGATTGTTCAGCGCCGCCGCGTCTCGATCTCTGGGCGGCAAGACATCGACCGAACCCATGTCCTCCAGAACGTCAGTCATCTGTCTCGGCCGCACTTGCCCAGACCAGAGAGCGCCAAGTTTAAGCAACTAACACGAACACACAAAGGAGGTGGTAAATAGCTGACAACCGCCACTCTCCTGGCTGACAGCGTCCTTCTATTGAAGAAGCTGGTTCTTGATTCGTGAGGTCCTGCCGTAGGTTTCAACGAGAACCATTCTACCCCCAGGGACTCAGCCAGATGTGCGTACACCCGCCCCATCTTACCGGGAGCTTTAGTCAATGGAACAGCAGTCCTTCGCTGCTGTGCTATCAAAGCCTCGTATATTGTATGCTGTGATACTCCGGTGTTCTTGGCCTCGAGTAGCAGGAGTCTTTCAGCACATACCCTTGATAACACTTCCTGGCTGCGGTGATGAAACAGCCAAGCCATACACCCGTTTGTTGATCTCCCCTATAATAGGTAGCCGAGTACGCATCATCCTCTCCTTACTAGTTGAGTCCCAAGAGCGAGAGCGGTGGGCGTTGACTCATATTGGTCGAAAAGAGCAGTAGGCACAGGATCTAGGAATGAAAGGGGCAGACATGCGGAAAAAAGCCATGCGGCACGTAAGTCTCCGAATGGGTGGCATCGCTTTTGAGCACGAAGAGTATCCTCACCTGATCCTTGAAGGTGCGGGTGAGTATTCCCGAGTATAGGTGCCGGTGCTGCAAACAGCTCTCAGCTACCCTACCTAGTCCCGACCTAGTAGTGCATGCGGTGGAACTCAGCCGGCCGAAACTTGCAACAGGATTCTTTTCTTATTGAAAGCCGACATATCAGAGGTACCGACTATCAGTGACTGAACGACACATCAAGATGTGAGTCCTCACTGGTCCTCATCGCCGAGAGGTGTCATTGCTGGTAGTACCCTGACGTACATAGGACGTGTCTGCCCAATATACACGTTATTTATAAAGTGACAAAGTAACTCAGCCCTCAATCAGATATATTCTATGTCTTCGTTTCTCGACGCGAACCTAAAGAGAATAGTGTATTGGGCGGCAGAGCCTCATGTTGACAACGAGTGACGACAGAACCTATTTCATTGGTCTTGGTTTAGCTTGGATTCAAACTCTAAACGACGATGACCACCATTGGTGCTACAGCTTATCTCGTCCCTTCGCCCTTTTTGATATAGACGAATGTATAGACCGCTGGTATTCCAGTGAGAATGACTGTTTCTCAGCTGATTGGGGGGGGCGCAAAGTGTTGTTGCTTGTGCCAAACATGTGAATGCGATATAACAGGCTATTGTCTCCCTGCGCCTAAACCGCTCTAGTAACATTTCTGTTCTGATATAATGTATACTATGGTTACCAAGACTTCGGCTTGCTACGCATGTAGTGACGGGTTCGTGGTTCGCGAATCGGGCCTTGTCTTCGTTCCTGCGTGAATAGGAGTAGAGTGAACACAGCGACGTTATTGATATATAGCAGCTCTTGAGACCACGCGTCACATATTTGTGGCATAAATTTCCCCAGGAGATGTGATATGGCCTTCCAGTATGCAAGCCTCGAATTAATTATATTGGCCGGACCATAGAGAAGTTCGGAATATCATAAATTGACAAAACGATAGCGTAGTTGTCTGAAAGGATAGATTTACCTTCAATCGTACATCAGACCAGCCATAACTCGCCTGGGTAATCCTCAGTAATCATAGAAACCCTTGCCCCTCTTCTTTCCCAGCCACCCAGCATCAACCATCTTGCCCAGAAGCACACTCGGCCTGTACTTTGAATCACCCGTCTCCTGGTGCAGAACCTTCATGATGGCTAAGCAGGTGTCAAGGCCGATGAAGTCGGCGAGTTGCAGAGGCCCCATCGGCACGTTGGTGCCGTTCTTCATGATGGCGTCGATAGAGTCCCGGTCACCAACACCAGTCTCGAGGCAGATGACGGCCTCGTTGATATAGGGCATGAGGATACGGTTAGCCAAGAAGCCCGGAGCATCGGCCGACACCGAGGGGATCTTGCCCATAGCCTTGCAGAACTCTACGGCGGTGTTCAAGGTCTCGGCACTCGTCTGTAGGCCGCTAATGATCTCAACACCCTTCTGCACAGGCACGGGGTTCATGAAGTGCGTGGATACGACACGGGAGCTGACCGACGTGTCCTTGGGGTCCTTGGTGGTCGCGGCCGCGATTTTGGTGATGGAGATGGACGAAGTGTTAGTCGCCAAAATGGCATGCTTAGGGCAGATCTCGGCGAGCTGCTTGAAGATGTCGAACTTGAGCTGGGGCATCTCTGGGACTGCCTCAATGACGAAATCGACTTCGGAAAGGTTTTCAATGGATGTAGAAGAAGTCAGCAGCGAGCGAGCCTTGTCCGCTTGCTCCTGTGAGATCCTCTGTTAGACACATCTTTGGCTAGGAGCTTCTCTGTCACCGGAGTTAGTTCTGGCTCTCGAGCCGAGGAACAAGGGGACACCTACCGGCAAAGCCCAATCCCTTATCCAGGGAAGCTTGAGACGTATCTATAAGCGTCACTGGAACCCCGGCCCTCTGAGCAGCTACCAGCGCGATGCCCATGCCCTGTAAGCATTGGTAAGTGTTCTGATATACTTGAGGTTCCCAATCACATGCCGAGGTCAACTCACCATCTGTCCCGCCCCAATAACACCGAGCTTATTGACCTGAGCGGCATACCTGGAGGACTTAGAGCTGAACAGCCTCAATTGGCTCTTGAGCTGCAAGGCACTTTTTCTCATGAGGATATTCGCCATTCTGTATTTCGTTCGCCGGATTATAAGTTGAAGGTTTAGATGGCTGGGTTGGAGTTCACTTCGGATCACATTACAGCACACATGCCTAGCCTGAGCCTCTAAAGCCGGGGAAGTTGCTCGCCCCAGTCCGGCTAGACTCGGTACTTTACCTATAACTTACCTACCTCGAGCTCGGGCTTTCAATTGATCAGTACCTTAGCGCGTCAGGGGGGGTTTTGAAGTCCGTCCTGTGACGGAAACCAAGTGCCAAAACCGTTTTGGCACGAATACGGTCCCTTGGTCGTGTACCTTAATAAAATCCGTACGCTGATCAAGACGGAAATGGCTTGAAATCTATTTTTAAATTATGAGCTCGACTTTTATTTAAATCTATTTTCACTTTTAATATAGTTTTTTAATGCATTTTACTTTAAATTCACGAATTTATAATATAATAAATTTTAAGATAAAATTAAACTTTAATTTTTAAATTTAAAAGTTGAAAAAAGAAAAACCTTATTTATTATTTAAGCCTTTTTTTATTAATATAATTTATAAATAATATAGTTTATTATTAAATAATTTACTTTATTTATATTATAATATTTTTATATAAAATAGTTTAATTAAAACTCTTTTAATTAATTAATTTTATATTCTTTTTAAATATTCGTTATAATAAACGCTGTTTAAGTTTTTAAAAAAACTTAGTAAAATGTTTTTAAGTTTATATTAATAATACGAAATAATATTTAAACATATAATAAAGAGAATACTTTATTAATATAATAAGTAATAGTATTAATTTATAATGTAGTAATAAAAATATTTATATAATAAAATCGTTAAGGTTATTTACTTTATTAATAAGTTAAGTTAATATTTAAATTAATTATTAAAATAAAAAGTGTTTATATAAAATATATAAAACACGTTTATTATTATATATTTAGTCTCTTTTTTATTAATACCCTTCGAATTTATTAAATTAATTTAAATCTTTAATAATCTCTTTTAAATCTTTAAGTTTAATATTATTTTATTAATATATAATTAACCTCTTTTTTTATTTTAATTATTTTTAATTAATATTATAGCAGGGCTAAGAAATCGCGACCTAAGGCACGGATAGTTAATTATATGACATAGAGGGGTATAATATTAATTTCCCGATGTTTTTCGATATACGATAGATTAATCAAGAATATGCACTCCTTAATATATACTTAGACGCTTATTTCGTTACTCTTATAATGTTTTCCTCTTAAAAAGAAGGCCGCGTGCAGGCAGCCTAATAAGGGGCTGACCCTACGAGTGTCGACTATAGTTTATAGCAGTATAGATTATGTGTTTTTAATATACTCGTATTATTTAATTCGTATTATTTTTCAAGTTTTAATTTAAGGTAGTTATACGAGGTATTAAGTATTATCGTGATATTATTTTTAAATAATTATTTAATAATATCACGAATATTATTATTATAAGTAAAATTATAAACGTTAATTAATAAAGTCGAGTTACGTTTAAAATTTTATAAATAATTTAAGTTATTATAATATTATTTCGAGAATAAGTTTTAATTATATTATTAAATTAAATCGAAATATTATACCTTTTTTAATTTTTTTTTTTAAAATAAAAGTTATAAATATTTAAAATATATTATCGTATCGAGTTTTATACATTCTTTTCTTTTCTATTATTATTTTATAATATATATTTATTATAATATTTAATCGTATTAAATTTTATTAAAATTAAGAGCTAGTCTCGTTAAAATTTCATACATCTTTATTTAAAATATCGTATTTAGTCTTAATATTCGCAACTAGCGCGAACTAGCCGGAAATAATACCTATATCTTTATAAAAAACCCTCTAGTAATCGTATCAACGGTTTATTTAAGTCTTAAAGTTTAGGTTATAATTAATAAAGCGTTTAACTTAGTGTTTATTAACGCGGTCGCCGTCGCGCGACTTTAAGAAAAAATTAGCTATATTTCTTATAATATTAATATTAAGAGATATCCCTTAAGTATTTAAACTAATTATATAATAACGAAATATATCTTTTTTAATTAAATTTAATTTATATTATAAATATCGGATTTCGCGTCGAGGTTTAATACCGCGGAGTTGGTTGTTTAAAGTAGCTTAAGAGATGTCGTACACTTTTGTAGTAACTCTTTAGCTAATTTAATTTAAACCTTCTCGCGTCGCTTAAATTATTAAAATAATACGATCTTTTTTTAATTAAATCGATATTATAATTATAAAGATATTACGTGTTAAAGTTTAATTATATAAGTTAAAAAAAAGTGGTCGACTTAATAATATAATTAATTTAATAATAAACTACGTTACGTTTTTTAATTATTAATAATAATAATAAAAACTAAATATTTAAAAAAAAAAAATTAATATTATAAGTTAAAAATAGTGTTTAAAAAAAATTAATTAATTAATAAAGTTATAAAATTAAAATTAAAAGTAAAATTAAAAGTTTTTTTTAAATAAAGTTTAATTAAAATAAATCTATTTTAATTTTTTAATTTAAGTTTTTAATATAAGTTTATTATATTAACTATTTATATAATTAATAAAAAGCTTTTTAAATATATATATAAAATAATATTTAAATAAAAAAACGTACTCTATTACTTAAAACCGTTACTAATCCGTTTTCATCGGCCAAGTCAGTCACAAGACGGACTTTAAAACCCCCCCTAACGCCCTAAGGTAGGTACCGCCTTGGGGGATTTGGTACTTTGGCCGGGCGCTATACTTGTACCCATTTGATTGATGTGGGTCTCTTAACGCGTCTTCTACTTATCTAGACGCGTCGTCGCGGTTTTCCCATTAAACCATTAAAATACACATGCAGTTGTACGATTAACAACGCCCAGGGCAGTGGAATCGAACATACTCGCCTTCAAACCTTGGGAGTTACGACAGTTCTTCTCAAGATGGAGGCTTCAGAAGGAGGCTCGACAGATGTTGTACATCCCGAAGTTCGGGCGCACATCACCAGTCTTGTGTCTGCGGTGAGTGGCTACCTACCATACTGACTGCCTGCGCTCCTTCAGAGTGGTACTGACCAACACGACGTAGCTTGGCGGGTTTAGTGCCGATGATGATGGACGATACGTGCTGGGTGACTCCGCCTTGGAGGTTCTTCGAGACATCAAGAAATGGATACGCTTCTACGACGAGAAAACGAACCGAATGGACGTTGCGCGATGCCTCGCCGATGCGAATCTAATTGACGGCGACTTGCTCCATATTCTCGCCACCTGGCCAGAGAATGCAAACGACAACAAGTTCAAGGCCCGAGTGGCGCTGGCCTGCTTCGAGATCCTGGTGCCCCTGACCTGGCCGTTGGACCGCAACAGGGAAGAGATGACAGTGAACCACCATCGGCATATACCGGTCTTGCAGCTTGCCCAGCTTGCCTACAAACGCTCTATAATCAACTTCGATGCTGCGCAAATACTACACACCGCCGTCCGGGTGGCATTGTCATCATTAGCAATACCGAGAAACGAACGTAGCACCCGCGACGAGGGTATCATCAAGCTTGTGCTACTATTTCTTCGAAATGTTGCCATGATATCGCCCCCTCCAGGCGTTACATACGACGGCGACGAATCACAAATATCACGATCTGCTCTAATCGACGCATTCTCGTATCAGGACATCCTTCTCACCATTCTGACAATCGCATCAAACATGGGAGAGGATTTCAACCAGGAGGGCTTAGTTGTGATGGAGATCATCTTCCACCTGGTCAAGCGTGTCAACATCAGCCAGCTATTTATGGACGACAAGCAAGTCGGCAAGGCCAAGTCCGATGAATTGGCTACACTGATGCAGAAGGAGGCTGCAATGCACAGGTCTCAAAATCGCAAAGCGCCAACCCGACATAGTCGTTGGGGAAGTATGCTTTGGGTCAAGCGGGATGATGGCAAGGTGTCCACCGTCTCTGGCCAGGACGCCCTTGTAGACGCTGCGACTCGAGAGCAAAAGATGGACAGTAGTAAGGTGTATAGGCCACCCAGGAGGCCTAGGAAGGAGGAAAATGGAGCCGAAAGACCTCGGACCGCGCACCTCACTAAATTCCAGAGCTCGCGGACAGCTGCGCAGTTTTGTTGAGGAATTTCTCGACTCCGGATTCAACCCCCTATTCATGCATGTGCGGAAAAAGTTGGACGAGCAGAAGGACTATGTTTTCGAATACCACCATCGCCAGTTCTTCTACCTTACATCCTGGTTCCTCGAAGCCGAAAGAGTACGGCAAAAGGTCGCCGCCAAAAAGGGCAAGAAGGACCAGAGCAATGAAAGCGATGTTGGGACATTCAACCTTGTCGCCAGTGTTCTGAACCAGGAAACTTTTATCACGCTAAACCGAGCCATGGGAGACTCGATGGAGAACAAGAACTGGCCCGAACTCTCTGCGGCAATGAGGTGCTTTACTCAGATCCTCCTCACCGTCCAAGAGATGACCGAAACCGGCAATGAGGAGGACGAGGAGATTGCAGAGAACATTCTTGGCCGTATCTTCTACGAGAACGAAACACACGAGCGGATAGCGACGATCGCACGGAACTTTAAAGACCAAGGCTTCGAGTTTCTTGATGCGTGTACAGAGCTAACGCATACGTACTTGAGGGTATTGGAGGCCTATTCCAAGCAGAATGTGGACATGCAGGTGCGTTCGCGCCGTCGTACTCGCAAGAACAAGAAGGCGGCGTCCGAGAATGGCGAGAATCCTGTAGAGGAAGAGGATGAATCCGAAAACGACCAGGCCAGCGCCGAAAAGACGAGTACGGAGCGCAAGTTCCAGTTTGGCACCTTTACCAACAAGTTCACGCAACAGGGCGTCGTGGACACTTTTGTCCATTTCACCAAATTTTGTCATGACCTGAACGATTCGCAGCTCAAGCGCGCACATCGATACTTCTACCGCATCGCATTCAAGCAGAACATGAGCGTCATGCTTTTCAGGGTTGACATCATCCATTTGTTCTACAACATCATCAAAGGCCAGGAGCCGCTTGATAAGCAATGCAGCGTGTACAAGGAGTGGGACGAGCTGGTGAAGCAAATTCTCAAAAAGTGCATTCGTAAGATCGAAGAGAGGCCAGCGTTGCTTATCGAGATGCTCTTTTCCAAGATCAACGCGACAGCCCATTACCTGGAATACGGCTACGAGAAGCAGACGATATCGTCTTCCAAACCCAGATCAGCTGCTGAGCTCGAGTTCCGACACATCGTCGACCATGACCAGCAAGTTGCGATTGTTGTGGGCGTCCTGCTAGACAATGAGTTGTCCCATCACATCAAATGGGTCAAGAGCCAACTGGCTGTTGCTGAGACTGAGCGCCGGGCGTGGGAAACTGCGGAGAAGGCAATGCCGTCTGTCGAAACCAAGGCCAAAGATACTACCGAGTCAGCAGGTCAAAATGAGGAGGATGGTCTCAACGAAAATGGTCCGGCAAAGGAGCCCCCTCCTATTTGTAAGTCCCCTACTCTGAACAAGTGTAATGTGATGCTAATCAAAAGTAGTTGTCCGTCCCGATGACGATGCACGCAGGACAGCCATGTTCAAGAACTCTCATCTTAGGCTTCTTATGAAGCTTGTCGGGTTTCAACGCCTTGACACGGCCGCAGAGGAAACGCCAAAAAGCGACTGGATCGTCCCCTCGTCTTACACAGCTGATCAGCTGCAGGAGTCCATAGACCTGATCAACAAGGCTGAATTCGACCCTCCCACTTTCGAGGATGGTGCTTTGGCTGAGAATCAGCTACGGCGGAAGACTGCGCCCCGAAAGAAAGCCGTTTTTGATGAGGATGAGAATGACGGAGACGAAGACGAGAACCTCTTCCCAGCGGGTGGGCCGACCGCCCGCAAAGTGGTTGAAGAGAACGGGGCGAAGCCGAGGAAAATACGAAAGCGCCGCCGGCGAGCTAGTAACTCTGAACCGCTCGACGACGAGGAGCTGGAGGAGAAAGCGCGCAAGCGCCGCGAGCGCGAGAAGGAGAAGGCGCGCCGCTTCAAGAGTGACGTATACGTGCACGCCAGCGATGACGAGACGGACGAGGAGCGCGATCGCGAATTCTTCGCCAACGAGGAGCTGCTCCGGCAGAAGCAGAAGGCCCTGGTGATTTCGACCATCAACAAAGCCCCGTTATCCTCACCGCCGCCCAAGGCGACCTCGGTCAAGCGGAAAGCCCAGGTTCTGTTGGATAATGACAGCGAGAACGACGACTTGCCCATGACCCAGGACTCGGCAACGTCGAGCCGAGGGCGTAGAGTCGTTGCCGACGACGACGATGACGAAGACGAAGATGGGGCCAGCACGTCTGGGACCGAGGATACGCCGCTCTCGTCCGGCGGTGGGTCCCCTGCCCACAGAGCCAAGAAGAGGAGGCTGCGCATGGCCAAGGAACCAGGGCCGGCCCGCCCCGAGCCCGAGGATCTGGCGGCCAGTCTTGGTCTCGCCGTCGATACCGAGATGGCGGATGCTGACGACGATGAGGAGGAAGAAGATGTCGTACCTAAGCAGGCGCCGAGGCGGAGGGCAAGAGGAAAGGCTGGGTTCATTATTGATAGCAGTGACGAGGAATAATGATGATGGATGGTCTGCATGATTACTGGGCATAAGCATGGGCGTTCTGGGATCTATTGGGTACGCTTCTCTCGAATGACACGTACGTTTCTGAGCTGCAGACTACATTGAATAGCTTAGACATTGAGGTTTCGTGTAATGCATATGATATGATATAATTAAAACATGGTATGCCTCTAGAGAGATTTGCCTGTCACTGCTTTGCTTATTCTAATGGACGACGTCTAATGTGCGAAAGCCTGCCAAACGCCTCCTGAATACTCTGTCCAGGATTGGTCCTAAGATTCATATTGATTCAGTCAGTAAGTAGGTAAAACCAATCTCCACAGTTCCTGTATGGCCTCTGGGGCCTACAACGGAAGGGCAATTCAAGCTTGAGCCTACTGAGCCTATCATTGACACTTACAACCACAGCTGTTATATAACGCGAGATCTCATCTATTGCCTTCTATATACTCAAGCTAGTGGGCCCATAATCAATGAGCTATTACCCAAGGAACAGTCCATGTCGCCAAATGCGAACCGTATTAGTCAAGTTACTCTGCCTTCTCTTTTGGCCTGCCTCATGAGATGCATACAACCTGAATCTCACTCCGGAGTCGAATGAACCCTGACGCAGTCGGCAAAAAGAACCAAAAGACTGCGTGCATCTCCAGTAGAGAAAAAACACAAAAGATGGGGTCTTGCCGGGGATCGAACCCGGGACCTCTCGCACGCAAGCATCAGGGTTGACCCTAAGCGAGAATTATACCACTAAACCACAAGACCGAAACCCCTGCTTAGGTAAGCATTTGTTATTGAAAGACATCTGCCAAACACGGCTTAAGTATGTGGTCAAAACGAACGAAAAGTTACCCTCTGGAGTATGATAACTGGGTTGGCGACGACAAAAGCCACGATGAAGGAGGTGGATGTCTGCTTGATGCGGGCCTCCAACAAACCTTTTCCACCGTGTCGTGTGCGCAATGGGACCGGTGGGTGTTTTGACAAAGAAACAATCGTGGTGTGGTGTGGTTTAGTGAACCCCTGTGGTGTTGACATAACCCCTGGATATTATCAAGATGACCAGACAACCCTTGGGAGGCGTTTTAGAGACAACTCCAAACCTTCCTCATCAATCCACTTGGACGAATACGTGGACATACCAAGAACTCCATAATAAACCATAGCTGCTCGCCGTGTCATTGAACTCCGCTGAATACTATGCAATAGTCTACAAGAGACTGTTCATCAGCGGACATAAAGTGCCAAATGGGCATGCATGCTTCGTACTACGAGGCGTGGGCGTAGAAGATGTGAGGGTCAGCACGAGAGCCAGGTCCTTGGCCGAGCCAGGATCATGGGATTCAGAGACCGGACTACAGGCACATGACATCGCCCCTGTCTGTGTGCCGTCTTCATTACTTCTTCTCTTCGTCAAATAATAGCCCAGCGGTTTCGGGAGTACCTTGATGCACAATGAAGGCACAGCTTGGTTCTATTGCCCTGAGGAATGGCTCTGATCCGGCGAACAATCTCGTCATGCGCCCCTTCTGATCTGGCGGGAAGGGGTAGGAAACTGCCTGCCCAGGGCATGGACACGGTCTTCGACCCAAAACAGCTGGCGGCGAGATTTCTGCCGCTGATCTCCAAACCACGACGCGGGCCACTCTTCCAATGGTCACAAAGGCAGGCGTCCCGGAACATCACGATGTTCATGAGGCACATGATGGCGAGACTCAGCTGGAATGGGAAGAAGTTTGCCGCATCGTAAGGTCGACCGACAAGACCTGGCGTGCAACCAGTGAGCTAAAGGGAATGGGCACAACGCCGGGAGGTCATTTTTGTTTTTTACTCACAGGCGACGACGAACTTATTTTCCCCGTAAAAAATTGGCGCAGTTTCGTCGTGGATCTGCTTGCAGACACGCAGCAACGAAGCATGAGCTTTCACGCAGCGTACGTTCTGCCCAGATCTGGGGGTGCCGCAACAAGCTCGACTCGGTCGGCAGAAATCGCACTGGCAATTGACGGGCAGGTTGGGGCCTCTCCGCTGATGTAGATGAGGCGGCACGAACAGCGCGCCGGGAGCACGCAGCACGTCTTCGTAGATCTGCACCCTTTACTCGGCGGGAAGTCTAAGGATCGGAGACTTGAGTGAATTAGCCTATTTCGATGTTGGTTGATTAGCGCATTAGGAACACTCTGTTTCGCCGCCTTCATCGTCAGTGCAAGCATCTGATGACGCGACTAGTTAAGACCCAGCATTGCATCCACGGACGAGCCATGGTTTGCAACCTCCCGCAAATGGACTACTGTAATGTAGCTTTTGTGCAGGTATCGTGGGTATTTCAGTGCTAGCACCTGAGGAGGAGCCTCGGAGAACGAATCAATTCCTCCTCCGACAGACGTCATGGCGCACGAGTTGGAGATTGCGGGGAAATGTGGAGAGACATGCCCCCACCGCATTGTCAAGATATGATGACTACCTGGAAGCAAGGTTCTTGAAAATCAAGATACAACAATTACTTACCGCGCCGATCTGTTGCTGTCTTCGAGCCGTCAAGCGACGACGGTCCTCGATGGTCATGGGCATGGGATCATCCTGCGCCCTCCCAGCGCGGGGAGGGATCAATGCTGCAGAGCGTCGCATGACCTTGCGATGCGCATCGGGATTGGCCATGGTCTGCTGCTGTTGTCGTCGTGGCTTGTGCCACGCAGAGCGATGGATGGGTCTGGGGGACGTGGTTGCCCTAAACGCCTCCAATCAATTCATCTCGAGGATTGTCGTGGATACAGTAGGAAGTGGGGACATATGTAAAAGACCGGAGAGATGAGTTAGGTAGACACACAGGCAGTCGGATAAGGAGGGCCAAAATTTCAACACTTATTAGGTACAGTCGAATTGATCAAATGAAGCCCACGTTAAGGCATCAATTCCTTCACCCCTCCCTGCTTCCCTCACACAGTACCTTGTAACGCCTTGATTCTTGCTGGCCTGGGTTTCCGGTGTTGGTTTCTGTTTGACGGTGAACGGCCAACGGCAGGACCCAACAAATCTCGAGAATATCATTTCAGAGAGGAAAATGTAAATTTGTCATAATTATATACTCCTCTCCGAATGTGACAGTACATAACTTCGATATAAGTACCTTTTGTATAATATAAACTAAGCTATCGACGAGCTTCATGTGCATTAGTTGCTGGATACAATTGTCTAATTCAGGTAATCCCAGAGGTGATTCAGCACTTGTGGTTGGATCATTACTGGGCACTTTAGTGAGCAGGCAGCACTACAGCGGATTTAGGTTCAGGACTCGGGCAGCATTTTTAGACACGTCATATCCCATCGCCTACCCGAAAGTCTGGAGCGATCTATTTCCCATCATTGATATCGACTCATACGATCGGATTGTTCGAGGATTTCAGGGACCACAGAGGCCCAGCAGGATTTCGTAATGTACTGCAATGCAATGCACTGATTGTGGCAGAAGCATATCATTGAGATTCAAGAGCATGCCGACCACTGTTGAACACGATGCATTGGACCAATAGTGTCGAGGCTTGCACTCACAGTGATCCACGATACAGCTTTGGCGAGAGAGCTGATTTCCACTTTCGCTCTAGGGTGTTTGGTTCGAAGCTCGCTAAGCTATCTTCCTTGGTCCCTGCGGTCCCTGCAATGAATATGAATATCAATGGAGCTCACTAAAGATCCTGGATCCTCGTCCGTGTCCATGACACAGAGCTTCCCGCCGTTGCCTCGTCGTTCCCCATGGAGTTTTCATCTGGTCACTACCAGGACTCTGGGGACGGTTTCGCTCGGCCACCTATTCCCGATAGACGTCAAACGTCTAAATAGATAGCTAGGTCAACGGCAATAAAGGGTGGCTGGGTTAGGTAAGACAACTTGGGATGAGAACGGTAATGAAGATCTCCAAAGAAAAAGGTACCTATCTGGTCTGATCTGGGGTGATTGGGTGATAGGATATGTACCTCCTGCGAAGCCGCCCTGCCGCCCGTTCCTCCTCCCGCACCACCTTAACAGGGAGACAGAAAAAATCACTGCCCGCCGCCTGCAAGAGTGGATATTGAATCAAGCTGTCATACCATTTATGGAACCTTGTTGACTCCAGGTTCTTGCAGTTGTGCTTGCAGTAAGAGGAGGGGGTCAATTTTGAATCGCACAGACTCGACAGAACAGGACCGGCTTACCGTTGACTTGAAAGTCCAAACAGCTAGACTGGACGGGGCACCGCATCCCATCCGTTCCCATCCTGGCTGGACGCCCGCCTTAGCTTCTTTCTTCACAATCCCTCTCGCAACATTGCTGTTTACGCTACGTGCCCAAGTCAAGTTGCTGAGCCTGAGTACCCCGGAACAAGAAAGCCCAACTTCGGGCTACTACTTCTTCTCTTGCCACTCCTGCTTTTCTTCTCGCGTTCTCGTTCGCTTTGCGCCGCTACGAACCACCTGCAGCCGCCACCATAAGTGCCAACTGAACCCAAATAACAAGCTACATCCCTCCCACTTACCTCATTTGTCGCTCTCGCTGCATTCTATAGCTAGAGCAACAACATCAGCATACCTTTGCTTAGACTCGTTCAGGCCGGCTGCCACTTCAGCACCAGATCCCAAGATCTGTTCTGGTTTCTTCTACGAAAGAAGAATAAATTTATCCTGTTCTGGGGTGGTTCTGTTGCATGCTCTGTATACAATGGCAGTGCAAGGAGGAGCAGAGGAGGATGTTTACCTAACAGTGAGCTTCAAGCCTCAACTCTGCTTAAGCACTTCGATCGCTGACATGCGTGCCATCATAGCTTCTTATGAACGATACATATTTACCTGGTAAGGCTCAAATTTCTGACCGATTTGCTACATGCCCGCTAACCCCATTCATAGGCGCATTGGTTCTGGGACACTCGTTGCGCGATGGCGGCACTTCCAAGAAGCTCGGGGCCCTGGTTACATTGGACACAGTGGCTGCTGAAGCTATAACACAGCTCCAGGCAAGCTCCAGCAACACCAACAAACATGAGGGTACGACATGTGTGCGCTAACTAGTACATGCAGGCAGTGTACGACTACATCATACCCGTGCCTCGGATCACGAACCCGAACCCGTCAAATCTGTCGCTGATGAATCGAACCGACTTACACTCCGCCTTCACCAAGATAAACCTATGGAAACAGACTAGCTTCCGCAAAATAGTATATCTAGATGCTGATATCGTTGCATATCGCGCCCCAGATGAGTTGTTTGACATTGCACACCCCTTCTCAGCCGCACCCGATATAGGCTGGCCGGACCTGTTCAACACAGGTGTCATGGTTCTGACACCCAATCTTGGGGAGTACTATGCGCTGATGGCCATGGCCGAGAGGGGCATATCCTTTGACGGCGCCGACCAGGGTCTGCTGAACATGCACTTCAAGAACAACCAAAACCGCATTAGCTTCAGCTACAACGTAACGCCCTCGGCCCACTACCAATACGTTCCCGCCTACCGTCACTTCCAGTCGAGCATAAACATGGTTCACTTCATCGGATCAGACAAGCCTTGGTTCCAAGGGAGAAATGCAGCAACTGGAAGCTCGGTCTTCGACGAAATGACGGGAAGATGGTGGGCCGTCTACGACAGACATTACCGTGCCGATGTAAGTCACATGGAGACGACAGCCTGCGAAGCTATAAGCTAATCACGCGACAGATACCGGGTTCAAAGCTAGTGCAATACCTCACCAAGGGTGAATATCGGCCACAGCATGGCGGTGAGCCCCATAGTGGCCAGAGTCACCATCACTCGTCTAAGGAACCTGAAGCTGAGGTCCGTAAAGAGCAGGTTCAGGAGCAGAAATTCTCACACTGGGACGCTCAACGGTCAGTTTTGACTACCAAAACACCCCTAAAAGTAAAGGTACTGAAAAGTACCAGGCAACCTCCGCCCGCAGATACGAAGCCCGAAGCTGCAAATTTCCCTGCTACCGTTTACGAAATGTCCCGAGACATTGCCCCGTTCGTCCCTCCCGAACGATACCCGAGCCCTCCGAAGAACATGGGGTATCAGGTTCCCAACGAACGTCCGGTGTCGCATTACATGAAGCCCAAGGCGATCTTCCCTTGGGAGGTCAATCAGGAAGCCCCTACCCGCGTCTTTGCCGAAGACGCGTTTCGTCAAGCACCCACGGGTGAGCATCTTGCATCTTCCTCTTCCGAGGAACAAAATCCGGCTGAGTCTTTTGTAACAGAATCGTCCCCTACGGAACCTAAGGATGAGCCGCCGACCCCCACCATCTCAGTCACGTCATCGGACCCCTGGAGCTCATTTATGCGCACGAATGCTTGGGATGAGGTGCCAGAGATTGAGCGTTACGTCGGCACCCTGCAGAAGCATCAGCGGTCAAGAAGTCTCAAGTCCCCTGGCATCATTGGGATGCCTAGCCGAAGTGGAGAGGTATTGGAGAGTGAATTGGCACAGCGAGGTTTAAAGCTCACGGACTTCCCGAGCGAGACCGACCGGCCCAGCTTGCCCGTCACCCCCGCACCTATCCGTCGGCCGAAGTTCTGGGGTGGCGGTGGTAGCCCCGGAATCCACGAAGACGATGACGAGGAAACTCCGCTCCCAGCTGCGGAGGGCGTGCCGGAGCAGAGTGACTGGGTATGTGCACGGTAGACGTTACGAACCTGGAGACTGCCTTTGCGATCTGACTAACGTACTGCACTATCACAAGGATCCTGCGGCACAACTCCAGAAACTGGCTAAGCAGCAGTCAGAAATGTTGCTGCAGAAACTTGGTAGCAGCGGGAGTAGCAGTGGCAGCGGCAGGAGAGACAGCAGCGATTTGCCGCCACGACCTGTACCTTTTGGCTCGGAAGAATTGGCTTCTCCAACATACGTGGCGCGGACGGCCAGAGTTTTGAGCCCGCAGCCGGTAAAAGGCTCCACGGGCTCAAGTATGGTACGCGGCATTGTATCGGAGGAAGATGCAACTCCCGAGCCTCTGCACCGCCCCCTATAGGCATACCTGAGCCAAGCTACTCCGGCCCTGGAGCAGCTTTCGAGAATGGCGAGGATATACCTCAGCACGAAGCAGCTCTCCCACCGAGCGAGGAAGAGCTAGATGTTTTGCAGACTTGAAAGCGGCATCGAGTGAAACTTGATGTTTAACTAATGTTTTGTGAAGTGTACGTACAAGTCCTTGAACGGGACTGGGTACGCAACAACAGTGGCCGAATGCACCGACAAGCATTGGGAACAACGACTTGCTGCCTGGTACGAACGGCGTGGACGATCGAAACCCGAGTCAGCATGGTGATGGATCCGAGGGAAGATGGCTGATTGGTATGGCACGGTACGGTTTGGTGTGTTGGTGGTATTGGAACGATTTCCCTCGCCACACTGATATGTTTTATTCTGCATATTATTCTGGTGCTGCGGGTTGTGGATGAAGCTCTCGAGGCAGAACAGACAGTAACTACGATTTTTGTACATTCCTTCCCACTCCTGTTCAGCATTTGCGTCTTTTGCATTCCGAATTGATTTCATGTACTGCGTACTCCGAATCTAGCATATGTTTTGGGATGCGTTTACATGGACTTCAACATCAGTGGCGAGACGAAACATGCATTGGATAGGCGAGCATGACGGTATGCTTATTATGATGCCATTGTACACGAATATATCTATCTAGCCACATGGGTTGTACATCAGGTTACCAATCGATTGGATCGTGAACTAACCGCCACCTCACCAGTAATAGATAGACATGGGAGCCGGAGGGTCGTAGTCAGCCAACCAGGGCAATCAGCCACAAGAGTCCAGCTCCGGCGACTAATGGAAACCTTCAGGTAGGAGACTTTAGTCCAACACCTCACCGCTGTAATTAGCCGAGCATATAGCCGTTCACTTCAGCTGTTACCCGGTATCCGATTTCAATAGCATAGCTGATAGGGGTGATGTTTAGAAACAGGAAGTATTTTGATTGATTTCCTATTTGCTTCATCTTAGACGACGCATTGACGCCGTCTGTTCTGCATCGTGGTCGATACCCTCGTCGAGAGCGGCACGAACTCCGCACTTGCTCTCTTCCCTCTTGGCATGGCTTGCACAAGATTAGTAGGCGTCTACCCCGAGCCGGATTCCCCCCTTCAGCTTGTTCGGGCCCATTTGCTTGTCTCGGGTGTACTCTGGAGCGCCACGGCGGCCCGTGTACGACCAATCAGCCAGCGCCGGCCGCAAGGGAGAGCTGAGGAAGCTCTGGTGCGGCCGCAACAGGTTTTTCTACCAGTAGGCCTGGGCCATTGTTTGCACGCACACCGCAAACTGACTTATCACCAATCCCTTCCCTTCGACGGGTTTTGCTTCTTTGCCAAGAACGCCATAAGCCAGAAATAAGCCCGAGCTAATATCCGGCCTGAAACCAGGGCAAGATTTCAGCTCGGTCATCTTGAGTGTCGATCATTCTGGCTGTCGTCATCAGGCCATTCTAAGCAAGGAGTAGAACTTGAAATTCTTGCTGTGGCATGCCCAAAGACACTAGACTAGGGAGTCGTCAGACGTATATAAGTCTGACTCTCTTCGTCCTTTTTCCCCTGCATTCTCGAACGTCTTAGGTGATGCGTCGGAGTATGCCGATTGTCAACCACCGCTTCCGAACCCCCGGGTCCTCGGCCCCGCGATCCGGAGACCAAGGGCGCTCGACGCCTTCGCAGTCCCGCTCCCAGATGTGCTCGACCTCCAGACCGACCGACGCCAGGGCCTCCTTGGCGAAGAAGTCGGCCATCTTCGACCGTCCGGAATGGAACCCGGCGATGACCCACGCCCGGCTCTCGGGCCCGTCCTTCAGGAACCAGGCGACGGAGCGCTGCAGGTTGGCATGCTGGTCGGGCATCCAGAGACAGTCGCAGACGAAGAGGCGGTCGAACTTGCGCTTGTTGTCTAGCGCGAAGGGGGTCTCGAGCTCGCCCCAGGCGTGCCCGTCCACGTGGATGCGCGGCGCCACGCTGCCCGACGGCGAGAACTTGGGCTGGGTGTTGAAGTTGACATTCTTCCGCAGGGTGTCGACAACCACGGGGGTGGGATAGTCGACAGCCGTGACCTCGGAGGCGCCTAGCAGAGCGGCTAGCATGGAGGGGAGGCCCGTTCCGGCGCCGACCTCGAGGGTGGATTTGCCCCGAATGTCGAAGTCTTTCGCGGAGACCCTGCTTCTTCCCTGACCAGCATTGGCCTCTCTATTACTGACTTTTCCACCCTCCGTCATATCCTGGAAGACCCCCAGCTCCGGCTCTAGGACCACGCCCTCGAGCGACCCGGCTTCGACGAGCTCGGCGAGCAGCAGCGAGGCGTTCCACAGGTAGTGGGAGAACAGCAAGCGGTCCTTGGTCTCGATCGGATCGGCAACCCGGACCTCGAGCGGATGCGGCAGGTACGGAGACGTGTACAGCAGGGACTGGTCGGGGTCGCCGTGCGAGTTGGTCACGTCGTCGGGGAAGATGGCGCCCAGGCTGTCGGATAGGTAATCCTCGGGCTCGTCGGCCGGGCCGACAATGCTGACGCGGGCAGTCAAAAGCATGGCCGCAAGAGGAGGAGGATAAAGAAAAAGAAGAAATAGAGCGGGATGACAACGACGACAGCGACAACAGACAACAGACAACCCAAGAGTGCAACCCCCCTCAGCAGTCAGGAATGCGAAATTTACTTGCTACATTGAAGAGGAGGGGCTGCTTACTATGGTGGGGGATTAGCAAGGCAAGGCAGTGACAGGAAAAAGATATTGTGGGTACTACCGAGAATCGTCCCGAACGCCGGCGCCCTACAGACAGGACCAACTTTATCACTTGTCCATGTGTCTCAACACCACCGTTTCATCGTCAAGTCCGCACCCCGGGGCTCCGAAACCCGTCCCTCTCCGGGATGCGGATGCCAGGGGTGGCCCGAGATAACACCCGGACGGGCCTTGGCAAGACGAGAGGGGCGATGGCCCAGGGAGAACAGAAAACATGCATGCTTCCCAGCAGGTACAGTAGCAAACAGAGGGCGGATCGGTCCGCGGTTGCCGGAATGTGTGCACTGCCTCGTGCGCTGTCAAACAAAGTGCTTTTACTCGAGAGACGGGCATCTCCGGATGATCTCATCCCGCATGGCCGCCGGGTATGCGGTAGTTTTCCTTCTTACTGTTGGAAGCATGTCTCACTCCATTGCTTCTTCAGGCGACTGACCGCCGGTGAGTAGAAACTTCTATGCGCATTCTTGACTCCCCTCCTTTTGTTTTATTCGGTTTCTTTCCTTTCTTTTTCTGTTTTGTTCTCGTATTGCCATTCACCGCTCCAACATGCACACACATGCATACCCTTACTAAGAGAAGGTAATCCTTTTGTATGCATGCCGCTTGTTATTGCTGTGCCCCGTTCTGCTGCAGGCACTGCGCAATACTCCCTTGCCTGCACGTCGCCCCCTGCCCGCCCCCCTTCCTACTGCCTACAGGCAGAGCAAAATACAAAATGCAGGGGGGGGGTTTGTTTGGTCGACCAGCATCGGTCTGTCCGGCAGGCAGCAAGCAATATCGCGTGCACAGTGCATACAATGCGACTCTACATGACGATGCTTGTACTGAGTACGGCGGCACGATAGGGCTGTGGTTGGGCGGCCTCCATTCCGCCCCAATTCCGACATATTCGATTCCGCATCTCCAATTTGTTTGCAATCTCTCTACTCTAACCCCCCACATCCCGTAGGGAGGCAGCAGTGAACAGGGCGGAGCGAAGGGATAGCTCCCGTGCTCGAAGTTGCATCCGAATACAGTAACAGCTTAGTTCTCATGAGATGAATAAACCCCTGGCGTGCTGAGGAACTATGCCACAGCCTGTCTGACGAATTGTGGCCTGGATACGTCCATGACGGAAATACTTCCGTGCTTAAGGTGTTAGCCAATACCATTGAAGTCGGATGCAATGGACTTTTCCAGTCACTGCAGATAAAGTCTTCAAGAGTTGTACAGAATGGTCACTGTAATAAATGTATAATTTGACATGGCCGAAAAAGTTATCAAACAGGGTATCAACACACGCGCTTTCTCATCTTTGAGAGGCGACTCAGATCAGCAAGCCCGTCTTGCTATCCGTAAAAAAAAACTCCCTTCCCCGAAAACGCATTAGCAACTAAGCAGCTGTTGCAACCAGCTTTCCCAACAGTAAACAGAAAAGTGTATCTTCGTTGAAATACGTCCCGTCATGAAACATCAAAGCATCAAGAGGAGCGGGTGCAAGCAACGCTGATGCTTGCATAATCATCCCGTCTCGTTCTGGCATGCCATGTCCGCAGTCTCTTGCGCCCGCTTGTCTATTGTGATATGACCCCCGTAGTCCTTGAATATGATATCATCGTTCATTAGATCCGAAATTGCGAAGGTCCGAGAATAGGAGAACCCCACGCCTGCCATGCTCCGAAAATGTATCCTGTTCTTCTTTTTTTCTTCTTCTTCTTTCACCAGCTGGCCAGTCATGGTGTATTGGTATAAGAGGGTACGAGGTGTACGTCGTAAGATTGCGATATGTCGGTCAGGTGGTGTAGACTTATGCAGGTGCGTATGTACTGTAGTGGTGGCAAGAAGGGGGAGTGCCCGAAGATAGGCTGATGATCGTACAGGGGCCAAAAAAGAGAAATGTAGTGAAGAGGTGTTTGTGTTGGGTCAAATTTAATGGCCGGTGAATTCCAACATCTTGCACATCTCTTCCTCGGTAGGGTCATCTGAGATCCACATGCCCTTCTCTGCCTCAGTGGCATCAAGGAAGGCCTGGGCTCGCTTCATGGTTTGCACGTCGAGGTCAGTGACGTATGACTGGCCGTCCGACAACTTGACGCGGACTTCGTGCTCAGTAGACAGCATCATGTCGTCCTTGGCGAGGCGGCGGGGGCCATCGAAGACAGTCATGACTCGCTTCTTCATCGTCATTTGGCCCTTGTCGAAACCCCAGGAAGATGGATAGTCGCGTCGGTTCTTGCGGCTCTTGCTCTTGGCCGTGAGGTTGACACCGCCTCGTGAGTGCGTCATGCCACGCGACTTCTGAACGCCGTTTGTGGGGTTGCCTTTTCTCTTCTGGCCGGCAATCGTCTGCTTCCGCGACAGCTTGTACTCGCCGTCGCACTCGTCGTCTTCGGCCATCTCATCATCATCCTCATCTTCACCCGCAGCATCCGTCTCGGTAGTGAGGGGTAGGTTGTTCTTGTCCAGTGTTTCGTGGACCTCCTTATCATCCTGCACCTCAGCCAAACGCCGCGCATTGATGGCCTCAGCGGGGTCTTCCTGCTGCACAATGCGTAGCACACAGTCGTCCAAGTGCTCGTAGAAGTCCTGCGCATTCGAAAAGGTAGATGAACATGTGGAACATTTGCCCGTCGCGTCAGGGGCATAACCTGTGAGCTTCTTCCCGGTATTTGCCGTGGCGCCGGTCTTCTTGCGGCTGTTTGGTGGGGTTTGCTCGACCCCGTGGAGAGCAGTGAGATGTCGCTTAAACACATCCGCGCGGTTGAACGACTTCTCCGCGGCCGATCCAGAACCTGGGCAAAACCCGCAGACCATGGTGCCCTTGTAGTGCGTAAGGGTATGTCTGTTCTTGTCGTACTTCCTTGCGAATCCTTTGACATGGTATTCGCAAGTCTGTATCGGACATTTCTCAGGGCGCTCATTCTGGTGCGTCAGCATGTGCGCCTTGAGGTCCTTAAAGGTTTTGCCGCAGTCCGGATGCGGGCAGCGTTGCTTCTCCTTGGACTCGTCGCCGCTGTAAGTAAGATCTTGAGAGCCGTGGGATTGGTATGAAGAGAGAGATGGCCTACGGCCCCCTTGCTGTGGTACTGCGAATGGGCTGTAATGGAAACCTGGGACGTAAGGTGATGTGCTGCCATTCCTGATACCAGGAACAGGCGACGCTGGGCCAGAAAGAGCGGGTGAGTGGGGATAAGGGTTTTGTTGAGGAGGAGAGAACTTGTTGCCGCCATCATAGCCAGGGATTGGCGGACCCATCGGGCCCCCGATTTCGGGATGAATCAAGGAAGGGTCTGTCATGGAAACGTACGGGTTAGTCCTTACATTCCTAGTTCAGTGTTTGATAAAGAGGAAACCAACAAGAAGTACAGAGAGGCGCAACAAGATGACCACTATCTTGAAGAAGAAAAGGCGCGTTGGAATTGTCGCGTCGCGTCACAGGATTGCTCTGCCCCCTGAACCCAGGACTACCAGACTGGCTCCCAGCACTGATGAGAGGGGAGGGATGTGACACAGTGGGGGTAGTTGGAGAAAAGACAGCTGAAGTGGTTCTGCTCGAGACCACAGCCGAGGCGTTTAGGGTATCTTGCGGGACGTCGGTATCAAGTACTAGACTCGAATTTGGAGGAGCAGGAATAATAGAAATCAAGCCGTGGTGCGCCGTGTTATGGGAAACATCATCTCTAGGGATCCGTGCCAACTCACCAACAAAACCGGGCTTGGCCTCGTATGTTATGCTGCTGAAATCTTCCATCACAGGCGCAGTGAAAGAGTATTCGGTACTGGTGTAGTAGTCGGGTTGGCCGACTATGCTGGGGTTGACCCCAAGGGCATTCTGGTGGTACTCCGGGATGAAAGCTAATTGTCCGGGATTGGAAAGTGGTGAGCCCACTGTGGATGATGGTGCCGATGGTGCAGACGCGGTAGACAGACTCGAGGAGGGGACTCTTAGATCGCCACCTTCTGGCGAGGCTCTGCCGTGATAAGAGAAATGGGGGGCTTCTGTGTACATGGCACCAGCCTCGAAACCAGCGCTGTGGGGGAAGTTGTAAGCCTCTGGACTGTATTGCATCTCCGTTGGTGGTGAGGTATAACCAGTCTGCATTTGCGTCTCTGGGTATAGCATGAAGTCTGCGTCGTTGTTTGGTCGTGATGGGAACATATGGTACTGTTGGGCCATGGAAGCCATCATGAGAAAGCGTGGCCAGGCTCGTCCCGGCGAGGTAGGTCGCGTTCTCTTGTAGATGATAACCGGTCACAAAAGATAAAGTGGTGAGCGTGGGAGATGACTTTCAGGTTATCTCATGCCAAGTCTGTAGTGTTGTTGTTGTCTGTAGCTGGTGATGTCTTGGTGTTGTTGTCTAAGGCGAAGCGCAAGGCGGCAGTCGGTAGTATTTATGTCAGATCGCGGCGCAGTACGGAAGGGTTCCAGAAGCCAGGTCGGATGATCCTATCTTTGCAAGAGGGCAATTTCGAGTGCTTTGAAATTTGGTTTCTTTTTCAGCCTTAGTCGACTTATACGATGCGGCGCAATCTTATGCTTCAGGGCTCAGAAACGAGCGGACAACGAGGGTGCTGGGGGTTGCTTCTTTCGATCCTTGATGGCAAGAACAGAAGAAGCAAGGTTGTAGGCTTGCGTGTGTATATACGTATATATAGTAATGAGGGACAACCGGTATAGACCTGATGGAGCGACTTAGAGACGGAGGACTAGAAGACGTGGTGTTTGGGGGCGGGCCTAAGGATTGATATATCCCAATGCCGTGTACCGGATGTGCAAAAAACGTGGTTGAATCTTGCCGTCCATGTATCTATAAGGTAAGCCAGAGGGGGGCAGTACACCTATGTAGGTAGAGAGCCTGCCTTACAAGGGGCCCGGGTGTCGCACAGAATGATCGACTACCTAGACGATCGCAGGTGTCTCTTTTCCTCTCTCTTGGGACTCTCCAGTACTGTCCAAGGTAGCTGTGGGCCTGGGTTAGGCTTGTCAACTTGACTTGGATGCCCTGGCGAACGAGGAATGGGGAGGTCGAGTGAGTGGCTCTGGGTGGCCTGGCATCGCGCAAAGCCGTGAAGGGGTGCATGCCAGACCCGCCATCGACTGTATCCATCGATTGATTGATTGATCAAAAGGTGCGTATTGCATGTACCCGAGTACACGAGTAGCCAGGTACATGCAATGTCAGACTGAATCTTGGGTGCCTCTGGACTAGTGAGCGACTGAGCCATCGCCATCCATGCTTGCAGGGTCCAACTGGGTGGGGAGAGGCTTCTGTTGTATCGGGTGCTGATGATGCTCGACCGCAGTGTTGGAGAAGCCCATTTGATCAGAGTCAAGAGGGTACGTACTGCGCGGCCTATTGGGGCACGACAAAAGTACCCTGGCGCGAGTGGCAAGAGCGACCTTCACTCCATCTTTGGCTGGTTACGGGCCCAGATGGGCGGGAGCAGGCCAGAAGGAGGCCTGTGAGGCTTGTCTCTGGCCGGGGGTGTGCAATTGCTTCCACTCGATGAGCCAGGGTAGCGTTATACTAAATAGGCTAGGCGTGAGCAGCAGCGGGCTCCGCTTTGGTGATTTGGTTGGCCGCGAAAAGTTTCCGACCTGACGGAGCTATGCTGTGTATCGGTACCTGTCTCCCAGCCGGCCCCAAGTACATGGAAAGTTAGCCCAAGCCTTGACTCTCTCTCTTCCTCCCTCCAATCCTATCTCTCTCTTCAACGAGGTAGGGGGGGCCGCGGGGGGGACTTGACCGTATGGTCAATATTTCGTGCTCTGCAACACCCTTCCCCTTTCCTGCCTACTGTATCTGATAATCGTTTCAAATCTAGGTCCAATGCAACCAATGCAACCATTGCTACAGTACCCGGTCCGCTGCTCGTATAGTTGCTTTTGCGTTTCTTCTTCCACTCTGGAGAGTCCTCTCAATTTGGGTTTCGACCTCACTTGCGCGATGTGGCGCCGCCCAATGCCTCGTAGGAGACGGGAGGATGAGACTAGCAGTAGTGTCGAGGACCGGTGCAGTGGTTCGTCTTTTGCTGGCGTACCGGCCACATAGTCTAATGTACTTACACTACAACCGTCCTGCCCCTTTCCTCCCACCACACAGGCTACGGCAGGCCGTGGGCGAAGCCATGGGGCACGCACTAGTAACAGAAGATTTGGAAGCGTGTGGCAGGCAGATGGGAAGATGGAGTACTGTCTTGGGGGCCAAAAGGAAACCATAACGACCTTCTAGACCAGTCGGTTTTCTGTTTGTCTTGTCGGGGAAAGGCCATGACTATAGCATAGACTCCTCCTCAGGGCTAACCCAGCGCCATCGTCGAGCTAGACCACACGGCATGGGGTTTGGCTCAATGTGGTAATACAAGACGAGAAACGCCCAACGGCTGGTCTCGAACATGAAGGGGCACGTTTGCCCAGCTTCACGAAGAAACAAAAAGTCATGCCACCAGAGAACACCGGGAGAGCAAGACAGACAGCCAAGACTTGAGACTGTCAAAGAGCAGAGACAGTCGCGAAATGCCGCTTCACAACACCGAAGCCTGAATGAAGCCGTATCGGGATGTGGGTTGGTAGAGGCCTCGAGTCGATGGCATGCGGTCTCCGGATCCATCCATCCCTCAATGCCGGGTGTGCCAATGCTACTACTGCTCAGT
The DNA here is from genome assembly GCF_038363925.1 of Apiospora phragmitis. Classification (NCBI taxonomy): domain Eukaryota; kingdom Fungi; phylum Ascomycota; class Sordariomycetes; order Amphisphaeriales; family Apiosporaceae; genus Apiospora; species Apiospora phragmitis. The sequence continues at coordinate 2,409,862 of NW_027117407.1, read as the reverse complement.
GCTCTCTCAACTGTGTCGGTCGTTGTGAGCCTTGTTACACAGCATCTTCAATTGGCATCTCCTGTCCAGCCAGATGACGAAAGGATCGGCGGGCACACCACACATCTATTAGCAGCAGTATTATTTTTATTCACCAGCATGGTCCGCAGCAAGCTTGCTTTTGTGCAGCACACTGCCACTTTCTTAGTCTCTAGTCCATGGCGCCAATGAGAGTCGGATTCGAGTGGTGGTGGGGAACTGCAGCAAGTATGTAATTTGCCTATCATGTATTGCTCTCTCTCACTATTGCCAGCACCGCCCATCTGGGCTTCTGCACGCGAGTGATGATGCTATCCTCCCACGAAGCTATGCAGACCGCGTTTTTTGCATGGGAACTGGTCTCGAGACGTGATTGGCTCGCCAACATATATGCTCATTTTAACCAGGCAGCTCTAATAAACTCCCAAGTTCGCATGCCGCATAAGCATCTTAATTGTGCAGACAGACCTTGCCTGATACAGCCGATATTCCAGGTTGTCCAGCTGCCTTCTGGTCATTCAATATTGAAGGAATGTGTCGCTCTTGTCCGCAGAAAAGCTGTCAGACAGCCATCGCATGCTGTTTTGGATGGGTAGAATGCAAAGCATATCCCGCCAGTTCTCATGCCATGTACATCGTAAGGAGCGCGGTTATTGGAAGACAAGACTCTGAACCACTTTATATCACACAAAGCATTTCAGATGTGTAATGAAGAGTTTGCATGGGCCGTACCTCATCCAATAGCCTTCAAGGTGTCGAGCTTGACTATCTGTTGCTGTCTCACCCAATGCTGGTACGGATGTAGCCTGCAACGGGGCATCTCATCGCCGGGAACATGCACTGACGTTGACAACTCGGTTGGTCATACTCGACGTATTGCAGCAGGCAACTCTAGATTGGCAGGACGTGCCCGCTTCTTCCTCCTTCAGAACAGTGATTCTTGGGACTGATAGATACGATACTCCGACATCCCTCACCTCAGCATGGGTTCTGGTGGGGAGATATTGATGAAATAAAGACTGACACCAATCAGCAAGGGTTGAAACGAACTTAAGCTCGGATGATCGTCATGTCAATTGGTACAGTAAATGGGTCGTGTCGATATTGCAAGGGTCAGTATGTTTGTACATACCATCATCTTTGGGGGGCTGTCACTCAACTCACAGTACGTACTGGTTTCCTACTGTAGAAACGCCGCTGGGATCAGTAAGATTGGCTTCTGCTGCATGCTGGTACTTTTGGACGAACGTGCGCCGCCGGCATCCTACGACAAGCAACAACCCGAACTCCGGAACATTAACATTTCTCTTGGGCTCTCTCCATTGATCCGACTTGGGTGCGAATCAGTATGTATGAGATATATGACTGAAATAGACATTTGGCAGCCCAGATCTAGCGCAACGAGCCGGCCGGAACGGGGTGGAGCCGCCCGTAACCTTCTGTGCACCTACTGTGCTCTTCCCATACTCGGGTGAAAGGGAGATGGTGGCAGTAGATAGTACACAGCATTAGGTTGCCTTTTACTACTCTACTACGTATGTCGTATGCTACTAGCTGGGAAGACTACCCTTATGTAAGGTTATACGACGTAGTATAGCGACCGACCCTATCAGACTGAATTCATTCTATCGAGTCCACTAGTCAGTCAGCTCAGTTATACTTCGTGTATTCAGAGTCTCTAATAATGATATCTACCTGTTCTAGCACCCACTTCAATCTGCCGTGCCGCGAAAGTTCAAGCTCGGCACCGATAATCGGTGAAACCGTCCCATACATGCTCTGTTCGTCCGCTGTGCGCAAGTGCTTCAGTGCTGTACCGTAGTACCCATTCGATGCTGGGGCTCTTGATTCCCACCCCTGCTGTCGTTTGTGCCGATACCAGGAAGAGTCTAGTGAGTTGGAGACATTTGAGACGATCCCAGGTTTTCGATTGGACGGTTTACGAGGAACCAGCTGCGCTACCTTCCCACTGGGAATAGCTTAAATCCAAAGATAGATCAAACTCCAGGGGCGGTGCAACTCTCGCGTCACCAGCCTAAGTCCTTTCATCTCCATCCCCAGTATCTCGAGTGACCCAGATTTCCCAGAAGTCCGAGTCCGAGTCCACCTCGCCCGAGGAAAATGGCTGCCGAGCCGTGCTGTCGCATCGGAAATGGAGACGGCTCATTTGTTTATTGATCATTTGACGATGTGGTTGCCGAGTGCGGAATTATTGGAGGCTGGTGTTTTCCTGCTTTTCCCCGCCGGCGAGTGAGTCTGCCGTCGCGGTATAGTGCAGCCCGTTCAATGACCGTGCCTCCATTGCCCGTCAAGACACGCTAGTACAATGTGGTGATTGAACATGATCAATGTGTCATCTCGATCCGTCCTGCCATCAGGAGGCGCAACGTCATTTGATTGCACTGGCCTTGGATTCGCTGTAGCACCAGTCAAAAAGTCCAAACCGTCAGCAGTAGGTTCCTAGTGGCTTGTCGGTGGCCCCAATGATTTCTAGACAATGCTGTGGTTGAGTTTCGTGATGTGGAAGTCTCCAGAGCCTCAAGGGGTTAAAAATAGTCGTCAAGTGGCATAGTGTCTTACCTTGACCAAGTGAAGTCATGAGCAGATAGCGGACTCGAGGTCTCATGCATTTGCCTCCGACACCACAGTAAGCGAGAGAAAGGCTTGAGCGGCACCTGGGCGCGAGACCCTTTCTCAATCGTAAGGCCAGCCAACGAATTGACCTTCCTGGAACGCCGATGAATTGGGAGCCTGTCTAGCTTCCCGTTGCAGAATGCATAGACTTGTCAAGGGTAGCCAGATACATTCCTCCGCAATCTCACCCTCTGCATGGGGGCACCTCTTCGGTGCCCAATCGATAGTGGCAGCACTGGCTTCCTCCACACAATCCAGGTCGGGGCTAGGTTCAAAAGCAAGTGTCAGTAGGGAGACCATGCATAACGGAGGTGCGGTTCATAGTAAATCAGCCCTACAGGTGGTGAACCATACAACATCTGCCCCATGGTTTTGGATCGTGGCATAGCCACCACTAAGTACAATACTTGATCATGTTTGGAAATGGGCGCAATAGCAGCACCAACCGCGAAACGATCGTTGTTCACCTCAATGCCGTAACAGATTGAGGGCCGCGGCAAAAGCGGCTGCGGCATCCTCCAGAGCCAGCGAGGTCTTACTGGCCTTGCTAGTGGCCGTTACGCCAGTTGTCCGTCCTTCAATCTCTCGTGTGTTGCTGGATTAGGCAGGGTGATTGGCCGTGTCGTCTTCCGCCCCTGATGCACTCAAAAGGGGGTTGGCTTCTCTACAGTACATCCAAGTTATCTGAGACCTATCTGCATGAGAATGGGGGTCAAGGGTGCTGATGCAGGTTTGCCAGGCCAGGCTGCTTATTAGTCGCCCCGTGAGATGGGCTGTACTGTAGAAAGCAGGACCCTGTTTTCGAATCCGGATGATATGATGCGTTCTGTATGCGGCCTTGGGAAGGGAGCAGGGAGGATAAGACATTCCATGTGGTTTCGAACATTTCGCTGCTTACCGACAGGGTTGAGATCGAATGATTCATGCAATGCTCCGTACAATCCTGGAGAAACACACGCAGAGCGATATACCCGCACCCACACCCGCACACATAGGTATCATGGGCAATTGGTGCTGCCCAGCATGGGTTCTTTCGTAATGCCAACTAATTGCTGACTTGCAGGGAAAGAAGGCGATTGGGGTGTCATCTTCATCCACTAACCCAACCCCCCTCTTAACAAGCCCAACAATAATCAAAAATAGAATTTGCTTACCTTCCTTGGTTTTGCTTTGAGTATTCCGTGGTATTGCCATGGTAATTGGGAACATTGGCATTGCTGTATAGCACGCATGGGCACATAATGAATGGCTTGCTGTGCTATGCTCTCCTGGCAGCAAATCAAATGGTACATATAGGGCTGAATAAGGCGCTTGTACTCCTATCCCCTGAGGTACGGACCGCAGCAAGTACCCCCCCTCCCTGGCGCGCTTGTGTACCAGGTTATTCACCCAGTCCAGATGTCCAGTAGTGCCCAACGCACACCTATGGTTGTGTATACTATCGACTGCACACCTAAAAGTATCAATGATACTTCGATGGTATAAGTTTTTTTGATATACAAAATCGCACGGGATGGTTGTAGTAAATCTCGCTCGTCCTCATTGCAGTGAAGCACGTCTATGTACATGTACCTGGAAGGAAGACAGGCGCCATGAAAGCAGTGTTGGAGCTATAATCCCCAAGGTACATACATTGATGAAAGTGACAGGGGATCTATCGAGCTTGGTAGTCGATCCTGCTCACCTCCTGCAAGCGATAGGAAAAGCATACCAGGTACTCCGTAGGTTGAACTGAATCGGTAAAATGAGACATGAATTGCCAGTCTCCTTTTCCTTCCCCTTGCTTTCGGGTGTAAATGGTCCCAGTCCGATGGAACGCTAGTTGCTCGTCCCGCGCGTCCAGGATTTTAGATTTTAGGTGTGGTGGCCGGGTAGGGCAACTCAGACTGGCCTCTCTCCTCAATCCCAGTCCCGGCTTTCTGGCTCTTGCCCCGACGTCTTCCATTTCAGGCATTTGTTGCAGGGCAATTCCTTTTTCCATTGGTTCAACCCTCTGCCAAGACGGACAGCCCGACTCATGCGGGTAAGTCAGGGGGGAAAAGCATTTTGGTAATAACGAATCGTAATTTCTGTCCGTCACGTTTTTCCTTTTGGCATGAACGCGTTTCGTATATTCATTGATGGTCGAGTGCCAAAAACGTTGGCAACTGTGTGCAAAGTGCTAAAAGGCTAGAGTCCCCAAGTTAGCTACCTCGACTGGAAGCCAAGCAGCCACTAGGTTAGGTGTAAGCCAGCGCACTGCCCTTCAAGTGTTCTGTACTTCGTGATTTAGGCAATACGCTAACGTTTGACAACGGTTGCCTCACGCTGAATGTAGCAAGACCAGAGTTGGATGCTGTTATCCCCACGAAGTCTCGGCGCAATAGCAATAGTGGCTGGATTTATGCATACCGATTTTATGCTAGCACTTATAGTTTCAGTATAGTATTTCATCGATGACCAGGTAATTTAAACTAACGGAAGCGAAGTCACTACTCCATAGAACGAGACTGATGCCATGGAAAAGCATGTGGTGAGGAAGCATTCCGCCCCGCCCCGCCTCGCTTAACCGAAGCACTGCTGAGTTCATGCCTACTTCCATGTCAAGAGGGCAAGAGGGGTAGGAGGATGTGGAGGAGCAGCAAAACATGCATACAGTGCTTCTCTATTACCAGATCTACGATTCACTGGTAACCCCTCCTCCAACCATACAGGCAGGCGGCAGCAGAAAAATAAATAAAGAACGAGACATAGAACAGCTAGCGAAATTGCAACCACAGCAGGCATGGTGCTCGGATGATCTTAGACATGGGTGGACTGGAGCTGCCTTAACCCAATGCGGATAGAATAGACGAGAATATGCAGGTGCTAGCACTATTCTGGAGTAGCAAAAGAAACCAAGAAACCACCTCATCCAGTTACTGATCCATTCACCTTCACCCCCCCACCCCCCCTTCTCTTGTCTGTGATTGGATCTCGGCCGGGTGAGCGAGGCAGACTCCAGTAACTACCAGACCTCATGTACTGTACCGATCAGACATGGAATTCAACCTCGGCAGACACCTCATGGCTAATGGAAGCTCCCTTCGCGCAGGTGCTCGTCCCGTAGGCTGTTTGTTCGCTTGTGCGCTGCCAGGCCCGCGTATATAACCTCTACATACTGTGCAAGTATACTTTGGCGACCCAAGCTATTCCTCAAACAGTCACGTCGGAACATAGCCCTTAGCTTATACGGCATCGAGGCACGGGTCTGCATTCGTTGTGACATGGCGCTCCCAGGCAGTTGCACTCGCTGGTCAAAGGATCTGGCGCCGGTTAACAAGTCTAAGCAATATATATATATAAGCCTCATAAGATCATCACCTTCTTGGCCGGACTAGGGACATGATTTAGGGTTATGTATCATCATGCAAGCAATTTTTCACCCTGACGATCCATCTCTCATCTCGATTCGTTCAACATACTGGAGCACTAACTGGCCTCGGGGGATATCGATCCTTTGCCGCTGGTATATTTCTTACTACCTCCTGATATCATACTCTCGGCAACCCAGCTAATGAGCGTTAGTCGTCGTACCTGTCCAATGACATAAGGGGTGAAATGCGAGCTTGGAGCAATCTCATATGTAATGCGGCATATGTGCGGTACAGCAGGAGAAGCCTGACGACCAAGCCGATACGACTGCTAAATTTGGATCGCTATTGTAAGCACTAGAGACGTTTTGCATATCCAGCCAGAAACCACAGTTTGAGTTGTACGCAAGCTTTTCTCGTTGGCCGCCATAGCTGCCTAAAAAGCGAGAAGCCATCCACTGTTATGTGGTATCATGAAGAGTTGAAGCAAGTCAAGCCGACCACTATAACACTCACTACCAAGCCGGTCTTTTCCAACTGCCGTGGGCCAGCTCCTCGCTACATACTGTACGTATGTGTGTTCGTGTGTGTAATAAGTGTCGGAAGTAAGCGCTGGCAGCGGGGGACGGATCCAGATTCGGGCAGCAAGTCGCGTCAGTGTGAGTGGTTACGGTTGAATAGAGGCTAATGCGAGAAGACCCTCGTAAGCCTCCCGGGACGCCTGCTTTCCGTGCCCATTCGCCTCTAGCCAATCAGTTTGCGGTCTAGTACGGAATATCACCCTCGTTATTCTTCAGGACTCCACTTGAGTACTTTCGGCGTGTCGGCTACATAACAGAGTGCCCTGAGACGTCCGTCATGGCCTATGCTTGCTCATAACACGTCTAAGGGCGCGTCTTCTCCTCATCGTGTCGTCTAATGCCCAGTAGTGCGTAGATCATAAAAGAAACCCCCCAGAGAGGCCGAGTCAAAAGCTAATTGGGTAGTCTACCGGTTGAATACCGACGACGCCAGCAGGCATCTGGGATGTAAAATAGAGGGCGCAGATGTATTTAGATAGCAAGAAGAGCCGACTACAATGATAGCAAACATTGACGGCATGATGAGTCTAATGTAGGTACTTACGATGTTCTTGCATACTCTTGCGACTGTGTGACATGGTCGTAGTAGAGCGCTTCCCGAGTGAGGCTCTGTCGATACATACTACATACCCTTTCTGCGCGTCTATCACCCAGTCTGGCCACACGCCAAAGGCCGAACCTAATCTCTTTTTCCACTGGATGCCATTGGAACAAATCTGACAACGTTCGCACGGATGGGACGAGAACGGATTAACGTTGGTCCCAACTGACGAGCCGACAGTTCCTAAGGGCCGGTCTAGACCATTGTGGGGCCCGTGCAGGGTACCAGACAAGACAGGGATCGCATATCTTCTCCTCGGGACCGAACACATCAGGCCAAGCCCACTACCCCCCCTGACCCTGACGGTCTCTGGGCCCGGGTCTGCGCAACACAAAAGCTTGGAACAACATCAAACTGGGTTCTGATTGATCCAACCCCGACAGGAGTGGATCTCCCCTCCCCTCCCAGCATCACAAGTGAGCGGAGCGAGACCTTTCCCTCCCTCGACGAGCAAGAATTGCCTGCTTAGTACAAGCTTTCTTAAGAAAGAAGGAAACATACGGCACGCTGGCAGAAGATTGCGAATACCATTGGTAGTGCCTACAAAGCATAATGTACCTGTTTCCGACATGTAAATGAAGTGGTGAAGGAGAGCCAACCTCATCCCCCACTGCCGCAAAGAATACAAAGCACCTACACTAATGCGACTTCTGAGCTATTTTCTGCACGTTTCTCCTCTCCTTTCTCAGTGTGGTGTACTACTACTTGGATCCGTTAGACTTGCCGGCCGACTTACAACTAGAACCCCAATCTGCATCCGCAGGAAGCCGGGCATCTGTTGTGGAAGATACGATGCTGCAAGCTAAAGTCGCGCACGTCTTTAATCGACGCAGTCTTAAATTATTCTCCGTGTCTTGATATTGAGCATGTTTCTGTAGATGCAGAAGTAATCGTGGCCAATTTCAGATATCTAACCTAGCCGATACCAATACCGTGAGGTTGGTACTGCCCGTTACTCTAATTCTGCGACAACTCTCCCGCAAAGCTACGTATCATGTTACGCAGGGGGTTGTGATAGGGGTGGTCAGAACAAAAACAAACATGCCGTGCCAGACGCCCGGGTCCATCAACCAAATGACTATCAATGCACAACCTATCCGTCTTGGCAATGTCTTTGTCTGGGAGGATAGGAATAATAGAAAAGACACTCTATCTCAGAAACTCACACGCTCACACACACACACACAAGCCAAGGCAAGCATGAATGAACGCCCTCCATGGCTACGGTACCCGTACGATGTCACACGGCATCTGTGGGGTCGACACTATTGCATGGAAAGCCGCAGCATAGTGAGTGAAGCATATGCACAAAGGTAACTACATAGATGACTACTATTCTGGATGGCCGAGAGTCCATTGTTTTGCTTCTGTCTTCTTTAGCGGACTGTAACGAGGCGGACAATATCTCATCAGGTCGCTTTCGGTAGTAGCTGACCGGAATGCTGAGCTATTACCCAAAGCTCTGGCGCGTTTGTCTCGATAGGAACTGCGGCAGTTCATTCACCGCCAGAAAGCTTTGGTCTTAAATTCTAGTGGTTCATCCAATTTTTATATTGCAATTCAGGGATGGCCTCACAAATCTCTTGAATATACGGATACTGTTGTTGTTTTCGGATCCAGGGATATCCCAAACCCATGGGAAGATTATCACGGGTGCTAAAACTTTGGGTTGCGTCTGTGTGCTGGACCTGGCCCAGTGGACTGGGTCAAGCCATGATGACGGTCTTGGAGCACAGGCACCCTGTAGCATCATTATTACATACATCGTCTCGGATGACAGATCGATCGGGCTGTTTCTTCCTCTGGTTCTATTCGACTTGGCCAATGCCGAACGAATGCCAATGATGTAAAAAAAAGGGTCGAGAGCTTACAGTACTTCTCTTTTGGTGATGCAGCAGGGGCGGCGGTACGAGATGGACTGCATTCGCCCACCACCCTAATAAGATCCCAGGTCTGATCCCAGGTCTGATACGAAATGGTGACGATTCCACCTGGTACTTGGCGAGTACATGCGAGTATCACTATGTACTACTCTGTTTTTTCTAACATATCTGGCGAATCTGCCGTTGACCCAGCAATTTTACCCCTGATGGCTAGATAGCTCTTACAGGGAACCCGAGCTGCAGATTCGGATGCGAAAAACACAAAGGCCGAAAATGTCCGGACATGCGGTTGGCAAATTGAACTGTGACCTGTGTACGTGCATACACGTAGGTACTTAAGCTGGTTCTACCTCATGTATCGTCATAAAAGGCTTGCAAAATTCATGCGCCGACGTAAGCCTTGGGAGCACAAGCTAGTAGTAATAAGGGCTAGCGGTGGTAGGGTAAATCGTCAAGAAGAGCCTGGGGGAGTGCCAATCTTTGCCGGATTGATTAAAGATATGATGCTACATTTGAGGCATCGTGCGCTACTGAAAGCAGATGGGAGACCCGACCGAGTGGTTACGCCCACGCGCCATGGGCTGTACCCGCCTCCAATGGAATGGAGCCCTAATGGAACGCTAACAACATGGATGGTCCCTTAAAAGCGTTGCAGCATGCTTTCTCGCCAATTCCTTCGCAAGCCACTATGCACGGGATACTAGACGATAGAGACAGAGAGAGAGAAAAGGGAAACGGAGAGGGGGGAAAGAGATCGAACCCCCAAAGCTGTGTGGAGTTGGGCCTCTCTTGCGCTGTATCATTGATCGATGC